>NW_027507884.1:0-600000 GCF_037356315.1 Lithobates pipiens | reverse complement strand
AATGGTTGAAAGGGAAGCCACACTAGACTCATTTACATTATAGAAAACAACAGACAGGTGACTGGAGTTGATGAGATTAGCATCTAACAGTATGTGTCCCAGCAGTATAAATAAGTCACTATTTATAATATGGCATATACAGGGTTCTCGGAGTCTGTGTGTCTTGGGGGATATGGATCTGAATCCAAAGTAATACCACCTCAAGGGTCCCCAGGCATACAGCTCACAAAGAGCACCATACCCCCAAATGCCCATAATCGGCCAGAATTCAGTCCCCTCCAACAGCCTCTGTCCCGGCTAGGTCTCTCACACCTCTCTCCATTCTTGCGGCTTCTGCATAGCTGACAGGACGGGCTATGCGGCTGCTCATTGGTCGGCGCTGCCCATGTGATGGTGCTGATTAATTAGAATCCTCCAAAACATCGTTTTGGATATTCAGCTCAAGAGGATTTCTAATCCCCGGACACCTGGCGCAGATATACCGGGGCTTAGAGCCGGAGATTGCTCAGATTTTTTGCTAGGTTGAAAATTACTGGGACTTCGGAGGTGCTACATAGATGTATTTAACATACACATTATATTTTATTAAAAAAATAATGATTTTAATAGGATATATTGTGTATGTTGTATACATCTATGTAGAAGTCCCAGTAATTCCTAACCTGTTCAAGAATGTCACTTTTCTTTCAGTAAATCTTCCCTGCAAGGTGCAGAACAGGTTTACAGCACAGCTCAGCATAGTGTAAAAGACAGAGAAGGTCGGTACACAAGAAGCAGACTGCCATAATTCCACTCAGATCTTCAGTCTGCCTCAGGGAGAGCTGTGCTGTATGCTGGGCAGGAAGCAGGGATCAGGGGGTGCACTGCTTACCTCCCAACTTTTTGAGATGGGAATGAGGGACACCTATCAGCAAAAGTATGCAGGCATCGGACACACCCCTTCCCATGCCCCCTTATAGGAGAATTGTACAAAAAACAAGATTGATTAAACCACAAGTGCTTTTTATACCACTACTATTCATTTATATTGGCTTTTGGAATTTACAAATGCAGCAATTTAGAAATCAGGTGAAAGGTTTAGCACTGGAAAACACTTTTTGATAGATAAAGTGCATTTCTATACAACTATATAGATCAGACCAAAATGAGGGACAAATGAGGAGGAATGAGGGACAGAGGGACATTGCTCCAAATCAGGGACAATTGGGAGCTATGGGTATGTGATGATCTCTTCCTGCTCTGCCCAGCTGTACTGGAGCTGTGAAAGCTCCGACTCAGCCAGAGAAACCAATACTGAGGAAAGAGACAGTCTTCGGTTGTCAGCTGTTTTTGTGGCAACAGGAAGCATAGGATGGTGGGCTCTGGTAACCATTAACTCTCGTTAGTACTGCAGCCACTAGCTGTGGAGTAAGCAGTCAGGAATTATCCAATGCTGCCTCTGTAGTCCCGGTGTTCTGTCGGATAGTGCCCGCTATAGAGAAGTGCCCGGGATGTAAGACGAATGCACAGCACAACAGCTGATTTTACGTTCAACTGTTGTGACGGCGAGACGACGCATGTGCACAATAGCCGACGGAAGACATTTGTCTGCCAGATTGTGCCCTGGGCTGCCAATGCATGTTCATGTTGGCGAGGGGTGGATTTGTACATGTTGGGGGTGGATTGTAAAATGATGGTCAGTGCTGCAAAGATGGGGCCGGATTATTAAATGATGCCTCATGTCGGTGAGGGGCGGATTTTTAAAAGATGGGCATGCTCCGCAAGCGTCCAGGGAAAATAGCAAACTAAAATTTGTTTTGCAGCGCTGCCCATCATTTAAAAATACGCCCCCAACATGTACAAATCCGCCCCTCACCGTCATGAACACGCCTCGCCAGCGCCAGGCACAATCTGTCACAAATTTTTTTTCCGCCGGCTATTGTGTGCAGGCGCTGTCTCGCTGTTACAATCAGCTGTGGTGCTGCTCCCTACGGCGCATGCGCCTTTCGTCCCGGGCACTTCTCAATAGTGGGCACTATCCGATAGAACACCGGCTACAGCATCCCTGATAGCAGGTGGCGGAGTGATATTCAGCTGTCAGGAATGCTGTAGCTGGTGTTCTAAAACAATCCACAACCTTGACACTTCCGGTGAGTGTACATCACTATCCAGCTGTTCAATTGACTTGTGCTCATGTGCCAACTGTTTTTTTAGGGTTCAAGGAAAATTATAGACCCGAGCGGCGTGCCGTGCAATGCTGATGCACTTCGTCCAGCCACACCCCCACCACTAACACGCCCCTAGTCTGTTCTAGTAACCCATACCGAAGGAAAGTGGGAGGGGGAGATAGAGCGGTGCTTGGAGAGGCTTATTACTCATGGTGTTAAAGTACAAAAAATGACTGAACAAATGCAATTTTTCTACTATTACCAGTAATAGTTTAAAATAAAAACAAAACAAAAAAAAAACATTTTACTGTAGATAAAATGTTAAATGTTAAACTGTATAATTTGTCTTATTATAATACCATTAAAATTACTTTCTGGCACACAACATTGCAGTCATTTATAAATGAAATTATGTTTTATTTTTCAATTTTGCACATTGTTCCATACAGTTTGTATTACAATTTTAACAGGGTTACATTTAAATAATAAAGAAATAGTAAATATAAGATGACAATTGGTAAGGAAATTAACACATCTCTACAATTGATAGAGTAATTGCCATTTGACGTTCAATTTAAAATATCTAACACACACATAACAAAGAATTGCATTAAATATTACAGAATATTAAAGAGTGAAAAAATTAGAAAAAAATAAACATGGGTTTAGGTTGAGGGTTGAGGGTATGAAGAGAACACCTTAACAAGTATACCCATCTTAGTTTAGGATTTGTGAGGGAACTGAAAAGGCATTAAGTAGAGATAGTCATGGAAAAAAATAAGTGGAAATAGGAAAAAAAGGTAAGGGATGAGTGTAATCCATGCTTTCCAGTTTACAGTCAACAAGTTCTTTTGATTTGCTGGCCATACAATAGTAGGTTTTGGAAAGGGCATTTGTATGAAAATTCTCACATTACATTTGATGAGATGATGAAAAACACTTCAAAAAAAGGTTTGCTTTTAACATTTGGTTTTGGAACGAATGGAATTTCCTGAACAAAAATGTCTTTCACTGTTAGAAATCTGTTCATTTGAGAAAATCAAAATCAAAATTAGAAAATCAAACATCCCTGAATGAAAAATGTTTAATTAAACTATGCTAGTGTATGGCCAGCTTTTTTGTCTTATAGAATTTATAGAATTTTAGAGTCTCTGTTGAAGGTAGGTGGGAAAAAAAAAGATCCTTTCATGAGAATCAGATAAATTGTATTCAAAAGGACCAATTTTGCATATATTTAATGCGCCATTAAAATAAAAATTAAAAAGTTTGCATATCAACAGTTTAAAATATTGAAGTAAAAAAAAATGCAAAACAATAATTGCTAAGGGGAGATGGGGAAGAATTCATTAGGACAGAGTAGGGTTAACTAAGGGTTTCCAAGGGGATAAATAGGAATATATTTTTCTATTCCTATATTTTATACTTATTTTGCTGAAATGCTGATGAGAGTATTGTATAATTGTCACCCCTACTTGTTTTCTCCCACTATCTCATACATCACTACAAGACAAGTTGGCAGGAGAAACCCTACTTGCTGCAAGGGTTAAATGCTTTTTAATCTAGTTGTCCAGCAACTGTCACTTCCCTCTATTGTCTGGTGCTCAGGGATGTGGGTGAGGCCCTCTGCATACTCACATACAATACATGACTGCTGGTCCTTCAAGCGATGGTTTCTGAGAGCTTGCAACCAATGGGACGCCCAACAGAAGTCTGGCCAAGGACCAGTTGCATGGAGAGGTGGAAGCCTGCAGTAGTGAGGTATAAGGTAAGTAAAGGTGCTTTTGAATGATACCCTAGACCAGTGGTCTCCAAATTGCAGCCTGGGGGCCAGATGTGGCCTTTTGTCTGCTTCTATCTGGCCCTTGAGGCACTATTCCTCCCACTGACATCAACGATGGGACACTATTCCCCCCATTGACACCAGTGATGGGACACTATTCCTCCCACTCACACCAATGATGAGACAATATTCCTCTTATTGATACCAATTGATACCATTGATATCAGTGATGGAGCGCTATTCCCCCCACTGACACCCGTGATGGGACACTATTCCTCCCACTCACACCAATGATGAGACAATATTTCTCTTATTGATACCAATGATGGGCACTATTCCTCCCACTAAAACTAATGATGGGGCACTACTCCTCCCACCGACACCAATGATGGGGCACTACTTCTCCCACCGACACCAATGATGGGGCACTATTCCTCCCACTGACACCAATGATAGGCCACTATACCTACACCTGAATATCAGTGATAGGGCATTGTTTACGCCCACTGATGCCAGGACATTTTCTTCTCTCATTGGGCACAGTCTGGCCCCGTAACGTATGAAGGACAGTAAACTGGCCCTTTGTTTAGAAAGTTTGGAGACCCCTGCCCTAGACAATGCAAACATTTATCCTTTGCAATATTGAAGGAGCCCCACTGCATGGGAAGTTTTGGATTTTCTCCAGAGTTCAGCTTTAAAGTTACACTCCAGATACCACAAAAAATTACCTTTGCAGGGGATCTTGCACTGTCAGGATTATACTTACCGTATTCCTTGTTCCTCTAGATGCTGACCCTATTCTTCTCTCTGTGACACTCCAGATTGAGGGTGGACTCCCTATGTCCCTAGGACTGCTGGTCTTGCATTTTCTATGATGACATCAACATGTCTGCAAATGAACGGACGCTGATTAGGGGTCTCTATTGTGTAGTTGGGAGGAAACCTGCAGGAGCAAGGAATAAGGAAAGTATAACTGTTTTTTCTCACCCCCCTACATAAAAACTCACATTTAACTTTTGTAGTTTGGAGGAAACCCACTGTAAGTGTCAACTTTTACCAGAATTTAGCTTTATTGAGTGCACATCTCACGTGGTTATTTCCTGTGTTTTATTTTTAGCTATGTTATCATTTTCTTTGATCTTTTTTGTGGGTTAAATTAATATGAGCCCCCAGACATTCCGGAAAACCAAAAACTTCTTAAAGTTTTTGCTCTTTCTACACTCACTAATACTGAACCACACAACTGCAATGTTGGTGCTGTCCACGGCTCTGATAGTCTTCATCTGTAAGTATTTGCTTTGTTTCTTGCCAACATTTAAATTAATTTAACATCTACCCATGTACCCATCTATTTCCATGTCTTAAATGCTATTGCTTATTCTAGTTTCTTTATTCAATGAACAAGTATCTAGTAACTTTTTTCAACAGAGCTGCAAAATGTAGAAAGTTTTGCTTGAAGTGGCCAGCCTTGGTCACTTTGCCTGTAATATATATATATAACATGGATTTCCAGATCTACCCAACTTTTGCTGCCTTTACTATTGGGATCCCATTTTCTCTTTGCATGAGGAGTGAGACATCAAAGTAGAAGCTGAGCTAAAAACTCTACTAGGGAGATATCACTGATAGAACTGAAAAAAAAACCCTTGGGTGATATAGCTGATTATACTCTTTTTAAACTGTATTATGTATGCTAGTTGCTTTGGGACAACCGAAAAAGACAACAAGCAACAATCTTTTTCAAGTGTTCACTCACTATCTGTCATTTTCCAGTGTAGGTATGCATTTTTTCGGCTGCTGCGAGGCAAACAAAAACATTTCAAGAAAAAGCACTATAATGAAAGTGTCCTCACTACTTGCTATTGATGTGACTGGTTCCAGCACCTCCGATGATAATTTGACTGTACAAGCATAATATGACTCCTTCTGACACCATATCATTAAAGTTGACCTGGACATTAAAGTTGACCTGAAAATGTATTATATGACAGAGAACATCTTAAAATTAATATTATCTTGATATTGACTAGGGGGGAGGTTTGAGTGTGCTGCCTGCTGCAATGTTTGTTTGTTTTTTGGTAGTGTCAGATATGCCTTTACCCTTTTCACCACCATTGGGCATATGTTGGCAGCAATGCTGACATCTACATACATTTTGGGCTGCTTTACCAGCAGAGAGTTTGTCTATATTTTCCCAGCCGACAGTCAACTTTCTTGTCAAGATGTTTTCCACAACCCCTCCATCTATGCCAGACTATCTTGGGTGTCTGGGATGTCCAAGGACCCCAGACCATGTCCACTTTCATTTGCTGATTTTCCCTACCTAGAATGAACCCAGACATGGTGAGCACTGATCACTGATGGGTTTAGAGCTCTCATTCTCTGTCCTTTGTGACGCCTAAAGCTTTAAAATAATGCAGAGGTAACTTTATGGGTCTAATAGATAACTGATGCCTCCTTAACTTCTTCCCGACCGCCGGCTGTCAAATGACGGCCAAGTGGCGGACCTATTGTGGCGGAAGGGCGTCAGATGACGCCCCCCGCTTGAATCGCTTTATGCAAGTGGATAGCATAAAGCTGTCAGGGACAGAGATAGGGAAAGGTTCCAGGAGAAGTAGGGACAGCGCAGGGATTAGGTCTACTTCTTCCATTAAGCCTCCCCTTTGGGTGTGGACCAGCCAGACCACATTCTACTCCTCATGGCTGAAGCTATCGGCATCTTTGAGTCTTCAGAAGGCTGTTTTACCACTGCTAAAGTTTGCAGTTGGGCGTGCCTCCCCGTTGTTTGTAATTGCTGAATTTTCTACAATATATTGCTATTACCAAACTTGGACTCTGTATGCTCACTGCCTGCCGTACTGCTCTGCACCAAGCCCACAAGTTTATAATTGTATATTGTTAATGTGAGTTTGTACAGCAATCCTTCAGCAGCTGGTTTAAGCAAATTTCTTTTTAAACTCACATTAACAATATAAAACAATAAATGGATTTTTGACTCCATGTACTCTACATTGTATCATTCTTTTATGTCCCAGTAAAGAGATTGGAGATACAGCTCCCAAAATGCTTTGACTTTACAAACATTTTATTATTAGAATAAACTGATGTTTGGATCTTTAATATTACCATATGGCACTTCAATTCATAATCACTCACAATTATTATTACATCATATATTTATATATATCGAATAGTTAAATTCTTAGAAAAACAATACTGCATTTTTGCATAGGTTACAGTTTGTATTTCAGACATGTAACAGTTTTTTGTCTTATTTTACAGCCGCCATCCTGAAAAATACTGGTAAGTCTTTATTTTGGATCAGGGGTCTCCAAACTTTCTAAACAAAGGGTCAGTTTATTGTTCTTCAGACATTAGGGGGCCGGGCTGTGGTCAGTGGTAGTTGAAAATGCCTCAGCGTCATTGGGAGCAATAGTGCCTCAGGCTTGGGAGTATGACAATTACATTTTGCAGTTGTCAGAAGGAGGAGCAATAATACCCAATCATTAAGTTAGTTGAAGAAATAGCACTCTAATGATGGTTTCTGTGGGAGGAATATTGCCTTTTCATTGGTGATAAATTGGAGGAATAGTCAATGAGAGGAATAGCGCCCCATCGTTGATGTCAATGAGAGGAATAGTGTCCCATTGTTGGTATCAGTGAGGGGAATTGCACCTCATCATTGTCATCAATGGGAGAAATTATGCTCCATTGTTGGTATCAGTGAGGGGAATTGCACCTCATCATTGTCATCAATGGGAGAAATTATGATCCATTGTTGGTATCAGTTAGGGGAATTGCACCTCATCATTGTCATCAGTGGGAGAAATTATGATCCATTGTTGGTGTCAGTGGAAGTGGGAGGAAATATGTGCCACTGGTGGTGTCAGTGGAAGGAATGGGGCTTCATTGTTGGTGTCAGTAGGAGAAATAGTGCCTTGCATCATTGGTAGGAATGATGCCCAAGGGCCCGGATAGGGGCTAGCAAAGGGCATCATCTGGCCGACGGGCCACAGTTTGGAGAACACTGTTTTAGATCTATCAATCAATCAATCAATCAATCATGTCAAATTATAGAAATAGCAGAATCATAGAGGGAATTCCAGTAGGTACATATCCCAATTCATCCTATCTACCCTGAAAATACTGTATATTCCTTACAAAAAATAAAAATTTTGTTTACAAACTTTTTATTGAAAAAAAAGTAAAATTAACAGTATATGAAAACAAATGCCACAAAGATGACACAGGGATACAAAAAAGTACAGTAAGATTGTAATAAGGTGATGTATATATACTAAGATGCTCAATATATCCGTCAAACAATCTGGATCCCCAAATAAGGGCTGTCCAATGGAAAACAAATCAAAAATCAAAGGGGTATACCTCAATCTATGAATGGACAAAGAATGTGCATCGCATAAGAACTTTATAGCATCTTAAAAGAAAACAACATTAAAAACCAAAAATAAAACACCGTCTGCAAGAGAACAAAAAAAGTGAATAGATCAAAGCATAAATCCATTGCACGAGGACCAACTGTCATGGACCCCGTAGATGTTTTTGAATTGTTGATTGAATTAACTCAATCTGAACAGCAGTAAATGAACCATGTGTGCCATTTTGCATCATAAGAAGGTTTGGAATCATGTAATGTATGAAAAAAAATCCCATTAACATAATTTGGTCAATAAGTGAGATTACTTCCAGTTTAGGGCAATTGCCCATTGCATAGCTACACAGTTATGCCCTTTACACAAGGTCAGATTTTCAAATGGAAAATGTTCAATGGGAGCTTGTTATCAGAAATTCCGAGTGTGGGCTCCATCGGGCATTTTCCATTGGAATTTCCGACACACAAAATTTGAGATCTGGCTCTCAAATTTTCTGACAACAAAATCCATTATCGGATATTCCGACCATGTGTACACAATTCTGACGCACAAAGTTCCACGCATGCTCGGAGTCAAGCAGAAGAGCCGCACTGGCTATTGAACTTAATTTTTCTCGGCTCGTTGTACGTGTTGTACGTCACTGCGTTCTTGACGTTAGGAATTTGTGTGGCCATGTGTATGCAAGTTTGAGCCAACATCCATCGGAAAAAAAACAAGGATTTTGTTGTTGTAAAATCCTGTTGTAAAATCCTATTGTGTGTACAGGGCATTAGTGTGTATGAGTCTCAACAAATGTTTGGGGACATCAGGAATTTTACCAGACAGAAGGCAATGTTCGTGTGTCAGAACAAGATGTCTGCCTGCCAACGTACCAATCAGGGTGAATAAATCATTCCAGGTAGGTTGTAATATATCAAAATCCCAAAATATGTGTAAGAGGGAACCAGTGAGAGCGAAGCAGCCACGAAAGCAGGAGGGGTGGAGACCTGAGGGTAAATAGTATGTAGGCTTCCAGCCTTTATTAATACATTTAATGAGGCCCTCTAAATGGGTTGGCTTCCAGACTCTATGGGTGAGGCCTTTATACCTGAAGTTCAGCTGTATTTTTACTGTGTTCGGCAAAATATCGCAGAACGCTGTATTTGGGAAGACCTTCTTGAACGAACCGTAGGTGCTCACCAAACCTAGCCCGAGTGTGTTGATGGTTCTGCCCACATAGAGCAAACCACATGGGCAGGATAAACAGTATACAACATATGTTGTCGAACAGCTGTAGAACGACTTAATGGTGTAAGTATTCCCATTGGTTATAAAGGCTACAGCATACTTGATCATTTATAGACACTTTTCTGCTCAATTATTTTTCTCCCAAAGTCCATTCTCGTACATGGTCTGACCATAGCTTTAAAGATACCAGTACCAGAATGAAACACCTTGAGGACCTTACCTCCACGGCCAATCAGCAGTGGTGGAATGGGTTCTTCTTAAAACAATATTTTGAATCCATACACACGCTGCTCATAATTGGTGGTGCTCATAAGTAATGGCTTCCTGGCAAGATTGCTCAGTTGAGTTTGGACCAATGGAGTCCCGTCCATAGGGTGCACACTGGCACTGCCCCCCTAATCCATCTGGTCCCTTTTTTTCACAATATTTTTTATTGAAAAGGATTTTAGTTAACAGAACAAGAATAATACATACATCAGAAAATGATTTGACAAGAAAAAAAAAGAAAAATATACAACATGTAGCAGTCGACTGCGGAATTGGACAAGTAACTCAGCATCAGCATTGTTAACAGTAGCATTAAAGTAGAATGGAACATTATAGTATAAATACACTACAGCATTATATACTTAGGAGTGTGGAGGTTCCAACATATGCAATAAGGGGAGAGAGAGAGGACAGGAAGAGGGGAAACAGAAGGAAGAGAAAGAAGGGTGAACAAAGGAGGATGGAGAAGATTGGTAGATAGTTGTTTGGGTAAGTATCGGATGGACCCTTTTTATAACTAGGCATGTCACAAAGGGATCAATCAGTAACATACATTGCATCGAAAGGGAAAATTACAAAATTATAATAAATAGTCTTCAAATTAGTTATGCAGGGAGACTCATGTAGGGAACTGTTCCAACCAAATTTTCCAAAGCCGTATGGCCTTTCCCTCCGACCCCTGCTTCCGGGCGAGGAGGATTTCATATGTGGAAGTAGTTTGAAGAACATGGTATAAATCGGATATATTTGGCGCTACAGCACTTTTCCACTGTTTTGTTATAAGTGATTTAGCAGCTAAGAGTATATGGATAACCACGGTGCGGAGATCGGGAGGGAAAAGCTCTATACCCAAGTTTAGAAGAGCAAGACCTATATTAGGGGGGGTGAGAATTCCAGTGGTTGAGGAGATCAAACGAAACACTGAATTCCAGTAACTATTCAGATTTTTGCAAGACCATAAGATGTGCTTAAGGTTACCTATTTCGCCACAACCTCTCCAACATTGTTGTGAGTGATCGTGGGAGAACTTGCTCAGGCGGTAAGGTGTCAGATACCATCTCAGGACAATTTTTTGATGGAGTTCCCAGTGAGTGATACATCTGGTAGCTTTATACAGGGTTCTAAATGCGGACTGCCACTGTTGATTGGTATAAGTGGTTGCCAGGTCTCTCTCCCATTTAATATGTGATGATGTTTTAGCAAATACTGTTTTTTGTTGAAAAAGCAAGTAAAATATAGATATTCCCTTCTTTTGAGTATGTGTGGAAGTAAGATAATTCCACGCTGGTTCGTGGATATATAATTTATGGGATGGGAGCGACCTAAAGAAGTGGGAAATTTGACTATAAGGATAGTTGTCTTGGATTTGGAACTCATATTGTTTGACGAGATCATTGAAAGATTTTATAGAGTTATCATGGAATAAGTCAGCAACCGTCTCAATCCCCTTATCCCTCCATCTTTTAGTGGGTATATTAGGAATAATATCTGCCAGTATATCTATAGGGACGGGGATATTAATGAAGTTATCGCCTGACGACGGGGCCGCACAGAGAGCTCTCCAAGCTAGCAAGGAGGCCTGTACAGTCAAAGGGAGCTTCTTAAGTGGAAATGGTTTCCACATGTCTATCAAGAGCATGGCTATCAGCGTACTAGTAGGGCTCACTGTTTGTTCAATAGATCCCCATGGTGAGGACTTTGTATCCCGAAACCAGTGCCTAAGTTGGACAAGTAATGAGGCCCTATAGTAATCTAGGAGTATTGGATAACCTACTCCACCTGCATTCCTGTGTTTCAGTAGGTGAGCTTTCGAGCATCGGGGTCTTTTGGATTGCCAGACATATTTGGTAATTATGGCGTCTAGTTTCTTTAGGTGTGTATGAGAAAGAGGTACAGGTAATGTACGAAAAACATACAGGATTTGCGGCAGGAGGAGCATTTTAAAGGATGCCAGTCTCCCCGACCAGGAGAGTTCCACTTTGGATATTCGGGTAGTTTCTGTAAGCAAATGGTCAGAGAGCTGGCGGTAATTGATATCAGCCAACTCAGTTGGGTCAGCAACTATCCGGAGACCCAAGTAAGTTATGCCTACCTCACTCCAGGTGTAAGGGAACAAGGCTTGTAAGGTGTCTCTGAGATTGGTAGGAACATTGATTGGCAAGATTAGAGATTTGGAAAAATTTATTTTATAATATGAAATTTGGCTAAAACTTTGTAAAATAGAGTGAGCAGAGGGTAAAGACCTTGCGGGGGCATTTAAAAATAAGATGACATCGTCTGCAAACAGGTTGATCTTATGGGAAGTGTTTTGAAAGGTGAAACCAACTATATCCGGGTGTGTTCTGATTTTTTCCGCGAGGGGTTCAATAAGTAAATTAAAGATGGAGGGAGAGAGGGGGTACCCCTGTCTCGTACCATTTGTGATTTTAAAAATTTGGGACAATGTGCTTGAAGTATACACCTGGGCAGATGGTGACGAGTAAAGGGCGAGAATAGCTGATAATATGGGTCCAGTGAACCCAAATTTTTTAAGAACCTGAACCATATACCCCCAGTGTATCCTGTCGAACGCCTTCTCCGCATCCAAAGAGAGGAGCAGAGAAGGCGTCCGACAGGATTTCGCGTGTTGGAGCAAGTCGATAACTCTCCGGGTCGCGTCCGAGGGCTGTCTACCAGTTGTAAATCCCGACTGGTCAGGGTTGATCAGGGAAGGCAGAATGTCCAAAAGTCGTAAGGCTAGTATTTTTGCATACAGTTTGACATCAGTATTTAGGAGAGATATAGGGCGGAAATTTGAAGGGGTATCTGGAGTTTTACCAGGCTTGGGAATAGTAACTACATAAGCTCTAAGCATTTCTGGAGGGAAAGAGGCGTTTAAAATTGCTTTGGAAAAAACGTCTTGTAATGTCGGAGATAGCACTGTTTTGAATACTTTATAGTAGTCATTCGGGAGGCCGTCAGGACCAGGTGACTTGCCTAGGGGTAACGTATGTATGGCTGTTTGTATTTCTTTCACAGATATAGGGGCGTTAAGAGATGTCAACTGTGAATGGGACAAGGTTGGGAGATTAAGGGTCTGCAAGAAGGCTTGAATATCATCTTCCAAGGGTTGAACTGTGTCAGGGTCTTTGTCTATATTGTAGAGAGAGGAGTAATACTTGGCAAACGCATCTGCTATACCTCTAGGGTCTGAAATTTTAGTACCGTCAGAAGCATGTCTGATAAAGGGGATTCTACTACGGGTTTTATGTTCTTTTAATTTGTTAGCGAGTAATTTCCCAGCCCTATTGCCATGAGCGTAGTGATTAAACTGCAGAGCTTTGATATATTTGTCATGAGAATTCAAAAGTAAGCCCCTCAGTTCATAACGGAGGGCCGTCAACTTGTCCGCCAGGGGAACCCCAGGAGTGACCTTATTTTGAGCCTCAATGTTTTTAATTTCTTGAAGCAGAGAGTCTAATTTGCTCGATCTCTGTTTTTTAAGCTTGGAGCTGAGTTGTAACAGAATACCCCTCATATATGCCTTGTGGGCGCACCACAGGGTCATAGGATCAGAGACAGAATTTTTGTTGATGTCAAAAAATTCCTGTAGTGTATTTGTTAAAGAGGTCACATATCTGGGTATCCGTAGCAGACTCGAGTCAGCCCTCCATACAAAATCTCCCAATGGGACATCCCTCTCCGCCACCACTACCGAGACCGGCGCATGGTCCGACCAAGATATATCATGGATAGCGGAGGAGGATGTTGCCCGTAACAAACTTCTATCTCCAACAATCATATCTATACGGGAATAAGTATTATGCCTGGCTGAATGAAATGAAAAATCTCTTTCACCAGGATGTTGGCATCTCCAGATATCATATAGGTCTTCGGAGTGCAGAGTGGACTGGAGTGTAGGTAAAGGCCTTTTGGATTTAGATGTAGTGTCAATAGTGTAGTCCGTGGTGATGTTGAAATAGCCCCCAATTAGTAAAGTACCTTGTTTCACTTCATTAACTTTTTTCAATAGCCGTTTCAGAAATCTCAGCTGATGAGAGTTTGGAGCGTAGAGGCTGACTATTGTATAAAGTTTGTTGTTAATGTCTCCAATGACAATGACATATCGACCTCCCGGATCGGTGATAAGAGACTTGAGGGTGAAGGTTACAGAAGCACCGATGACAATAGCAACTCCTTTATGTTTATGTGACACCGAAGCCTGGAAAATATGGGGGAATTTTTTATGATTAAGTCTATGCTGGTCCTGTAGTGTGAGATGCGATTCTTGTATACATAGGATGTCGGCCCTCAGTTTACTGGCCTCCTTCCAGAGGGCAGCTCTTTTAGCCGGGTGGTTAAGCCCATGTGCGTTAAAGGAAACAATTTTTACCATTGGCAACAGTTATAGGGAAGAGATAATAGTAAGCATACCAAAGTATTACTGGGCAGACAGATGTCATCGAATGTCCTGCTGCAGAAGCGGTCTTCATCAATAAGACGGAGAATCCGAGAAGTATGGCGAGTCCATCCTGTGAAGAAATGGGGGAGGGAGTAGAGCGGAAAGGGGAAAAACAGCAAACAGGGGGAAACAAAACCAACATAGCTGCATACAGAAAAGAGAAAAAAATAAAAAATAAAGGAAAGGAACTCAGAGCTATATCATGCTCTAGATTAAGAAAAGGGCCCTTTTCAGGAGCCCGTGGCAGAAATTCTGCACCAAATGTCATGGGGTGTAGAGACACTCAGTGGCATACGTGCTGGGGGAGCCGGGTATTCATAGTTGTGTTGGTAGCATATAATGGAGAGATCAAGTGTGTCTCCTAGAGGAGGCAGTTTTGTGTTTCCTGGATACAACCTGCCAGGTGTTACTGACATCCATTGAAGATGGTGGAGAAGCGTGAGGTTCTGATTGGGCTGGAAGGATGTCCCAGGCGCGGAGAAGCTTTAGTCCTTCTTCCAACGAATTTACCACAGACACCTGCTCATCTTTGGTAATGTGTAATTTAGCCGGGTATCCCCAGCGGTACAAGATGGCATGGTTACGCAGGGCTTTAGTAATGGATAGCAGGGCTTTACGTTTTTGCATGGTGTACTGGGACAAATCCGCAAAAAGCTGGATGTGTGCATAGCATTCAGGTGGTTGCTTATTTTTGCGGTGAGCAGACATGAAATTTTCCTTAATGTGGTAAAAATGTACCCGCATAAGAACATCTCTAGGAATGTTGTCTGGTAGATGGGACGGCTTAGGGATCCGATGGATCCTATCAATCACTAAATCAGAGTCAGTGGCGTCCGGCAAAAAGGATCTCATCATAGCTTGAGCATATTGCAATAATTGACCTGGGGTGATCACTTCAGGGACCCCCCTAATTTTAAGGTTGTTGCGGCAGGATCTGTCCTCGGGGTCAGCGACCTTTGATCTAAGCCAGGACACTTCGTCAGCCTGTTCATTATGGGCATCGACCAGTGAGTTATACGAGGTAGCATAATCACCCATTTTCTCCTCCACATGTGACACTCTGTCGCCTAGCTCCCCTATGTCTGCCTTAAAACTTCTCATGCAGTCCATCAGGTCCGCGTGGAGGGAGCTGCGAAGGGACACTAACATGTCTTTCAGCGTGGTGTCAGACACCGGCTGGTTAGTAGTGGGAAAGGCTTGGAGTGTTTCGGCTAGTTCCCTGGTGTCATCCAGGCCCTCATGGTCCCCGCTCACCTTGTCGGCGGTCGTGTCCTCCGTCAGACGGGGTTTAGATTTCGCCGGGCTCCGGTATGGCGGAGAGGAGACATCCGGAGGATCTCGGCACGCGGATGCACTGGGTCTCGGGCTAGGCGAGGATGTTGAGGATCCGCTGGAGGCAGGCGGCGAGGCGTCTCCGGCGCCATCTTGGATTAGGCCGCGGTCTTTTTGCGGGAAGAAATGTTGGAGTTTATGGAGCTGTGAGACTCCTTTCCTCTTTTTGGCCATGTCGAGGGAGTGAGGGATGATTCCCACGCAGGTAGTGCTAAATTGGAGTTGAAATGCTCTCCGTAAAGTGTCGTTTCCCGGTCTCCAGCACGGAGCTAACTGCTTACACGTCCATGCAGTAGCTCGGTAGCCACGCCCCCCCATCTGGTCCCTTAATCTACATGTATGGCGCCGGACGCATGGATTTCAATATAGTTTTTTTTTTTTTTTTAGATGCTCATGATTAGAGCCTGAAGCTCTAATTGACTTAAAAAATGGTGGGCCCACCTAGTTGTGTGACATTAGCAAATTAATATTTGCTAACATCTACCTGTTTCTCCTCCCGGAAAATCAGGAAGCGACTCCTGAGTCCTAAGACCCCATTGGCCAGGAGGAAAATACAGGGGGGCACGGAGGCCAAGACACGGAGGAGACGGAGGGGAGCTGGAGTGGCAGTGGGGTTTGTGATTAGGTCCGTCTGCCACTCCCCCGACTGATGGCGCACCAGCCGCCACTGGGTGGGATTACAACCCAAACATGCCTGAGCCGATCCCTAGTCACCTTTGTTTATGGCTTAAAGACAGTTCAAATAAGTTTCACCTAGTGAAGTGTGTCCATTTGTTACAAGTCAGTATTTCTGGAGAATCCCATACCACCTCAATCCCTCTCCTGTTACAAGTTCTACAAGCAAATAATCTTTAAGAATACATTCCCTAGACTGTTTTATGGAGCAAGAGTGAATGGACTGTTGCTTGTGTGACTGATGGCCTCTGCATCATCTGGGAAACAAACAGTTGGGATAGTATTAGTAATACGCCAACTTGCTGCAGAAAATGAGCCTTGCTGTGTGGAAGCCCCACCTATGGCTTTGTTCTAGCTTTGATGCAAAAAGAGGCTTGTCAGACCTTTGCAAAGAGACCACTGCTTACAATCAGAGAACAAGAGTCTTTTTGCTGTAGCATGCTGGCAGTTGACATTTTAATGAACTGTAAAACTTATCACACCTTTGTTTTGATGCAACTAGAATGTATTTAGCACATGTAAGACTGGTTCACCAAAGTTCAGTTGGCCTGAACAAAACAATAGATCCTTGTTGTATAAGGGCTTATTCAGGTTGGTGATCAGACCCATCCTCCATTCTAAGCCACATTTGAATCCACATACCCACTTCTACTCACACTCAAAATTTGACATGCAATTGTGTCCATACAGCTGCTGTGTGTGCATCTACTTCTATGGGCTGCCTGCATGCAGGTTCGAGTGGATTAATTCACAGCAGACAGCAGCTCAGATTGTAGGATGGCTTTGCCTGACTGAATGAGTCCTAACTCTTGTTATACTCTCGTAGAGCATACTACATTTTATTGTGTGAAATTAACATGGCATGAAGTTATAATTTCACTTTAATCCTCTTCAGGATTGGCAGTGAGTCCTGTGATCACCTTCACCCCCAACTGGAGGAAGATCTTCTCAGGAGAGTCTATAGCAATGATGTGTGATGTTGGGTCCACTGGAGGAGAACATCTGACCTGCACCTGGTTCAAAGATGGTGAATGGATGCATACAGGAAAAAAATTTACCATTAGATTCGCAAAAACTGAACATAGCGGGGACTACAGCTGTTGGGCCAGTGGAAAAAGAAGCCTCAATGCCAGACTTGATGTTGTTGTTGGTCAGTTCCTTTTAGAAAATGTATAATTTAATGTGTTCTTTGCCCATTCCAGACAAAATAATTTAAGAGTTATCAAGCATTAGAGATGAGTGCAGTCTGATCCCCCGTGATGTCACTGATCAGATTTGGTCAATGGCATCACCAGGGAGACCCATGATGAATTTGTTGGCAACACAGGGGAACTGTATGTTGCCCAACTAAATTTTAAGCTTGCAGAGTCAATGTGTAAGTTAGTGCCTCATTGTGATCACTGAACAGACCGCCTCACTATGCCTCACACCAGAAGGCACACACCCATCAGGGATACCCGTCCCGTCTTCAACAGAGTCATTCTAGAGGAAACAAGGTAAAACACTGATTATCATCCACCAGTTATTATTCACCTTACTCTGATCTTGTCTCAGCCCAAAGGCATGGAAGGAGGCCACCGAACATATTGCAGGGTCATGCATACTTCTGGTCCAGGCTTGATCCCTTTGTTCTGCAGTGGGTCCTAAGATAGGAACCCTACCGTTGAGAAGGCTAGATCAACTGGGCATAATTTCACCCATCCAACTGGAGCCTGCATCACAGTCTACCACCACTCCCTCTCCTGAACTGGCTGTTCTTCCTTCTATATGCAAACATCACTCTATTTCGCTCACTTCATCCCCCGTTACCATTCACTGTGAAAACACTTCTTCACATAGTGACCAGACCAGACATAGTTGAATGAATGGAACTCATTTACTGAGGTTAGAATTATTCTTCTTAATAACAGGTTTCTTACAGAGCAGTAGTGCAACATGTTTCGGATGTACATTAGTTGACAACAAGACTCTCCTTTCACAAAACAGTAGAACAGGATGTAGAAGTTGGATAAACTGTGGATTCAGCTGTGGTAATAGTGTGAATACCTTTGGCTGTGACACTTCCCATATGATCAACTATTCAATCTCTCTTTTTCTCACACATGGATCCCTTAGAAAGGGTGAGTTCTCTCTGTTTAACAGTGATTACTGGGAACAAGATGTTGGGGCCTTTGAGGAAGACCAATGGGAATCCGCACTACAATCAGTCCAACTCTCTTTAAGCTCTCTAAATGTTTTTAATATATCACAATTATATATTCTACTTAAGGATCACCAAACACCCACTAAACTATATTCTATGGGTGTGCGACAGGATCCTATATGTAGCAAGTATAAATGGAAACATGGGGACCTCATCCATATGCTATGGAGCTGCCTGAGATGACACTGGTATTGGGAAGAGGTAATCGCTACTCTTAACTCTGTTTCAAACCACCTTAATCCTTGACCCTAAGCACTGCCTATTGGGAATCCTAGAAAATTTTAGGCAAGATGCTTTTATGTTGGAAGCACTCTCCAAAACTCTGTTTCAGGGCACGTAAGGCCATTCTCATATGTTGGAAGTTGGAGGCTCTCCCAACCGTCGGGGACTGGAGGCAGAAAATGGGAACTCACTTGCGATATGATAAGTTAATTTATCTACATTGTGGGTGACCTAATATGTTTGGGAATCCTGGTTGACTATCCCGGGTCTTGCCCCGCTCTACTTGGTACTATATAATTGCCTCCACACTAAATCTCATGCGTGTATCACTCTGTATTCGCACAGATCTGTCTGCCATGCCTATATCGTTGGGAGGTCTTTTCTTTCATCGCTTTTGCTCAAACAAGGGATCTACTGTCTTGCCTATGACCTTATATGACGTTAGTACTACATTATACCACTGTTACTCTTTTGTAGTTTGGTTGGCTGTACACACTGGTTATTCTTTACTATGTCTGTTGAATGTTCAGGTTTGTATACTTTTGTAGCACTAACCCCCAAAGGAGCTGCTGGTTTTATTCGGGCTTACCATTGCCTTCTGCTTGTCTCTTCATCTTAGGGGGGTCCCATGCAAAGTAGCTCAAATTAAGATATATCAGACACGTGGTCCTTTTTGAAGATTTATTTAGGGGTAACATCAAAGAAAGACACAGTCCTTCAATAGAGGGTTAGAGGATAAGGGGAGTTCAGGCACCTGGTAATTGCGGGTTAGAGGTATCAATCAGATCCAGAGGACAAACAGCTCCACAGACTGGATCCAGCAGTCACCAGATAGGCCCCACTCACTTGACCTAGCAGCCGATGATATGCCAAACAAAGTCTCTGCCATAGACTTGTTAGTTGGACTTTTTTTTAGAAAGAACTACCATACAGTACCAGACGGCAATACTGTAAGGATATTGATCCGGGATGCGCCCCCAAACTGAGTTTCCGGGCTCCTCCAGAGACACCAGCCTTGCGCTCGGTCCTCCACTGGAAAAATCCTCCCCTGGATCCTTCAGCTTTCCTCAGCTTCTCCCCGCAGGCGAGACAGCACTTGACCACCCCTGGATCAGTAGGCCCCAAGACATTCCTGGGCCTACATTCTCAGTTGCAAATCCTCAGGCCAGCAGGACCATGCGTCACAGACCCCAGGCAAGGAGGGCCCTGGGTTTGGGATCACAGACCCCAGAAAGCAAAAAACGAACCAAGAAAAATGGCATCGGTACCTTAAATACCCTCTCCCAGAATGCACAGCAGGGGAACCACTCCCACTGAACCATTTCCAAGCAAGAGGCGGCATTCAATACATCCTGCCTGCTGCTGTTCCACACCCACTGACGGTGACAGTGACACCTACAGTCAGGTGGGAATCAGTGCAACCCAACTGGACTGGTACAGAAACCAGAACTTTAGAGAAATGAATCTGAGCCAAACTACAGCTTCAGATAATTATATAAAAAAAAAAAAACAATAGCGTCTGCTCATCAGGAGCAGGGCGCTACACTTTGCACATTACGTCTGATCTTTTTAAAAATAAAACAGCGACTATCAGCATGTGTGGCCTTCCTCCCACCTCCCATGGAAATAGCGCTTGCACTAAATTTTCTCTCTCCTGTATACCCTCTAAGGGGAAGTGACCTAACCTCAAACTGACACACCGCTGTCCATAGTTAACCCTTCAGTATTGAAACATTAACCCACGTAGTACAATACTGTAGACCTTGCCTCATCTCTATGTCACTCTGCTATCTCTTCCAATCAGCAAAATCTTTGTTAGCATATGAGCACTGCAGCACTACTGATTAACTCTTTGTGCGTGTTTTTTCCCCCTCCCTGAGCTCAGCTATACAAGGAACTGCAAGAGGCTGATAAAAAATAATTGAATGATGTATTTATGAAGAGAGAGCTGCAATAATGTGTGCCTTTTATATCTGCCTGGAGTTCAGCGTTAAAGATTGTGACATAATTTCACCACTTTACCGGACCATTTTGCAGCCAATGACCAGACAGCTTTTTGCGCTTCGGCATTGTGTCGCTTTAACTGACAATTGCGCGGTCGTGCGACGTGGCTCCCAAACAAAATTGACGTCCTTTTTTTCCCACATATAGAGCTTTCTTTTGATGGTATTTGATCTCCCCTGCGTTTTTTTTTTTTTAGCGCTATAAACAAAAAAAGAGCGACAATTTTGAAAAAAAACTATTTTTATATCCCTCAAAAATATATAATAAAACATTTTTTTCCTCAGTTTAGGCTGATACGTATTC
This sequence comes from Lithobates pipiens, assembly GCF_037356315.1. Taxonomy (NCBI): domain Eukaryota; kingdom Metazoa; phylum Chordata; class Amphibia; order Anura; family Ranidae; genus Lithobates; species Lithobates pipiens. Next base: position 579,005 of record NW_027507884.1, on the reverse strand, counting down.
TTCTACATATTTTGGTAAAAAAATTGCAATAAGCGATTATTGATTGGTTTGTGCAAAATTTATAGCGTTTACAAAACAAGGGATAGTTTTATGGCATTTTTATTAATAATTTTTTTTTTTACTAGTAATGGCGGCGATCAGCGATTTTTATTGTGACTGCGACATTGTGGCGGACACATCTGACATTTTTGACACATTTTTGGGACCATTGTCATTTATACAGCAATCAGTGCTATACAAATGCAGTGATTCCTGTGTAAATGACACTGGCAGTGAAGGGGTTACCCAGTGGGTGGCAGTGTGGGGGTTAAGTGTGTCCTAGGGGCGTGTTACTAACTGTGGGGGGGCTGGGCTGTGTGTTAGTAAACACTGATCTCTGCTCCAATCACAGGTAGCAGAGATCAGTGTCACTTGTTGCTAGGCAGAATGAGGAGATGCTGTTTACATCGGCATCTCCCTGTTCTCCTTCCCCGTGAGACGGTCGCAGGTATCCCCACGGCGATCGAGCCTGCGCCCGGACTCACGGGGGTCCCAACCAGCACGCGCACGCAATGGCAGGGTGGCAAATTCAACTGGACTTACCTGTACGCCAGTTTGCCTGCCCGTACCATTCTACCGACGTACATCGTCGTGCACCGGTCTGGAACTGGTTAAGGAAACAACATTTATTGCTTTGCATTACAATGGATATAGCCCATAAAGGAGAAGTACAGCCAAAGGCAATGAGAACTAAGCAATCAGCCTTCTTTGATTGCTCGATTCTCAGTCTTAGAGCTGGCAAAGGACAGATGCGGAATCCACCTAGGTATGTATGGTTCTTAAAAAAAAAGATGCTGAAAACTGCTGCTTCCTGACAATTCTGGGTGTGTCAGGTAGTGCCACTTGCTGCTGGTTGTGGAGGCAATACTATGTCTGTCCTGTAACCTACATCTGCTCATGTAATATGTCTCTGTGTTCCAGGCCCGGTGATCCTGCAGGTTCCTCTCGATGTTCATGAAGGAGATGATCTGACTCTGAGATGTCACCATCGTTCTGGCTACATGGGAACATATACAGTGTTCTACAAGGATGATTCTATCATTCAACGCTGGAAGGACACATCTGAATTTCATGTAGGAATTGTAAAGATGATGAACACCGGAAAATACAGATGTACAAAGCAAATAACTTTGCATTCATATGTGACTTTCGCAGATGAAGCTTTTATTTCCATACTAAGTAAGTCATGGGATGTTTACATTTGGCTGCCATTTTCTATTTTTTTTTTCTAAGATTAAACTCCTTAACATTATATCTTTTTGGAGAGCAGAGACCCTGGAGAATACAATGGTGGATTTTTTTTATGTCACACGATATTAGCACAATGGTTTATCAAACCCACATAAATGTATTTTAGTGCACACAAACACAATATATTATCAAATTTCTGGAAGTACTGTATATAAAAGAGTTTTGTAAAGTAAATTGATGCCAAACATATCAAATTCGAAAGCCATAAAATGACAATAAAATACAGTACCCAAAAGTGTCCATAGGTGATGCTTTAAAAGTCTTTACAGGTCCTTAAAGTGATATTAAACACACACTGTTTAATTCACATTGTCCCTTCTATTACTGTATATGAATGGTGGCACTGTAATTATTTTAATAAAAAAAAAATCTAAGTACACTTTTCCTAATCGATATGCAGCTGTCAAATGCAGTGCTGGGACAAGGTCATCTAAAAGTGGTGTAGGGGTCTGCAATGTTTGTGACATGCATGGAAATAGTACTACCAGTGTTACACTGCAGCAACCTGGAGAGTTTGAAATTGGTGCACACCTACCTAGTTGTGTGAAAAAGTATTTGCCCCCTTTCCGATTTTTTTTGCATATTGGTCACACTTAAATGACTCATCAAACTAATTTTATTATTACACAAAGATAACCCAAGTAAATACAAAATACAGTCTTTAAATTATGGTTTCAGTTATTAAGGGAAAAATGCCGTCCAAACCTGGTTTTATGTGAAAAAGTAATTGCCCCCTAAACCTAATAACTGGTTGTGCCACCCTTGGAGGCAACAATTGCAATCAAGCATTTGCAATAACTGGCAATGAGTCTTTCACATTGCTGTGGAGCAATTTTGGCCCACTCTTCTTTGCAGAATTGTTTTAATTCAGCCACATTGGAGGGTTTTCCAGCATGAACGGCCTGTGTAAGGTCATGATACAGCATCCCAATTGGATTTAAGTCTTTAACTAGGCCACTCCAAAACCCAAATTTAGCTTTGTTTGAACCATTTGGAGGTGGACTTGCTGTTGTGTTTCGGATCATTGTCCTGCTGTAGAACTCAAATGTGTAGAGATGGCCTTGCGGTTCGCCCGGCCGTCGGTTCGTGGCGAATTTTGCTCGTTCACGATTCGCCAAACCTGCGGACTTCTGGCACTGTTCGCGTGGAGGACATATGCGTTTACATTGTGAAAGAAGTTTGACCCATGATGACACATCCATCATGGGGTACAGGACAGCCAATTGAGACATTTCAGCACATGGACAATTGGACATTGTCCCTACCTTATAAATAGACCTGATCTGGTGGCCATTTTACATTCTGTCTTTTGTCAGTGTAGGGACAGGACGCTGTGTGGAGCAGGGACAGTCAGTTTAATCACTAGCTATTAATATTATGTCCACAAAAGTCCTTTTAAGGACTGGTATAGGTGTACAGTATATCGGGTTGTAATACACTTAGAATATACTTTCTTACAAATATACAAAGTATATTCTGGTGCACTGCTGCTGACTGCTGTGCTGCTGAGTGCACTGCTAACTGATTCTGCAGCTGTCTTTTGTCAGTGTAGGGAAAGGACGCTGTGTGGAGCAGGGACAGTCAGTTTAATCACTAGCTGTTACTATTAGGTCCACAAAGGTCCTTTTAAGGACTGGTATAGGTGTACATTATATAGGGTTGTACACGTATAATATACTGTCTTTCAAATATAGAAAGCATATTATAGTGCACTGCACTGCTATGCTGCTGACCGATTCTGCAGCTGTCGTTTCTCAGTGTAGGGAGGGACAGTTTGGTCTTTGGAACAGGGACAGTCTGCAATTCACTAGCTACTAGCTCGCTACTATTAGGTCCACAAAGGTCCTTTTAAGGACTGGTATAGGTGTACTATTTGGTGTGCAGTATATAGGGGTGTAATACACGTATAAAATACTTGCAAATATAGAAAGTGTAGTATAGTGCATTTCCACTGTGCAGCATTGTGACTGCCAAGCACTTCTGCAGCGATACTACAAAGAGTGTCAAACGCAAAAAAAATATATATTATAACTGGTGTGATAGGCCAGTGGCCCCCCAAAACAACCAATTAAAGCGGGATTTTCTATACCTTCTTCCACATATACTGCACTTCTCTAGAGACTTTTGTCACAGGATCATTTAAAAAATGACAGGGGTAGGGCAGGAGAAACAGGCTTGAGCCAAAGTGGGAAGTTGCAGAAGGTGCGTTCGATTACGTCAAAGGACACACCAGACTTGGTTGAGTGGCTCACTCAGCCTTACTCTTCTGCACCCTCCTCATCCTCTCGATCTGCACCCTCTTCTTCACTCTTTGCTGTGTGCACCTCCAAAGACACTACCACCAACACCACCACCACCACCATATACCCTCCGCTTGAGTCACAGGAATTATTTTCTGATCCATCACAAGACATTGCGAATGCGCAGCCACTCTTGGCATTGGATCAGGAAGAGGAGGTAGCAACAACCGCCACTTGACAGTCTCACAACAGTACCCAGATCAGCCCAAGGAGGAGGTTGGTCTCCGGTGTTGCTGCCTACTCCGAGATCTCTAATTATAGTGGTGGGGAAGGTGACATCCATGATGACGTCTCTAGTGATGTCACGTGGGTGCCCACAAGAGAGAAATAGGAGGGGATTCAGAGGGAGATATGGACCAGCAGATAGGGAGGAGAAGCAGGCGGAACTTAGATTGCGATGGAGGGACAAAGCAGACTGCTAATGTATCAGGAGATAGTCATCGACCATGTACGGTCACATCTGGCGCTCCCAGGACTCCAGCACATGACTCCGAAGTGTGGGCTTTTTTTAACGTGTCTGCTGCTGACAATAGTGTTGCCATCTGCAATCTTTGCAGTCAACGCATTTGTCGCGGTAAGCCCAACACTCACCTAGGGACGACCTCCTTAAGAAGGCACATGAGCAGCCATCACTGAGCCCAGTGGGAGCAACGGAACCCACAAAGCCACACTCCAGGCTCTTACCGTCCAGCCTCGTCTTCTACTTCTCCTTCTCCTCTCTCCTCACAATTGTCCTTCACTCCACCTTCCATCATGCTGTCCTCATGTTTTTCTGTAAAAAGGCAGGCTTCCGTGGGCCAAATGTTCGAGCGTAAAAACATGATGACGCCGGATAACCCTCTTGCCCAACGGTTGACGGCTGGCTTGTCAGAACTGATAGCCCGCCAACTACTGCCATATAAACTGGTGGACTCTGAGGCCTTTTGAAAATTTGTGGCCATTGAAACACCTCAATAGAAGGTCCCGGGAAGGAAGTATTTCTCACAGAAGGGCATCTCAGAGCTATATGGCCATGTTCAACGGCAAGTGAATGTATCTCTGGCACACAGTGTCGGTGCCAAGATACATCTGACCACAGACACATGGTCTAGCAAACAGGGAAGGTATATAACTTTTACTGCCCACTGGGTGAACCTTCTGACGGCCGTCAAGCATGTAACCCTTGGCACCCGTGTAGATTTGGTTTTACCACAACGGATTGCTCTTCTTCTCCTTCTCCTACTCCATCCTCCTCCCTCTCCTCCTCGGCTGACTCCTCCTTTTCCGCTGCTAGCATCTCTTCTACTGCACCGCCCAAGATCCCCAGAACCTATTCGACATGCCAGGTGAGACGTTGCCATGCCGTGCTGCGTCTGTTGTGCCTGGAAACCAAGAGCCACACTGGCCCGGCACTCCTTTCAGCTTTGCGTTCACAGGCAGATCAGTGGCTAACACCGATCAATTTGACAGTTGGTAAAGTGGTGTATGACAACGGTGCCAATCTGCTTAGCGCATTGAAACAGGGCAAAATTACGCATGTGCCATGCATGGCACACGTCTTAAACTTGGTCGTGCAGCGATTTGTTGTCAAATACCCTGGGGTCCAGGATATCTTGCGGCAGGCAAGGAAAATCTCGGCCCATTTCAGAAGATCTTACGCGGTCATGGCTCACCTTGCTGACATTCAGCGGCGACACAATCTGCCGGTCAGATGTCTTATTTGCGATTGCCTGACGCGATGGAACTCAACCTTCTATATGCTTGATAGGCTGCTTCAGCAGAAACGTGCAGTTAATGTCTACCTGTACGAACTCTGCTGCAGAATAGGTTCTGGGGAGCTGGGGTTTTTTTCACCACGCCAGTGGCTGCTCATGCGCGACGCATGCAGACTTGCATGCAATCACCAAACTGGTCAGTCGCAGCCATGGCACCATCAGTGACATGGTACCTTATGCCTTCTTTATGGAGCATGCATTGCGTCGTGTCATTGATCAAGCCATGGAGGAGCAGGAGCGGGAAGATGAGGAAGTCGCAATGCTGGATGAATTCCCAGGGGGGGCTACTCTATCTGAGACAAGTCAACAACAGGAGTCTGAAGAAGAGTCAGAGGAGGATGGTGCCGGGGCGGATGAGGAGGAGCAAGAAGAGCATGCTTTAAACCTTTCTGGGATCTCTGTTGTTGTGCGTGGATGGGGAGAGGAGAACGAGGAGGACGACATTATCCTGGATGATGAGCAGGAGCCAGGCCACCACACCGCTTCCAGTTTGGTGCAAATGGGGGCCTTCATGCTCCAGTGTTTTAACAGGGATCCTCGTATAAAAAGCAAGAGGGTCAAGGACCGGTACTGGGTGGCAACGTACTTAGACCCCCGGTACTAACACAAAATGGCAGAAATGTTACCACCGTTACAGAGGGCTGTCAGAATGGAGCACTTCCAGGCCTTGCTTTGAGAAATGCTGCATTCTGCTTTTGTGTGCGCTGGCAGAGGAGCAATTCCCACTCCCAGAGAAAGAGTTGCGGGTACCAATCCAACAGCGCCTGCAAGAAGAGGGCGGTTTGAAGATGTGTTGGTAACTTCTGATATGAGATCCTTCTTTCAGCCGACCCATCGACAGGTGTCATCCGGATCCAGCATCAGGGAACGCCTAGACCGTCAGGTGTCTGACTACATCGGGTTAACGACCGATGTGGACACTCTGAGGAGTGATGAACCCCTGGACTACTGGGTGGGCAGGCTTGACCTCTGACCAGAGCTTGCCCAATTTGCAATGGAACTGTTGGCTTGCCCCTCGTCCAGTGTCCAGTCCGAAAGGACGTTCAGCGCAGCAGGGGGGATTGTGATCGATAAGTGCATTCGCCTAGCTCACGACAGTGTTGACTACCTCACATTTCTAAAAATGAATGATACATGGATCTCGGAGGAATTCAACACATGTGACCAGTAGACCATGTATATCTCTATAAACTATTTATTTAATCGAGCCCACAGACCTTTTTTCTACATTTGGCTCACTTTCTTGTACAAAAAAGCACACCGTACTATATGCCGTACCCTCCTGTTTGAAGAGGTTGAGCGGTGTCATATTTTTGGGGCCCAGCAGTGAGTTGCTGGTATCAGTGCTTCTGTCAGTGCTCTCTATCTCGGTGCTGGTGTCAGTGCTCTATATCACGGTGCTGGTGTCAGTGCTCTATTTTTTTAATAAATATTTTTATTAGAGTTTAACAAGATACAAGAAGCATATCAATTGACAAGTTGCATGAGGTATGAGAGTCAAATACCTGGTAAAACAAGACTTAGGAGAAAAATCTAACCACAAGAGTTATTCAAGAAGAAGGAAGAAAGAGGGGAAAAAGAAAAGAAAAGAGAAGAGGAGGAGGGGGGGGGAAGGAATATGGGGGATGTGTGCCATCCCAAGCGCTGAATAGTACAGTAAACACCATATCACGGGGAACTGACAAACATAAGAAGCATAATATCAATATCCAATACCCCTACATACTACTGACAGTTGATAGGTTGAAGACACATTAATAGTAGATCTGTGGTAGCCAAAAAGAGAAGTCAGGGGAAACACATGGTGGAAAGAGAGAACAAGCGTCAAGGAGGTAGTAGAATGACCGGAGCAGCCGGAAGGTTATCTCATGGGTTCATGGCGGATAATGCACTACATTGAGAGGATGGGTAGGAATATGGGAGGTCGGTAGCTTAAGTACCCCTAGCGAGTTATTGAGGTTACGGTGGAGGTACCATTTGGTATATCTGAAAGGGTACATAATTGATGGAATGTCGTCCGGAGAAAAGGACTGTTCGATGTAGATTTTCCACCGTGCGAAAAACCGGGTAGTAGACTGGAGATGCGAGGAAATAGTGTCCAATCTTTCCATGTAGAACAGGGACAAAAGAGCCCGCTGTACGCCATGTAGACTCGGAGGGGACGAGGAGATCCAATGGGACATAATAGTTCTACGAGCAGCCAGCAGACAGATGTGCATCCGGTGTGAAAGCACCCCAGATCCAGGGTGAGTCTTGTCAGAGTTAGTTAGGCCACAGCTAAACAAGCACATGAGTGGCTCCTTCGGCAAACGTATTGTGGTAATAGTGAATATGTAATGTATCACCGAGTCCCAGAAGGTGGAAATTGAAGTACATTCCCAGAGGCGATGAAGCAAGGTGGGGGGATCCAAGGAACACCAAGGGCACTTTGCTTGGGAGGGATCTCCAATGGTGGTGCGAAATGGGTAGTAGGCCCTGTGTGCAAGCTTAAATTGCGTTTCCCTCCAGACTTCAGAAATGACGAGTTTATGAACGAGCCTGTATCCTTTTAGAATACTGTCAGAGAGGGTCGTGTCGCCAAAGATGGAGGCCCAATTTTTGAAAGGGGCGAGGTGGTACTTATCAGCTTGATAGGAGATTAACTGGGAGTAGAGATCGGAGATGGAATAAGTGTCACGTTGAAGCATGGAGTCAAGGGGAGACTTGGAGCAGGAGTCCGGCCGAGTCCCTCCTATAGATTGCAGATAGTGAGTTAGTTGGAAGTAGTGGAACACTTGAGATGGAGGGAGGGAGTATTCGCCAGCCAAAGTATGGTAAGGTTTGAGTCGTCCCTGAGGAAGGTCATATAGGGAGGCTACCGAAGTAAGACCTTTCGAGCCCCAAAGTGTGAAGGCCTGGTGAGTCGTGGAGGGAGGAAACATTGGGTTCCCCTGGATAGTCAGATGTGTAGAGAAGTTGGTAGATAGTCCCATGAGTTTTCTGACTTCCCTCCACGCAATAATTGTGTCACGGATAAGAACATTAACCTTAAGATGACCCGGAAGAACATGTAAATTGGAGTGAAGAACAGCAGGGAGAGTATAAGGGTGTACCAGTGCATTTTCGAGAACATAGTTCGAATATCTAGATTTACCCACTAGCCAATCCAACCCTTGGCGTACTAGACAGGACAGGTTATAGAAGCGAATGTTGGGCAGGCCAGCCCCTCCCTCGGACTTCGGGAGACTTAGTTTCTGAAGAGCGATGCAAGGTTTCTTATTTGCCCATAGAAAGGCACTCAGGGCTTTGTGTAGTTTTTGGACGTCAGAGTGTTTTATTAAAAGTGGGATAGTTTGCATCGGGTATAAAAGTCTCGCAAATGAAACCATCTTGAAAAGGTGGCATCTCCCAAAGAGCGAGAGCGGCAGGCCTGCCCAAGACTCTAGCTCTCGCACAATCTTGGTCAGCAGTGGAGGGTAGTTGAGGGAGTACAGAGAGGAGGGTTCCCTACCTATGCATATACCTAAATATGTGATGGAGTGTCGTGCAAGAGTGAAGGGTGAAGATGACTGCCAGAACGTGGCTTTGCGTGGATTTAGGGCTAGGACTTCAGTTTTGTCATAGTTAATTCGAAACCCCGAGCATTGCCGGAAATTTGTAAACAGGTCACGAATGGTGGTAAAATCTGTTAAAGGGTCCGAAGAGAAGAGGAGAATGTGGTCTGCAAAGAGGGCAGATTGCAAGGTTTGGTCGTGTATGGGGATACCACTAATTCCTTCAGGGGAATTTAGGATTCTTGACAGGGGTTCAATGGCCAAATTAAAAAGTAGGGGAGAGAGTGGACAACCTTGCCGTGTGCCTTTAGTGAGGGGAATAGTCGGAGAGACAAAATCTGGAGTCACCAGCTTGGCAGTTGGGGCAGCATACATCTGGCGCAGGAAATGTAAAACCGGGCCAGAGAAGCCAAAGGTCTGGAGAACCTTAAACAGCCAGGTAAAATTGATGTTATCAAAGGCCTTCTCGGCATCAACCGAGATAATGGCCATGTCACAATCCGGATTTCGCTTTGCACATTCCAGTGCCAAGAGAACCTTACAGATGTTAAGGGTTGCAGATCTACCAGTGGTGAAACCAGATTGAGCTGGGTGGAGAAGAGAGGGGAGGAGCGCAGCTAGACGGGATGCAATAATTTTGGACAGGATCTTTACGTCAACATTTATCAGGGAGATCGGTCTGTAAGATCCAGGGTGGGAGGGGTCCTTGCCCTTTTTTGCTATCAGCTTAATATGTGCCTGGGAGCCCATAGGAAGATAGGAGCCCCCCTTCCAGAGAGTAGTAAACACATTACACAGGGTGTCAGGAAGGAAGTCTTGAGTAATCTTATAAAATTCCGCAGTATAGCCATCAGGACCTGGGGCTTTGGAGGAGGATAGGTGTTTAATAGTGGATTTAATATCTGCTATTGTGATGGGGGCGTTAATGGCTTCCAGTTGCGGGGCAGTTATTTTTGGCAGGTGGATTTTGGATAATAGTCGATCCGCTAAGGATTGGTCGATAGGGTCAGTGGCGTATAAAGAAGTGTAATATTCAGTGAGAATATTACTAATCTCCTCTGGAGCAGAAGCAAGAGACCCATCTGTGCGTTTCAGGGTATGTATATAGGTGGGGCGATGAAAGCCTGAACAAAGCCTAGAGAGAAGTTTCCCTGCCTTGTTGCCGTATTTATGGAGGCGCAGTGTGTGGTACGAGGAGGTCAGACGTTCCTGTGCATCGGCCCAGAGGTCAAATTCCTGCTTGGCTAATTGCCAGGCAAGAAGGTTAGCAGGAGAACGACTGCGCAGAAGGTTGAGATGTATTGTACGTAATTTTTGGCTAGCTAGCAAGTATTGCTTCTTGGAATGTTGCTTATGTGTGGAAACATAGGCTATGATCTTGCCCCTAAGGTAGGCCTTTCCCGCTTCCCAAAACAAGTTAGGGTCATCTAAATGTGCACCGTTAGTGTCTGTATATTCCGACCAACTAGTTAACAACAGCTGCTTGAAATCCTCGCTATCTGCTAAATGTGTAGGGAAACGCCACGTGTTCATTGGCGACGAGGGTTTGGCATATAGTAAACGGACTAAGACTGGGCTATGGTCTGTGATTACCATATCTTTAATCTCCGGATCTCTAACAAACGACACTAGGGGTGGGGATGCAAAAAAGTAATCGAGTCGCGAGAAGGATTTGTGAGGGGGCGAGAAATAAGTGAATTCCCGATCGGTGGGGTGGGCAAGGCACCAGACATCAGTGAACTGGAGGGTGGAAAATGTCCTATCTAGTGGTGTGGTAGCGGGTGTGCGAGGACCGACCATGGTGATGTCAGGAGGATCCCGATATTGCCTATCCTCCAACGGGTTAATGACCGAATTAAAGTCCCCACCAACTAAATGTAGAGTTTCAGGCACGTTCGATATCCAAGCCAGCAGGTCTTGGAAAAACGCGGAGTCAGGTGAATTAGGGGCATAGATGTTAGTAAAGGCTAGATCTTTGTTGTTCAAAGAGAGACGTACGGTAAGCATACGCCCACCCGAGTCAGTGCGAACGTCCCGTGTCGTATAGCGAAGGTGTTTGTGTAGAAGAATAACTACACCTGCCTTGCGACCATCAGCAGGTGAGCCTCTCCTCTCCGACCCAAAGTTTCCGGAGGCGAGAGATGTTGTCAGCGGACAGATGAGTCTCCTGAAGGAGCGCGACATCCGTCCGCAGACGTTTAAGATGTCTAAGTATTTTCATGCATTTAGCAGGAGATCTAAGGCCCTTGACATTCCACGTAACCACGGTCAGTTGGGTTCCGCTTGTGTCAGCCATCAGGTGTGTGGTGAGTGCATAAGAGTCTCAGAGCTACCATTAAAGGAGATCCGATGGGACTTAGGGTGGGTATTGTAGTAGGGGCGGGTATGTGTATATAAGATGGCACATAGGACAGGGGGGGAGGAGAGAGAAGGGGAGGAAAGGAGAGCAGGAAAAGGAGTAGTAGGAAAAGAGTAAAGAAGAGAGAGAAAGACAGAACAGTAAAGCTACTAAACAAGTGTAAACCACATCTTCACTTTTTTCCACACAAGGAACATTGTACAAACACATCTCCCAGAGAGTGACCGCACCCCCTGGGAGAGGCAAGATTTGCACCTCGGGGTAGAGGGAGGGATAAAAGGAAAAGCTAGGGGAAAAGGGGGAGGACCCAGGCAAAGCAAGGGAGGGGAGGGGGGGGGAAGGGAGGAAAAAAGAAGAAAAGGGGAGGGAAGATCAGGGAAGAAGGGTAGGGTAATGGACTGCAGGAGGAATCAGATAGCAGCCGCAAAATAATGGGAGCATCAATATATCAAGTAACATAGGTAAAAGAAAACAACCAGAACACATCAGTAGACAAGCCCATGGCAGGCAGCAGGGCCTAGGTTAATAAAAACAACAAAGAAAAATGTAAACCATCCCCCTGTTTATACCAATCCGTAACAAAAACGACGGGAGAGGTATAAAGTGAGGGAGCAGTCGCAAACCCAACACACTGAAGGTCCGCAAAACAACTTGCAAAACTGTAGGGCAGCGAACATCCATCCTGCATTTAATCAACAGGAGTAGCAGGATCTCCAACACAAGGAAAGGTGCTGAAGCTCAGCAAAAGGAGATCTTCAGCGAAGGGCTGTGCGGGGAGGATGAGTGGTCGAGCGGCTTCGTTTGTAAGGCGGTTTTTCAGGACTCATACGTTGGGGGGTGCCGGTGTGAGGCTCGAGAGCCGATCCAGGCGAAAGGCTTCTGGTTGAGGGGGCATGGGCAGTGTCCATGTCTGCAGGATAGTTAAGAAAGTGTTCCGCCTCAGCAGGAGAGGTAAACGTGCGGCGGGTACCATCAGAGGAAGTAATATGAATTACTGCCGGGTATGTTAGAGTAAACTTAACATGGTTGTTGAGGAGGGCCGCACAGATCGGCGAAAAGGCTTTGCGCATCTTCATGACTTCAATGGAATAGTCAGCAAATAGAAGCAAGGTCGCCCCATCAACAGTCAGGGAACGTTGGGATCGAAATTTTTGTAGAATGGCATGCTTATCAGCATAATTGAGGTAGCGGACAATGACTGGGTTTAGCGCGCTGTTCATTGAGATGGCCTAGGCGGTGGGCCCGTTCAACAATGCATGGCGTTTTGAGGCCTAATTGGGCAGGAATGGGTTCGGCGCAAATGTCAGTCAGTTGTGCAGCAGTAACCGATTCGGGTAGGCCCACTACCCTCAAGTTGTTCCTTCTGGCCCGATTTTCCAAATCGTCGATTTTAATCCAGAGGTCTCTGGTAGAATGGGTAAGGCATGCTATGGCCGCAGATTGTGCTGTGGCATCATCTTCCATGAGGGAGATGCGTTCCTCTGCGTGTGTGAGGCGTTGGGCCTGAAGCTGGAGTTCCGTGTGGAGCTGCTCCATGGCCTTTTGTATAGCTATGTCTATAGTAGCGGTCAGCGTGGGGGTCAGGAGAGACACTACTGCCTGTGCGATGTCAGCAGAGGGGGCCGTGACAGCGTTGGGAGCCGCCGGAGACAGCGGGGAAGGCTCAGTGAGGCATTGCATAGGCGCCATCTTGGCCGCAGTCTCGGCCTGGTCCGTTTCAGCGGCGATTGCCGCGGCGAGCGATCTGTGCGGGGATCGCTCCACAAAGCGATCCATCGGCGGCTCAGCTACTCCCGGAGTCCGGTGGGGGGGTCCCCGAGGCGTATGGCAGGCTTAGAGGCCGGTTTCAGGGGGGTGAGCGGTCGGAGCGATATCCGCTTACCTCCTCCTCATGTGGCGCCGGAACCGGAAGTTGTGTGTGTCAGTGCTCTATATCACAGTGCTGGTGTCAGTGCTCTCTATCATCGTGCTGGTGTTAGTGCTCTATATCATGGTGCTGGTATCAGTGCACTCTATCTCAGTGCTGGTCTCAGTGCTCTCTATCACGGTGCTGGTGTCAGTGCTCTCTATCTCGGTGCTGGTGTGGTCTCAGTGCTCTCTATCTCGGTGATGATGTGGTGTCAGTGCTCTCTATCTCGGTGCTGGTGTAGTGTCAGTGCTCTCTATCACAGTGCTCGTGTCAGTGCTCTATATCACGGGGCTGGTGTCAGTGCACTCTAACACGGTAATGGTGTCAGTGCTCTATATCACAGTGCTGGTGTCAGTGCACTCTATCACAGTGCTGGTGTCAGTGCTGTATATCATGGTGCTGGTGTCAGTGCACTCTATCACGGTGCTGGTGTCAGTGCTCTATATCACGGTGCTGGTGTCAGTGCTCTACATCACGGTGCTGGTGTCAGTGCTCTACATCACGGTGCTGGTGTGGTGTCAGTGCTCTCTATCACGGTGCTGGTGTGGTCTCAGTGCTCTCTATCACGGTGCTGGTGTCAGTGCTCTCTATCACGGTGCTGGTGTCAGTGCTCTCTATCACGGTGCTGGTGATCATCTCCTGCACCCTCTTCATAGCCTACCCTGACCTTTCCTCTCATCCATTGCCTTCATGCGCTCCTGGGTCCTGAATTGTCAAGATTTCACAGATAAAAAAAGAATGCTTGTAGTTGTCGATCCCAGATTCACTTTATACATGTCTTATGTCAGTGGCCATGTGGTGGGACTATGTGTGCACAGCTAGTAATTATTTTGTGGCTGGAAATATGACCTGCAGGTTTTTAAAGTTCGCCTGCCATTGAAGTCAATGGGGCCCGCCGCAAACTTTGCGGTTCACGAACTTTCAGCCGTGTTTGCGGTTCGCATTCACGAAACGTCCCGTCGGAAGTTCGTCCATCTCTACTTCTCAGCTCCAAATACTTAACTCTTAGCATCTCCTTTAATATTTGAAGAGGAACTTAAAAATTCTAAGTTGGTGCCTGCTAGTACTGTAGCTGCTGACTTTTAATGAACAGGTACTTACTAGCCCATGGATTCCAGTGCTGTCTTCGCCAGAGTCGATACTTCGTTGGGCTTTGGATCCCGGTGCCACCATCTCTTATGTAACCTTATAAAGTCTTGCAGTCGATTTCCCCTCTGCAACATGTGATGTATCCCAGGAGGGTGCAGGTGGTGGGAGAAAGAGCCAAACTGATGTCATCCTCGCCCCAAGACACCTGTCAAAAAAGGCTCCTGCACATAAGAAAAGAGTTTGGAAATTAGGAGTTAGGGGCACAAAGAGAATCAACTTTTCAGTGAAGGTCTGCTTTAACCTTTAAACTCTGTCACTTACAATATATCTAAACCCCAAGAACAACATATAATATGTTGCAGCTTACCAGACCTTAGATGTGGAAGTTGCATTGCAGTGCATTGAAAGAAAGTACTCATAGCCCTTGAAATTTTCCTAATTTTTTCCATGTTACAACCAAAAATGTAAATGTATTTTATTAGGATTTTATTTTATAGACCAACACAAAGTGGCACATTATTTTGAAGTGGAAAGAAAATGATAAATAATTTTCAAAACTTTTTACAAATAAATATGTGAAAAGTGTGGGGGGGCATTTGTATGGTGCCCCCCGGAGTCATTATTTTGTAGAACCCCCTTTTCACTGCAATTACAGCTGCAAGTCTTTTTGGGGATGTCTCTACCAGATTTGCATGTCTAGAGAGGGACATTTCTGCCCATTCTTCTTTGCAAAATTGCTCAAGCTCTGTCAGATTGGATAGAGAGCGTCTGTGAACAGCAATTTTCAAGTCTTGCCACAGATTTTCAATTAGATTTAGGTCTGGACTTTGACTGGACCATTCTAACACATGAATATGCTTTGATCTAAACCATTCCATTGTAGATCTGGCTGCATGTTTGGGGTCATTGTCCTGCTGGAAGGTGAACCTCTGCCCCAGTCTCAAGTCTTTTGCAAACTCTAACAGGTTTTCTTCTAAGATTGCCCTGCACAGTGGAACCTCGGATTCCGTTCCAGGAGTATGCTGGTAATCCAAAGTACTCGCATATCAAAGTGAGTTTTCCCATTGAAATCAATGGAAACAAAAATAATTTGTTCTGCATTGACTTCAGTGAAATGCAATACTGCATGTGGCCAGAGGCGGGGGGCACCAGAGAGCCTCGGAAACAGCTGAAAAGGCCCAAGCACACTTCGGCTGACTTCGGCGAATCCTAACTCGGTTTTCAAGTGTTGTCTCCCAAAACTAGCAGGATTCAGGCCAAAAGCAGTGTGAAGTACTACTTTTTGCCTGAGGTGGGGTGCGCCAGAGCTGAACATCTCTGATCGTCAACGTTCGGAAATGCACGGAAAGGCCAAAGGACAGTTCGGCTGACCTTGGCAAACCTCGGAAAGCGAGTGCTCGTTTTGCAAAACGCTTGTTAACCGCGTTACTCGAAAACCGAGGTTCCATTGTATTTGGCTCCATCCATCTTCCCATCAACACTGACCAACTTCCTGTCTCTCCTGAAGAAAAGCATCCCCACAACATGATGCTGCCACCACCATGTTTAACGGTGGGGATGGTGTGTTCAGGGTGATGTGCAGTGTTATGACGCGTACACACGATCAGACAATCCGCCGGACATTTTCACTTAGGGGTGTACTAGCGGTTTAGACATTAATGGCTGTGTGTTGAGTTATTTTGAGGGGACAGCAAATTTACACTGTTATACAAGCTGTACACTCACTACTTTACATTGTAGACAAGTGTCATTTCTTCAGTGTTATCACATGAAAAGATAGAAGAAAAGATTTACAAAATGTGAGGGGTGTACTTATTTTTGTGAGATACTGTATATGTGTTGGATTTTTTTATTTATATTTATTTTTTACCAGAAATGGCGGCGATCAGCGACTTATAGCAGGACTGCAATATTGTGAAGGACAGATCGAACACCTAACTGACACTTTTCACACTTTTTGGGGACCAGTGACACCAATACAGTGATCAGTGCTAAAAAAATATGCACTATCACTGTACAAATGACACTGGCAGGGAAGGGGTTAACACCAGGGGCGATCAATGGGTTAAATGTGTTCCTAGGGAGTGCTTGCTAACTGTGTGGGAGGTGCTTGCACTGTGGAAAGGTACAGGTACGTGATTCTGCCCAGAGCATCCGCTCTGCCACGGTAAATGTTAGACATGTGCATTCGTTTTCGTCCGAATGCATTTTCATCCGAATTTCAGGTATTTTCGTTTTCGTTTTGACAAACGATAACGAAAGTGCAGATTCCGAAAAACGAAAGATCCGACATAAATAAATGCTTTTTTTCATTTTCGTTGTTACAACAGTTCGATATAGAATAGGAGATTCGAAGTGACCGTTCGATATAGAATAGGAGATTCGACGTGACTCCATATGTCTATTGAACCTGTGGTCGAATGTGCCTAAGTTTCGTTTACCTCTATTAGTCCTATTATATAGAAAAGCTTCGACAGAGAGTAAATATTCGACATAGAGAGAACAGAATCGACAGAGAGAAACGATACTGGAATTGGGTGGGGGAAGTAAATTAAAAAAAAAAAATAGATAATATTCGACGGGATCGTTGCACGTTTAATAATATTCGACGGGATCGTTGCACGTTTAATAATATTCGACGGGATCGTTGCACGTTTAATAATATTCGACGGGATCGTTGCACGTTTATAATAATATTCGACGGGATCGTCGCAACTATACGACACTGCAATCGTACATTTCGGCAATCGAATGCTCCGCCTATAGGCTATATAGTTTAGCAGCTCCATCGAATCTTCTTTATCCATTCGACAGATACCATAAGCCTTCCAAGACAGATTCGACCGTAATTCATGTGGATTTTCGGACGAATGCAATTTTTGCACGAAAAACGAAATAAATAAAAACGAATTTCGGGAGTAACTAAATAAATAAAATTTACGGACGAAAACGAAAAAACGAAACGAAATATTCTAGTCTGCACATGTCTAGTAAATGTACGTGGGGCGGTTGGCATCTGGTTAAATTGGTTCTAAAGCCTTTGTGTATGTGATTATTTTTTTTAGATCTATTTGAAGTTCCAGAAATAACAGTGACCCCGTATCCAGTGGTAGAAGGTGATGAGATGACCCTGACATGTGACATTATTCTCAGCCCGCTCAGACCGAGGACACAACTGAAATTTGCTTTTTACAAAGATGGACGGAATATCCAGGAATTCCCTTCATATAATCAATATGGAGTTCAGTTCTCTCAGGTGAAGGACTCTGGGAAATATTCCTGTGAAGTGACAACTACAACCAACAGTGTAAGAAAGAGGAGTCAGGAGACATTGGTTAAGATAAATGGTGAGTCAACCTCGGGACCAACCAAAGGAATGAGTAACATTTTATGAACCCAAATCAGAAGTGAAACACAACATTTGATAGTGAATTAATAGACCAGCATCTCACTCCAAACTCTTTGGTAATAATACAAAAAAAAAAGGAAGAAAGAGGGCGCTAACCAATTACTGTTTATACTTTATAATAGGTGTAGCAGTACCCCCATAGGGGCTGCTGATTGACTCTATACTCCACTGGCTACCCCGACTCTGCAGATCCTCTCTTACCTCTGACACCTCAGGTTCCATATTGTAATGTTATGTTATCAATGAGGATCACACACCATGTTACTGAACCACTTAAAGAGGGAGTCCACCTAAAAAATAAAATATTAAAAGCCAGCAGCTACAAATACTGCAGCTGCTGACTTTTAATAAATGGACACTTACTTGTCCCAGGGTCCAGCGATGCCGAAGCCGAGAATTGTAGATAGAAAATAGTTACCGTAATTGAGGTATGCAGACAGGTGCACAATGGGATAAACATCCAATATACTACAAAACTTATATTAAGTGCCCTCCCACTGAAACCTCAAAGCATACACACACCAAACTTGCAGTATTATATTATAAACATGCAACCGTACAATACAATATATATTTCCTGTACTCTAGGGCTCCCCCTAGGTTGTAATGCAATGTTCCAAATGCAAAGCGAACTGTGATGCTTTGTAGAAGAGGATAAAGTCCCTTGTCTTCTTGATCTTCAGGTAGTTTATGGTATTAGACTGCAGTATTTGTAAATCCAGGTAAGGAAAGCAAATTGTAGGATAAATGAAGTGCTGGTAATTGTGTACCTGCACATATAAGTCACTTGTAATACTTTCTCCTTAGCAGTGGGTACAACTCAGCATTAACTTCATAGCACAGGGTAGGCAGACCCTGAAGTTCCACTGTATGCAGCCTATGGATAAGTGAAACTACAAGTCTCACCAGCAGTCTGCAACTAACTCACACAGAACAGTGCACTATATTGATCTGGGCAAGTGCCCACTCACCACAACAGGCCCAGATGCTTGTAAGGCTCCTTTCCTGATGTCTAAGTCTGATCCAAGCTGGCGCCGTCACACTCCTTCTTATGGCTGATGACTGTAATGCAGGAACCCTCCAGAAATCTTGATTCCACCGTTCCAATCTGCACGCTGGTCAAGCTGACTGTGCTCTGAAACACCTCAGAGGCCGATCGATTCTGCTCCGCGCCTCACAGGCTGCAGTCTCCCGGTCACACACCCAGTCCTCATTGCAGGCAGGTACTGAACGGCATTTGCAGTGAATTAGAGCAGAGACTGTGAACCAGGCCTTCTTGTCTAACATCAGTCCCTGAACTCACAAAGGCGCTATTCTGAGAGAATGGTCAAACATTCCCATAGACACACTCCTAAACCTTGTGGATGGCCTTCCCAGAAAAGTTGAAGCTGTTATAGCTGCAATATTGAACCCTACAAACTAAGATGGGGATGCCATTAACCGCTTCAGCCCCGGAAGATTTTACCCCCTTCCTGACCAGAGCACTTTTTGTGATTCGGCACTGCGTCGCTTTAACTGACAATTGCGCGGTCGTGCGACTTGGCTCCCAAGCAAAATCGACGTCCTTTTTTTCCCACAAATAGAGCTTTCTTTTGGTGGTATTTAACCACTTCCCACCCGGCCAATGCATATATACGGCCGGGTGGGAGCCGTCTACTCCTGATAGGACGTTCAGGAACGTCCTTCAGGAGTAGCGGGTTTGCGTGTGCGCACGCCCGCGCAGCGGCGCGATCCCGATGTGCTCGTGTCACCCGGACACGGCACATCTCAGATCGGCAGGAGGGCTCTGTGATTGGCCCTCCTGATCACATGACGGCCGTGTCCAATCACGGCCGTCATGTGATGTAAACAAACAGCCGGTTGCTAGGCAATCGGCTCTCCTCTCCTCACACGGAAGTCACCGCTGAGGAGAGGAGAGCAGAACGCTGCAGCCGGCTGATGATCAGTGAGTATGGGCTGCTTTTTACAGCTTTTTACTCACTGATCATCAGTGTAGTGTAAACACACAACACACCACACAGTACAAACACAGTCCCCACATATGTCCCCAAAACACACATGTCCCCAAAACATACATGTCCCCAAATAATAAAAACACATGTCCCTAATAATAAAAACATGTCCCCCACATATGTCCCACTAAAATCACATGTCCCAATGATTATCTGCACACATATGTACGTGATCACCTGCACACATATGTACATGATCATTTGCGTACATATATCCGTGATCACACAAACCAATTATTATACACTTAACGGAATTTTTTTTACCAAAAACATGTAGCAGAATACATTTTGGCTTAAATTTATGACAAAATTTGATTTTATTGGATTTCTTTTCAAATAGAAAAAAGAAAATATTGTTTTTTTTCCAAATATCTTTGCTATAATAAATATCCCCCAAAAATATAAAAAAAAAAATTTTTTTCCCTCAGTTTAGGCCGATACGTATTCTTCTACATATTTCTGGTAGAAAAAAAATCACAACAAGCGTTTATTGATTGGTTTGCGCAAAAGTTATAGCGTTGACAAAATAGGGAATAGTTTTATGGCATTTTTATTAATATTGTTCTTTTACTAGTAATGGCGGCGATCAGTGATTCTTATCATGACTGCGACATTATGGTGAACACATCGGACATTTTTGACACATTTGTGACACATTTTTGGGACCATTGTAATTTATACAGTAATCAGTGCTATACAAATGCACTGATTGCTGTGTAAATGACACTGGCAGTGAAGGGGTTAACCACTAGGGGGCAGTGTAAGGGCTAAGTGTGTCCTGGGGAGTGTTTCTAACTTTGGGGGGTGTGGCTACGTGTGACACGTCACTGATCTCTGCTCCTGATCATAGAGATCGGTGACGCTGTCACTAGGCAGAGCGGGGAGATGCTTGTTTACAACGGCTTCTCCCCATTCTTCCTCTCCATGAGGCGACTGCGGGTATCCCTGCGGCGATCGAGTCCGCGGGACCCGCGACCTGACTCACGGAGGTACTGGCATGCGATGGCACGGCGGCAAATTTAAAGGGACGTACAGGTACGCCCATTTGCCCTGCCATGCCATTCTGACGATGTACATCGGCGTGTGCCGGTCGGGATCCGGTTAAAGTTCATGTGCGTGCAAAGGCAGGCGTCCCAATACATTTGACAATATAGTGTATATATCTATCAACTTGATGATTGGAATTTTATTTATTGTATGTTTTAACACATATTTGTAGCTTTTGTATCTGTGAGGTTGTGGTTTATACATTTGAGATTTTGTATCTTTATTTTATTGATCATCTAACTACTTGTTTATGTGCACAAGGTGACACCACAATAGGGATAAAACTTTTTCCACAAAAGGGAGTTTAACAAGACTGAGTGGCCACTCATTAAAATTAGAAGAAAAGAGATTTAACCTTAAACTACATAGAGGGTTCTTTACTGTAAAGCCATGTACACGCGATCAACAATCCAATGGAACAATCCACCCGTGTGTAGGCTCCGGCGGACTTTTTTTACCCAAAAGTCTGGCGGACTAAGAAAGTAGTTTTGCACTCAAATATGTCCGCCGGACTCACATTTCGGCAGACAATACGGCCGTGTGTGTGCTAGTCTGCCGTACTTTTGAAATGAACAGAGTTTTCCCGCCCGGAGAAAAGTCTGCTCATTTTGAGCGCGGCTCCAGGTAGCTGGGATCAGCGAAGGAAGCATCGCTGGCCACGTCACCTGATATGGACTTAAGGGAAAAGGCGGCGAGGGGGTCCTCCTCTAGGTCCATATCAGACCCTTATCTGAGCATACTACCTGGCCAGTCAGGGAAGGGGGTGGGGGCGAGCGAGTGCCCCCTCTCCTGAGCCGTACCAGGCCACGTGCCCTTAACATGGGGATGCTTTGGGGAAGGGGGTACCTGTTGATGAGGACAGGGGCCTCTTTCCGACAACCGTGGCCGTTGGTTGTTGGGGGGTCTGTGGGCGGGGGGCTTATTGGAATCCGGGAGTCCCCTTTAATAAGGGGGCCCCTGGATTCCGGCCCCCACCCAATGTGAATGAGTATGGGGTACAACGTATCCCTACCCATTCACCTGTGAAAAAAATGTAAAAAAAAAAAAACACAACACACAAGGGTTAAAATAGTTTATTGCACAGCTCCAGGGTCTTCTTCCGTCTTCGGGGGTCTTTCTCGCCGGACTCCTCCGCTATCTTCTGCTAGCTCTTTTACTAGCGGAGGAGCCCGGCCTTCTTCGCCGCCGCCGCTCGGGGGTCTTCTTCCGACTTCGGGGGTCTTGTCCCCCTCTTCAGTTCTTCTTGCCGGGCCACTGCGACTTCTTCTAGCTCTTTTACAAGTGTTGGCCCGGTCTTCTGTCGCCGCTGTCGCCGTCTTGTCTTCTGTTCTTCTCTTCTTGAGCTGTTGCCTCATCGCTGTCTCTGGTCACAATGACAGGCACTCTGCGTGTGGCGACTTATATGGGGACATCGCCGGATGATGTCCCTGCCCATTATGATCTCACAGTCCCAGAGGATGCCGGCAAGAAGAATCGAAGAGGGGGACAAGACCCCCGAAGTCGGAAGAAGACCCCCAGGCGGCAGCGAAGAAGAAAGCCGGGCTCTTCCGCTAGTAAAAGAGCTAGCAGAAGATAGCGGAGGAGTCTTGCGAGAAGACCCCCGAAGATGGAAGAAGACCCCCGGAGCTGTGCAATAAACTATTTTAATCCTTGTGTGTTGTGTTTTTTTTTACATTTTTTTCACAGGTGACTGGGTAGGGGTACATTGTGTCCCATACTCATTCACATAAGGTGGGGTGCCGGGATCTGGGGGCCCCCTTATTAAAGGGAGCTCCCAGATTCCAATAAGCCCCCCGCCCGCAGACCCCGACAACCAATGGCCAGGGTTGTTGGGAAGAGGTGCTTGTCCTCATCAATATGGGGACAAGGTGCTTTGGGGTGGGGGGGGGGGTCGCGTGGCCCCCCTTCCCCAAAGCACTCCCCCATGTTGAGGGCATGCGGCCTGGTACAGCTCAGGAGGGGGGGCGCTAGCTCGTCCCCAGCCCCCTTTCCTGACCGGCCGGGTAGCGTGCTTGGATAAGGGTCTGATATGGACCTAGAGGGGGACCCCCACACCATTTTTTCGGCGTAGGGCTTCCCCTTTAAGTCCATACCAGGTGACGGGGCCAGCGACGCCTCCTTCATTGGTCCTGGCTACCTGGAGCTGTGCTCAAAATGAGCGGACTTTTCTCTGGGCGGGAAAAGTCTGTTCATTTCAAAAGTACGGCGGACTAGCACACACACGCGGCTGTATTGTTCGAGGAAATGCGAGTCCGACGGACAAATTTGAGTGCAAAACTGCTTTCTTAGTCTGCCAGACTTTTGGGTAAAAAAAGTCCGCCAGAGCCCACACACGGGCAGATTGTTTGATTGTGTGTACGCAGCTTTAGACTGTAAGGAAGCTTCAGTTCAGCTCATATTTATCTTGGACCAGCTGTAAGGGCCACCAAAAGCTCTCCAGGACACTCCTCGGCAGAAAAGGCTTCAGCCGGGGTACTCCAGCCCAACCAACTACTTCTGTAGCACGTTCTAGTTAGGTAGGTGCTAGAGTGAGGATTTTTCTAGCAGAGTAGAAAAATGTAGGCAGGCCTAGCTGGTTGCCAGGCCTGTTTGTTTTAATTCTGGGCTGGGAGTGGCTCATTGTAGCAGCTGGTGACTCACAGGTAGCATCACTGTCACCTCCCTGTTCTTTCTAGAAGGTACTAGAAAGAGGAGGAGAGGTGGAGCTGCCTGGGGTATTCAAAGGAGTCTTGACCAATCCCCAATCTGGATTGGCACGAGGCAAGCCTCCTCAAATACCCAGGATCAGCCCAGCAAGGGAGGAGTTGTCGGGTGGAAGAGCTGGAGTGAGTGAGTGTACCCACGATCAAACAATCTGTGTCTCTGAGTGACTGAGAGATGGATTCTGGGCAGGGTGACAGAGAACCATTACACTCAGCAACCCTACGGGGGCTTGGCTACACTTCCTAGAGGACAGCAAAAAGTTAGGGAAAAAAGTATTTGATTCCCTACTGATTTTGTACATTTGCCCACTGACTTTTGTACATTTGCTCCCTAACTTTTTGCTGTCCTCTAGAAAGTGTAGGGTTGCTGAGTGTAATGGTTCCCCTGTCACCCTGCTCAGCATCCATCTGTCAGTAACAAAAATATCCAAAAAAACACATTTCAAAAAAGTTATAAATTGATTTGCATTTTAATGCGTGAAATAAGTCTTTGACCCCTTCGCAAAACATGACTTAGTACTTGGTGGTAAAACCCTCCTTGGCAATCAGAGATCAGAAGTTTCTTGTAGTTGGCCACAAGTTTTGCTCACATCTCAGGAGGGACTTTGTCCCGCTCCTCTTTGCAGATCCTCTTCAAGTCATTAAGGTTTCGAAGCTGACGTTTGATAACTCGAACCTTCAGCTCCCTCCACATATTTTCTTTTGGATTAAGGTCTGGAGACTGTCTAGGCCACTCCAGAACCCTAATGTGCATCTTCATGAACCACTCCTTTGTTGCCTTGGCCATGTGTTTTGGGTCATTGTCATGCTGGAAGACCCATCCACGACCCTTTTTTTATTGGCCTGGCTGAGGGAAGGATGTTCTCACCCAAGATTTGATGGTACATGGCCCCATACATCGTCCTTTTGATGCAGTGAAGTTGTCCTGTCCCCTTAGCAGAAAAAACCCCCAAAGCATAATGTTTCCACCTCCATGTTTGACAGTGTGGATGGGGTTCTAGGGGTCATAGGCAGCATTCTTCCTCCTCCGAACACGGTGAGTTGAGTTGATGCCAAAGAGCTTGATTTTGATCTCATCTAACCACAACACTTCCACCCAATTCTCCTCTGAATCATTCAGATGTTCATTAGAAAACTTCAGATGACCTGTACATGTGCTTGTTCATGGAAAAGCATTTAAAATGTTTCCTCCTTGATTTCCTTCTCTGCAGAGCTGTTCGTAAATCCAAAAATCATAGGAACCCAATATCATACCATAGAAGAAGACCATATGACCCTGATGTGTAACACGAGTCTCAATCCCCTCAGACAGAGGACAGAACTGCAGTTTGCTTTCTACAGAGATGGACGAAATGTTCAGGAATTCAGTTCATCCGATCAATATGGTGTCCAATCCGCCCAACTGGAGGATTCTGGAAATTATTCCTGTGATGTGAGAGCTTTGAATGATAAAGTGAGGAAGAGAAGTCACTTCATCCATATTATGATAAAAGGTGAATATGATTTATTCCTGAATAGATCACAAATGTACCTCCAGCTTTAAGAAAAAGTTGCAAAATTATAGACTGTCTCCCGACTGTTACAATTGTTAGCAATTTATAAGATCAGGCAGAATAATTTAACGACATTTCTGGTAAATTTTAGCCCAAAATTGATCATGGCTTTGTAAAAATTTGGGGAATTTTTGGCAAAATTCATTGATGCTAAAGCTCAATTCTAAATATGGATTTTTTTTGCATAATTACATTGGTCCGGCTTGATAAAATGTATGTATGCATGTTCCATACATGTAGATCCACTGTGAAAGCAGAGGGTAGCTCTAGTAGTCACTGCTACTACAGTGGTCACCATTCTGACTAGAGTTCTTTTCTCTACCTGGGTTCTGTTGAACTTTGGAGTTTGCCAAGAAGTTGCTTGTTGTTTCTTTGGCTGTGGCATATTGACCTCATATCTCACATTGCCTGCATAGTTCTGGGTCCAGTGCAGCTTGGCAGAGTCAGACATTCTTCTCACTGAGTGCAAGGCATTCTCTTATTGAGGTGGGGTGAGATGGAGATAGTACTGTCACCATCCTGACTCTCCACATTCTGTCAGCAGCCCCTGTTTTCACTATGCAGGAGAACATGGAACCCTGAAGATCTGGCAATCACTTTAGGAGTGATGACTACCATGGTGATGTTCCCCTTCCACTGTGGTCCCACAAGTATGCCATATGCATACATACATTGGTCCTAGTTGTACCA
Source organism: Lithobates pipiens (assembly GCF_037356315.1). Taxonomy (NCBI): domain Eukaryota; kingdom Metazoa; phylum Chordata; class Amphibia; order Anura; family Ranidae; genus Lithobates; species Lithobates pipiens. The sequence continues at coordinate 553,358 of NW_027507884.1, read as the reverse complement.
GTGTACAGCAGGTCATAGATGATGTGATTTTCTTTTCTGCAACCACGAGTGGCAGGAAAGAAAATAGCTTGATTCCCCTATCAACACAGTCATTGTTGATGGGGGAATCCCTCCCACTGACCCATGGTGTTCTCCTGGTGGGGAATGGGGGCACAGGGAGCCGTCCCTGCCAGGAGAACACAATGATTATTGCTAGCGGCTATACCTGCAGGCAGTAGTCCCACATGGTGGTTGTGCCCAAGTTGATGGAGGGATTGACTTGGTTACAATCAGCCTGCCATAGATGGTTCGAACCTTTGGATGGTCCCTGCTGAACTGGCCGAGATTTGAACCCTCTGTGGCTGGCTTGACTATGCATACCTGAAATTCAGCTTTAAGAGAAACACATTTCACCAAATTTTCACAGAAGTTTGATGCTCATCCTTTCTAGCAAATGCGATTTGTTTAACTGCTTATTATTTGCAGAGTTATTTTTTACCCCGGTGCTAAATGTAAGCACATTGGAAGTCTTAGAAGGTGACAACATGACCCTGACATGTGACACAAGTCTCAGTCCACTCAGACAGAGGACAGAACTGCAGTTTGCCTTCTACAGAGATGGACGGAATGTTCAGGAATTCAGTTTATTTAATCACTATGAAGTCAAGTCCGTCCAGCTGGGGAATTCTGGGAATTATTCCTGTGATGTGAGATCTGCATCGAACATTTCTAAGAAGAGTGAGGTTGTCTTTGTCCAGATAAGAGGTAAATTGTTTCACTGTCAGTTAAGAAAAAAGTTAACTCACATAAGTATGTACATCCAGTACCAGGACAAGGTCATCCAGTGCCCTGGGCAGAGCTGACAAATTGCCCCCCATATCACTCTGAGCATCACTTCTTTTAATCGGGCAGCTGGAGAACAAAGCACTGGCCAGCTCCCAGCAACCCAACCGTCCCACATAAAGAAACTGCATCTGGGGCAAGTTCCCCTCTTGCCCCCCACCTCCCCTTTCCGTCCCTTGTCCTGGTCCTGTGTACATCTACAAATATGCAGAATCTGGTCTCATGAACTAAAAAATTTTCTGTTTCTTTTTATACAGAGAAAAGTAGCAAACACAAAACCCCAATAATTATTGTGACTCTTCTGGTCTTGCTCTTGGTTGTCACTTTCCTGCTCTTCAAGTACAGACACAAGCTGCACTGGCCAACCACTAGGTGTCCACACCAACAAAGAGGACTGCAACCGGAGCCTCAAATTTCTCCAACATGTATGACCATTATCAATATATTAAAGAAGTACTGAATACTAGGATGTAGTACAAATATGGTAGAAACAGCTTCTATAATATACATTACTTTAAGTTGAAGTTTATTCTTCTTATGTTTGGTTCCTTATTTCCCTCCACATCAACATGCTCATGGAATTTTTACATTACCTTTACCTTTTTATTACATACTTTTTTTTTTTAGGTCATTCTTGGGTCTTTGTGTTTCTGTATGCAGATCACAGCTGATATACGGTATATATATATATATATATATATATATATATATATATATATATATATATATATATATATATATATATATATATATATATATATATATATATAAAATAAATATATATATATATATTTATATATATATATATATATATATATATATATATATATATATATATATATATAGAAAGGCCAGTATGGTGGCCTGAAATTATGGGAGGAGCCCGGTGGAGTATATAACCAGCCCGTTCGCCTATCCCCCTCGTCGGTTCCGGTGCGCGATATCTGATACGTCAGATATCAAGGGCCGACTATCCTAGACCAGACGCAGTGAGCCTGTTCGTGAGTTCCCGCGTTGTTCGTCTCCGTCTTGACAAACTCGTCTTCCCGTTCATCAGCGTCCGTGGGTTTCGCCGTCGGAGTGTCGTCATACCCATCGAATTTGTCGTTACACGTTGGGCCGGCTGTCGCAGGTAGGGCTTCGGCACCCCCTTTTCAGTTCATATATTACAATGTCCCATCAACATTCCCTGAACTCACGAACCGCTCACTTCCTTTCAGTCGAATGTTTTACTGTGGCTCTCGTACTCATGTCACTGTTTCTACTTTCGATGTAGTCGTTATCACCTTTCGGCATGTTCGATCACGCCACGTCAGGCGATTCATTCGCAAGTACGGCATTCGAAACCATTCGACTCCCCGAGCATTTCTATTAGTATCGGTCGAATCGTTCGACTCACAGCCGACTGCTTGTTACGACAAAGCAAGCAGTCCGCACGTATCGGTTGGTCTGCTCCAGTTCGAGTATATCTCATCATTCATGCAGTTTTGTTATGTATCTCATTTCATCTCATTTCAAGTCATTTCAGTCCCAGTCATTTCTACCGTTTCAAATCATTTCTGTCACTAGCCGCGCTCCGGCGCGAATCCTGTCGCACCTCTGGTGCACCGATTCGCTTTGAAGTGCCCCAGGGTTCGGCCTCATTTCTGTACATGCTCCAGAGACTGAGTCACTCGCAGGTTCACGCACGGTCCCTGATTCTTGTCTTTGTCATGGCATACCATTTCTGTCACTTATTACGCTCCAATTCGAATCCTGTCGCATTCTTCTATGCACCGATTCGTCCTGGTGTGCCCAGCTGCTACGCCTCATTTCGGTACATGCTCCAGAGACGGATTCTTTGTAACCTACAGTCCAGTCGTTGAATCCTGTCTCTGTCATGGGATATCATTTCTGTCACTTATTACACTCCAATTCAAATCCTGTCGCATTTTTTTATGCACCGATTCGTTCTGGTGTGCCCAGCTGCTACGCCTCATTTCAGTACATGCTCCAGAGATGGATTCTTTATTGTTACCATCAGTCCAGTCATTGAATCTTGTCTCTGTCATGGGATATCATTTCTGTCACTTATTACACTCCGATTCGAATCCTGTTGCATTTATTTATGCACCGATTCGTCCCGGTGTGCCCAGCTGCTACGCCTCATTTCAGTACATGCTCCAGAGACGGATTCTTTGTTGTAACCATCAGTCCAGTCGTTGAATCTTGTCTCTGTCATGGCATTTCATTTCTGTCACTTATTACGCTCCAATTCGAATCCTGTCGCATTTTGTTTTTTTATGCACTGATTCGTTCTGGTGTGCCCAGCTGCTACGCCTCATTTCAGTACATGCTCCAAAGACAGGATTCATCTGTTTGGTTCATGGGCTCGTCCTCTGATTCTTGTCTTTGTCATGGGTTTTCATTTCATTTCACCTATCACGTTCCGGTACGAATAGTCACATCTGTGTACCAAATTCGTCTCGGCGTGCCCCAGGAATGGCCTCATTTCAGTACATGCTCCAGAATCCGTTTCGTGCTCGGTCGCAAGTTGTGGCATGGCGATCTGGATCTCTGTCATGGCAGGTTCTCTCATTTCACTGTCACATACCGCTTCCCGGTTTGGGTCCAGTTGATTCTTCAATGTTTGGACGCCTACCGGGGGCCTTGCTCCTCGGCCTCATTTCATTATAAGTTGCCTCGGAAGGGAAACACAGCTTCGTTTAGGCGTGTCTCGCTGTTTTCTCCACATACAAGCGTAGACTTCTTGCAATCGTTGCAAACACACATCCAAGCGTAGACTTCTTGCAATCATGGCAAGCACGCATCCAGACATAGACTTCTCGCAATCATTGCAAGCACACATTCGAGCATAGACCTCTTGCAATCATTGCAAGCACGCATTCGAGCATAGACCTCTTGCAATCATTGCAAGCACGCATTCGAGCATAGACCTCTTGCGATCATCGCAAGCACGCATTTGAGCATAGACCTCTTGCACTCATTACAAGCACGCACTCAAGCGTAGACCTCTTGCAATCATGGCAAGCACGCATTCGAGCATAGACCTCTTGCAATCGTTGCAAGCAGATGTCCAGGCACAACTCATGGCAATCATTGTTGGCAGGCACTTCTGGCTGCTCGATAGATTGCTTTGGGGAAAGCCTGGATACCTTCCTAAAGGTACGTTGTATTACGGGGTACTTATATTTATAGATATAGTTGATCCAGGGAAAAATCCGATTGCCTCTCGAGGGGTCAGGAAGGAATTTTTTCCCCTGCTGTAAGCAGATTGGGCTATGCTCTGTTGGGGGTTTTTTGCCTTCCTCTGGATCAGCTGAGGGCGTAGAATTGGGTGTGTCAGGTTGTGTGATACCTTATTTATTTTGATTTGTGGTGGGACTGGATGGACTTCTGTCTTTCCGGCCTGGCTACCCATGTGACCTACCATAATTCCTTGCAATCGTTGCAAGCACGAGTCCTGGCATAACTCCTTGCATTAGTTGCAGGCACGCATCCTAGCATAACATCTGGCAATCATAGCAAGCACGCATCCTGGGTAACATCTTGCAATCATCGCAAGCACGCGTCCAAACATACATTCAAGCACAACTCCTGCAGTCTTCGCAGTGCACATGCGGTAACACGAATGGCTCACAGTCACTACGTACACATCTCCAGTGACAGACTCCCGGGCAATTGTCGCAAGCACACGTTTAACACACTTTTGGTCATGCCAAGGCTCGCGACTTAGCATAACTTCTTGCAATCATTCGTTGGCAAGCACATTCTCAGTGGCACACGAACCGGCTACACGTCATTTTCAGCAGCACTTAATTGGCCACTCGTCTCTTGTGGCTTTTCTTACAAACCACTCACTGTTGTCTGCCTACCCGTCTCTTCCTTAGGACAGTTGAGTTCCACTTCCGTCCCGCACCAGGATCATGTTGACACACGCAACTGGCTTCTTCCTGTAGCACGCCCAGGCTATTTCTAGCCAGCGTTCAGCATTTCTTATCCTTACAGTGCACGGAGGGCCATCTGTCATTCGGCCCGTACAGCAAGATCCCCACTACGAGGCATCCAGAGGCATCAGCCCATAGCCAACGGCAAACGCTCGCCCATCACAACTACCATCTTTAGGGGCATATAATATCCTCGCATATTCCCCAGTCTAGTCATCCAAAAGACACCTACAGTCCCTACACGGCATGTCGAGTTTCCCTATGCACATCATCCCTCAGGGTCGCGCCTTTGTGTCACGCCTGTTGGTCTTACTGTCCCTCTCACAGGATCCAGAGCAAGCCCTCAGCCTGGATCCCACGGCAATAGCAGTCCTTGCTATGCGGGAGGAATTCCTATCGTCTGGGAATGGCGTCTCCCTGTTCATTCCCTCCGTGTCTTCCCTTTCTCCCCAGGTGATGACCGACGCAGTGGCCTCCACGGGCTTGCGGCTGTTTTTGGCCACCTCTGGCTCGCAGCTCCCTGGCCTCCCCAGTTACTGGCAATTCCTGGCTGCGCCAAGGCGTCCTCTCTGTTGATTATGTCCTTCCTACGTCGACTGGTCCAGCTCTTGTTGTTGTTTCAGTTCAACATCCGCTGTTCCTTTATCCCCGGTAAATTCAATCAGGCAGCGGACGCCCTCTCCTGCTTTAACCTTGTCTCGTTTTCGATCAGGTACCCGGAGCCGGACCAACATCAGCAGCTATCCCGGACTGGTCTCGACTGACCCTGGATTAGCCCCTCACCTCCTAGCGGCTACCCAACTCATTGATCACTCCCTTTCCCGCAATACCCTCAAGGCCTATCAATCAGCCTGGAGGGCCTTTAACCGCTTAATCACGTATCACAGCACAGAGACGTCCCGTGTCAAGCAAGTCATAGCCTTCATTTCCTACTGCCACTCGCAGTTGGCGTTATCCTTTTATACGATCCGGCTATACCTGACCGGTATAACATTTCACCTCCCTCCAGGACCCTACCGTACCCTCCTTATTTTACCACGCCGTTCAGGCTGTTATGCGCGGTATCCAGAAGCGCCAGCCGATGGCCGGCACCAAACGACTGCCTATCACAGGAGACGTTTTAGAAATATGTCAGATATCCTGGCCACTTCACCTTTTCGGTCTCCACATTAGTGTCATTTACAAGCAGCCATACACCCGGCCTTCTACGGCTTCTTACGGCCGAGCGGGTTTACTGGTAGTAGCCTCACGGCACGCATGCTGTGCAAGCACCACCTGGTCCGATTCAAAGACCATTTCGTCTTACACTTAGCAGTCTCCAAGACACAGCAGCTTGGCTCGGGTACGGACATACACTTCTATAAGTCCAACAACCGCTGGTACCCGGTCGCCATTCTCGCCCGCTTGTTGACCCTTTTGGCTGATCAACCAGGAACTAGTATGCTTCTGCCATTTCACACTAAGCCTCTGAACGCTGCCCGCTTTATGGAACATCTCAGGATACTCCTGGGTATCCTTCACCTCTATCCTACTCACTACTCCGGACATTCATTCCGTATCGGAGCAGCTTCAACAGCATCCCGCCAAGGGGTCCCGGACCACATTATCAAGAAGTTGGGCAGATGGAGGTCCACCTGTTTCGCCCGCTACATACCCAATCCGCTAGTGGAGATGGCCCAGGCCTTTGTCGAGCTCACCCAGTAACAAACTTGAATCAATAAAATGCAACCCCTACCTGAATGTTTTTGCCCCCTTATTTTGGTATACCGTACGTCAGACCAGGGCACACTTTCAGGTCCATTTCAAGTAAGCGAGTTTATGTTAACCTTGTTTGTCATCCTTATCCGTATCGGTCAGAGGGCTCTGGACCATAAATAGAAAGGCCAGTATGGTGGCCTGAAATTATGGGAGGAGCCCGGTGGAGTATATAACCAGCCCGTTCGCCTATCCCCCTCGTTGGTTCCGGTGCGCGATACCCACCCACCCATCCCCTTTTTCAGGGCATTTCTCAAGCATTATACTCCTCATGAGAGTACTCATTTCACTCCATTCATATTCATTTCATTTATCACCCACTTCTCTATCTAAGGTATGCCCCCTTATTTTGGTATACCGTACGTCAGACCAGGGCACACTTTCAGGTCCATTTCAAGTAAGCGAGTTTATGTTAACCTTGTTTGTCATCCTTATCCGTATCGGTCAGAGGGCTCTGGACCATAAATATATATATATATATATATATATATATACTATATACTGTATATTTACTTATTTATTACAGGTACTTATATAGCACCATTAATTGTCGCAACGGTTTACATACATATTATGCATTCACATCAGTCCCTGCACTCAAGGAGCTTACAATCTAAGGTCTCCATTCATATACTAGGGCCAATTTAGACAAGAGCCAATTTACCTACCAGGATGTCTTTGGCGTGTGGGAGAATACCCACACAGGCACAGGGAGAACATGCAAAGTCCAGGCAAGTAGTATAATAGTGGAGGTTCGAAGCGGCGACCCTAGTGCTGATAAGTGCTAATCATTTTTATACAGTATGTATATATATATATATATATATATATATATACACACACACATCCCTTTTTTCTGAGGGTCTTCTGGCTGGTCTGTTGATGTTGACAGGTCCATTTACTTCTCCTCCAGTATGCTTTTTGCTGGGCTGTACAGTGCTTATTAGCACAATTCAGTGCAATAGTACCCTGGGCTCACGGGAAGTAGGTTGAATGATGCTGGCAATCATTCAGTCTGGAGACTGAAGACATCATGTAGAATTGATGGTGAATATTTTTGAAGGTGATGTTTTATTGTTCTACTTTTGCTAGGCTACACTATTTATTTATTTAGTGAATCATTTCCAACTTCCATGAGACTTAAAAAAATGGGATCCAACATTTAGGATGACTTTAGGATGATTGTCCTTTGACCAAACAAAGCAATTCTTTCTGGTATGGAGGAAATCTCACACCAAAATCTATAAAGAAAAATGTGAGCCCCCCCCCCAGATACATATGAGGCTCTTTGAGTCTGGTATGGAGCTTGAAGGGGAACCCCTCACCAAAAAAAAAGAGTCTGGTATGGATATTGAGGAGAAACCCAATGCCAAAAAAAACACATTGTGGGCCCCCCCAAAGGAATGGGAGAGGGGACGAGCTCTGCGCCCCCCACCCCAAAGCACCTTGTCCCTATGTTGATGGGAACAAAGGCCTCTTCCTGACAAGTGACAACCCTGCTGCAGTAATTACTGACCCGTGATGTCACAAGGGGGCAGAGTCTCCAGGTGACGTCACCGAATGGCCACGCTCTATATAAGAACTGGCAGACAATGGAACTGACACAGCAGCAGGAGCCAGCATCGGAGGACGACCAGTTTTTTTTATTCTTATCTGGTTGGCGACAGCAGAAGAAATCATTGGAGGGAGCAGATATCACTGGAGGGAGAAGACATCAGAGGAGGGAGAAGACTGGAGAAAAAAGACACGTTGGACCTCTGACGGGGGACACGCTTCATTTTTAATAAAAGACTTGTCCAAAAGCTTCTCTCTTGTTTTTTGACACTGCACTTCTTTTTTTTGGTGAATGGGTAGGTGTACAATTTACCCCATACTTATTCACATAGGGGGAAAGGTGGGATCTGGGGGTCCGCTTTTAAAGGGAGCTTACAGATTCTGATAAGCCCCCTGCCCGCAAACCCCCACAACCACCACCCAGGGTTATCAGGAAGAGGCCCTTGTCCCCATAAACACTGGGACAGGGTGCTTTGGGGCGGGGGGCACAGAGCCCCCCAGCCCCAAAGCACGCACCCCCTCTGTTGAGGGCATGTAGCCTGGTATGGACCAGCCCCCTTTCCTAACCTGCCAGGCTGCATGTGTAGAAAAGGATCTGGTATAGATTTTGGGAGGAACTAAAACCAAATTAATAGGCTGAAATGGTGCCCAAGTTGGATTAAAGTAGTGCAGGAACATTTTTCAAAGTCAGACCAGTTAAGACTGGCTCTCATAGGGACCATTGATTTTGGCATGTAATGCGACTTGTGCAGACGATGGAGCATATGTACCAGTGTGAACCAGCCCTTACATAAATGTTGTGCAAACATAATACAGAAGAATGTGTCATTATCATCTCCCTTCTTCTCAGATGCTGCCAGAGAGTCAGTCGATGACACTGAAGTCACTTACACCGACCTTATTCTGCATCGTGGACCACAAGGTAATCCCTCTGTAGGAGTTCATGTTCCAGTTGGCTGTTTACCTATTGATAAACTGTTGACAACATAGTAAGTTCACCTTCGTATGATGAAAACCTCAGACTCAGCCATCCAGTGAAAGTGGTTCAGTGTTCTGACTCACTCACCTATGCATGTAGATCTTAGCTTGATCTCTGTAGATATAGATCTTTTACAACGTTGTGGTAAGAAGATATGGAAAGCATATGAGAAGGAGACTAAAGCCCCATCTGGTGGCAGGATAGCAAACTACTTTATATATTATAGTTCAGATTTACCTGACTGAATAAAACATGTCTAAAATATTAGTACTTTTTTATTATTATTTTTTTAGGTCTGACCATAATAATTAAATAAGTAAATAATGTACAAAATTGTTATATAAATCAGAATTTTCTTCCTGTTGCATCATTTTAAATCATTTTAAAATGTGTTTATCACTATGGATCAACATAATGATAATTCATATTTATAGTGGGGAACATACGCATGGCAACAATTGAAGAACAGCAGCACATTTTTAATAAATTCTCTGAACTATTATTTTTTTTAAAGTATAACAGAAAGTATATTTCCACTGTTTTACTTTTGTTTTAATTACATTTTCATAGCCCTCTAGTGAATATCAGTTTGTCAGAAAGGGCTGTTGGCATCCTTGTTGGATCCTTGTTGGACTTTTGTTGAGCTTAAACCAGTTACACAGTAAATGGCATATTGTTTTCTTTGTCTCACTAAAGTCTCTCTTCACAGTTGTCATGGAATAGAAGAAGTATATTCTGAATATTGTGTACATTTATCATATATTCATTTTTTTCAGGGTCTTCGTTGACCAGAGAACCTGTGAGTATAATGCAATAATAAGACATTGGTTAAGTGCAAGATTTACAATATCAGGTTCAGAAGCATAATTGGAAGGATTAATGGGTGGTGATGGTGGGTACCCAAAGTAGTGTTTCCAGATGGCAGTGTAGATATGGTGGAGACTGGCTCTACTCCCAAACCAAAGGGCTTCTAAGCCCACTTTGAACTGATAATGGATAAAGAGATAAGGACTGGAGGGTCTCACCAGAATACTGAACCATCAGATGCTGAGAAACATGCTTACAAGCTGCCGTATAACACTAATGCCTAATAATCGTCATTCCCTAGAACAGGGGTAGTGAACGTCGGCTCTCCAGCTGTTTTGAAACTACAAATCCCATCATGCCTCTGCCTCTAGGAGTCATGCCTGTGACTGTTAGGGTCTTGCAATGTCTCATGGGACTTGTAGTTTCAAAACAGCTGGAGTGCCGAGGTTCCCTACCCCTGCCCTAGAACAACCTTTCTCAACCTTTTTACCCTGGAGGAATTCTTTAAATAATTTTTCAGGTGTCGGAGAGCCATTGCGAAAAACAATTCATTGGTAGTCAGTGGAAAAAAATGCACCCTGTGTTGCTGACCAGTGGGAAGAATGCTCCCCTTTAGTAGTGGTCCAAATGCCACCCTTACAGACAGCTAAAAAGATAGTTAGTCAAGCTGAAAAAAGATGCAAGTCCATCTAGTTTAACCAAAAAAAAGATTAAATTAAATAAATAGAACAAATAAAAAGCAAGTGGCATTGACCCCTGAACTATGCATGACCATTAAATAAGTGGTCAGTCAGCCACAACTCAGGGAACCCCTGGCAACCTCTGGAGGAACCCTAGTTGAGGATGGCTGTCTTAGACATTCCCTTTATTTATCAAGCCCTTTAGAAAAGCATCCTAGAGCCTGAAACAAGTTGGCTATACAATCAAATTCTGCTTGAACTTATTTTGGACTTCAATACTCTATTGTGGCACTCCAGTCCTTATCTCTTTTTACAGATTTAGAAAGAATATGAACACTGGAGCTAACTCTAGAGCTGTAAGCATTAACTGGTGCACAAGCAGGGCGAGACCCTTATTTCCAAAATTGTACAAGGAATAGTAAAATATATTCTTCAGATTTTGGGCCTGGCATTAGCCTTGGGGGTAGGGTACCAGGGGAAGCAAGATTTCGCTCAGAGTTTGGCCCTGGCAAGGTCAGTCAAGTAGTAGTTATAGGTGCACAATTATCTGCCATAGTTGAAAACTGTCAAAATTAAAGCGGAATTCTACGCAACTACTCTTAAAACTTTCTCCTTCCCCCTCCTAAAACCTATACTTACTAACCTGTGTAAGAAAGTTGCATATATTTACCTAATTTCAGGCCGCTCCGGTCTAGCAGCAAGATCTCCCAAGTATCATCCATCCATCCTATACAAGTATTTAATTCATTCATTCATTCATTCATTCATCCAGTGGCATACCTACCAAATGTCCCTGATTTCGAGGGACTGTCCCTGATTTGGAACAATGTCCCTCTGTCCTTCTTTCCTCCTCATTTGTCCCTCATTTTGGTCTGATCTATATAGTTGTATATAAAATGCACTTTTTATCTTTCAAAAAACCCTTCATCCAATTTCCAAACTGCTGCATTTGTAAATTTCAAAAGCCAATATAAGGTATAATAGTGGTAAAAAAAGCACTTGTGGATTTTAGTATAATTTGCCTTTCAAGGAGCGTGGCAGGGGGTAGGTCCTATGCCTACATACTTTTGCTAATAGGTATCCCTCGTTTTCATTTCAAAAAGTTGGGTGGTATGTCCAGTGGTGCAGCCTGCAGGGAAGAAGAGAGAGCACTCCAACAACGGCTAGTAAAGCCTGGAGTGGTTCTATCACCAATTGGCTTCATGGCCCATCCATTGTCGGCACTCCTTCCTCTCTCCTGCAGAAGTGCTGGCTGACACAGGGGAGCTGGATCACGTGGCTGGACCAGAGTGACCTAAAAATAGGTAAGTATATGCCAGTATAGTAAGTATAGGTGTTAGGAGGGGGGAGGGGGAGTTTTAAGAGTACTGTAGTTAGGTAAAGCCAGGAATTCCACTTTAAGTTTTTTGCTGCTTGGTCAATGTTGACATCTGTGAGGACAGATGTTCAGATAACATTGGAGTTAAAAGATCATGACCCCCTAGCCTGCCCTTAGTTGTTGGTCCATGAAGACAGTACAATGACACCTAATTAATGTTCTATGGTTAACAGTATTATGGAGGGCATAAACGTATTGAAAGGCTTAAAATGAAGTCTATAAAATATAGATAAAATAAGAAATGATTTACTGGTATATGACCAATGTATATTATTCTTGTAATTCTTGTATGTTCAAAGGATGTCACCTACGCCACTGTGAAATGCAGAAAAGCACCATATTAAAGAAGACCTCCGATGACCTTTGTCTATAATGACCACATAACATCACCCCATGATTATTATTATTTTTTATCCAATCATTTTTATTGAGTTTTGACAAAGTTGGTACACCCCATTATCATTCTTTAGGCCAGCAGGTTGCAGTTGCATATTTCAGGTGCATTTTGCGTTTTTCAATACATGTTTTTGATCTATTAAAGTCTATAAAACCAAAAACACAACCTCTGGTCCCTGGCCCTTTCCATAAAATGCACAAATGTGTCTGTGACCCATAGGAAACCATGTGAAATGAACTTTAGTGTGTTTCTGCAAAACTGAAAATGCATTCAAAAATTTATAGGTGTGAAGTAGGCCTTAAAGATGAACTCTTGTTTAGACATGTGCAGAGTAAAATATTTCGTTTCGGAATTTCGTTTTCGTCTGAAAACTTAATTTATTTAGTTACTCCCGAAATTCGTTTTTATTTATTTCGTTTTTCGTTCAAAAATTGCATTCGTCCGAAAATCCACATGAATTACGGTCGAATCTGTCTTGGAAGGCTTATGGTGTCTGTCGAATGTATAAAGAAGATTCGACGGAGCTAACTATATAGCATACTTTAGAACCCTATTAAAGTCTATGGGACTCCAACGTTCAAAATCTAAAGTGCTAATTTTAAAGGCTAATTTGCAAGTTACTGTCCTAAAAAGTGTTTGGGGACCCGGGTCCTGCCCCAGGGGACATGTATCAATGCAAAAAAAAGTTTTAAAAACGGCCGTTTTTTCGGGAGCAGTGATTTTAATAATGATTAAAGTGAAACAATAAAAGTGTAATATTCCTTTAAATTTCGTAGGGGGGGGGTTGTCTATAGTATGCCTGTGAAGGGGCGCATGTTTCCCGTGCTTAGAATTGTCCCTGCACAAAGTGTCATTTATGCAGGAAAAAAAGTCCTTTAAAATCACTCGCAGCTATTATGAATTGTCGGCTCCCGTAATACAGAGAACACTCATTGAAAGTCATTGATAAAAAAATAAATAAATAAATAAAAAAAAAAGCGTGGGGGTCCCCCAAATTCAATTACCAGGCCCTTCAGGTCTGGTATGGATATTAAGGAGAACCCTGCCTCAAATTTAAGAAAAAATTTGACGTGGGGTTCCCCCTAAATATCCATAACCAGACCCTTCAGGTCTGGTATGGATATTAAGGGGAACCCCGCGTCAAATAAAAAAAAAAATTGACGTGGGGTTCCCCCTAAAAATCCATACCAGACCCTTTATCCGAGCACGCAACCTGGCAGGCCGCAGGAAAAGAGGGGGGGACGAGAGAGCGGCCCCCCTCCCTCCTGAACCGTACCAGGCCACATGCCCTCAACATTGGGAGGATGCTTTGGGGGTCCGTGACCCCTCAAAGCACCTTGTCCCCATGTTGATGAGGACAAGGGCCTCATCCCCACAACCCTGGCCGGTGGTTGTGGAGGTCTGCGGGCGGGGGGCTTATCAGAATCTGGAAGCCCCCTTTAACAAGGGGACCCCCAGATCCCGGCCCCCCCCTGTTTGAAATGGTAAGGGGGTACAAAAGTACCCCTACCATTTCACAAAGAAAGTGTAAAAAATGTTTAAATAAAACAAACACACTTTTTAAAAATTCCTTTATTAAAAATAAAAAAAAGATTCCAGCGGCGGTAATCCACTCTTGCTATCCAGCGACGGACGGTCAGCTCTCCATCGATGTCTAATGTCATCCAGCGCAGCGCAGCATCCTTCTTCTGTCTCCTCCACGGAGACACTGGAGGCATTCCGGCGCTGACGTTTCTTATATACGGAGGGCGGGGCCACCCGTCACCTGACCCCGCCCCCCTCTGACGCAAGGGGAAACCCGGGGTTCCCCGTGACGTATGGGTGACCCCGCCCCCCTCTGATGTAACGGAAACCTGCCTGTGTTACATCAGAGGGGTGCGGGTCACCCCTACGTCACAGGGAACCCCGGGTTTCCCCTTGCGTCAGAGGGGGGCGGGGTCAGGTGACGGGTGGCCCCGCCCACCCTATATAAGAAACGTCAAGCCGCCGGAATGTCTGTAGTGTCTCCTCCACGGAGACAGAAGAAGGATGCTGCGCTGCGCTGGATGACATTAGACATCGATGGAGAGCTGACCGTCCGTCGCTGGATAGCAAGAGTGGATTACCGCCGCTGGAATCTTTTTTTTATTTTTAATAAAGGAATTTTTCAAAAGTGTGTTTGTTTTATTTAACCATTTTTTACACTTTCTTTGTGAAATGGTAGGGGTACTTTTGTACCCCCTTACCATTTCAAACAGGGGGGGGGCCGGGATCTGGGGGTCCCCTTGTTAAAGGGGGCTTCCAGATTCTGATAAGCCCCCCGCCCGCAGACCCTCACAACCAACGGCCAGGGTTGTGGGGATGAGGCCCTTGTCCTCATCAACATGGGGACAAGGTGCTTTGAGGGGTCACGGACCCCCAAAGCATCCTCCCAATGTTGAGGGCATGTGGCCTGGTACGGTTCAGGAGGGAGGGGGGGCCGCTCTCTCGTCCCCCCCTCTTTTCCTGCGGCCTGCCAGGTTGCGTGCTCGGATAAAGGGTCTGGTATGGATTTTTAGGGGGAACCCCATGTCAAATTTTTTTTAAATTTGATGCGGGGTTCCCCTTTATATCCATACCAGACCTGAAGGGTCTGGTTATGGATATTTAGGGGGAACCCCACGTCAAATTTTTTCTTAAATTTGAGGCAGGGTTCCCCTTAATATCCATACCAGACCTGAAGGGCCTGGAAATTGAATTTGGGGGACCCCCACGCTTTTTTTTTAATTTATTTATATATTTTTTTATCAATGACTTTCAATGAGTGTTCTCTGTATTACGGGAGCCGACAATTCATAATAGCTGCGAGTGATTTTAAAGGACTTTTTTTCCTGCATAAATGACACTTTGTGCAGGGACAATTCTAAGCACGGGAAACATGCGCCCCTTCACAGGCATACTATAGACAACCCCCCCCTACGAAATTTAAAGGAATATTACACTTTTATTGTTTCACTTTAATCATTATTAAAATCACTGCTCCCGAAAAAACGGCCGTTTTTAAAACTTTTTTTTGCATTGATCCATGTCCCCTGGGGCAGGACCCGGGTCCCCAAACACTTTTTAGGACAGTAACTTGCAGAATCTTTTCTCTCTGTCAAATCTTTTTTCTCTGTCGAATATTTTCTCTATATAATCTTGGACTAATAGAGGTAAGGTTAGGCACATTCGACCACAGGTTCTATAGACAGATTGTTATCGTCAGAGTCATGTCGAATCTCCTATTCTATATCGAACTGTTGTAACAATGAAAATGAAAATAAAGCATTTATTTATGTCGGATCTTTCGTTTTTCGGATTTTGTGCTTTCGTTATCGTTTGTCAAAACGAAAACGAAAATAGCTGAAATTCGGACGAAAATGCATTCGGACGAAAACGAATGCACATGTCTACTCTTGTTCGAGAAATAAAAAACTCACTTTCATTGTTGTTATTGTGTATATTTATGTCACAGCCCCGCTAAAAATCGCAGATCACCACCAATACTAGTAAAAAAAAAAATGATAAAAATGCCATAAATCTATTCCCTATTTTGTAGACGCTATAACTTTTGCGTAAACCAATCAATATACGGTTATTTTGATTTCTTTTTACCAAAAATATGTAGAAGAATAAATATCGGCCTAAACTGATGATTACATTTTTTTGGATATTTATTATAGCAAAAAGTAAAAAACATAATTATTTTTTTCAAAATTGTCGGTCTTTTTTAGTTAATAGCACAAACAATAAACACCGCAGAGGTGATCAAATACCACCAAAAAAAAAGTTCTATGTGTGGGAAAAAAAGGACTTACATTTTGTTTGAGTAAAACATCGCACGACCGCGCAATAGTCAGTTAAAGTGACGCAGTGCCGTATCGCAAAAATAGCCTGGTCATTAAGGGGGTAAATCCTTCTGGTCCTTAAGTGGTTAAAACTTTTTTTTATAAGGTCAGAGTTTTTTTTTTTTTTTTTTTACCATCCCACTTCCTTAAATTTGTAGCTGCTGTTAAACTTCGAAAACCTCACTTTCAACATGAGACAACCTCCTAGTTTGTTTTCTTATTTTGCTAATGAATACAGTTATGAATGAGTATTACAGAGTAATGTCTGCTATTCTGTAAAGTCACATGTATTGAACATTTACAGTTACATATCTGTTATATATATTTTTTATGTTAATTTAGTTTTTTATGAGACTATAAAGCAGTAATTATTTATGTTCATTCTTTAATCATATTACACTATTATGCAGGTCTCAGTGTACTTAGCACAATGGCTTGGTGGTGTGCACTGATGTCTATAAAGCACTCAGGGTATGAGTTCAAATCCCACCCAACCTACCACTCCACCTAAGGTAGCTGTGTTGATGTTTCCAGTGCACAAGCAAATTAAAATTAAAAAAAAATGTAAACTAGTGTGTGATTTTTGGAATTACACACCATAATATTATTAAATACTTACATACCATTGCATGCATTTGAAGAGTTAATATTATGGAATCAACCAAACTGACGTGCATTGGCTAATGGGCTAACAGGCATTTGCCTATTTTCAGCATGTGCTGCTGAGTACAATGCAGGTATTTGAACCCATGCGTCTTTCATGGCCTGAGTCTTTCAAGGTAGGAGCACAGACAACTAGGCTATTGGGCTGAACACAATCATACATAGAAAATATATTTACTAGTGTTTGTTTTTATTAATTCTATACAATAATGTTTTGTTTTTGAGGCATTTTGGAAACAACCATGCTCATGCTGATGTGACATTGGCTATTAGGCATTCAACTATTAAAGTCTGGGGGACAGGAACATGAAAAATACAAGGTGCTCATTTTAAAGGCTTACAGTATATGCAGTTATTGCCATGAAAAGTGTATGGGGACCCAGGTACCCCCCTAGGGGACATGTATCAATGTGAGGTGTAGAACATGCCGTAGCAATAATGACATTTCTAAAGGAAAAAATGAAATCTAAACTTGCTTGTGACTGTAATTTATTGCCGGCTCCCGGGAATATAGATAAAAAAATGAAAAACCGGCATGGGCAAAATGTAAAAAAAAAAAAATTGCCGTGGGATCCCCCCCCCAAAGACAGGAAAGGAAAGGGGAGCACCCCTCCTGAACCATACCAGGTCGCTTGCCCTTAACATGGGGAGTGTGCTTTGGGGTGACCTGGCCCCCATGTTGTAGGAGACAAAGGCCTCTTCCCAACAACCCTGGCCTGTGGTTGTCGGGGTCTGCAGGCGGTTGGCTGATCGGAATCTGGAAGCCCCCAGATCCTGCCCCCCCCCCATGTGAAGAGGGTATCGGGTACATCGTACCCCTACCTATTCACTAAAAAAGTAAAAACCATAAGAGACAATTTTTGACAAATCCTTTATTAAAAAATAAAAAAAAGTGTCCCGCAATGTAAATCCAACATCAATCACGCTGTCCGACAGGTGACCCCGCCTATTCTGACGCCATGTGAAGCGTCATTTAAGAGCTGTCAAAGCAAAGAGAGAGCAGCCGGTGGGTGGCCTCCCATCGAGGTGAAGCGTTTGAATTTTTGCTATTTTTATATATTACCGTCTAGTACCAGTTGTCAGCTCTATGACTATAAAGTGCCAACTAACTGTTGTTAGTAGCAGGGAATTATGGGCAAAAAAATATAGAAGTCAGGATGGATTAGCAGGTTTATACTTAAAGTGAGGTGCCCCTAAAAAAAAAAAAAGTTAGCAGCTACAAATACTGCAGCTGCTGACTTTTAATAATCGGACACTTACCTGTCCCAGGCCCCAGCTATGCGGGGGAGCGAAGCCCCCCTTGTTCCCCGCTCCGCTCGCGGCGCCGTCATTCGTACTGTGGGCACATGATACGCTGCACAGTCATCTGGGACACGTGACAGGTCCCAGATAACTGTGCGGTGCAAAGGGAAGTGATGTCACCAGCCGGGGCAATGAAGAAGGCAGACTACGAGGGACCCTCTAACAACAGGCATTTAGAGGTGAGTAAAACATTTTTTTTTTGCAATTATTTTTTTTTCAAAGAATTTTAAGCACTTTTTTATTTTTTGGTGGCAACACCACTTTAAAGCTGATTTCTAGGCAGATATAAAAGACACAAATTAATGCAGCTCTGTAATCATTCATACGTTATCAAATATGTATATTTTATAAATAGAGACAGTGTATATACCTGAATGTGACCTGGTATTGGCCTCTTGCAATACTTGTACAGCAGGGCTGGAGTGTGAGAGGAATAAGCAGCACAAAGAGGCAATGATTTCATGCGCTCAAACCAGGAGGAGAGAGCAGAGAGAGCAGAGTGACAAAGACATAAGCGTATTTCTGTGTTGCTTTTCCTTTCACTGTCTAGTCACAGGTTGGGGGCTGGTCCGGGATGACCTGGGCTCAGAGGAAGTGGGTTGAATGATGCTGGTGTAGCACTGGCCCCCGAAGGAGCAGCTGAATTGCTGGGCTTACCGTTACCTTCTTGACCTCGTGTATATCTAGGGGTTCACCCGAGGTAGATGGCCCAAAAAAATTGTAGCGACTAACACTGGATCCACTTCTGGGATTTTTATTTGCAAAAAAGAGTAGACAAAACACAGTCTCTCAATGAGGGATAGAGGGTTTAAGAAGAAAGTTCAGGTACTCTTGGAACTACTCAAATTAGGAAGTCTCTCACTATAGAAATCCAGAGAATAGCCATTCACAACTGGATCCTCACAGCTACCGGATAGGCCTCCTCTCACTAAGCCTAGCGGCCAATAGAGTGTTCAGATAAAGCGAAGCCTCTGCCACAGACTTGCATATAGAACATTTGAATAAAGTCTCTGCCACAGACTTGTTGTAGAACACTTGTAGTAACTGAAGGATGTAGACAAATTTAGAGAGCCCTCATACGGTACCAGTACCTCGCAGCCGGTCCGGCGATACCGTACGAGTGTAGACTCACTTGGGGTCTTTCAACTAAGCCTCCAGGCTCTTTCTGAAAAGCCAGACTTCAGCGTGGCCTTTTCCCGAAGAGTCCTCCCCTGGTTGCTTCCTCAGTTGCTGGGCCTCTCCACAGATGAGACGGCAACGGAACCACCTCTGAATCCTCCCTCCAGTTACTTTGCCTTGGGCTAGCCAGCCCCGAGACTCGGAATTGGATGGATCCGCACCCCAGGCCATGAGGGCCATGGGGGCTGGTCAGGAGGACCAGGACCAAACAGACAGAAAGTTCTTCTGGACCAGAACCCAAAAGCATGTGATGTCAGTATCTTAAGTACCCTCTCCCAGAATGCGCAGCAAGACGACACTCCCACTGGGCTGGTTCCATGAAAAAGCAGCATTCAATGCACCCAGCTGAACTGCGTTCTCACACTTGACAATGATGACAGTGCCACCTGTGGCCAAGCAGAACACTCCAGCTAGACTGGTACTGAAACCATAATTTGGTATAATTAAACCGAAAACCAAACTGCGATTCTAGGAATTTAAATAGAGAAAAACACATAGCGCATGCTCTTCAGGAGCCGGCGCTACACTGGCCATACAACTGAGGATATGTATTTTCAGAAAATACCGTAAGTACTGCAGAGAAAATCTTGGCATTGAAGGTGAACATTGCAGGTAATTCTTTTTTTAATGGGCTATTCAATTGTATCTTCTTATTTTTGGCTCTAAGCCCTTGTACACACGGTCGGAGATTCCGTCGGAATGTGTCCGGTCGGACCGTTTTGTCGGATATTCCAACTGTGTGTGGTCTGCATCGGACTGTATCCGTCGGAGTATCCGACGGACCAAGTTTTCCAACTGGTTGGTAAAATTTTCCGACAAACTGCTCCGATCGGACATACTCCGATCATGTGTAGAGAATTCCGATTGGACAAAGTGCCACGCATGCTCAGATCAAATTCCTACACCAAAGCTATTGGCTACTAGCCTGAACGTAGTCCCGTCATAACGAAATAACGTCATCACGTCGGATTTTCCGACAACTTTGTCCGACCGTGTGTATACAACAGTTTCGGACAAAATCCGTCGGACAAAATCCGACGGATTTGGTTGTCGGAATCTCCGACCGTGTGTACAGGGGCTAAGAAGTATAGTTATGTAACTGTTTCTGATAATCTAGAGTATTATATGACAATGCAGGTTATATATAGATAGAAATACAATTTTAAAAAGGCAAAGCCGTAATTCCCCTCAGCCATCGCCTACCTCATATGTGGCAGTGTAGACCACAGCTTCTTTCTTAGCTTCATCAAAATTCTTTCTTGTCAAAGCCTGAAGTATGGAAATATAACAGATCTATACGTAGAGAATCATTTTGATTTATGCCGGGTGCAAGTAATTGTACAACCACTGAGGTTTACATTTTTGTAAAATACGCCAATAAGGCTTTTATAATAGAAACTGTATTGTTGCTTTAATTTGCACTGAGGTCTTAAGCCCCACTCTTTCCGAAACGTTTTTACTCCAAGAAGCAGTTTGGAAGGGTTAGAACCTCCTTCAAATGTTCATTATCACTTTTGTCCCTTTTTAGGAGATTTCTCCTTACTTCCTGTGAGCTTAAATTATGTCAGATGGCACAGGACGTAAAAGGAAATTCTCGCAAGCAGAAATAAAATTTTTGTTCAGCATGAAGAGCAAGGGTAATGCCCCGTACACACGACCGTACTTTTTCTACAGCAAAGGTCCGACGGAATGAATCCGTCAGACAATTCGATCGTGTGTGGGCTCCATCGGACCTTTGCTGTCCAAAAATCTGACGGGCTTTAGAAATAGAACGTGTTTCAAATTTTTTCGCCTGAACTCCGCCGGACCCAGTTCCTATGGAGAAATCCGCTCTTCTGTATGCTAGTCCGACGGACAAAAACCGACACTAGGGCAGCTATTGGCTACTGGCTATGAACTTCCTTATGCCTTGTACACACGGTTGGACATTCCGACCACAAAACCGTCTGATTTTTTCTGACGGATTTTGGCCGAAACTTGCATTGCATACACACGGTTGGACAAAGTTGTCAGAAAATCCCATCGTTCTGAACGTGGTGACGTTCGCTGTGTACAACGGGACTACGTAGAGGCTAGTAGCCAATAGCGTTCATCTCGTAATTTAATCAGAGCATGTGTGGCACTTTGTCCATCGGAATTCTCTACAAACGATTGGAAAAAGTCAGAACGGATTTTTTTGTCGGAAAATTTTAGAACCAGCTCTCAAATTTTTTCCGTCGGAATTTCCGACGGAAAAAGTCTGATAGAGTCCACACATGATTGGATTTTCTGACAATATAATCCGATCGAACCTTTTCCGTTGGAATTTCCGACCGTGTGTACAGGGCATTATTCTAGTCCGGTCGTACGTCATCACGTTTGAATCCGTCAGACTTTGGTGTGATTGTGCGTGGCCAAGTCCGTTCATTCGGAAAGTCAGTCGGAACTCCGCCAAAAGTCCGTCGGGAAGACCGTCAGACTTAGTCTGCCGGAAAGTCTGGTCGTGTGTATGCGCCATTAGAAACTCCGCAAGGCTTTATTCTTAACTGAAAGAAACCTTTCCTCTCCTTTGTACATATAATGGAAAGGAGACAGCTATTATAAAATAAACGTTTTGAAAGGAAAAATTATAATGCCATATAATACTGATACATATGAAATACATTGAAGTACATTGTGTCCAGCTCTGCGTACAGATAAATTAGGCAGAGGCTGCAAAGTGAGAGACACCAACAGCCATTTCCTGTAGACATGAGAATTTCTCACTTATAGAAATGTAGCAGTCGGGTGTTTGTTTGATGGTTGTGGCACTCTATACATCTCAACATAGGAAATGTATACACCTCCAATGGACCACAAAATTTCCACATTACCTGCTATGGGCCCATTTATTTAACAATAACTTGTTCATTACTTAAGATAATAAAGTTTTTTATATATATATATATATATATATATATATAGATCCGACTGTGTGTGGTATGCATCGGACTGATTCCGTCGGAATATCCGTCGGACCCAATTTTCCAATTTGTTGGAAATTTTTCCCGACCAACTGGTTCGATCGGACATACTCCGATCATGTGTAGAGAATTTTGATCGGACCAAGTACCACGCATGCTCAGGTCAAATTCCTACATCAAAGCTATTGGCTACTAGCCTGAATGTAGTCCCATCGTAACGAAATTACGTCATCACGTTCTGAATGATCGGATTTTTTGACAACTTAGTCTGACCGCGTGTATGCAACAGTTTCAGACAAGATCCAACTGACAAAATCTGACGGATTTGGTTGTCGAAATCTCCGACCGTGTGTACAGGGGCTTAGAATTACCACCAAACTTTTAAACCTCTAGTGGGACTTTGTCAGCAACCACACAGAAAAATATAAACATTTTATTAAATAAGTACAAAATTTGTTTCTTTATTCATAAATTACATCACAAAACATTCACAAAACTTGTGGCATATTAAAAGCAAATACTTCTTGTACAGATTTAAAGGGGTTGTAAAGCTTTGTTTTTTATTTTCTAAATAGGTTCCTTTAAGCTAGTGCATTGTTGGTTCACTTACCTTTTCCTTCAATTTGCCTTCTAAATGTTTTTTTTCTTTGTCTGAATTTCTCACTTCCTGTTTCTCTTCAGTAAACTTCACACCATCATCTGAGCGGTGTTTAGTCAGCCAGAACAGCTTACTGAACAGCTTACTGAGGAGGAACAGGAAGTGAGAAATTCAGACAAAGAAAACAAAGAAAAAAAACATTTAGAAGGGAAATCGAAGGAAAAGGTAAGTGAACCAACAATGCACTAGCTTAAAGGAACCTATTTAGAAACTAAAAAACAAACCTTTACAACCCCTTTAACAGAGGATCTACATCACAAGAAAGTAGACTTGATATTTAGTGGTGCAACCAGTTGTTGTTTTGCTGTCTGAGATGTAATTTCCACAGTACTTCAACTGGAGTTAAACAACGTGTTTCAAACAAAAATTATAATACGTGCTTCAACAGGGAATAACATCACAATATTATATAATAAATTATATTATATTATAATTAAAGAGGAAGTAAACCCCTTTAAACCACTTTGACCTACAGGTAAGCCTAGATTAAGGCTTACCTGTAGGTCCAAGCAATATCTCCTAAACCTATATGGTTTAGGAGATATTTGCCCGAAAATGGGCACCGCTGTCTACGGCGCATGCGCCGTAGACAGCGGAGCGCAGGCGCACTAAATGCGGCAAATCCAAGAATGGATTTGCCTAATTTGTCGACTCCCGTGCGCCTGCGCGGGAGTGACGTCATCGCGGCTTCGCCGAATGGCAGAGGCGGAGCTGCGAGACGCGACTCCCGTGCGCATGCGCGGGAGTGACGTCATCGCGGCTTCGCCGCTGTCATTGGTCGGAGCTGCGACACGCCACCAGCAAGATGGATGCGGCAGACTACAGGGATCAGCGGCGACTTCGCTGGCTCCTGTGTCAGGTAAGTGACACATAATGAGCTACTATGCGATGCATAGTAGTCCATTATGCTTTACCTTTGCAGGGAAAAAAAGAGGAAGTAAACCCATCAGGGTTTACTTCCTCTTTAATAAGATTATTCAATGTACACCCAATAGTAACATACAACTGTGACTCCCCTTATGATCCTCGGAAGCATCCAACAGGTGGACCTATCGTTCAGCAGGGGAAAGAGCGGGCCCACATGCAATGAAGCCAAGGAAAGACACAATGGTGGCACCGATTCTAATGAAAGACCACATGAAGTTGTAGTGGCCTTCTTAATGGGCCAAGGAAAAATCCAATCTTAAAGGTTGTCACTTTCATCCCACTGGGATCCAACACCCAAAGATCCCTGCCCCCTCTTCACTCAACTCACTACCCCAAACCAGATGCATCACTCTACATTCATCTCCTCCCACATCCCACCACCATTAAACCCTCCACACCCAAACCCATCCCAACGCCAATAGACACCACCCCCCCCCCCCCCCACCACCACCACATCCTTTATCCCTCCAACAACACATCCAACCCTCAGTTCCATGTAGACATGTGCACACTGAAATAGTTTCGGAATTACGCTTTCGTCCGAAAAATACATTTATTTAGTTACTCCCGAAATTCGTTTTTATTTTGTTTCCTTAAAAAATACATTCGTCCGAAAATCCGAAATAATTAAGGTCGAATCCGTCATTGAAGGCTTATGGTGTCTGTCGAATGTTCTAAGAAGATTCGACGGAGCAGCTAAACTGTACGACACCGCAATCGTACATTTCCGGTCGAATGTTCCGCCTACAAGCTATAGTACAATTCTAATGTTGTATGACACTAGTAATAATTATATTTATTAATTATTATTACCAGTCAATCAACATTATAATTCTCCTATAGCCTATAGGCGGAGCATTTGACCATAAATGTCCGCTCGCGTCGACTTCTTCGAATCTGCATGTCAAATCTTTTCTCTCTATGTAGAATAATCTTGGACTAATAGAGCTTAGTTTAGGCACATTCAACCTTTTTTGCTATTGTCTCTATAATGTTGAATCTTTTCTCTCTATGTCAAATTTTTTCTCTCTATGTAGAATTATCCTGAACTAATAGAGCTAAGGTTGGGCACATTCGACCACAGGTTCCATGGACACAGATTGCTATTGTCAGCGTCATGTCGCATCCCCTATCTATATCGAACTGTTGTCACAACAAAAATGAAAATAAAGCATTTGTTTATGTTGGATCTTTCGGTTTTCGGGTTTCTGCACGTTCGTTATTGTTTGTTAAAAAGATAACGAAAATACTCGAAATTCGGACGAAAATGCATTCGGACGAAAACAAATGCACATATCTAGTTCCATGGTACATATCCCAAATATTGTCTCACCCCCCTCCCCCCCACATCATTCAACCCACCATGTAAGACCTCGTCGCAAGGGGACATTGGATAGCCCAAATGACCCCGCACTCCTCCATCTGTAACCTCCATGGATTGGAGGGACAGACAGAATAATAGGGATCATAACAGTGTATCTGACTGATTTAAAGTCATCTCCACCAGTAGTATCCAGTCACAACTTAATTTACCACCATGTCAAATATCCATACAGAAGTTACAACGGACTTGCCATTCACTTTATAGTGCATGCTTCTCTTTACCCACTAAGAATATTTATCCTGCTTTGGTTATTATATGATACGTTTATTTGATTCGAGAGGTGCAAGGTTTGTTTGGTTTATGTTTTTGTTTTGTTATTTTTGTGTTTGTTTTGTTTTTGTTTTTTTCTTTCCTTTTCTTATATATCATTTAATAACTTCATATATTTAATGAACTTATTTGATATATTATCTGTTTGTATGTATAATTATAAAAATAAAAATTAATTATTTGATAAAAAAAAAAAAAGAATATTTATCCTCTCTGTCCAGCCATGTCTTAGATTAAATTCATATGAAGTTATATTACCAAATCTCCTCCAACCCTAAACTTTGAAACTACAATTTTTACTATGTATATAATCCAGTTATTAAACTTTATACATGTTTATCTTTAGCTAAAATGTGTTAAACTAATATATCCCAAATTACATGACTATTATTATAGTATTCACCTCCTGTTAATATACTGAGAAGCCTCATTTCACACTTTTATACATTCTACTTAACTATAAATCTATTGTATGACTCTTTTTATTGCATTATATTCAATAAAATATTTGAAAAGAAGAAGTTATATATACTCTCATCTTTAAATGCCACCAGGTGCCCCCACCTTAGACAGACGCCGGAATGGTGTCAGCCAAGTGGCTCCCGGCTGCGAATTAAAGGGTCCAGGATCAACAAAAACAACCTCGCCTCCCTGTTCCGGGTGCATGTAGGATTGTCACTTCCCTCCCCCTCACCTACTGAGAGGGAACAGCCATAGGTCAGAAAGAAGATTACTTCCACGTCGTAGAGAGTCACAGCTAAATGGAATGTTTTTAATACATACAATAATACAAAAATAACTGACAGATATCTCTCAGCTAAACAATAAAGAAGACTTCATATTGCAAATGGCAAATACCACAAAAATTCCTAACTCGGCTAAAGTATAGAACAAAAACTCTGGTGTCCCCACTGTTAAATTGAGTTAGACTGTTTTCCAGAGGGGGCACACCATTAAGGCTAGGGGCACAGTCCTGCCCATCTATTGTTTTACTTTCAGTTCTTTGTTAGAACTCAAACCTTCTAGAAAAGGTATGAAATTTTCAGATTACCTTAACTGGGGGGGTATTGTAGCCCTCAGGGAATTAATTCACCGTAATTCTATTTGTAACAGTTTGTTTCAGTCACCCCTTCTGACGTACCCTCTCTAGGGCTGGAAATTTAACCTTTGGCATTTTATAGCTATGCACCTTGGTAGCGTGTTTTCCAAGTGGAAGATACAAATTGCCAACTTGCATAGAATATATGTGTTTTTATAGCCATCTCAGCCTTTTGTAATATAAAAACAGAGTTCCCTCTTGAGGCTGTACTAAACATTGCTCATTGTGAATGGTATGTAATCTCTGATACATCTGGGAGCACAAATGAGGCCATTATGTTGTATTTAACTTTGATGAATGTCATATTGTATTAAAGAAACAATCTTGTTATCTCCATTCCACACTACCCCTGATGAAAGGACTGAACTCTTCCTGAAACGCGTCGGGATTAAAGAGGAGACACTCTTTTATATGTTGCCTTTCTAATACCTTTCTAATACCATTTTTAATCAATGTATTGTCGTTATACATTTTAAAGGTTTTTATGCTTTTATAAACTCATATCAGAGTATGGTTGTGACAGATCCATTGTATTGGATGGTTTTAGGAAGTTTGTATTGAAGTATAGCTAAAGGCAAAACTTTTTATAGTTTATAGTATAGTTTATAGTGATCCTTCGATGTCGGCTCTTCCTATCATTGTGAAGCAGAATTCACCAAGCATTGGATTGTTTACCCACTAATATGGAACATGAGCTGGGTTTAGACCGTCGTGAGACAGGTTCGTTTTTTTTCTCCTTTATTAGGTACTGTCAGAAACCATGAAATCAGACTGAGACAGAAGTACAGTTAAATCACACTTGTTTAATAATTAAAGTAAATAGAACAAACGTAGTCAAAACATAGCCAGAGTTCAGGAACCGGATTGGATAGACAGACAAGCCAAACGTCAGGGAGTCGGAGATGAGCGTAGTAAAACAGCAAGCAGGATCTGGAGTCAGAAGGGATGTCAGCCAAGCAAGTCTTTTAACAGGAATGCAGGAGATAGTCTCTGTGATGTTGACCAAGGCGAAGGCAGAGATCCTCTGGGCTGGACGGCTTAAGTAGGCAGGACTGACGAGCAGAATATCATCAACAGCTGAGTACCTGTGGAGAGATAGGAGCTGGCAATTAGCCGACAGCTGAGCGGCCAGCTCAGGGAAGGAAGGGTTGAGCCCAGCCCTAACAGGTACACCCGTTCAATTGCTTGGTAACACAAATTGCTAATCAGCTAATCACATGACAGCAATGCAATGCATTTAGGCATCTAGACGTGGTAAAGACAACTTTCTGAAATTCAAAGCGAGCATCAGAATGGAAAAGGAAGGGGATTTAAGTGACTTTGAATGTGACATGGTTGTTGGTGCCAGACAGGCTGGTCTGAGTATTTCAAATGTACTGGGATTTTCACGCACAACCATCTCTAGAGTTTACAAAGAAAGGTCAGAAAAAGAGGAAATATCCAGTGAACGGCAGTTGTGTGGAGCAAAATGCCTTGTTGATGTCAGAGGTGAATGGGCAGACTGATTTGAGATGATAGAAAGGCGACATTAACTCAAATAACCACTCATTACATCTAAGGTATGCAGAATATCATCTCTGAACATGCAACACATCTAACTTTGAAGCAGATGGGCTACAGCAGAAGACCACACCGGGTGTCACTCCTGTCAGCTAAGAACAGGAATCTGAGGTTACAATTTGCACAGGCTCACCAAAATTGGACAATAGAAGATTGGTAAAACATTGCCTGGTCTGATGAGTCCCGATTTCAGCTCCAACATTCAGGTGGTAGTGTCATAAACAACGTGAAAGCATGGATCCATCCCACCTTGTATCAATGATTCAGGCTGGTGGTGTAATGGTGTGGGGGAAAGTTTCTACACTTTGGGCCCCTTAGTACTAATTGAGCATTGTTTAAACACCACGGCCTACCTGAGTATTGTTGCTGACCATGTCCATCCCTTTATGACTCCAGTGTACCCATCTTCTGATGGCTCCTTCCAGCAGGATAATGCACCATGTCACAAAGCTCCAATCCTCTCACCACTGGTTTCTTGAACATGACAGTGAGGTCACTGTACTCCAATGGCCTCCACACTCACCAGATCTCAATCCAATAGAGCACCTTTGGGATGTTGTGAAATGGGAGCAATGGCAGCAACTGCGTGATGCTATCATGTCACTATGGACCAAAATCTCTGAGGAATGTTTCCAACACCTTGTTAAATCTATGCCACAAAGACGTAAGGGCGTTCTGAAGACAAAAGGGTGTCCAACCTGGTACTAGCAAGGTATAATAAAGTGGCTGGTTAGTGTACATTTTAAAGGTTTTAATAAAATGTATGATTTACATAACTTCTAATACTTGGTTGATAGTTGCCCTTAAAGTCCTACACCTCTTCCTGGGGGGTAATTTCTCTTTCCATGTTACACTGGGATGTTGGCAACAACTTAATGGTTTTCTCTGGTGCAGATTTCTGCTTTATGTGTGGCCCAAGGCAATTCCTCTTCCTCCAATGTGGCCCAGGAAGGTCGAAAGGTTGGACACACCTTGGTCTAGGTGGGGAAACAGAAAAAGAAACTATGCTTACCTTATTCCTTGCTCCCTTGGGAGATGGCACACTTCTCCTCTCTTCAACACTCTGGATTGTGGGTGGGCTCCTGGTATCCTTAGGGTGGTCTTGCATTTTCTGTGAGTGCCTGCAAGCAACAAAGTGGAAAAGAGAAGCCGTTGTGCAGTTGGGAGGCAGCCTGCAGGAGCAAGGAATAAGGTAAGTATAACTACTTTTTCTCACTTTTTCTCACCCTCCCCCCTTACACAAAAATCGAGCGTTTAACCCTTGTAGCTTCGGAGAAACCCACTGCTAGGGTCAACCTTTTTTTTTTTGCTAGAGTTAAGCTTTAAAGACAAAATATCACTACAACATTCAACCTGCTTATTTCCTGTGTTTTAGTTATGTTTTTAGTTTCCTTACTGCCTTGTGGGTGCTAATAACACGAGCCTGCCAGATGCTACAGAAAACCATAAACTTCTTAAAGTCCTTGTACCTTCTACATGCATCACACTAATGCTTAACCACACAACTGCAATGGCGGTCCAGTCCACAGCTCTGCTGGTCTTCCTCTGTAAGTATTTGCTATGATTATTGCCAATTTTTAATTATCTGCCTATTTACCTTTCTGTTTCCATATCTACCTTTCCAAAATAAATTGCTAGTAAAAACTGAGACAATATTTTTTTTTTACTTAGAAAGTGGATAGAAGGTGTCAGAACCCTAAGGATTATTTGTGTGATTGCTTTTGCATCCTTATTATCATTATTACCAAGTATTGCAGAAAAAAGTGTTGGGCTGGCAGCTACATCACACTTTCGGGGCTTCCATGATGACAAGGTGATTAGGAATTGAAGCCCCACACAATAATTTTTAAAATCACATTATATTATATACAGCTTTATAAATATGAAATTTCATATAAAATAAATCAAAGTAAACAATTTCTGGATAACTTAGTCCTACTTAAACTGACACCAACAGAAAGTGAATTTTTGGATCAATCTATAACCTTGGTAGAGTTGGAAGAGGCAGTGAGGCAAATCCAAAATAATAAAGCTCCAGGAATGGTTGGACTCCCGGGAGAGATATATACAATATATCTTCAGGCATTATTGCCAGAATTACTTGAAGTTTTGAATGAAGCTTATATTAGACAGGATCTCCCTAAATCAATGACTGAAACAATGATATTAGTAATTTTAAAACCTGATAAAAACCCATTAAAACCAGACTCATACGGTAAAATCTCTCTCCTTGCATCTGATGTTAAGATCTTAGCCAGGGTATTAGCAAATAGGTTATCCAAATATTTTAAAACTCTGATTCATAGAGACCAATCAGGGTTTATTCCATCTAGATCCGCGGCAAAAAATATCCGAAGACTCTTTCTGAATTTAGAGCTATCAATGGATAATGAGGGGACTGGTGTCGTTTTATCCCTTGATGCGCAAAAGGCTTTTGATATGGTGGAATGGGAATATCTATGGGCGACAGTAAGTGCCTTTGGTATTGGTCCAGGGTTCTTATCCTGGCTAAAAATATTATATAATGATCCAAAAGAGAGACTGATAATTAATAATACTATGTCACTGATTTTCTCTTTGTCTAGGGGGACTAGACAAGGTTGTCCTCTGTTCCCAATGTTGTTTGCCCTAGCATTGTAACCATTGGCTGCGACCATAAGACAGTCGGAGGGGATAGTAGGGTTTTGACGCTCGGGAAGTGAAGAAAAAAAAGCTTTATATGCGGATGACGTCCTTATTTTTTTGGGTGACCCTTTGTATACTCTCTAAAGGAACTTATGATACTTGTCTCTGTATTTGGCTGACTTTCGGGGTTTCGTATTAGTTGAGAGAAATCAATATTGTTGCCTTTGCATGATGTGAATATCTCTTTACCAAGTGGTGCTACACAAATACAAATAAAACATAAATTTAAATATCTTGGGATTGAGGTAACACGAAATGTGGAAGACTATATTGACTTGAATCTCAAACCATTGTTACTCAGGTTCAGAGGCAAATGCCAAAGATGGTGCAAATTACCATTAGCTGTGATTGGTAGAGCCAACCTCCTAACGATGATTTGGGTCCCACAGTTATTGTATATTTTCCAAAACTGTCCCATCGGGATAGCAGTGTTTTGGTTCAGAGCTTATTGGAAAAAAAAAGACAATCACGTATAAAACTAACAAGTTTAATGTTAGCTAAAGATGAAGGGGGACTCTCCATTCCACAAGCTAAAAATTATTTTTTGGCCACACAACTACAGCAGTTCTATGGATGGGCGGAAATTGAGGAGATTGACTCCATACAAGGATTATTATTACCTCTATGTAAGGGAGATAGATTGATCTCCTTGCTGGAGACAAAAACTTTACAAATGGACAAAAAGTTTATGTCAGGTAAACAGTTTTTTTAAGGTATGGCAGGAAATGAAAAATATTACTAATATCTATACCCCTTACACCCCAATCTGGAATAATGTAAACTGTGACCAGCTGCACAATAGCATACAATAGCGAGAGGTTTATTCCAGGCACGTAAGTTAATTGCACAGAAATGGATCTCTGCTTATCCACCGACAGTGGGGGAATGGAGATTGCAAATAAAAGAAACTATATTAAAAGAGAAATTTACTCTTCTACATAGAAATTGCCGAGGGAAGTTTGAGGCTATTTGGAAAAACTGGATGGAGGTCCTGGGCCTCAAAATGTGAGCTGCCATAAAATGGAGGGGGGATATTAGTTGATGGGACTCTCCTGAGGGGGGGAGGTCATTTGTAGAGGGAGGATGAGGAAGGCAGAAAGAGAGGGCTACCAGATCTGAGATGGGTGTGGTTTTTTTGGGGGGGGGGAGTTATATGTGGGGTTATTTTATGTACTGTATAGTTTTGCTGTATCTGGACAATATGAATGTCTGTTGTTTTACTGTAGATTTTGGATGATGGACTTTTTAGGCATAACACAATTGTGTTATACGATTGTGTTATGCCTAAAAAGTCCATCATCCAAAAACTACAATTATCTTAATAATCCAACTATGGGAACGTGGCAAATTATACTCAAATGTCGTATTCATAGTAACACTTTGTGGAGATATAAGTTTTTAATCACATGGACTTCAATGTTACCATATGGCTCTTCAATTTTCAATCAATAAAATCACTCTTGATTATTTATACATGATATATTTGTGCAGTAAAGTGGTTTGTGACAACGTTATATTCGGCACCTCATCCCAAAATAATATATATGAGCTAGAATTATATACAGTATATTGAATATTTTTTTTTTAAAAACAATACAGTGTTTTTGCATAGAATACAGTTTGTATTTCAGCCATGTACCTTCATAAAGATATATAAGCACCTTTTTACAATTATAATTACGTATTATTTAAAGATTTATTATTACCTGTTAGAATACATATACAGGAGAACTTAACTTCACTACTACTCTATACCAGCTGCTTATGGATTGCTGCACTATTTATTCACTGTAACAATATACAATTATACACGGATTATTGACTCCATATTATATACTGTTACAATGTATCATTTTTTCAAGCCTTGATGAAGGAGGTGGAGCTACAGCCCCCAAAACTGCTTTACAAACATTTTATCACTGAAAACTCGTATTTGGACTTGAATATTACCATACAGAGCTTCAGTTCTTTATCCCTCAAAATGATTAACACATCATATATTCATTCACAGGGCTCAAAATTTCAAGCCCTGAACTACTAGCCAGGCCTCAAGGGTTACTCGCCACCAGTTGTCCCACCAAACCTCTACCCTCCCCCGCCCCTAATTCCACTCCCAAACACACCACTCATACATTATCTCATGAAATGACGCTTAAATGTTTTATGCAGAATTAAGCAACTTTATCCGTGCTCATCAATGCAGCCTCACCCGTATCCTTAAATTCAGCCTCACTGATATCCATCAATGCAGCCTGCCCTTGTCCATCAATACAGCCTCACCCGTATCCATCAATGCAGCCTGACCTTGTCCATCAGTGCAGCCTCACCCATATCCATCAATGCAGCCTCACCCATTTTCACCAATGCAGCCTCACCCATGTCCACCAATGCAGCCCGCCCATGTCCACCAATGCAGCCCGCCGGTGTCCACCAATACAGCCTCACCCATATCCATCAATGCAGCCTGCCCTTGTCCATCAATACAGCCTCACCCGTATCCATCAATGCAGCCTCACCCATTTCCACCAATGCAGCCTAACCCATGTCCATCAATGCAGCCTCACCCGTATCCATCAATGCAGCCTCACCCATTTCCACCCATGCAGCCTCACCCGTGTCCATCATGCTGCCAACCATATCCATCATGCTGCCTACTCATGTAAACCATGCAACTTTTACCTGTGTCCATCATACAGTAGACATGTGCGCCGTCAAAAAATGTGTTTTGTTTCGTTCCGTTCCATTTCGTATTAGAATTAATACAAATTTTCGTTAGGTTCATTAACTTTTCGTAACAATTGCAAATCTTCTTTATGATGAATTTAGCATTATGAGGGGCTCCCACCATCCCCGTGTTGTGCTGACTTCCTGGGTTTTTAACTTTTAGGTTTGTTAACTTTTCGTAACAATTACAAATGTTCGTAAATTAAATTTCGTAGATAATCCAGAAGCATAGCAATTATTTTTTTTCGGATCCCCCCCAAATGTACAAATTTACCAAAATTAGAAAATTCGTACAAAACTAATTGTATGTACATGTCCATCATGCAGGGGAGCAGAGGAGAGGAAGAGCATTGCCGGCCGGATGATAAGAGCGCGAGGCACATCACTGGAACAGCTCTGATTTCAATTGCTGTGTTCCCGCCGCTCGGCGTCCCATAAGGCCACATTCCCTGGCCTGGGAACTTTGATACACGTCACTGGTCCCGGAATTGGAGGGGTGATCTAATTCCTCCGGACCAGGGCTGTGTGACAGCGAATGTGAGGAAATATTCGGCTATTGAAATGAAAGCCACTAATGATGTTCCTCGCGCTCTGAATCATCCAGCCGGCTCTCTCCTCTCTCTTCCCCTCCACAAGCACTGGGAGAAGGACTCCTGTACAACCCGCCAGCCGACGGTGCTCGCCCCCATGCTCCCAGGCAGCCCACCCTCGCCAGCCCTCAAAATCCACTTGCAAAATGCGAGCAGGCGAGTGGATTTTTGAGGGCTGTCCATGCATAATAAATAGCTATTTTCTTAGAAACAATACTGCATTTTTGCATAGATTTTGGTTTGTATTTAAGATATGTAACATTTTTTATCTTATTTTACAGCCACAATACTGGAACACACAGGTGAGTCTTTATTTCAGACCTATCATTCATTCAATCAATTAATTAATCAATATAGTAAAATTATAGCAGAATTGTAGAGGGAATTCCAGAAGGCACATATCCCAATTCACCTTGTATGTATGCATTACTGCTGCTGCAGGTAAGATGGCACTGTCAGACTCCTTCTCCGGTGCAACACAGGGTGCAATCTGAACAGGTATTTAGGTCTTGTTGGCCGGGTTGAAAGCACTGCTAGAGTGTAAAACGTGGGAACCATCCATCCCTTCCTTCCATATGTGGTGCTTTTATGTATTGCTCATTATACAATGACGTTTTTATCCAAATATCTATGGGTGTGCAGCTGCCCAGAATTGTATATTTAGAGCTCCAATTTACCTTTTTTTCACCCCAAAAATACTACATAGTCCTGATTGAGTGAATATTTAGGTGATTTTTAAATGTGTGCATTATGATTTCAATGTATAGCTGCCAATTGCCGCATGAAAATTTTTTGTAAAACCCATGTGTGATAAAATTGCCCTTCTAAGCCCTTGTACACACGGTCGGAGATTCCGACAACCAAATCCGTCGGATTTTGTCCGACGGATTTTGTCCGAAACTGTTGTATACACACGGTCCGACAAAGTTGTCGGAAAATCCGACGTGATGACGTTATTTTGCTACGACGGGACTACGTTCACGCTAGTAGCCAATAGCTTTGGTGTAGGAATTTGATCTGAGCATGCGTGGCACTTTGCCCGATCGGAATTCTCTACACATGATCGGAGTATGTCCGATCGGAGCATTTTGTCGGAAAATTTTACCGACATGTTGGAAAAATTGGTCCGTCGGATATTCCGACGGAAACAGCCCGATGTAGACCACACACACAGTCGGAATATCCAACAAAACGGTCCGATCTGACACATTCCATCGGAATCTCCGACCGTGTGTACAAGGGCTAAGAAAATTTTATAATATAAGAAAGTACCTTACGTGATAATATACTAAATCCTTATTGGGTGGCTGACTGTGGTAAGCAGTCCTTTAGGACGTATTATTACACCTGTTGGGTCCTCTAGTCTACAAGCACAGAGTATTTTCCATTGTTTGTTCATCTCTATTCTTACATACCCAACATTAAGTAATTGGGCTGTTCATATATCACTTTGGAGCATATCATAATGCCAACTGGAATGGTTGACTAGGGTACAACTGTATAGGTCAGTTCCAAGGCTACAGACACATTTACTAATTAATTTATTATTGGTACTTATATAGCACTGTCAATTTTTTTTATTTTTTATTTGTCTTTTAATCTTTTTTTAAGCACTCTAAATTTTATGCTGTACTTTACACATATATTGTACATTCAGATCAGTCCCTTCCCTTGAGGAGCTTACAATCTAAGGTCCCCAACCCACATTTACAGTGCCTTGAAAAAGTATTCATACCCCTTCAAATTTTCCACATTTCATCATGTTACAACCAAAAATGTAAATTTATTTTATTGGGGATTTTATGTGATAGACCAACACAAAGTGGCACATAATTGTGAAGTAGAAGGAAAATTATAAATGGTTTTCAAAATTATTTACAACTAAATATGTGAAAAGTGTGGGGTACATTTGTATAGCGCCCCCCTGAGTCAATACTTTGTAGAACCACCTTTCACTGCAATTACAGCTGCAAGTCTTTTTGGGGATGTCTCTACCAGCTTTGCACATCTAGAGAGGGATATTTTTGCACATTCTTCTTTAAAAAATAGCTCAAGCTCTGTCAGATTGGATGGAGAGCGTCTGTGAACAGCAATTTTCAAGTCTTGCCACAGATTCTCAATTGGATTTAGGTCTGGACTTTTACTGGGCCATTCTAACACATGAATATACTTTGATCTAAACCATTCCATTGTAGCTCTGGCTGTATGTTTAGGGTCATTGTCCTGCTGGAAGGTGAACCTCCACCCCAGTCTCAAGTCTTTTGAAGGCTGTAACAGGTCTTCTTCTAAGATTGCGCTATATTTGGCTCCATCCATCTTCCCATCTGACCAGCTTCCCTGTCCCTGCTGAAGGAAAGCAACCCCATGATGCTGTCACCTTTATATTTCACGTCGGAGATATTGTGTGTTCAGGGTGTTGTGCGGTGTTAGTTTTCTGCCATACACAGCAGTTTGCTTTTAGGCCAAAAAGTTACATTTTGGTCTGACCAATGCACCTTCTTCCACATGTTTGCTGTGTCCCTCACATGGCTTCTCGGAAACTGCAAACGGGACTTCTTATGACTTTCTTTCAACAATGTCTTTCTTCTTGTCACTCTTCCACAAAGACCAGATTTGTGGAGTGCAAGATTAATAGTTGTCCTGTGGACAGATTCTCCCACCTGAGCTGTGGATGTCTTGGTAGGTTTGCAGTTGTGTCATACTCTTTCCATTTTTGGATGATGGATTGAACAGTGCTCAGTGAGATGTTCTAAGCTACACTGTTGACATCATGTGTCATCAGAGAGATCACATGGTCCTGAGCCGCTCTGAGCAGCTTTGTACACATTGTGTGTAAATGGAGCCATCCATGGACAGCTCAATTTACAGACATTAACAGAACCACTTGCTGCCCCAGCAATGCCTTCCCCCTGCTAGCATGTAGGTGGGGGGATAGGATTTGGGTGGTTGAAGTCAGGTCCTCCATGTTTCCCACCTTGTTGGGTGCCAATCAAGGGTTACATGAGAGGCCTACCCTGGGGTGGGTTCTTCTGGCCTATGGCAGCCACCTGGACAGGATCACTTTGCTACACATGGGGTACCTTTACCTTTATACAGTTTTTATCAATGCCCTGGGACAAGGCTGGAGCTGCTGTGGGGGAATACTCGACCTTAAGGTGGCCTCTGTTGTTAGAGATGAACTTACACTGTGTACACTTGCATTGCAACTGTTCTCCAGTTAACAACTCTCGGGTCCCAGTGACAATACACAACTTCTCCTTAATTTGCATTTAGAAGGGACACGCTGAGCCTTGTCCACATCTACTTATCCTGTTCTTTCTTCTACCATTGCCCAGGGCCCCGCCTTGCACCTTGCGTGGGCTCCACAAGTGAACTTAACCTAACTCTTGAACTTACGTTCCTCTGTACAGGATGGAAACCTCTGTAGGACGACTCTGCTCCCATTGCTCTGGGAGACAAACCGCTGTCGGAAGGAGTGCCAACAACATTTCCCTCACTGCTGGAGTCCATATCACCTGCAACAGGCACACGCTACTGACAGGCTGCTTGCTAAACTCCCGTTACTCTAGATAACCACTTGTGTTTTCACACTGCCTTATCTCCGTACTAATGTCTTCATACCCCAAGTACCTTAGTGACCTGAACCATGGGATAGTGACGGTTACTCGCATTACATCCCTTTAGTAACTTCATACCAGGTGGGAACAAGGTTTCAAAGCTTTACTTGAAAAAGTGCAATAGACATTACAAAGTCCAACATACAGGGACATTATTCTTCTTACATCCCTAATCTTAACTCAAGCTATGTATGTGCTGTCCTGGCATACCTGTAAAGGTAGTGTACATGTAATTACAGAGCCCATCAGAGGCATTATCAGCTGGTTTCTTTGGGGTGATCCCCAAGTTCTTATGACTTTAGAGCCAGGTAATAGTGAGCAACATCCTTCTGCTCCTTGAGAGTGTTGTCCCCTCGTCTCACTCCCTTGTGGGCCTTGGACCTCGCCGCTTGGGAACTCTCTGTTAGTGGGGAGGCCACAGCCCCTCTTTTATATCACAGTATCAGGGTGTCAGACCCAGAGGAAAACCCTCCAAAAGACCAAAGAACCAGGAAAGCATTACCTCCTACCCTCCTGTTCGGGACAGCACCAAACTGCTATTTTCAACCCAATTACAAGCAAGCTGCAGAGGAGGACCCTAGCTAACTCTGTGAAAGTAGTGGCCTCTCTGCAAAGATCTGACATGCCCTCTGCAGAGTCACTCCTATGGCTCTGCAATCAGAAAATCTCATGCTCTCTGCTGATTGGAGAGCCCTAAGCTTTAACTAAGTAAGGGGGATGATGGGTGTCTGCAAAGAGACCACTGCTTCCACACAGAGGTCAAGGTTCCTGCTTTGCAGCATGTTGGCAGGAGACTGTGAATTCAACAAATTGCACAATTTTGCACGCTTTTTGTTTTGATGCACCTAAATGTACCGTACAAGTCCTTCTAAATGTGCTTACGACTACTAGCTATGTAGATGAATGAAACTGAAAGTACCATGTCATGCAACTTTCTTAGAATATATTATATTTTATTGTGTGAAATTACCATGGCAGAAGTTAGAAATTCACTTTAATCTTCTGCAGGATTGGCAGTCACTCCTGTGGTCACCTTCACCCCGAACTGGAGGAAGATCTTCACTGGAGAGTCTATAACAATGACGTGTGATGTGGGGTCCACTGGAGAAAGAGATATGATCTACATATGGTACAAAGATGGCACATGGGTACATGCAGGAAAAATCTATACTGCTAGATCTGCAAACACTTGGTATAACGGGGACTACAGCTGCGAGGCTGGTACAGAAAGAAGCGGCACTGCCAGACTGGACGTTGTTGTTGGTCAGTTCATTATGTCTTATTTGAAAATGTACCATTTACTATGGGACTGCACCAATGGGCACTGATGAGGCTGCACTGATGGGCACTTATAGGCTTCATTGATGGGCACTGATAAAGCTGCACTGATGGGCACTGATGAGGCTGCACTGATGGGCACTGATGGGGATGCACTGATGGCCACTAATGAGGTGGAACTGATATCCACTGATGAGGTGGCACTGATAAGCTGCACTGATAAAGCAACACTGATATGCTGCACTGATGGGCACTGATAGGCTGTACTGATGGCCACTGATACGGCTGCATTGATGGCCACTGATGAGACAGCAATTATGGGCACTGATAAGCTGCACTGATGAGCACTGATATGGCTGCAATGTTACACACTGATGAGGCTGCAATGTTAGGGCAGCACTGATAAAACAACACTGATATGCTACACTGATGGGCACTGATGATGTTGCACTGATAGGCTGCACTGATGGGCGCTGATAAGGCTGCAATAATGAGGCTGCACTGATGAGTACTGATATGTTTTATGTTAATATTGTTGTTGTTTTTAATATTTATTTTTGTAACTAAATAAAAATATTTAACAGTGTAATTTCTGTTTGAATATTTTCATTAAGTTTCAAGAGGGTATGACAAGCCATGGTTTGCCCATGCAGGGGCAACATTGAATGGGCACGAACAAAAAACAGCATATGTATGTATGATAACATAAACTGTTACCAGGACCAAAGAGGACCAGGGTAGAGGTAAGGTAAGTATCACAAGCAATACTGCACTGTCCTCTAAGGGATATCAGGTTTCATCTAATAGCTTTCATATTAGGAATGAACAGGGAAGGAAAGAGACAGAGGAGGAAAAACAAGGGGAAAGAAATAAAAGAGAAAGAGAGAGATGCCCCAGGAGAGGGCGAGTGCCATGGACTTGGGTTCTACACAAGCGAGGTTAAAGATACACATGATCAGAAACTCTGCCAGCAAAAGTCATATGTGAGCTTTTGGTCAGAAATTCCGACCATGTGTATGCTCCACTGGACTTTTGCTGGAAGAATTCCAGCCAGCAAAAGATTAAGAGCAGGTTCTGTATTTTTCGGTCGGAAAAAGTTCAGATTGGAAATTCCAATCGTCTGTACAAACTCCGGCATGCAAAATTCCTACGCATGCTCGTAAACAATTTGATGCATGCTCGGAAGCATTGAACTTCATTTTCTTGGCTCATCGTAGTGTTGTAAGTCACCACATTCTTAACGGTCGAAAGTTCTGAGAACTTTTGTGTGACCGTGTGTATGCAAGCCAAGCTTGAGCGGAATTCTGTCGACGGAAAATCCGCTCGTATGTATGGGGCATCACAGTTGACCATAGCTTGTTGGGGGCATGGACTGGCAGGAGTAACTTATCCAAGGGTCCCAAACATTCAAGAATTTTGCATGTGAATCCTTCAAAATACTGGACATCCGCTCATCAACCATCAGGGTGGTCATCCTGGTTTTCACTCCCTGAAAAGAAACAGTCAGAGCCTTCCAGGCCTGGGCTATAGTTTTCTTGCTAGATATAAAAAGGTATGAGGCAATATAAAAGAGCCAGTTGGGCATCCTTACATACCGTTACATGAAAAAAGGATTGCAGTATGCCAAAGACCCTGCACCACAAGCCGATCAGACGTGGGTATGACCACCACGTATGTAAGACTAACAGTGTCATTTCATGAGATAATTTATGAGGGCGTGCTTAGGGGTGGAATTAGGGACAGGGCAGGGTAAGGGTTGTGTGGGGCAACTGTTGGAGACTAACTCTTAAGGCCTGGCTAGTAGTTCAAGACTTGAAATTGTGAGCACTGTGATGTACCGTATTTATCGGCGTATAAAACGCACCCCAAGTTTAGGAGGGAATTTTAAGGGAAAAAACTTTTAGGAGGGAAATTTAAGGAAAAAAACCTTACATTTAAATGCCCATCAATGCAGCCTTATCAGTGTCCATCTGAAGCCTTGTCAGTGTCATTTGCAGACTTGTCAGTGTTGTTTGCAGACTTGTCATGCAGCCTGTCCATCATTGCAGCCTTGTCATTGCAGCCTTGCCATGCAGCCTGTCCGTCATGCAGCCTGTCCGTCATGGAGCCTGTCCGTCATTACAGCCTCGTGCATGGTTGTCCCCTCAGTGATGTCAGCTTTTATTTTTTAAAATGGCGCCCGGGACACAGTACACAGGACATCTCGGCGGCGCCCGGTAGTTCTCGGCGGCTTTTGGCTGCCTTCGGCCATACTCGGTGGCTCTTGGCCGCCTTCGGCCGTACTCGACGGCTTTCGGCCGCTCTCAGCCCTTCTCAGCCGAAAGCCGCCGAGAAGGGCCGAAAGCCGCCAGAGCCCAAAAATTGGTCAGAAATCACGGAGGATCAGCGTATAACACGCACCCACAATTTTCCCCTGATTTTAAGGGGAAAAAAGTGCGTGTTATACGCCGATAAATACGGTATGTATGAGAGGGAAGCACTATTAATGTATGCCTTTTATATGTGCCTGAAGTTCAGGCTTTAAAGATAGTGACACCGTCAGAACTAGCATTTATTGTTCTGCAACACAATGGATTCAGCCCTTACAATGACCCTGTAACTAGGAACAGAACATTTGAGACAGAAGAATCCTGTTAAAGAAGATGCTGAATACAACATTAAAAGCTGATGGTTTGCTCCATTTTGAAGAATACCAAAACGTTTGCCTGTTCAGATCCCTGTTGGAGGCAGTTGAGCATCATATATAGAAGTGGTATTGTGCTTATATATATGACAGCTTCCCATGGTCAGCAGTTGCGAAGGAAGCAGCTGATGCTTGCACCCACTGTGTCCCTGAGCTGATATCACTGGGAAACCCCACCAACCGAAGGGGCAGGGGCAGTGGTGATATCATTGCACAAAGATGGCCACTGGACAAATGGCCATATTTGGTCAATTATGTCACCCCTTCCCTTAAAGTGTTGATGATTAGTGATGGCCGAACGGTTCGCCCGGCGGTCGTTTCGCGGCGAATTTCCGACTTTCGCCGTCCGCGGGTTCGAACGCCTTTTTCCGTCGTTCGCCCCGGCGGACTTACGTGTTTAATGTAT
Organism: Lithobates pipiens; assembly: GCF_037356315.1. Taxonomy (NCBI): domain Eukaryota; kingdom Metazoa; phylum Chordata; class Amphibia; order Anura; family Ranidae; genus Lithobates; species Lithobates pipiens. The sequence goes on along the minus strand of NW_027507884.1, from coordinate 511,227 downwards.
ACAAGAACTTTAACCTTTCGTGACACGTTTATCATGTGTTACAGGACAACCAATTGAGACATGACAGCTCATGGACACTTGGACATTCCCCCTAACCTATAAATACACCCGATCCGGTGGCCATTTTACATTCTTTCTTCTGTCACTGTAGGGAAAGGATCCTGTGTGGAGTAGGGACAGAGAAAACGCTAGCTATTTGGTACACAAAAGTTCTTTTCAGGACTGGTATAGGTGTTAGGTCAGCAGCCTGAGTTTCTTTTGTCAGTTTAGATAAAGGGACAGAGCGCTGTATGCTGCTATTTTAGGGACAGCTCAGCCAGATTAGTCTTTCTTCATCATCATCATCATCATCATCATTAGCTGTTACTATCAGGTCCACAAAAGAGCTGTTCCAGCTAATCGTTCCAGCCTACTCTTTTTTGCCAATTTGTATAGGGACAGGCAGGAAGCAGTGTGTCAGGCAGTGAGGATAATTTTAAAGACTTGCTGTTACTATTAGTTCCACAAAGGTTCTTTTCAGGACTGGTATCAGTGGTACGGTAATAGGCTTGTACACGTATAATATTCTTTCTTCCAAATATAGAAAGAATATTATACTTGACTGCTGCCCTTCTGCTGCAGTCTGCTAATCATTCACAACTCACTTGTTCCACAAAGCTCTTTATCAGGACTGGTAACTTGGTCTGTCTAGGGTGCTACGGTACATAGGCTTGGGTGCGGTACAGTCTGCTGTTCTGTAAGGACCGCTATCGGTCCACAATACATAGGGTTGCCGTGCACTACTGCTGACCGCTGCCCTATACTGCAGCAGTCCTTCATTGGTATAGGGACTGACGTACAGTCTGCTAATCACTAACACACAACCTGCTTGGTCCACAAAAGTTCTTATAAGGACTGGTAACTTGGTATAGGGTGCTACGGTACATAGGCCTGAGTGCGTTACAGTCTGCTGTTCTGTAAGGACCGCTATCGGTCCACAATACATAGGGTTGCCGTGCACTACTGCTGACCGCTGCCCTATACTGCAGCAGTCCTTCAGCGGTATAGGGACTGACGCACAGTCTGCTAAACACTAACACACAACCTGCTTGGTCCACAAAAGTTCTTATAAGGACTGGTAACTTGGTATAGGGTGCTACGGTACATAGGCCTGAGTGCAGTACAGTCTGCTGTTCTGTAAGGACCGCTATCGGTCCACAATACATAGGGTTGCCGTGCACTACTGCTGACCGCTGCCCTATACTGCAGCAGTCCTTCATTGGTATAGGGACTGACGTACAGTCTGCTAATCACTAACACACAACCTGCTTGGTCCACAAAAGTTCTTATAAGGACTGGTAACTTGGTATAGGGTGCTACGGTACATAGGCCTGAGTGCGTTACAGTCTGCTGTTCTGTAAGGACCGCTATCGGTCCACAATACATAGGGTTGACGTGCACCACTGCTGACCGCTGCCCTATACTGCAGCAGTCCTTCAGCGGTATAGGGACTGACGTACAGTCTGCTAAACACTAATACACAACCTGCTTGGTCCACAAAAGTTCTTATAAGGACTGGTAACTTGGTATAGGGTGCTACGGTACATAGGCTTGAGTGCGGTACAGTCTGCTGTTCTGTAAGGACCGCTATCGGTCCACAATAGATAGGGTTGACGTGCACCACTGCTGACCGCTGCCCTATACTGCAGCAGTCCTTCAGCGGTATAGGGACTGACGCACAGTCTGCTAAACACTAACACACAACCTGCTTGGTCCACAAAAGTTTTTATAAGGACTGGTAACTTGGTATAGGGTGCTACGGTACATAGGCCTGAGTGCGTTACAGTCTGCTGTTCTGTAAGGACCGCTATCGGTCCACAATACATAGGGTTGCCGTGCACTACTGCTGACCGCTGCCCTATACTGCAGCAGTCCTTCATTGGTATAGGGACTGACGTACAGTCTGCTAATCACTAACACACAACCTGCTTGGTCCACAAAAGTTCTTATAAGGACTGGTAACTTGGTATAGGGTGCTACGGTACATAGGCCTGAGTGCGTTACAGTCTGCTGTTCTGTAAGGACCGCTATCGGTCCACAATACATAGGGTTGACGTGCACCACTGCTGACCGCTGCCCTATACTGCAGCAGTCCTTCATTGGTATAGGGACTGACGTACAGTCTGCTAATCACTAACACACAACCTGCTTGTTCCACAAAAGTTCTTATAAGGACTGGTAACTTGGTATAGGGTGCTACGGTACATAGGCTTGAGTGCGGTACAGTCTGCTGTTCTGTAAGGACCGCTATCGGTCCACAATAGATAGGGTTGACGTGCACCACTGCTGACCGCTGCCCTATACTGCAGCAGTCCTTCAGCGGTATAGGGACTGACGTACAGTCTGCTAAACACTAATACACAACCTGCTTGGTCCACAAAAGTTCTTATAAGGACTGGTAACTTGGTATAGGGTGCTACGGTACATAGGCTTGAGTGCGGTACAGTCTGCTGTTCTGTAAGGACCGCTATCGGTCCACAATACATAGGGTTGCCGTGCACTACTGCTGACCGCTGCCCTATACTGCAGCAGTCCTTCATTGGTATAGGGACTGACGTACAGTCTGCTAATCACTAACACACAACCTGCTTGTTCCACAAAAGTTCTTATAAGGACTGGTAACTTGGTATAGGGTGCTACGGTACATAGGCTTGAGTGCGGTACAGTCTGCTGTTCTGTAAGGACCGCTATCGGTCCACAATAGATAGGGTTGACGTGCACCACTGCTGACCGCTGCCCTATACTGCAGCAGTCCTTCAGCGGTATAGGGACTGACGTACAGTCTGCTAAACACTAATACACAACCTGCTTGGTCCACAAAAGTTCTTATAAGGACTGGTAACTTGGTATAGGGTGCTACGGTACATAGGCTTGAGTGCGGTACAGTCTGCTGTTCTGTAAGGACCGCTATCGGTCCACAATAGATAGGGTTGACGTGCACCACTGCTGACCGCTGCCCTATACTGCAGCAGTCCTTCAGCGGTATAGGGACTGACGTACAGTCTGCTAAACACTAATACACAACCTGCTTGGTCCACAAAAGTTCTTATAAGGACTGGTAACTTGGTATAGGGTGCTACGGTACATAGGCTTGAGTGCGGTACAGTCTGCTGTTCTGTAAGGACCGCTATAGGTCCACAATAGATAGGGTTGACGTGCACCACTGCTGACCGCTCACCTATACTGCAGCAGTCCTTCAGCGGTATAGGGACTAAGAGTTTTGTCACAGGGTCATTTAAAAAATGACATGCAGAGGAAGAGGCAGGCCCTTCCGCAGGGGTGGTAGGGGTAGGGCAGGAGCAACAGGCTTGAGCCAAAGTGGGAAGTTGCAGAAGGTGCGTTCAATTACTTTAAAGGATGCACCAGACTTGGTTGAGTGGCTCGCTCAGCCTTACTCTTCTGCACCCTCCTCATCCTCTCGATCTGCACCCTCTTCTTCACTCTCTGCTATGTGCACCCCCAAAGACACTACCACCAACAACACGACCACCACCACCACCACCACATACCTTCCGCTTGAGTCACTGGAATTATTTTCCGATCCATATCAAGAGGACATTTCTGATGCGCAGCCACTCTTGGTATTGGATCAGGAAGAGGAGGTAGCAACAAGCGCTACTCAGCAGTCTGACGCCAGTACCCAGATCAGCCCAAGGAGGAGGTTGGTCCCCGGTGTTGCTGCCTACTCTACTTATAGCGGTGGGGAAGGTGACGTTGATGATGACGTGTCTAGTGATGTCACGTGGGTGCCCACAAGAGAGGAAGAGGAGGGGAGTTCAGAGGGAGATATGGACCAGCAGATAGGGAGGAGAAGCAGCAATGACTTACATTGCACAGCAGGGACAAAGCAGACTGCAAATGTATCAGGAGCGAGTCATCGACCATGTACGGTCACATCTGGCGCTCCCAGGACACCGGCACATGGCTCCGCAGTGTGGGCTTTTTTTAACGTGTCCGCTGCTGACAATAGCGTTGCCATCTGCAATCTTTGCAGTCAACGCGTTAGTCGCGGTAAGCCCAATACTCACCTAGGGACGACCGCCTTAAGAAGGCACATGAGCAGCCATCACCGAGCCCAGTGGGAGCAACGGAACACACAAAGCCACACTGCAGGCTCTCACCGTCCAGCCTCGTCTTCTACTTCTCCTTCTCCTCTCTCCTCACAATTGTCCTCCACTCCACCTTCCATCACGCCAAGCTCACATTTTTCTGCAAAAAGGCAGGCTTCCGTGGGCCTAATGTTTGAGCGTAAAAAAATGATGACGCCGGATAACCCTCTTGCCCAACGGTTGGCGGCTGGCTTGTCAGAACTCATAGCCCGCCAACTACTGCCATATAAACTGGTGGACTCGGAGGCCTTTCGCAAATTTGTGGCCATTGGAACACCACAATGGAAGGTCCCAGGAAGGAAGTATTTCTCAGAGAAGGGCATCCCAGAGCTATATGGCCATGTTCAGCGGCAAGTGAATGTATCTCTGGCACACAGTGTCGGTGCCAAGATACATCTGACCACAGACACGTGGTCTAGCAAACACGGGCAGGGAAGGTATATCAGTTTTACTGCCCACTGGGTGAACCTTCTGACGGCCGTCAAGCATGTAACCCGTGGCACCCGTGTAGATTTGGTTTTACCGCCACGGATTGCATGCAGGCCTGACTCTTCTTCTCCTCCTCCTACTCCATCCTCCTCCCTCTCCTCCTCAGCTGCCTCCTCCTTTTCCGCTGCTAGCGTCTCTTCCACTGCACCGCCCAAGCTCCCCAGAACCTATTCCACATGCCAGGTGAGACGTTGCCATGCCGTGCTGCGTCTGTTGTGCCTGGAAGCAAAGAGCCACACTGGCCCGGCACTCCTTTCAGCTTTGCGTTCACAGGCAGATGAGTGGCTAACACCGCTCAATTTGACAGTTGGTAAAGTGGTGTGTGACAACGGTGCCAATCTGCTTAGCGCATTGAAACAGGGCAAAATCACGCACGTGCCGTGCATGGCACACGTCTTAAACTTGGTCGTGCAGCGATTCCTTGTCAAATACCCTGGGGTCCAGGACATCTTGCGGCAGGCAAGGAAAATCTCGGCCCATTTCAGAAGATCTTACACGGCCATGGCTCGCCTTGCTGACATTCAGCGGCGACACCATCTGCCGGTCAGACGTCTTATTTGCGATTGCCCGACGCGATGGAACTCAACCTTCTATATGCTTGATAGGCTGCTCCAGCAGAAACGTGCAGTTAACGTCTACCTGTATGAACTCTGCGAAAGAAACGGTTCTGGGGAGCTGGGTTTTTTTTCACCGCGCCAGTGGCTGCTCATGCGCGACACATGCAGACTTCTGCGGCCATTTGAGGAGATCACCAAACTGGTCAGTCGCAGCCATGGCGCCATCAGTGACATGGTACCTTATGCCTTCTTTCTGGAGCGTGCATTGCGTCGTGTCATTGATCAGGCTGTGGAGGAGCAGGAGCGGGAAGATGAGGAAGTCGCAATGCTGGATGAATTCCCAGGGGGGGCTACTCTATCTGAGACAAGTCAACAACAGGAGTCTGATGAGGAGTCAGAGGAGGATGGTGCCGGGGCGGATGAGCAGGAGCAAGAAGAGCATGCTTTAAACCTTTCTGGGATCCCTGTTGTGCGAGGATGGGGAGAGGAGAATGAAGAGGACGACATTATCCTGGATGATGAGCAGGAGCCAGGCCACCACACCGCTTCCACTTTAGTGCAAATGGGGGCCTTCATGCTCCAGTGTTTTAATAGGGACCCCCGTATAAAAAGCATGAGGGTCAAGGACCAGTACTGGGTGGCAACGTACTTAGACCCCCGGTACAAACACAAAATGGCGGAAATGTTACCGCCGTCGCAGAGGGCTGTCAGAATGCAGCACTTCCAGGCCTTGCTTCGAGAAATGCTGCATTCTGCTTTTGCGTGCGCTGGCAGAGGAGCAATTCCCACTCCCAGAGAAGGATTTGCGGGTACCAATCCAACAGCGCCTGCAAGAAGAGGCCGGTTTGAAGATGTGTTGGTGACTTCGGATATGAGGTCATTCTTTCAGCCGACCCATCGACAGGTGTCATCCGGATCCAGCATCAGGGAACGCCTAGACCGTCAGGTGTCCGACTACATTGGGTTAACGGCCGATGTGGACGCTCTGAGGAGTGATGAACCCCTAGACTACTGGGTGGGCAGGCTTGACCTCTGGCCAGAGCTTGCCCAATTTGCAATCGAACTGTTGGCTTGCCCCTCATCCAGTGTCCTGTCCGAAAGGACGTTCAGCGCAGCAGGGGGGATTGTGACCGATAAGCGTACTCGCCTAGCTCACCACAGTGTTAACTACCTCACATTTCTAAAAATGAATGAGGCATGGATCTCGGAGGAATTCAACACATGTGATCAGTAGACCATGTATATGTCTATAAACAATTTTTGGAATCAAGCACACAGACCTTCTTAATTCATTTGGCTCACTTCCCTGACCCAAAAAAGCACACCGTACTATATGCCCCTACCCTCCTCTTTGAAGAGGTTGAGCGGTGTCATATTTCTACTGGGGCTGCTTATTATGAGGGGTTCCCACCATCCCTGTGCTGTGCTGACTTCCTCCTGGGTGTTCTTATTATGAGGGGCTCCCACCATCCCTGTGCTGTGCTGACTTCCTCCTGGGGGTTCTTATTATGAGGGGATCACACCATCCCTGTGCTGTGCTGACTTCCTCCTGGGGCTGCTTACGGTGCTGCTGTCAGCGCTGTATGTCACGGAGCTGCTGTCAGCGCTGTATGTCACGGAGCTGCTGTCAGCGCTGTATGTCACGGAGCTGCTGTCAGCGCTGTATGTCACGGAGCTGCTGTCAGCGCTGTATGTCACGGTGCTGCTGTCAGCGCTGTATGTCACGGAGCTGCTGTCAGCGCTGTATGTCACGGAGCTGCTGTCAGTGCTGTATGTCACGGAGCTGCTGTCAGCGCTGTATGTCACGGAGCTGCTGTCAGCGCTGTATGTCACGGAGCTGCTGTCAGCGCTGTATGTCACGGTGCTGCTGTCAGCGCTGTATGTCACGGAGCTGCTGTCAGCGCTGTATGTCACGGAGCTGCTGTCAGCGCTGTATGTCACGGAGCTGCTGTCAGCGCTGTATGTCACGGAGCTGCTGTCAGCGCTGTATGTCACGGAGCTGCTGTCAGCGCTGTATGTCACGGTGCTGCTGTCAGCGCTGTATGTCACGGAGCTGCTGTCAGCGCTGTATGTCACGGAGCTGCTGTCAGTGCTGTATGTCACGGAGCTGCTGTCAGCGCTGTATGTCACGGAGCTGCTGTCAGCGCTGTATGTCACGGAGCTGCTGTCAGCGCTGTATGTCACGGTGCTGCTGTCAGCGCTGTATGTCACGGAGCTGCTGTCAGCGCTGTATGTCACGGAGCTGCTGTCAGCGCTGTATGTCACGGAGCTGCTGTCAGCGCTGTATGTCACGGAGCTGCTGTCAGCGCTGTATGTCACGGAGCTGCTGTCAGCGCTGTATGTCACGGTGCTGATGTCAGTGCTCTGTATTACGGTGCTGCTGTCAGTGCTCTGTATCTCCTGCACCCTCTTGTTTGCCTACCCTGGTCCCTGACCTTCCCTCTCCTCCATTGCCTTCATTAGCTCCATAGTCCTGAATTGTCAGAACAATTTCCCAAATAAAAAAAAAATGCTTGTAGTTATCGATCCCAAATTCACCTCATACATGTATTATGCTATTGTCCAGGTGGTGGGACTACGTGCTACCCCCTAATAATTACCCCGTGGCCGCAAATTCGACCTAAAGGTTTGCGAAATTCGCCTCCCATTGAAGTCAATGGAGCCCGCGGCGAACGGTCGTTTTCGCGAACGTTTGTGTCCGTTCGCGTTTCGCGTTCGCGAAACGTCCCGTCGGAAGTTCGTCCATCACTATTGATGATAGCTCAGGGAGCTGTCATTTGCCTGTGAGTACTGTGAGGGGGTTAGCTCGGTAGCGGGTGTGTGTGACCCCCTGGATGGGTTCACAACACAAAGTCAGGCACAGCAGACAGCGGTGTAGGTGCAAAAAACAAAAGATCCGGTTTATTAAGGCTACATGCAATGATACATATAACAGCCAAACAAAATAAAACAAGAAAATAAATCCTGGTCAGCTTGACCTCTAACTACACACGTAGACTCCCTGTCTAACAACTGGGTGCAGCCTTGTGCTGCCCCAGTCCCTGTCTCTATTGTAGGGGTTTGCCACACAGGCGTTAACTCACCGCACAGAACAGGTCTCAGACTCCCCAGTCTATACACACAAAACTGGTTCCAGGATGGAGCATCTCCCTATGCATGCTGGGGTTTTTTGTAGAGGTCTTAATGAGCCCACTTACTACAGCTGGGCTCATTAACTCTTCCCCTCTAATTGTAAAAGTCTGCATACAGCCTGAATCTAGGACACACATATTTCCCATCCTGAATACAACCAGGTGATTTTACCTGCGTGCTGCCACATACCCCCCCTCTTGTTTCAACCTTGGGGTTGTAACACAAGCAGCCAGACACGCATGTATCCGAGACAAAGCATCCACATTCCCCATTTTAACACCAGGGCGATGCTTAACTGTAAAGTTAAATTCCTGTAGGGCCAGGAACCACCTATTTACCCTTCTATTTGTCTCCTTGTTCTGAGCCATCCACTTTAAAGGAGCGTGATCAGTCACCAGGTCAAAGTGCCTACCTAGCAGATAGTACCGAAGGGAATCTAGAGCCCACTTCACTGCTAAACATTCCTTCTCAATCGTGGAGTAATTTACCTCATGGGACTTCAACTTCCTGCTGAGGTAAATGACTGGGTGCTCTTCCCCGTTCCAGACCTGGGATAACACTGCTCCTAACCCAACGTCTGATGCATCAGTTTGTACCACAAAGTCCTTAGAGAAGTCTGGTGAGTACAACACTGGCTGGCTACATAAGGCTGTTTTTAAGGACTGAAATGCTTCTTCAGCCTCTGGGGACCATTTAACCATGACCGACTCTTTCCCTTTTGTCAGGTTGGTGAGGGGCACAGCCTGAGAAGCAAAATGGGGAATGAATCGTCGATAATAGCCAGCGATTCCCAGAAAGGCTCGTACCTGTTTCTTGCTGTTGGGACGTGGCCAACTCTGTATGGCCTCGACTTTATTGACTTTTTATCACCCCCCTCCCAATAGTGTACCCAAGATATTTGGCCTCCTCCTGTCCAATGGTACACTTCTTTGGGTTGGCCGTAAACCCAGCTTCCCGGATAGAGTCTAGGACTGCTTGTACTTTTGGCAAATGTGAGACCCAGTCTGTGCTATGGATAATCACATCATCCAGGTAAGCTGCAGCATATTTCTGATGGGGCCTCAGAATCTTATCCATTTTCCGCTGGAATGTTGCCGGTGCATTCTGTAACCCAAACGGCATTCTCTTATATTGGAATGCCCCATCTGGGGTTACAAACGCAGTTTTCTCCTTGGCCGACTCGGCCAGGGGAATTTGCCAATACCCTTTGATGAGATCAAGAGTTGTCATATATCGTGCTGTTCCCAGCCGGTCAATCAACTCATCTATACGTGGCATGGGGTAGGTGTCAAATTTTGTAACTTTATTTAATTGTCTAAAATCGTTACAAAATCGCCAGCTCCCATCAGGTTTGGGCACTAGTACGATAGGACTGGACCAGTCACTCTGGGACTCCTCTATCACACCCAATTCCAGCATCCTTTGAACCTCCCCACATATTGCCTCCCGTTGGGCCTCTGGTATTCTATAAGGTTTTAGTTTTACCCTTTCTCCTGGCCGGGTGATAATGTCATGCTCTACGCCAGATGTTTGTCCCGGCAGCTCAGAGAAAATCTCTTTGTTACGAAGTACAAACTCTTTAACCTCCTGTTGTTGGGGCTTCGATAAGGTGTCTGCTATTCCAACCTCAGGAACTAAGCAAACAGACTGTGCTTGTGACAAAGTCTCCGCGACTAGGGATTCCCTATCCCTCCAGGCTTTCAGCAGATTGACGTGATAGATCTGCTCCGGCTTTCGCCTTCCTGGCTGTCTAACCCTGTAGTTCACCTCACTAATTTTTTCAATTACTTCATATGAACCTTGCCATTTGGCCAGAAATTTGCTTTCAACCGTAGGGACTAGCACCAAGACCCTATCCCCCGGGGAAAAAGTACGTGTCTTGGCCCCACGGTTGTACACTCTCTGCTGTGCTAACTGCGCTTGGGTTAAATGTTCCTTTACAATTGGCATTACCTGTGCAATTCTATCTTGCATCAGGGCGACATGCTCAATCACACTCCTGTGAGGAGAACTCTCATTTTCCCAAGTTTCCTTGGCGATATCCAGCAGCCCTCTTGGGTGTCTCCCATAGAGCAACTCGAAGGGTGAAAAACCCGTAGAGGATTGGGGTACCTCCCTAATGGCAAACATCAGATAGGGTATTAGACAATCCCAATTCTTTCCATCTCTATCCACCACCTTCTTTAACATTTGTTTTAGGGTTTTGTTGAATCTTTCAACCAACCCATCTGTTTGGGGGTGATACACAGATGTACGCAATTGCTTCACTTTGTACAACTTGCATAATTCTTTCATAACCCGGGACATAAAGGGTGTACCTTGGTCCGTAAGCAGTTCCTTACAAATACCCACGCGGCTAAAAACAAGAGATAGCTCTTTGGCTATGGTTTTGGCCGAGGTATTTCGGAGAGGAATTGCTTCCGGATAACCGGTGGCATAGTCCAATATAACCAAAATATACTGATGCCCCCTGGTGGACTTCATTATCGGACCTACCAAATCCATTGCGATCCTTTCAAAGGGGACCTCAATGATAGGAAGAGGTACCAGCGGGTTACGGAAATGTGGCATAGGTGCCGTCTTCTGACACACAGGGCAGGAGGAACAATACTTTTCTATTTCCTTCATGACCCCAGGCCAATAGAATCTCTGCAATACCCTCTCTCTGGTTTTCTCTGTCCCCAGATGACCTCCCAGAATGTGTCCATGAGCCAATTCTAACACCAACTTCCTGTAAGGTTTGGGCACTACAAGTTGCTCAATGGTTTCTTCTGCCCTTTGAGCCACTCGATACAGCAGGTCCCTTTCCATAGTGAAGTAAGGATAAGGGCAAGTCTTATCTGGGTTCACTAACTCACCATCTATTTTCACCACATTTTCCCGTGCCTTTATTAGGGTGGGGTCTTTTAACTGTTCTGTGGCAAAATTTTCCCTGTGAACCTCAAGATCCGAAAACTCCACAGACGGCATGTTTTCATCTGAGGATGTTGGCTCCTCCCCAGTTTCTCGAGTTTCCCCCGCCAATACCGACAAGGGAAATTCAGGAGAGTCCTCACCACTCCCAGAGGAATTCTGGTCATCTTCCTGGTTTATAGGGGCACCAGTGGGGGGCTCAGGACAATCCCAGAGTTCCCAGAATTTTGGAAAATCCCTTCCCACAATAGCATCATGTGGTAAGTGAGACACTAACCCCACCTGATGAGAGAGGTTACCTTTGGGGGTCTCAAAAAACACTGAAGTTACAGGATACTCTCGGGTGTCCCCATGCACACAAATAACAGCCACCCTGTTCTTCCCAGAGACCTCTGTAGTAACTAATTCAGCTTTTATCAATGTTACCAGGCTACCTGAATCTAGCAACACATCAACATGTCTACCATTAATACACATTTTACATAAATGTCTCTCAGGTCCCCGAATGGCAGTGCATGCAACTGTCGCAAACAGCGACTGACGTCTCTCCCTTATAAAGTCACATTGCATAGGCTCATCCACAACTGGGCAATTGGCTGCAATATGTCCCTCTTGCAGGCAGCGGTAGCAAATAATCTTTTTCACTGTCTCTTGCAGCATGGGCTTCCTGGGCTGCTCCCGCCAGACCTTAGGTAAAACTCCCACCCTCTCACTCTCTCCACCCTCACCCCTTGGAGTCATCTTACCCGCCACTGGGGATGATCTGGTCTTAGGGGGGAAAGTCCGTGAGTCCCTGGAAGAGGTGGTCAGGTTCTCTGTAGCCAAGTACCTCTCAACCAGATCCACAAGTTTATTTGCATTTTCTGGGTCTCCATGGCTTACCCATTTTTGGATGGCAGTAGGAAGAGCTCTCAGGAAACGATCCATAACAACACGTTCCACAATGTTTGGTGCAGTCAAAGTCTCTGGCTGCAGCCACTTCCTGCTCAGGTGAATGAGATCATACATTTGAGATCTGGGGGGTTTTCCAACCTGAAAAGTCCAATTATGCACACGCTGAGCCCGGACGGCCAGGGTGACACCCAGCCTTGCCAATATTTCTGTTTTTAGTACCACATAGTCTTTTGCTTGGTCAGGCTCTAGGTCATAATAAGCTTTCTGCGATTCCCCAGTTAACAGAGGGGCCACCAGTCCAGCCCATTGCTCCTTAGGCCACTTTTCCCTTTCAGCAGTCCTTTCAAATGTGGTCAAAAACACCTCCGGATCATCCTCTCCAGTCATTTTTGTCAGTAAACGGCTCACACCAAAGGATGCGGTATTATTGTAACCACTTGCTTCATTGGTCTGCGGACGTTGCTGTATCAATGTCTCTATTTGCTGTTGAAAGCTCTGCTCTTGCTTCTGCAACAGGTCTATGAAGCGGGCTTCAGATCGCTGCTGGGCTTGTTGCTGAGCTTCCAAACTCTGCTGCAAAGTTGCATTTATCTGCTGCTGATTTGCATTTGTCTGCTGCTGGGCTTGTTGCTGAGCTTCCATACTCTGCTGATGAGCTTTCTGCTGGGCTGCAAGGCTCTTTTGTAAAGCCGCATTTGTTTGCTGCTGATTTGCATTTGCTTGCTGCTGATTTGCATTTGCTAGAGCCAGCTGTCTCAGTATCTCCTCCATGCTGGCCTTTTAAAAAAAAAATTGAAAAAAAACTGCCAAAATTCTCCACCAACTGTGAGGGGGTTAGCTCGGTAGCAGGTGTGTGTGACCCCTGGATGGGTTCACAACACAAAGTCAGGCACAGCAGACAGCGGTGTAGGTGCAAAAAACAAAAGATCCGGTTTATTAAGGCTACATGCAATGATACATATAACAGCCAAACAAAATAAAACAAGAAAATAAATCCTGGTCAGCTTGACCTCTAACTACACACGTAGACTCCCTGTCTAACAACTGGGTGCAGCCTTGTGCTGCCCCAGTCCCTGTCTCTATTGTAGGGGTTTGCCACACAGGCGTTAACTCACCGCACAGAACAGGTCTCAGACTCCCCAGTCTATACACACAAAACTGGTTCCAGGATGGAGCATCTCCCTATGCATGCTGGTTTTTTTTGTAGAGGTCTTAATGAGCCCACTTACTACAGCTACCATTAACTCTTCCCCTCTAATTGTAAAAGTCTGCATACAGCCTGAATCTAGGACACACATATTTCCCATCCTGAATACAACCAGGTGATTTTACCTGCGTGCTGCCACAGTACCATCAGGATTGGTTATGTACTCTGGGGTGTCAGAGTTCTTTTTCAGCAGACAGCAGGGGGCAGGACCCCCATACATTCATCTGGGGGAGGCAGAATTCTGATAAGCCCATCACCCATAGATTCCCACAACCACCAGCTAGATCACCAGTTTTGGTGGCCTAGTATACTCGTTTTTTTTAACCACTTCAATAGTGGGCACTTTCACCCCCTTCCTGCTCAGGCCAATTTTCAACTGTTGCAATTTGAATGACAATTGCGCAGTTATGCAACACTGTACCCAAACAACATTTTTATTCGTTTCAGACAAATAAAGCTTTCTTTTTGTGGTATTTGATCACCACTGGGTTTTTTTAATTTTTTTGCTAAACAAACTAAAATTGTGAAAAAATGTTTCTGTTATAAATAAGTAATTTTTCTCCTTCACTGATGTGTGCTGATGAGGTTGCACTGACAATTATGGGCACTAGGGATGAGTCCGCGGTTTGAGACGAACATAAGTGTTCCCCCGTATGCCAAATTCCGAAAATTATGGGGCGTTCACAGGAAATCAGAGTGCCCGCGGAACCCCCCATAATGCACTGTGAGATCTCAGTGCATTGACGGCTGCTGATTGGCCAAAGCATGCACCTGACCTTCATGATTTGGCCAATCACAGCGTGCTCTGCTGTGAGAGCCATGATTGGCCAAAGGCAGTGTGCCTTTGGCCAATCATGGCTCAGGGGGCTAAGTCGATGCCCCACACTATGTAAGGCTATGTAAGGCTGCTTAGTGTAATGATGTACTGTACATTTCTAAAGGAAAAAATGTAATTTAAAACTGCTTGAGGCTGTAATGTATTGTCGGATCCTGGCAATATACAGTACATAAAAAAAATCATTGAATGAGGATATTAATGGGGACAAGGGCTCATCCCCACAACCCTTGCCCGGTGGTTGTGGGGGTCTGCGGGCGGGAAGCATCCCAATGGGGCGGAGGTTTTCAGGTTTTGGGTTTTTTTTTGTCAATCTGTGCTGTGATTAAAGATGGATGGACATTGCGGGACAATTTTTTAATTTTTTTAAATAAAGGAATTGTCAAAAACTGTCTTTTACTTTTTTGACACTTTTTCGGTGAATGAGTAGGGGTACAATGTACCCAATACCCATGCACATAGGGTGAGGACTGAGATCTGGGGTCCCTCTTGTTAAAGGGGGCTTCCAGTTTCCGATAAGCCTCCCACCCGCAGACCCCCACAACCACCGGGCAAGGTTTGGGGGGAAGAGGCCCTTGTCTCCATCAACATGGGGACAAGGTGTTTTGGGGGGGCTCAAAGCACCCTCCCCATGTTGAGGGCATGTGGCCTGGTATGGTTCAGGAGGGGGGTTGCTCTCCTGACCACCCCCTTTTCCTGCAGCCTGCCAGGTTGCATGCTCAGATAAGGGTCTGGTATGGATTTTGGGGGGACCCCCACACCATTTATTTTTTTTAAATTGGCGCGGGGTTCCAAATATCACCAAACACTTTTTATGGCAATAACTTGCATATAAGCCTTTAAAATGAGCACTTGGTTTTTCATGTTTGCATCCCATAGACTTTAACGGTGTTCGCACAAATTTTTTGCCTGTTCGCATGCTCTGCTGCGAACTAAACCGGGTTGTTAGGCTCATCCCTAATGGGCACTTATGGTCACAGATAGGCACTGATAGACAGCACTGATGGGCACTGATGAGGAGACACTGATGGGCACTACTGATGGGCAATGACAGACATCACTGATGGGCACTGAAGGGGCTGCACTGACAGGGCACTTATTATCAGTGCAGATTTCCCCACTGAGCAATGACGTTTATTGGCCCTCCTCTCCTCATGATCTGTCAGCCTAACTGGAATTTCCTATTTACACTATGATCAGCTGTGACTTGATAGATGGTAAGGAGCCTACATCACAGGCTCTTTACCGTGATCGGTGATGCGTTGTGTCCAAGGCACGAGCAGCCCATTCTGAAGGGCTTAAGGACATTTAGTATATGAACAGTAAAGCCTCCTCCTGGCCATCAATCCTCTATAGGCAGGTGGGAAGGTGTTAAGAAAAAAAACACATTTTTCTTTAAAAAAATATTTAAAAAATACAAGAGGGAAATGTCATTTGTTGGCAATTCATTTTTCTTTCCTTTGTAAATGTCAGTGCTCCTGGCCAAATTGAATTTTCAAGCCTTTTCTCATGCATTGATAGACATTCCCCAGGACAGTTCTTACCTCAAGTGCTATTTTTTGATACCCTCTTGACTATTAGCCTAGAAAATTGACACTTTTGTTAATTTGACAGATTCTGCTCCCGTTGATTTCAAAGGGGTTTAGGTTGGACATATGAACCTCGTTGTAGTTTGCCAAACTTTGCTTGAACCGAAACGGGAGCAGTTTGGTTCACCACTACTTAGCTATTGTAGAGCTAAGGGCACTGCTGCTATCCGACCCTTCCAGATATGTCAAATAGCACCAATTTCTGCACTCTACGGTTCCCCCTGCTGATCAATAAAACACATAGTAGCTGATGGGTGAAACCACAGTACTCAGCGGGAACACACTATCAAAAACACCCAGGACAGAAGACTAGACAGATGTATAAGTAATGGACATCTTCTTTTACAGCATTCTTCTCTTTTAAATTGTAATCCCAGCCTCACTTTAATTCAGATTAATTGATACATTAATCATATATGATAAGTCATGGAGGTTACACACAAGATGCATCTACTATACATCTATAATACAAGTGGTTGTGGGAGCCATACTGTGTTTGTCCTCCATCTTCTCATGTGATCTTCTCTGTATTCCAGATGGGGTGATCCTGCAGGTTCCTCTCGATGTTCATGAAGGAGATGATCTGACTCTGAGATGTCTCCATCGTTCTGGCTACACAGGAACATATACAAAATTCTACAAGGATGAAGGTGTCATTCAAAACTGGAGCAAAACATCTGTATTTCATGTAGGAATTGTAAACATGATGAACATCGGGAAATACAAATGTGTAAAGGAAGAAGCTTTACTTAATTACAAAGATGAAGCTTTTATTCACATACACAGTAAGTCATAGGATGTGTACATATCTACCCTTAAACATAAACAAACAGGTTTATTAATAGTGATGGACGAACTTCCGACGGGACGTTTTGCGAATGCGAACCACGGCGGACCTTAAAAACCTCCAGGTCATATTTTCAGCCACAAAATACTTACTAGCTGTGCACACATAGTCCCACAACATGGACACTGACATTACAAAAGTATTAAGTGAATCTGGGATCGACAACGACAAGCATTCTTTTTTTATCTGTGAAATTTTGACAATTGAGGAGCGCATGAAGGCCATGGAGGAGAGGCAAGGTCAGGCCAGGCTATGAAGGGGGTGCGGGAGATGATCAGTGCCACAGTCAGGGCAGCACAGTCCCGTGCCAGTGTCCCAGTCTGCCAACCTGTGCTTGAGCCCCTCCCTCTGCCCGGCCCTTACCGCCATCTATGCAGGGCTCCACTGCGGTGGTCCGGAGGTGCCAGTCCAGTGCTGATCCTCAGCCATGGTGCTGGCAGTGCCTGCTGATTGGCTTCTCCGCTGCTATCTCCCTCACTGTCTGAAACCAGCACCGCGATAGAGACTGAGCACTGAGACCAGCACCGTGATAGAGAGTACTGACACCAGCACCAAGAAAGAGAGCACTGACACCAGCACCGAGATCTTGTGGGCACCCTTGTGACATCACTAGACATGTCATCATTGACGTCACCTTCCCCACCGCTATAATTAGAGATTTTGGAGTAGGCAGCAACACCGGAGACCAACCTCCTCCTTGGGCTGATCTGGGTACTGTCGTCAGATTGCTGAGTGGCGGTTGTTGCTACCTCCTCTTCCTGATCCAATGCCAAGAGTGGCTGCGCATCGGCAATGTCTTGTGATGGATCGGAAAATAATTCCTGTGACTCAAGCGGAAGGTATATGGTGGTGGTGGTGTTAGTGGTAGTGTCTTTGGGGGTTCACACAGCAGAGAGTGAAGAAGAGGGTGCAGATCGAGAGGATGAGGAGGGTGCAGAAGAGTAAGGCTGAGTGAGCCACTCAACCAAGTCTGGTGTGTCCTTTAACGTAATCGAATGCACCTTCTAAAATTTGCCATTTTGGCTCAAGCCTGTTGCTCCTGCCCTACCCCTACCACCCTTGCGGAAGGGCCTGACTCTTCCTCTGCCTGTCATTTTTTTAAATGACACTGTGACAAAAGTCTCTAGAGAAGTGCAGTATATGTGGAAGAAGGTATATAACACCCTGCTTCAATCTGTCGTTTTGGGGGGCCACTGGTCTATCACACAAGTTAAAATACTTTTTTCTAAGTGCATTTGTCACTCTTTGTAGTATCGCTACAGTGAAAATGCACTATACAATGCTTCCTATATGTGCAAGTATTTTATACGTGTATTACACCCCTATATACTGCACACCAAATAGTACACATATACCAGTCCTTAAAAGGACCTTTGTGGACCTAATAGTAGTAGCTGTTGAATTGCAGACTGTCCCTGCTACAAACACCAAACTGTCCCTCCCTACACTGAGAAACGACAGCTGCAGAATCGGTCAGCAGCACAGCAGTGCAGTGCACTGTAATATTCTTTCTATATTTGAAAGAAAGTATATTATACGTGTACAACCCTATATACTGTACACCTATACCAGTCCTTAAAAGGACCTTTGTGGACCTAGTAGCTAGTGATTTGCAGACTGTTCCTGCTCCAAACACCAAACTGTCCCTCAGTCCCTACACTGATAAAAGCCCAGCTGCAGAATCGGTCAGCACTCAGCAGCACAGCAGTCAGCAGTGCACCATAATATACTTTCTATATTTAAAAGAAAGTATATTATACGTGTACAACCCTATATACTGTACACCTATACCAGTCCTTAAAAGGACTTTTGTGGACCTAATAGTAATAGCTAGTGATTAAACAGTCTCTCCCTGCTCCACACAGCGTCCTGTCCCTACACTGACAAAAGACAGAATGTAAAATGGCCGCCAGATCAGGTCTATTTATAAGGTAGGGGGAATGTTCAATTGTCCACGTGCTGAAATGTCTCAATTGGCTGTCTTGTACCCCATGATGGATGTGTCATCATGGGTCAAAGTTCTTCACAATGTATACGCATATGTCTGCTGCGTGAACAGCGCCAGAAGTCTGCCGGATTGGTGAATCGCGAACAAGCAAAATTCACTGCGAACCAACCGCCGGGCGAACCGCAAGGCCATCCCTGTTTATTAAATCCTTTTGAAATTCACATTTTAAGCCTGAAAATTAGTTACACTCCCAAACATTATGTGTTTTCTGAAAGCAGAGACCCTGGAGAATAAAATGGTGGTAGTGCAATTTCACTATTTCACAGCGAAGATAAGTTAATTTTAGTGCACACAAACACAATCTATTATCCTGTTTTTGGAAGAGTATAAAAGATGGGGTTGTGTAGAGGAAATAAATACCAAACATATGAACACTGGTGAAATGGCAAAAAATGTTGGTAACCAAAATAGGCATCCTTAGGCGATGCTTACATAAAGTACACCACAGTGCTGTGTTTTGGCAGTGGGATGAGAACAAAATCGAGTCAGACTGAGCGCTGTTCAACCAAAAAGCTTTGTATTCTATGAATGATTACAAAGCTTTCTTTGGCCGCGTACACACGGGCGGACTATCCGTCCAACTAAGTCCGTCAGACAATCCGACAGACAGTCCGTCCTACTTTTGAATGAACAGACTTGACCACACACGACGAACAGACAGTCCGCTGAAAGCTTGCGCGATGACGTGTACAGCACGTATGACGGGACTAGAAATTCGACGTCCAATACACTGCAATGCAACCTTCGGCTGTGTAAATCCTTTCTGAGCATGCGCCATACTTAGTCCGTCGAACTAGCCTACTCACGAGCGGACTGTCCGCTGAAACCAAGTTTGGACGGACAATATTACGGAAATTCCGAAAGACTTAGTCCGCCAGACTGTCCGCTGAAAAAGTCAGCTGAAGCCCACACACAAGTGGATTGTCCGCTGAAACACGTTTCAGCGGACTAAGATGGACGGACAATCCTCTCGTGTGTACGCGGCCTTTGATTAGCTAAGTGGAAAAGCAGGGGGATGATGCCACTATCTCTACCTCAGCCAATCATAGGAAGCTTTTTGTTCATTTATAGTATACGTTTTCTGTGAATGAATGAGTGGAGTGGGAGTGGAGCGGGCACTGAGGCTACATACAATTCATACAGCTCACTAGCTTGGCCCAAACAAAATATTTAAAGGGACAATAAATATGGAGTTATGCCCTGTACACACGGTCGGACATTCCAACCACAAAATCCGTCTGATTTTTTCCAACGGATTTTGGCTGAAACTTGTGTTGCATACACACGGTCGGACAAAGTTGTCCGAAAATCTGATTGTTCTGAACATGGTGACGTTTGTTGCGTACGACGGGACTACGTAGAGGCCAGTAGCCAATAGCTTTTGTCTCATAATTTATTCTGACCATGTGTAGCACTTTGCCCGTCGGAATTCTCTACAAATGATCGGAAAAAGTCCAATCGGATTTTGTCGGAAAATTTTAGATCCAGCTCTCAAACTTTTTCCGTCGGAATTTACAATGGAAAAAGTCAAATAGAGCCCACACACGAACGGATTTTCCGACAACATACCGCTTCTGTCGGAATTTTCGACCATGTGTACAGGGCATTAGGCTTTAAATTTATTGCTGTCACTTAGGGGGGTGACAATGGACATAGTGGACATGACAGTAGGGTCTATTGGACCTCTATTGTCACCTATGGACCCAATTGAAACTTATTGAGCACAGTTTGTGCCTGAATAGCTTCTTCCCTAGCCACAGCAGCCAGAGAATGACAGCTTTGAAACCGGAAGTGATGAACAGCTTGTTGTTTCTGGCTTTCGTTCAGTGCGGGTATGATCAGTGGACAGACATTTGTCGATAGTCATCTGCTCTCCCCACTGACGCCCACCTTGCCTGTCCATAATGGACCCAGAATACGTGCAGGGGGTAGTGGCATCTTGCAGCATGCGCAGAAGTGGTTGGGCAGCTTTACAGAATCATTTCCACTAGAAAGCCAACAGTTGGCTGAAGAGATGTAAAGAGACTCCCAACTTCATTAGTGAGTTTACAAGTCTTTGCTGCCCTGGATGTAGTACTTAAG
Organism: Lithobates pipiens; assembly: GCF_037356315.1. Taxonomy (NCBI): domain Eukaryota; kingdom Metazoa; phylum Chordata; class Amphibia; order Anura; family Ranidae; genus Lithobates; species Lithobates pipiens. The sequence goes on along the minus strand of NW_027507884.1, from coordinate 490,526 downwards.
CCCGTGGCAGTTTTAGGGTTAAAAAAGAAAGAAAGTACCAATTACAGAATAATACACCTGCATAATTTTGTACGGGTGTGATGTGAATTCTGCACTCAGTAATGATCAATACAGAAGATACATTACTATTACTGTTTGTCTATATGATTATTTTTTAGAGCTATTTGAAATTCCACAGATAAAAGTGACCCCGTATCCAGTGGTAGAAGGTGATGAGATGACCCTGACATGTGACACTAGTCTCAGCCCGCTCAGACCGAGGACACAACTGAAATTTGCTTTTTACAAAGATGGGCAGAATGTCAGAGGATCATTTTCAAATAAGCAATATGGAGTTCAGACCGCTCAGATGAAGGACTCTGGGAAATATTCCTGTGAAGTGACAACCTCAACCAACAGTGTAAAGAAGAGGAGTCCGGAGATATTGGTGAAGATAAACGGTGAGTAAATTACAGGACCAACACAAGACTTGAGTAACATTTCATAACCCCAAATCAGAAGATTCTGTGAAGATAAGTTATCATCTCACTCCAAATTTTATTAGTAATGCCCAGCCTGAACTGAAATAATCCCTAAAAACTAACAAATAGACAAACCTCTTGGTATGTAGCCTCCTGGAAACAGTTAGGGAACCCCAAGTAGCTTGGTAGGCTGACATTTAACCTCAGGGTTGGATTGTTGATTTGTGGGGTGGAAGAAATTGGGCGCCAGTCACTTAGAGATCAACAGTGTTGATTGTTTGACCAAATAAACTCTCATAGAGAAGGAATAAGGCACATGATACCCAAAAAACAAAAAATAGAGCCTATAAATGTTTAAGCACAGTCAGAGCAAAGGAACTTTAAAGTGGTTGTAAACCTCAGACATGAAATATGAACAAAGCATATCCATCTATAGTGTGTACTTGTCTCAGTCAAAAGTGCTTGTGGAAGAATGGTCAAATAGTTCCATAGAAACACTCCTAAACTTTGTAGATAGCCTTCCCAGAAGAGTTGAAGCTGTTGGTCTGTAGGGTTCAATATTGAGTCGGCCCACCCTTTGCAGCTATAACAGCTTTACCTCTTCTGAGAAGGCTGTCCACAAGGTTTAGGAGTGTGTCTATGGAAATGTTTGACTATTCTTCCACAAGCACATTTGTGAGGTCAAGCACTGATGTTGGAGGGAAGGCCTGGCTCACAGTCTGCTCTCTAATTAATCTCAAAGGTGTTCTATCAGGTTGAGGTTAGGACTCTATGCAAGCCAGTTAAGTTCCTCCACTCACTCACTATGGACCTTGCTTTGTGCACTGGCCCACATCATTTGGTGGAGGGGGGATTATAATATTGGGGTTGTTTTTCAGGGGTTGGTATTGGTCCCTTAGTTCCAGTGAAGGGAACATTTAAGGTGTCAGCATATCAAGACATGACTGCACACCAGTGCACAAAGCAAGGTCCATAAAGACATGGATGAGCAAGTTTGGGGCGATGGAACTTGACTGGCCTGCACGGAGTCCTGACCTCAACCCGATAGAACACCTTTGGGATGAATTAAAGAGAAGGCTACGAGCTAGGTCTTCTCTCCAACATCAGTGCCTAACCTCACAAACACGCTTCTGGAAGAAAGGTCAAACATTCTCATAGACACACTCCTAAACCTTGTGGATGGCCTTCCCAGAATAGTTGAAGCTGTTATAGCTGTAAAGGGTGGGCCAACTCAATATTGAACCCTATGGACTAATGCCCTGTACACATGATGGGACATTCCGACAACAAAATCCATGGATTTTTTTCTGACGGATGTTGGCTCAAACTTGTCTTGCATACGCACAGTCACTCAAAGCTTTTCGGAAATTCTGAACGTCAAGAACACGGTTACGTACAACACGTACGATGAGCCGAGAGAAATTAAATTCAATAGCCAGTGTGGCTCTTCTGCTTGATTCCGAGCATGCGTGGAACTTTGTGTGTCGGAATTGTGTACACATGATTGGAATTTACGACAACGGATTTTGTTTGGAAAATTTGAGAACCAGCTCTCAAAGTTTCTGTGAGGGAAATTCCGATGGAAAATGTCTGATAGAGCCTACACACGGTCAGAAATTCCGACAACACGCTCCCATCGAACATTTTATGTTGGGAAATCTGACCGTGTGTACGGGGCATAAGACTGGGATGCCATTAAAGTTAATTAAAATGCAGGAGGAGGCTGTGTGTGTGTGAGCGAGTGCCTCGCTCTCCCCTCTCTACCCTGCAATGAGCGGCTCCCAGTGGCACGGAGCTACCTGGCTGAGCTCAGTGGAAGCATATGCGAGGTCGGAGCGCTCTGACTATCCGCCCGCCGAGCGGCACGCCTGGAGCTGACTGGCGGCCGTGCGGGGGGGGGGGGGGGGCTGTGAGTGACGTGTCTCGTTTTTTTTCCCTCCACCGTCCTTTGTTTGAGTGGCCCACCGGAGAACGGAGGAGAAGCTGGGACCAGGGAAGCGGTGGGAGGAGCCAGTGCCTTCTCAGCCTAAAAACGAAGTATGGTGTGAGAAGGAACTGAAGAGTGCTGCATTGTCATATACAGGGTGGTGAGTGACTAATGTCTGATGAAACTGTGAACTGTGAACTGTATATGCCAAGATGTGGAAGGATATTGAGTCTTTTTTTTTTTTTTTTGCAAAAGATGAACTTTAATGACACAGATTTGGAGCAATGTTCCTCTGTCCCTCTTCCCCTTCATTTGTCCCTCATTTTGGTCTGATCCATATAGTTACATAAAAAATGCACTTTTTTTTTTTTTTTTATATCAGTCATAGGTAAGGGGGGTTCAATGGTAATGTCCACATAGAAGGATCCTGGTGTGGAAGAGAAGATATTGAGTCTTACAGTCGCCCACCCTCTACTGCTGATTCTCTGATACTCCTCCAGTGATTCTTTGATACCCCTCCAGTCAGTCTTGATAAATTATTTAAATATGGTCTAGAGGAGAGGCTGGGAACGGATCTCTGGACAAATCCTAGGCTGTATTTTGGTGCTTGTGGAGTTAACCCTTTCAATACCATTTGGATCCACCCAGACCTAATTGGACTGTATTATAGCCTGTCTAAAATTAGTGTAAAACAACCAGATGTTTAAAGCTATCAGTGGATATTCAATAATTGAATTGGACCCAATACATTTTTATGTGCTGTGGGAGAAGATAGACGTGACTGTGTGATTGACAAGAAGCAGAGAACTTTGCTCTATCGTACATTATTCGGTCTCCTTCCCTCCCGGTTGGTATTTGTCACTATTTGTTTGTGACATTCTCCCTAAAACAAAACATTACTATGCCGTCGCATCGTGTGACTAAAGCAAGTCAAGCAGCTGCGGCTGCAAAACTAGAAAAATATGCGCACAACAGTGGGCAGGTACCTAATCAAACCTCCCCGAAAGGTATCCAACAAGGGCAGCAAGCCCAGACCAATTTAGGTTGTCAGGTGCCGTGGGAGTTAGAAAAAGCCAGGGGCTAAGTCACCCCCGATGGTACTGGAAGGAGGAGAGGATGGGGAGCGACTTATGGGCCCGCCCACTGGGGTAGGCTCGGCGGGGGCACCCGGGTTGCCGGGGGGGCCCCAAGGCGAGGTGGAACCTGAACCATCATTAAAAGAGGTATTGTTGGCAGTCAACTCCTGTAGAGAATCTCTGGGGGGAATGAGCACCCAACTTATTACCATTCAGGAGGAACTCTCCTATGTTAGACAAGATATCCAGAAAATACAGGAAAGGACTACAAATCTAGAGTGCCGGGTTGGTCGGGTGGAGGATGACTCGGGCCCTTTGATACGGGAGATTAGGACCATGCAAGAGCAGTTAATCATACAGGAAAATAAACTGGACGAAATGGAGAATAAGATGAGAAGGAAGAACGTTCGGATAGTTGGTTTACCGGAACACTGTGAGGGCCCAGACCCAATAGGTTTCCCCAATAGGTTTCTTAGAGAAATGGTTTGTAGACATATTTGGGCAGGGTACCCTATCACCATTTTTTGCCATTGAAAGAGCGCACAGAGTCCCTGTAAGACCCACACAAGCTGGGGCCCCTTCAAGACCGTTTCTGGACAATTATTACTTTATAAAGACAAAGAGACTATCACACATAAAGCTAGAGAAATGGGCAAGATTATGTACAATGGTTCCCGGGTATCGATCTTTCCGGACTTTTCGCCAGAGTTGCAAAAAAGGAGAGCGAAATTTGGGGAAGTGAAGCGGAGACTTCGTCAATTAAATGTGACATATGCATTGTTTTATCCAGCAAGACTACGGGTAAACTAGGGGCTATAGTCTTTGGTACTCCGAAAGGTGTTGAGGACTGGTTGACAACTTTTACCCAGAGACTGTAGTATGATTGAACTGCGAAACCTTTTTTCTTTGTTTCCCCTTCTCTCCCTTCCCCATTTTTTTTTGGGAGGGGGAAGGGAAAACTGGGTGTTTACGTTGTTACACTAGAGGAAGGGGGGGGGGGAGGATGGGTAAGATAAATATTTTTTCATTATTGGGGAGAGAGGGCGGGGTGAGGGGAGAGGGGTGAGGGGAGGGTGAGGTAGGGTGAGAGGGAAGTGGACCGCGGGACACCCCTGGCTGGATAGTGCCAGTTATGGAGGAATTAGTGATCTGTGTTCCTCTTATGTTTGTTGTTTGGTCTCTGATTGGAGTTTGGGGGTTGTTTGGGAGGGGGGAGGGAAGGAATGAGAGGGGGTGGGGAGGGGTTAATTCTAAAAGAAGAATAAAGTGGAATGGTTCACGAGTGAGGTGTGCATGGGAAGGTCATATGAGTAGGCCCCAAGTGATGCCTAGAGAGGCAATGCGAGGAATGTATGAGATGGTTGATGGTAATGAGTGGAGGGAGATAAGGGTAAGGCATGGAAGAATTACTTGGTATGTAAGGTATAGGGAAGAATGGAAAAAGTACACTCAAAGACTTGGAGCACTAAATAGGATTTATCCAACCACAGTGAAAAAAGGGCTAAAAGACACTCAAGACACTCACAAAAATTTTATTAAATTGAATAATAAAGGTGGGATTCACATATTTTATATAAGCACTACTAGTTTTAATGAGTGAACCTACAATGTTAGGGAAGGGTGGATTTACTTTATATTCTTGGAATGTTAGAGGCTTGGGAGACTTGAGGAAAAAGGCAGCGGTTAGGTCGATGGCCAAGTCACATGGAGCAACGATTCTCAAATGCCTCTAGTCAACAACTGGTGTGGGTGGAATATCCCATCCAATATCATTCAGTCCATACATCCTTTTCTAGGGGGGGTCGGTATTCTGATTAAAGCAGGGACACCCTTTAAATGTTTCCAGGCCAAGTTAGATGAGCAGGGGAGATATATTTTTATATATGGTAAAATAGAAGAGAAGATACTGATTATGGTTAATTTGTATATACCACCACCCTTTTCTACAGACATCCTATACGAATTGGTCGAGTTTGTGTTAGATAAGCCGGGAGTCCCACTAACAGTGATGGGAGATTTTAATATGGTTATGGATAAAACGATGGATAGACTCCCCCATGGGGTACATCAAAGGGGTACAACAGAGGGTCATCTACCCCAGTTTATGAGAGAAATGGGCCTGAAGGAACTTTGGAGAATTCAGAACCCAAAAACTCGATCTTTCTCGTGCTTTTCTACTACACACTCGACTTTGTCAAGGATAGATTTGATTATGGGGAATGATGAGGAGATGGCATTAGTAAATAAGATAAAATACTTGCCAAGAGGACTTTCTGACCACTCAGCAATGACGGCCTCTCTAGATTTAGGGGAGGGAAATCACTTCCGGGAGTGGAGAATTAGTCCCTCTTGGCTGGAGCTCATGGGAGAACCAAAGGAAGTGCTAATGGCATTAAGAGAATATCTAGATCTGAACATGGGCACGGCCTCGCCAGGTATTGTGTGGGATACCCTGAAGGCTTACCTTCGGGGTCTCCTGATACAACAGATCTCCAAAATCAAAAAACAATCTAGGGAAAGGGAAGAAAATGCTTCAAAGAGAGTGATATATCTAGAGGACCAGTACATAAAGGACCTGACATCTGACAACCTGGGGTTATGGTTGTATTCCCAGCAGGAATATCGTCTTATAATGATGGGGAAAGCAGAAAACAAATATATCTTTCAGAAGCAAATAGCATTTGGGGAAGGTGAAAGGGTAGGAAGGATGTTGGCACACCTAGTGAGAACAAACTCATCACCATCTATGGTACTAAGGATTAGTTCGGTAGAGGGGAGAATATTGACAGTCAAGACAGCTATATTGGAAAGGTTTGGGTCCTATTATGAGGATCTATATCATTCCCAGCAGGACAAGGAAGGGGAGGGAATCGACAAATTTTTTGAGTCATTGAGAATGCCTTACCTCTCTAAGGAAGATAGTGCCGCTCTGGACGGCCCTATAACGCTGGAAGAAATCCAGCGTACTGTACAGGAAATGGCGGGACAAAAGGCCCCAGGCCCTGATGGCCTGCCGGTGGAGGTCTATCGACATTTTGGTGAGATACTAATTCTGGAACTGCTGAAAGTCTTAAACTGGGCGATATCAAAAGGGGAGCTTCCCCCATCTATGATGGAATCAACTATAATAGTAATCCCGAAGTAAAATAAAGACCCTCTCGATCCTTCTTCATATAGGCCCATTTCTCTATTGAATATAGATGTAAAGATCTTGGCGAACGTCTTGGTGGCTAGATTAAACGGAGTGATAGAGAAACTCATCCACCCTGATCAATCGGGGTTTATCCCTGGTAGATCCACGAGTATAAGTATAAGGCGGGTTTATTTAAATCTTCAGATACCAGTGGATGGAGATTGACGGAGATCGGCTCTATCGTTGGATGCCGCCAAGGCCTTCGACACTCTAGAATGGAGATATTTGTGGAGAGTTTTGAAAGAATTCCAGGTCGGACCGACATTTAAAAAATGAGTAAAAATGTTGTATAGATCCCCGGTAGCAAGGGTAAAAATAAATAATGACAGCTCTGTTGGGTTTAGATTGAGGAGGGGTATGAGACAGGGGTGTCCTATGTCGCCTCTTTTGTTTGCTATGGCAATTGAACCCCTGGCCGTGTCCATCAGACTAAATGCGGAGATAAAAAGGTATAGAAGAGGGGAGGAGGAAGAGAATATTATACTATTTGCAGACGATCTTCTTCTGCTTCTCTGAGATATACAGAACTCAATAGGGGAAGTAATGTATAGAATTAAAAACTTTGGAGACCTTTCGGGATTAAGGATAAATTGGGGGAAATCCTGTATACTACCAGTTGACCCCCTGGATAGCCCCCTTCCCAGAGAGGCTGCTCGTCTGCAAATAGTAAGCCAAATGAAATATTTGGGTATCTATATTACTAAAGACCCCAAACAGCATATAGTGAACAATTTAGCTCCATTGCTATTTAAATTTAAGGGAAAAATCAACGTTTGGAAGAAACTTCCTCTATCAGCAGCAGGCCGAGGTAATTTAATTAAAATGATACTTTTACCACAACTTATGTACATTCTACACAATTCCCCAATATGGATCTATAAGAAATGGTTTTACAAGATAGACTCCATGTTCAGAGAATTGATTTGGAAGGGGGGTCAAGCGCAGATTAGTTTAAAAACTTTGCAATCTCCAAGTAATGAAGGGGGTGTGGTAATCCCCCACCCATTTAATTACTTGTTAGCAGCCCAGCTACAACATCTGGTAGGAGGGGACATAGAGAGTGATGGACGAGGAAAGAGAACAATCCTTGAACAATTTCTTGGTAGGTCAGTGGTAGAAGCACTGGAGGCAGGGATCTTTATGTGAGACATTCCTACACTTGGTCTAATGATAAAGGTGTGGGAAACATCCAAAGGAATATTGGGGTATAGGGGATTTACTAAATATTCTCCCCTATGGGCCAATAATAAGCTGGGCGAGTTACAAAAAATAGGACAAATCAAGGAATGGGAAAGAAGAGGTATAAAGTTTATCCACTAGATTTACCAAAATAGTAATCTGAAATCCTTTCAGGAATTAAGGGATCAGTTTGCAATACTAAGAAAAACTTTTTTTTAGATACCTGCAGGTTAGACACGCGTTGGAAAAAGAGTTTGGGAGGGACGCAATAAAATGGTGTGAGATACCAATAATACAGGAAATACTGCGAGTGAAATCGGGGAAAGGACTAATATCCAAAACGTATGCAAGTATACATAAGATGTCTCGGGCTATATCACAGGAGCAAGTGTACAGAAAGAAATGGGAAATAGATGTGGGTAATATCTCGGAAGCCCAATGGGAGAGGGTTCTTGAGTTGGCGCCGTGGGTATCCCTCTCTTCATCTCAAAAAATGTCCCACTTATTCCTATTGTATAGAGCATACTATACTCCCAAGAGACTCTTTTTGTTCGGTCGAAGGCAGGACTCTTTATGCCCTAGATGTGGAAGGATGGAAGGAGACATGATACACATGTTTTGGATGTGCCCCAAGCTGCATCGCTACTGGAGGGAGGTTGTGGAAATAATAACCCAGGTATTTGAGACAGTGATAGATATGGAACCCTTGGGGTGTCTACTGGGATGGATAGATGGAGGCAGTGATCCCAAAGGTACTAACTTAGCAAAAATTAGATGCCTTTTCCAGGCTAGGAAACTTATAGCTCAGAAATGGCAATCCTCGTTACCCCCCAGTAGTGGAAAGTGGGTGCAGAATAGGAATGGGGTAGTCCTTAAGGAAAGGGTAGCATATATAAGACAGGGAGCGTGACCGGATGCCGAGGGAGGAGGTTGTGCGTGTGTGAGCAGGCGGCGTCTCGCTCTCCTCCCCATGCCTCTACACTGTCTTCCCCCTCCAGCCCTGCCCGCCCGCGGTTGGATGGCGGCTTGAATTATGGACCCCACGCCGAGCGGACACTCTTCCCCCCCCCGAGCGGACACTCCCCCCCCTTTGTTGGTTGTTCCGCTGTGCGGCGGAACTTGTAATCCGGAGGCAGTGGGCGCAACGTTGGAGAAGGGTCAGCTCCCTTTCCGCCCCTCGTGGAGCAGATGCATCTGAAACTATCCCGGGACTGGAGGGCTGCGAGCAGAGAGGCTGAAAGGTATTTAATGTGACACCAGGTTCGTTTGCATATCCATTGCCAAAAAGAAAAAAAAAGGACACGACCGGAGTAACATGCAGATGACCTTAAAGAAAGGGGTGAGAAACAGCTGAACGAAAAGAAAAGAAATGCTTTCTGCACAAACAGGGTGGTGAGTGAATACTGCTCAATGAACTTTGTAATGCTAATAGTGAATAACTTTGTATATGCTCTGGAAGGACGTTGAATAGTTCCTGTAACTCCCACCCTGTATACCTGCTTTTTTTTTTTTTTTTCCTCTCTCTTCCCCCCCTGCCTCAACCCAGATAACCCAGATAAATTAAGCAGCCCTCTTGAGAAATAACTTAAAGGAATGGAGTTTTATTTTCTGGTTTGCTGGAGGAGTTGTTAATCTATTTTCATCTCCAAGAACCTGTTGGGACATAAAAAGCCTGAGCGGAGCTGTTGCTGTTGGACTCCTTTGGATTTGCTGGGTCACTGCCCTTTTTCAAGGTTCTGACTGATGCTGGGATAGCATAATAGTTGCGGAAGTAACTTAGCAGCCTAAAGACTGCCAGCTCTTTAAAACACAGTTTTATACACTTGTTTGCTTGGTGTTTCTCCCCTACCTCAGCTTTGACAACTAAGGTCTCCCTTTTTTTTTTTTTAAGAGCAATAAAAAGAATTCCATTATATTTACTGGAGGAGCTATTAACCTACGGTAAAAAAATGTTTCCATTTATACTATTCTATTATTATCGGCCCGGTATAAAATCAAAGATATCATGCCATCGCATCGTGCGACTAAAGCAAGCCAAGCGGCTGCAGCTGCGAAACTTGAAAAATATGCCCACAACCCTGGTCAGGGTCCGGGCCAGACCCCCCCGAAAGGTATCCAACAAGGACAGCAAAACCAAACTAATAGACTGTCAGGTGCCAAGGGCACTAGGAAAAGCCACGGGCTAAATCACCCTGGGACGGCATTGGAGGGAGGTGAAGACATGGAAAATACCCAAGGCCAGGCTATTGTTGCAGTCTTGGGGGATGTGCCTGCTCCGGTTGAGGAGGGGGCTTGGGGAGGGGCGGAATCTGAATCTGAGCCAACACTAAAAGAAGTCTTGATGGCAGTTAATTCATGCAGAGAGTCACTGGGTGCTCAACTCATTTCCATTCAGGAGGAATTATCCTATGTCAGACAAGATATTCAAAAAATTCAGGAAAGGACTACAGCTTTAGAGGGCCAGATTGGCCAGGTTGAAGACGACCTAGAGCCTTTGATACGGGTAGTCAAGACTATGCAAGAACAGTTAACCAAACAGGAAAGCAAATTGGATGAAATGGAGAACAGGATGAGGAGGAAAAATATTCAGATAGTAGGCTTGCCAGAACATTGTGAGGGTCCAGACCCTATAGCTTTCCTAGTGAAATGGTTTAGAGATGTGTTTGGTCAAGAGACATTTTCACCATTGTTTGCTATTGAAAGGGCTCATAGAGTCCCTGCAAGGCCTCCACAATCCGGTGCTCCCCCCCAGGCCAATTCTGGCTAAACTACTGTCTTATAAAGACAAAGAAATCATTGCATGTAAAGCCAGGGAGATGGGCAAGATCGTATACAATGGCTCCCGAGTATCAATCTTTCCGGACTTCTCGCCAGATCTGCAAAGGAGGAGAGCTAAATTCGGGGAAGTAAAATATAAACTCTGACAAAGGAATGTGACTTATGCCTTGCTATATCCAGCAAGACTGCGATTAAATGCACCTGGAGGGACTATGATATTTGAAAGCCCTGGAGGGGTTGAGGAATGGTTGGAATCCCACCCTCAGGGGTTATAATGCCGGTGGACTGTTTTCTCCTTTTTCTTCCCCCTCTCCCTTGCCTCCCCCTATTTTGGGGGGGGGGGGAGGGGGGAGAATGTTGGGTCTTTCTTGGCTGTGGGGGGGGGCAGAGGGAGGGGGGAGGTGATTGTTAAAGACGGTATTTCTATTATTAACGATGGGGGGGGGGGGGATGGGAGGGTGAGTTAGAGAAGAGGGGGAGCGGTAAATATTTTGCTTCTTTATATGGGGGGGCGAGTGGGTTGCTCTCCCCATATGTGTGTTGTATGGGGTATATTTTTTGCATGGAGTGTTTGTGGAGGGGGCTAGAGGAGAGGGGGCGGGAGAGGGAGGGATCTCACGGTAGAATGGTATGGGAAATTATTGTATGGGAAGGTCACATTAGAAGGCCCCAGGGGATGCCTAGGGAGGCAATGGGTGAAGTGTGTGTATTGAATGGTGGAGGATGTAGGGAAGGGTGGGGGAAGCACACTCTAAGAGCACTGTATAATGTATACTTAACTATAAGAAAAAGAGATAACCACATAAAATTGAATGTCAATGATGGGGTATATGTATTTCTATTCAGGATGATTATTAGAATTTGTAATGAGTGAACCCACAGTGTCAAAGGGGGAAAGTTTTATTGTGTATTCTTGGAATGTAAGAGGTATGGGAGATCCGGGGAAGAGGATGGCGGTTAGGTCAATAGCAAGGTCACAAGGGGGTAACACTTCTTTGTTTACAGGAAACACACTTCACAAATGTCTCTAGCTCACAGTTAAATTGGGGTGAATACCCGAATCAATATCACTCGATACATACTTCTTTTTCTAGGGGGGTCAGCACTTTTATTAAAGTAGGGACACCTTTTATTTGTTTTCAGGTTAAAGTTGATGAACAGGGGAGGTATGTTTTCTTATATGGTAAGATAGGGGAAAAGGTTTTGATTTTGGCTAATATCTATATACCGCTGCCCTCTTCCATGGATATCCTATATGCACTGGTCGAGTTTGTGCTGGATAAACCGGGGGTCCCACTGATGATAGTGGGAGATTTTAATATGGTGATTGATAACGCAATAGATAGATTCCCCAAGGGGAGGTCACAGCAAGGAAGTGCATTAGAAAGTCGTTTTTTACAGTTTTTGGGAGAAATGGGATTGAAGGACCTCTGGAGGATCCGGAATCCACTAGACCGGTCATTTTCGTGTCTTTCTTCTTCACACTCAACCCTGTCAAGGATAGATATGATCCTAGGGAATGATGAGGCAGTGGGACTAGTAAGTAAAATAAAATATATGCCAAGGAGTCTCTCCGATCACTCGGCAATGATGGCTTCCCTGGAGATGGAGAGGGGAAATCAGCAACGAGGGTGGAGATTTAGCCCCCCATGGTTGGAGCTTATGGGAGAACCAAAAGATTTACTTGATGCTTTAAAGGAATATGTTGAATGGAATACAGACACGGCTTCGCAGGGGATGGTGTGGGATACATTAAAAGCCTATCTTCGAGGTCTCCTGATACAGCAGATCTCTAAAATTAAAAAACAGTCAGGGGAAAGGGAGGTAGGGGCCTCAAGGAGAGTGGCGAAGTTAGAAATCCAGTATATAAATGTGCCAACAATTGAGAACCAGAGACAATGGCTGAGAGCTCAGCAGGAATATCGTCATATAATATTGGAGAAAGCTGAAAATAAATACATATTTCAAAAACAACAAGTATTTGGAGAAGGTGAAAGGGTTGGTCGGATGCTAGCGCATCTAGTAAAAACGAACTCGCCACCTTCCATGGTAACAAGGATAAGAATGGCAGAGGGTAGGATATCTACAAATAGGCTAGAAATCCTGGAGAGATTTAGAACCTACTACGAGGATTTATACCACTCGAACCAGGATGAGAAGAGGGAAGAAATGGATACATTTTTTAGTGGGCTGACAATACCTCACCTCTCTAGGGAAGACAGGGATACACTTGACGGCCCGATAACGATAGAAGAGATCCGGCGCATTGTGCAGGAAATGGCAGGTCAAAAAGCTCCAGGTCCTGATGGCCTCCCGGTAGAGGTCTATCGCCATCTTGGCGAGGTGTTACTGCCTGAATTGTTAAAAGTTTTTAACTGGGCATTAAAAACAGGAGTGCTTCCAACTTCAATGATGGAATCAACCATAATAGTGATACCGAAAGAAAATAAAGATCCCCTTAACCCTTCGTCATATAGACCTATCTCCTTATTGAACTTGGACGTAAAGATCTTGGCAAAGATCTTGGCAGCTAGATTAAATAAAGTAATAGAAAACCTTATCCACCCTGATCAATCAGGTTTTATCCCTGGTAGATCTACAAGCATAAATATAAGGAGGGTTTTCTTAAATCTTCAAATACCAGTGGATGGTGAGGGCCAGAGAGCTGTTTTATCTTTAGATGCTGCCAAGGCCTTTGATACCATAGAGTGGAGCTATCTGTGGAGGGTCCTGAGGGAATTTCAGGTAGGCCCTGTATTTATAAAGTGGGTGAAAATGCTATATGGGTCCCCGGAAGCACGGATAAGAATAAATAATGGCAGTTCGGCAGGGATCCAGTTGAAGAGAGGAACGAGACAGGGGTGTCCCCTGTCCCCTCTCTTGTTTGCTATGGCAAGTGAACCCCTGGCCATCTCCCTTAGATCAAATAAGGGGATAAAAGGATTTAGGAGAGGGGATGAGGAAGAAAAAATAGTGCTATTTGCAGATGATCTTCTCCTGCTTCTTGGAGATGCCCAGCATTCTATTGGGGAGGTAATGTGTAGAATTAAAGATTTTGGATATCTTGCAGGATTAAAGATAAATTGGGAGAAATCCTGTATATTGCCTATTGACCCCCTGAATAGTCCTTTACCTTGTGAAGCTGCACATATCCAGATAGTGACACAAATGAAATATCTAGGTATCTATATAACTAAAGATCCCAAACAATATATAGTGGACAATTTGGTCCCTTTGCTATCCAAACTCCAACATAAAATTAATATCTGGAAGAGATTACCTCTATCAGCGGCAGGCCGATGTAATCTAATCAAAATGATAGTTCTACCACAACTCCTATATGTCCTACACAACTCTCCAATATGGATCTACAAAAAATGTTTTTTTAAGGTGGATTCCATGTTTAGAGAATTGATTTGGAAAGGGGGTCAAGCACGGATTGGTATAAAAACGTTGCAACTTCCCAGTGATGGAGGGGGAGTTGCTCTCCCACATCCATATAATTATTTTTTAGTGGCCCAGATACAACATCTGGTGGGAGAGGACATAGAGGAGGGAAGATGGAAAAAGAAAACTCCTCTTGAACAATGCCTAGGCAGGTCATTGATAGCGTCATTAGAGGCAGGGACTCAATTGCGAGACATTCCTACCCTGGGCCTTATGACAAAGGTATGGGAGGTAACAAAAAAACTATTGGGATATAAGGGATTTACGGAGTACTCCCCCCTTTGGGATAACAATAACTTAGATGAAATACAGAAAATAGGACAAATAAGGGAATGGGAAAGGAACGGTATAAAATTCATTTATCAGATTTACCAGAATGGTAATCTGAAACAATTTCAAGAGTTAAGAGACCAGTTCGCTATTCCGGGGGAAGTCTTTTTTTAGATATTTACAGATTAGACATGCGCTGGGAAAACAGTTTGGGGAAGAGGCAATAAAATGGTGTGAGATACCAGTAATTAAAGATATACTTCGAGCAAAATCAGGGAAAGGGTTAATATCTAAAGTCTATGTAAATTTGTGTAGGAAGGGGAAAATGGGAGCAAGATGTGGGAAGCATCTCGGAAGACCAATGTGAGAGGATTCTTGAGCTGGTGCCCTGGGTATCCATCTCGCCCCCCCAAAAGCTTTCTCATCTATTCCTGTTGTATAGAGCATATTATACCCCCAAGAGGCTCTTTCAGTTTGGTAGAAGATGTGATGCGGCTTGCCCTAGGTGTGGAAGGAATGAGGCAGATATGATACACATGTTTTGGAGATGCCCCAAGCTATACCGCTATTGGAGAGAGGTAGTGACGATAATTTAGCAAGTGTTTGAGATAGAAGCAGAAATGGAACCAATGGGATGTGTGTTGGGGTGGATTGATGGGGGTGGTGATCCCAGAGATAATAAACTGGCGAAAATAAGGTCCCTTTTTCAGGCTAGGAAATTGATAGCTCAGAAGTGGCAGTCTCCAATACCCCCTACTAGTGGAGAGTGGATACAGAGCATGAATAGGGTTATTCTTAAGTAAAGGGTTGTCTATATAAAACAGGGTGGTATCAAAAAATTTGATAGGATTTGGAAGATGTGGTATGAGAAAATGAATGGAGGGGTTTATATCTAAAAAGAAGAAGAGTTGCTTGCCAAGGAATAGAAGGAGAAGTGTGCTTGAGTGAGTGGGGGAGTTGGTAGTTAAGAAATAGTGTGAGGAGTGGGTTTGATTGAAAGGGGAAATTGGATGAATGTGGGGAATGGTAGGATGTAAAATGGCTATAAGTAACTTGTGTGATATTCTGGTTTTATATGATAAGGATGTATGTTATGTTTAAATTGGAAAAAATTTAATAAAGAGATAAAGTATAAAAAAAAAAAAAAGAGAGTGATGGACAAGGAAAGAGAACAATCCTTGAACAATTTCTTGGTAGGTCAGTGGTAGAAGCACTGGAGGCAGGGATCTTTATGCGAGACATTCCTACACTTGGTCTAATGATAAAGGTGTGGGAAACATCCAAAGGAATATTGGGGTATAGGGGATTTACTAAATATTCTCCCCTATGGGCCAATAATAAGCTGGGCGAGTTACAAAAAATAGGACAAATCAAGGAATGGGAAAGAAGAGGTATAAAGTTTATCCACTAGATTTACCAAAATAGTAATCTGAAATCCTTTCAGGAATTAAGGGATCAGTTTGCAATACCAAAAAAAACGTTTTTTTAGATACCTGCAGGTTAGACACGCGTTGGAAAAAGAGTTTGGGAGGGACGCAATAAAATGGTGTGAGATACCAATAATACAGGAAATACTGCGAGTGAAATCGGGGGAAAGGACTAATATCCAAAACTTATGCAAGTATACATAAGATGTCTCGGGCTATATCACAGGAGCAAGTGTACAGAAAGAAATGGTAAATAGATGTGGGTAATATCTCGGAAGCCCAATGGGAGAGGGTTCTTGAGTTGGCGCCGTGGGTATCCCTCTCTTCATCTCAAAAAATGTCCCACTTATTCCTATTGTATAGAGCATACTATTCTCCCAAGAGACTCTTTTTGTTCGGTCGAAGGCAGGACTCTTTATGCCCTAGATGTGGAAGGATGGAAGGAGACATGATACACATGTTTTGGAGGTGCCCCAAGCTGCATCGCTACTGGAGGGAGGTTGTGGAAATAATAACCTAGGTATTTGAGACAGTGATAGATATGAAACCCTTGGGGTGTCTACTGGGATGGATAGATGGAGGCAGTGATCCCAAAGGTACTAACTTAGCAAAAATGAGATGCCTTTTCCAGGCTAGGAAACTTATAGCTCAGAAATGGCAATCCTCGTTACCCCCCAGTAGTGGAAAGTGGGTGCAGAATAGGAATGGGGTAGTCCTTAAGGAAAGGGTAGCATATATAAGACAGGGAGGTATAAAAAAATTTGATAAGATCTGGAAGATGTGGTGTGAGAAAATAAACAATGGTATCTATGCCTAAGTGGAAGGGTTGTTGGCTAGGGAAATAGTGTAAGGAGAATGTTGGTGTGAATGGGTAGGATGGATGAAGGTAGGGAATGGAAAGGAGTAAAAGGGTTTTGTGGAATTTTTATTGTTCTTACCTAAATCTGTATGGCAATGTTGTAAGTTTTTGTATGTTTTGTTAAAAGTGAAAAGAAATAAAGAGATAAAGTAAAAAAAAAAAAAAAAGTTAATTAAAAGGCAGGTGTCCCAATACTTTTGGTAATATTGTGTATGTAAAGGAGATAGTGATAGGAGAAGGATTATGTTGTCCATATCAGGAAAGTAGCTTAGGTTGTTCCTCCATAGATATTGTGCAGTAATTTAGCATTGACAGCCTAGGAAAAAAAGTTATTGGCAGGATTAGAAGTTAAAATAACAGAGAAAGACTGAAAAAAAAAGAATGCAGCCATATTTAAGGACTGGTCATCTGCAATATATTTTTTTATGTCTTAGGGTTTAGATATCATTTAGTTTTCTTGTCCTTATTAAGTGAGACCCTAATATTTTCCTTTGGCATATAATCCCCCAATGAATGAACCCCAAATCTAATCCAAACCTAACAAAACCTGTAAACTAAACCATATCCCCATGGCATGCTGGTAGCTCACCTATTGGTTTTTCTACATGGAAAAGCATAACCAGGAATCAGCAGAAGAGATGCCCAGATCTGCGTGGCTACACTCAGAAAACTGGGATCAGACTACATATATTTTAAATAAGAATTATTTTACAGTGAAACAAAAGACATCCAAATAGCAGCAAACATAAAGATACAAGTGAACCAAAAACCCAGTGAGAGAATATCAAACTAAATGACCTAACAGAGTAACAGAAAGCCTAACTGGTAAAACTAACTATATAGTGTACATGTAGCACTACTCCCTCAAGGGCTGCTGGTAAGTTGCATCCCTATTCCTGCACAGCCAAGAATCATGCATTTTTCCACTTACATGCAGATAAAAGAAATACAAGAAATGGGGTAGAGGATTTTGGGATACCCAACAACAAACAGATGAGGACAAGTTCCCTCCTACATACAAAGACAAGATCCTGGACTGTTCTCCTTCCTGGATATAATCAGTCTTCAAGGATCAGTAGCAAAAGACCCTTGCAGACTAGGAGCTCTTAGTGCCTTTTGGAAAATAGCCCAAAATGTTGCAAAATTAAATGTAGGAGCATCTCCTCTCCTCTGTAAAACTGCCCCCAAGTCTACTGCCTGCAGATACTACCAGCCCTCCTGGCTGTTTGTCTACCAGCCTACCTGGCTGCTCCAAAGATCTCCCATGGCAAGGGATAAAAGGGTTAAGCACAGCGCTGTCCTGAAAGCTTGCTACATGTGGCAGTCTCTCCCCTTGTGAAACCCTGGGTGTGTCCTCCTTGCTGCTCTTAGGCAAGAATGCTTTTCAAAATGAATGCTGAAAGAATTCTTTCCAGCCAGCCTGAGCCCAGCCTGGAGGCAGAGTCCCCTCTAGACCTAGAGGACTCCTCCTAGGCCACCAACAGCCTCCTCAGCACTCCATCTTCCATCCAATTCCCTGGCTAGCAAGACTCTACAATATTTAAGGGCTGGCCTAGCCATCCTGCAGGACATTCTGCCTGGGTATTGGTCAGGTTCCCCCAAGTATGTAGATCAGGACCTCCTGGCCTCCGCCTGCTAATTTCCAGAAGCTTCTACCAGCTTCTAGATCCAGGGGGAAGCAACAGAGACCTGCATCTGCAAAGCCATCCAGCCTCTGCAGTAACCCAACCCAATTTCAGACTCACATAACTTACGATGGGTAATAAACTTAAATTTATCTGCACTTATACTAGGATCACACTAGAGGGTGCTACATTCTATATGTATAAAATGAGAAACATTGATAAACAAGTTAAACTGGGAACAGATGGGAAAGGGGAACCAGGACTGGAATCAGGAACAAGGGAGACATATAAAAGGCAGAAGGGTACAGGGTGAAGGCAGGAGCAAGAGCAAGGTCTAGGCAGCAAGCATAATCAGGCTGTTAGGCAAGCAAAAGCAAAAAACTGATGTAAAGTGTTATTATGGAGGAGGGAATAAATACCTTCCCAGCAACCAGCATCAGGTCAAGACTGTTTACTGAGAGCTTCTGGCTGCTGGTAGACATTGGAACTACAACCTTCTGCTCTGGGAAGCGCAGTGCCATCAGTAGGTGATCCAGGTCCTGACAAGCATTTATATTTTCCTTTTGTATTTCCTTTTCTGCAGAACTGTTTGAAATTCCAAGAATCATAGCAACCCAAAATCATACAACAGAAGGAGATCAGGAGATGACCCTGATATGTGAAACAAGTCTGAGTCCACTCAGACAGAAAACAGAACTGCACTTTGCTTTCTACAAAGATGGACAGAATGTTCGGGACTTCAGTTCATTCAAGCAATATGGAGTCCAGCCTGCCCAGCTTGAGCATTCTGGGAATTATTCCTGTGATGTAAGAGTTCCAAATGGTAAAATGAGGAAGAGAAGTCACATCATCCTGTGTATGATAAAAGGTGAATATAATTTATTCCTGAACAGATCACAAGTGCACCACCAGCTTTAAGGAAAAAGGTGTTCTGTGCAGAATTATACTGTCACCCAACCATTACAATTGTTTCTGACAGATGCTGTTTACAGGAGGCATGTGCACTTTGAGTCCATTTATCCTCCCTTCCCTGACCTAACCTAACCCATCCTCTCCCTTCACAGATACCTTGGTTCTGCTAGTTAATTGTATCCAGTAGACATTTGCATTTATTTTCGTCCGAATGCATTTTCGTCCGAATGCATTTTCGTCCGAATTTCGGGTATTTTCATTATTTAACAAACGATAACGAATGTGCAGAATCCGAAAACCGAAAGATTCAACATAAACAAATGCTTTATTTTCTTTTTTTGCAACAGTTCGACATAGATAGGAGATTCGACATGACGCTGACAATAGCGATCTGTGTCCATCGAACTTGTGGTCGAATGTGCCTAAACTTAGCTCTATTAGTTCAAGATTATTCTACATAGAGAGAAAATATTCGACATAGAGAGAAAAGATTCAACATTATAGAGACAATAGCAAAACAGGTTGAATGTGCCTAACCTAACTCTATTAGTCCAAGATTATTCGACATAGAGAGAAAAGATTCGACATAGAGAGAAAAGATTCGACATGAAGATTTGACCAAGCAGTCGCCGCGAGTGGACATTTATGGTCAAATGCTCCGCCCATAGGCTATAGAAGAATTCTAATGTTGGTTGACTAGTAATAATAATTAATAAATATAATTACTATTAGTGTCCTACAACATTAGAATTGTACTATAGCTTGTAGGCGGAACATTTGACCGGAAATGTACGATTGCAGCGTCGTACAGTTTAGCTGCTCCGTCAAATCTTCTTAGAACATTCTGCAGACACCCTAAGCCTTCAATGACAGATTCGACTTTAATTATTTCAGATTTTTGGACTAATGCATTTTTTAACAAAACAAAATAAATAAAAACAAATTTCGGGAGTAACTAAATAAATGTAATTTTTTGGGCGAAAACGAAATTCCGAAATGAAATATTTCAGTGTGCACATGTATAGTATCCAGTGGTGTAAAACATACACTGATCCTAATTCGGTTTGGTCCAGCAGTTGTTTAGTTTTATTGCACCTTATGCCACGTACACACGTAGCCGTCTATCCGATGGACTTAGTCTGGCGGACTTCCCGAACGGGCTACTTGCCCACACACGGCACTTTTTCAGCGGACTAAGCCCTTGTACACACGGTCGGATAATCTGTCGGATTGCGTCTTATCGGACCGTGTCATCAGATAATCCGACTGTGTGTGGTATGCATCAGACTAATTCCGTCCGAATCTCCGTCTGACCCAATTTTCCAACATGTTGGAAATATTTCCCGACCAACTGGGCCGGTTGGACCTAATCCGATCATGTGTAGAGCATTTTCATCGGACCAAGTGCCACGCATGCTCAGATCAAATTCCTACATCAAAGCTATTGGCTACTAGCCTGAACGTAGTCCCATCGTAACGAAATTACGTCATCACGTTCTGAATGATCGGATTTTTCGACAACTTAGTCCGACCATGTGTATGCAACAGTTTCGGACAAGATCCGACGGACAAGATCCGACGGATTTGGTTGTCGAAATCTCCGACCGTGTGTACAGGGGCTAATATGGTGTACTAAGTCCGCCGTACTATCCGCCCTACTTTTGAAATGAACGGACTCGCCCACACACGTGGAGAAAAGTCCGCTCATTTAGAGCACGTCTCCAGGTAGGCGGGGACCGCGAAGGAGACGTCGCTGGCCCCGCCACCTGGTATGGACTTAAAGGGGAACCCCAACGCCGAAAAAAAACAGCGTGGGGATCCCCCCAGGTCCACATCAGACCCTTGTCAAAGCACGCTACCCGGCCGGCCAGGAAAGGGGGGGCCGCGTGCCCCCCTGAGCCGTACCAGGCCGCGTGCCCTCAACATGGGGGGTGCCTTGGGGAAGGGAGGGCCGCGCGGCCCCCCCACCCCAAAGCACATTGTCCCCATGTTGATGAGGACAAGGGCCTCTTCCCGACAACCCTGGACCTTGGTTGTCGGGGTCTGCGGGCGGGGGGCTTATTAGAATCCGGGAGCCCCCTTTAATAAGGGGGCCCCCGGATACCGGCCCCCCATCCTATGTGAATGAGTATGGGGTACAATGTACCCCTACCCATTCACCTGTAAAATAAAGTACAAAAAAAACACAACACACAAGATAAAATAGTTTATTGCACAGTTCCGGGGGTCTTCCGTCTTCGGGGGTCTTCTCGCCTTCTTATAGCTCTTTTAAAGGCGGTGGCCCGGTCTTCTGTCGCCGCCGCCGCCACCGCCACCACCGCCACCACCGCCACCACCGCCACCATCCGTTCTTCTTCTTCTTCTCCTTCTTCTCCTGGAGATGTTGACTCGAAGCCATGTGACATCAACCGATGACCCCGCCCCTTGTCCCTATATAAGTCGCCACGCAGCGCGTTCCTGGCATTGCGGCTTGAGAGAACGTCGAGTCAACATCTCCAAGAAGGAGAAGACAGAAGAAGGCGCGGTGGCCCGGCAGAAGAACCGAAGAGGGGGACAAGACCCCCGAAGTCGGAAGAAGAGGCCAGCGGCGAGGAAGAAAGCCGGGCTCCTCCGCTAGTAAAAGAGCTACAAGAAGATAGCGGAGGAGTCCGTCGAGAAGACCCCCGAAGACTGAAGACCCCCGGAGCTGTGCAATAAACTATTTTATCTTGTGTGTTGTGTTTTTTTTGTACTTTATTTTACAGGTGAATGGGTAGGGGTACATTGTACCCCATACTCATTCACATAGGGTGGGGTGCCGGTATCCGGGGGCCCCCTTATTAAAGGGGCTCCCGGATTCCGATAAGCCCCCCGCCCGCAGACCCCGACAACCAACGTCCAGGGTTGTCGGGAAGAGGCCCTTGTCCTCATCAACATGGGGACAAGGTGCTTTGGGGTGGGGGGCCACGCGGCTTCCCCTTCCCCAAGGCACCCCCCATGTTGGGGGCATGCGGCCTGGTGCGGCTCGGAGGGGGGGGGGGGCGCTCGCTCATCCCCCCCTTTCCTGGCCGGCCGGGTAGCGTACTCGGACAAGGGTCTGATGTGGACCTGGGGGGACCCCCACGCCGATTTTTTTCAGCGTTGGGGTTCCCCTTTAAGTCCATACCAGGTGGCGGGGCCAGCGACGTCTCCTTCGCGGTCCCCACCTACCTGGAGACCCGCTCTATATGAGCAGACTTTTCTCCGGGCGGGAAAAGTCCGTTCATTTCAAAAGTACGGCAGACTGGCACACACACGGCCGGATTGTCCACCGAAATGCGAGTCCAGCGGGAAGATTGGAGTGCAAAACTACTTTCTAAGTCCGCCGTACTTTCGGGTCAAAAAAGTATGCCGGAGGCTACACACGGGGGGATTGTCCGGCGGACTTGAGTTTGCCGGACTTTTCCACCCCATTGGTTGATCGTGTGTACGCGGCATTAGACTTCTCTAGGGCTTATACCGCGTACACACGGTCGGACTTGACAACAGGAAAACCTCCGTCTGCATTTCCGACGGAAAAATTTTGAACATGTTCTCTATCGAAGTCCATCGGAAATTCAGACAGAAAAAGTCAGATGGGGCATACACATGGTCGGAATATCCGACCAAAAGTTCCCATCTGACTTTTTCTTTCAGAAAGCATAAGTCCCAGAGCCAAAAACTATCAGTGACATTCCAATAGAAGTCTTTGGAGCGCTAATGCACAGTTGTGGCCAGGACAGCGAAGACTTGAGGTGCTGGATGTAAATGAACTGCAGAACTGAGGCTATGGAGTCAAGGTGAGGATGCATCTATGGAGAGGGAGGGTGGATTAAGTGAGGAAAAGGGAAAGAACACTTCGTCCAAGCTGGACCTGCCATCATTTCTCCCCTCTTTGGGAAATTAGTCCCCCTGGGCCACACAACCACTGTTACCACAGACATGACAGTAGTTATGCCAGTAATTTCAGGTGCCATTGACCTGCATCTGACCTGATTCAGCTGCTTTTGCAATCTCAAAGGCTTGTGTGTGTGGAGAAAACTCAGTTGACACAGGCCCAAACACTCTTATCGATCGAATCTAAATCAAGTAATCTCTAAAAGCACTAGTGGCAAGATGGTGATGTCTTTAAAGTTTAAAGTGTTTGTAAACCTCAGTCATGAAATCTGAACAAAGCACATGCAGCTGTAGTGTTTACTTGTCACTTCTGATAAGTGTTCCTGAAACATGAGATATCATTTGTGTCGGGGAAGAGAGCTCAGCAAACAGCTTGTTCTGCTCCAATCAGCTCTCACACAGTGTATAAGAGCTCTAACTACAGCTCTCTGTCCCCTCCTCTGTGATACTGACTGATGCAGAAGGATTTCTATCTAAAATCAGCATTTTTGAGGTGATTACAAAATAGAAGACTGCAGATCAACGTTTAAAATGTATGTAGTATTTGTGTCATCTCTGTGTATCATCCTGAGGATATTCACTTTATTGGGTGT
Source organism: Lithobates pipiens (assembly GCF_037356315.1). Taxonomy (NCBI): domain Eukaryota; kingdom Metazoa; phylum Chordata; class Amphibia; order Anura; family Ranidae; genus Lithobates; species Lithobates pipiens. The sequence goes on along the minus strand of NW_027507884.1, from coordinate 466,885 downwards.
ATGTATCTATTTTAAAGCTAGGTATACACTAGTAGAATTTCTAACAAAAATTCATACATAAATTCTCAGAACATTTGCATTCAAGCAAAAGTAGTTCAAGATTTTGTTTGCTTTCAACATTCGATTTTGGAATGAATGGACTTTACCAATTAAAAACCACAGTGACTCTTGGAAATCTGTGTGTAGCGGGTGCCCCGCACATCTCGCGACCTTGTCCATCTAGCCAAGGCTCTCCCGTGGCCTTGTTAAGCTGGCCGCCAAAAAGTGCACAGGTTCTCCTGAGACACACAGTGGCCCACTCTGCTCCCTCCCCCCACATCCTCATTGGCAAGAGGAGAAGAGCCAATCAACACAAAGTTCAAGCGGTGCAAGGCATCTTGGGACATGAAGTCCCATCACCAAATGGCCCCAAAGTCTTGTATGAAGCATGGAACTACACAGCCAAGCATTCTCTGCAGGACAAGAGCTGAGGACTCCATCTTGTTTCCCAAATGACAGGAAGAACACATGGCAAGGAGGGAGACAGACATGACTGGAGGAGCCGCTGCTACCCACTGGGATATATCCAGAGACGGATCCAGAGACGGTAGGAAATGGGTGTCCCACCAAAGAGAAACTCCAGGCATCTGGATACAAAAGACGATTCAGTTGCAAGGTGGTCAGTTGGGCCACTTGAATGAATGCACTATGTATGCTCATCATTAGAAGTGGGTGGATGCAGGACAGTATTCTAATGGTGGGCATACCACTGAATAAAGAAATCTGTAATGCCCCGTACACACGAGCGGACTTTTCGACATCCAAACTCCGACGGACTGAGTCCGGCGGACTATCCGATCGTGTGTGGGCTGCAACGGACTTTAGCAAAGCTAAAGTCTGACGGACTTTAGAAATGAAGCATGCTTTAAATTTTCCCGACGGAACTCCGCCGGACCCGGTCCCCTTTGAAAAATCCGCTCGTGTGTGTGCTACTCCGACGGACTAAAACCGACGCTAGGGCAGCTATTGGCTACTGTCTATGAACTTCCTACGTCGAATCCAGTCGTACGTCATCACGTTCGACTCCGTCGGAGTTTGGTGTGATGGTGTGTGGTCAAGTCCGTTCGGTCGAAAAGTCCGCCAGAACTCCGTCGGAACTCCAGCGGAACTCCGGCGGAACTCCTTTGGAGGTCTGTCAGACTTAATTCCTCTCGTGTGTACGGGGCATTAGATTCTCTTTTTTTTTTGCATAAAAAAAAGAACAATATATGCCCAACAAGAACCAGCAACGTACTAGAATGTTGCTGGACTTTTGAGTGGTTATAACTCAAGGATGCCTATAGGTTTAGGCATTTTTTCAGCTAGTGGTCAGCTTTCATCTAAAAGCAATCCTAGTGGCTAATTAGCCACTAGACTGGTTTTACAAGCGGTGGGAGGGGATGTCCCCCCCCCCCCTCCTGCTGCCACTTTACATGTTTTTACGAGCCCTCCTATCCCACCAGGGAACCTGAGAATGTAGCCAGAACAGCTCCAATCATCTCTATGGCCTAAGAAACTAGAAACTACGCGCAGTTTATGACCTTGGTTTCACCATATATGAACAGCACCATTGGGAAAGCATCTTATCACACCGATCTTGGTGTGGTCAGATGCTTTAAGGGCTGAGAAAAGATCTAGAGTTTAATAGAATCCACATTTTTAAAAAAAGAGTACCTGTCACTACCTATTGCTATCATAGGGGATATTAACTTTCCCTGCGATAATAAAAATCCAAAAAAAGAATTTTTTTTTTTTTTTAATTAACCACTAGGCATCCATGCTATAGCCGAAAGACATCTGTCATCACTGCAGCGTCAGTGAGTGTACACAAAAAAATTAAAAATAGAAAATACAGTGCCCTCAGTGCCATCTGTCCCCAGTGCAGGGCCGGACTGGCCTACCGGGATACCGGGAGATTTCCCGGTAGGCCGCCTGCCCTGGGGCCGCTTTAAGTTGCGGCTGCATTACTGCTGTCTCCTATGGATCACACATCGCTGGCTGGCTCTGTGTTCAGCGGCCGCTCTGTAACACGGCCCCGCCCCCCCAGACCTGCTCGAGTGATAGTAGAGAGATTCAACGTTCCACCTATAACACAAGCCGGACCGGGGGGTGGGGCAGTGTTACAGAGTGGCCGCCAAACACAGAGCCAGCCATCGCTGTGTGATCCATAGGAGGGGATGGCGCCGTACAGTCCGCCCTGTGTGCCACAGTGCTTGGATAGGAGGATCGACCGGGGGGGGGGGGGGGGGGGGGGGGTGCTGCCGATTCTCCTATCCAACTTATTTTACTGTCCCAGTTCACCTTGTGCTCCCTGCCCCCCCCAGTGCTCTCCTCCACCACCACACTCTCCTGCCCCCACCAAAGTTCTCTCCTCCCTGTTCTTTCTGCCTCCCCCTGCTCTCCTGCTCTCCCCATCCTTCTCTAACCACCCCCATGGCACTCCCCTCCCCCCAGTGCTCTCCCCTGTTCCCCCGTGCGTTCCCCCCAGTGCCCTCTCTGTCCCGTCCCCAGTGCTTTCCCCCAGTGCTCCCCCTGTTCTCCCTCCAGTGTTCTCCACTCCCCCCAGTGCTCTCCCCCCTGTCCTCCCCAGTGCTCTCCCCCTGCCCCCCAGTGCTCTCCCCCTGCCCCAGTGCTCTCCTCTGTTCCCCCCAGTGCTCTCCCCCTGTTCCCCCAGTGCTCTCCCCCTGTTCTCCCCCCAGTGTTCTCCACTCCCCCCAGTGCTCTCCCTGTTCCCTCCCAGTGCTCTTCCCCTGTTCTCCCCCCCAGTACTCTCCACTCCCCCAGTGCTCTCCCCCCCTGTTCCCCCCATGTTCTCCTCCCCCAGTGTTCTCCACTCCCCCCAGTGCTCTCCCCCCTGTTCTCTCCTCCCATGCTCTCCCCCCCTGTTCTCCCCCCAGTGCTCCCCCCTGTTCTCCCCCCAGTGTTCTCCCGCCCTGTTCTGCCCCCAGTGCTCTCCCCCCTGTTGCCCTCCCCAGTGCTCGCCTCTCCCCCCTGTTCCCCCCCCAGGTGCTCTCCACTCCCCCCAGTGCTCTCCCCCCTGTTCTACCCCCCAGTGCTCCCCCGTTCTACCCCCCAGTGCTCTCCCCCCTTTTCTCCCCAGCGCTCTCCACCCCCCCCCCTGTTCTCCCCCCCAGTGTTCTCCCCCCTGTTCTCCCCTCAGTGTTCTCCCCACTGTTCTCCCCCCAGTGCTCTCCCCCCTGTTACTTCCCCCCCCCCCAGTTCTCTCCACTCCCTCCAGTGCTCCCCCCCAGTGCTCTCCACTCCCCCCAGTGCTCCCCCCAGTGCTCTCCTCCCTGTTCTTCCCCCCAGTGCTCTCCCCCTGTTATTTCCCCCAGTGCTCTCCACTCCCCCAGTGCTCTCCCCCCTGTTCTTCCCCCCCTGTTTACCCCCCAGTGCTCTCTCCCCCCTGTTCTTCCCCCCCAGCTCTTTCCCCCCTCCCATGCTCTCCACTCCCCCCAGTGCTCTCCCCTGTTCTCCCCCCAGTGCTCTCCACTCCCCCCAGTGTTCTCCCCCCTGTTCTCTCCACTCCCCCCAGTGCTCTCCCCCCTGTTCTTTCCCTGCCCCCCCAGTGCTCTCCAGCTCTCCCCATCACTCTCCAGCCCCCACCCCAGTGCTCTCCAGCCCCCCATTCTCCCCACCCCTGTTCTTTCTGGCCCCCTGGTGCTCTCCAGCCCCCCCCCCCCCAGTGCTCTCTATCCTCCCGTGCTCTCCACCTCTGTTCTTTTTGGCTCCCCCAGCACTCTCCACTCCCCACCCCTATACTCTCCACTCCCCCTGTATTTTGCCCCTACCAGTGCTCTCCACCCTCCATTGTGCTCTCCAATCCCCCATTCTTTCCACCTCTGTTCTTTTTGGCCCCCACTGGTGCTCTCAAGCTCCCCCACAATTGCTCTCCACTCCCCCCTGCTCTTTGTACCCCCCAGTGCTCTCCAGCCCCCATGCTCTCCACCCCTGTTTTTCTGCCCCCCCCCCAGTGCTCTTCAACGCCCCACACTCTTAGCCCCCAAGTGCTCTCAGCCTACCGTGCTCTCCACCCCTGTTATTTTTGGCCCTCCAGTGCTCTCAAGTTCCCCCCCAGTGCTCTCCACTCCCCACCCCTGTGATCTCCACTCCCCCTGCTCTTTGCCCCCACCCATGGGTTCTCCAACCCCACCAGTACTCCCCCTTCTCTTTAGCTCCCACCCAGTGCTCTCCACTTCCCCAGGACCATAGGGTAGGCTAACTGGGGCCAGAAAATGAGGACGGTTGAAGGTGCAGGTGGCCAGGGACCACTTCATCTCACAGCAAATAGATCCTCTGGAAGGAGCACCGTCCCCATCCAAAATGAGAACAGACCCTGCCTGCTGCTGTCCGTCATGGATATCCTGCTGGCATGCAATGTACCATACTGAGCATCAACAACACACCTTTCCACAGACAGGGACTGCAGACTGGAACATGGGGCATAGGAGGGGCTGCAATGATGGGCACAGTGAGACTGCATTCACGGCACAGTAAAGCTGCATTTGATGTGCACAGTGAGGCTGCATTGATGGGCACAGTGAAGCTGCATTGGTGGGCACAGTGAGGCTGCATTGATGGGCACAGTGAGGCTGCATTGGTTTGCACAGTGAGGCTGCATTGGTGGGCACAGTGAGGCTGCATTTGATGGGCACTGGTGAGGCTGCATTGAGCTCTTGCATCAAGTCTGCAGTCTCTGACCATCTGCTGTATCATGTCTGCAGTCTCTGAGGGAGTCTGGAGAGGAGTCAAGAGTGGGAGCACCACCGGGATGGGGATCATGGGAGAAGTCAGACTTGTGTGGACTGTGGACTATAGGATAAAACCAGAGCCACCAAACTGGAGCCGACTGACTGAGCCCTGCACAGTCCACCTGAGAGGAGGTCAGTGACAGCACCGCCAGGCCAGTCGGGGGGAGTGACTGATGTAAGGGGGGAGTGAATACGATAATGTAAGGGGTACTTATATAAAGGGTTTCCTCCTTATATTAGTAACCCACCCCCCTTACCTTAGTGTATTCTTTCTGCAGAAGGTGGTCCCCCTCCACGTTCTGAGTTCCTTGGGCCCCCCTTGATGATTGATCACTTGCCACTCTTACCTAGAGTTTGAATAAATATATATATATATATATATATATATATATATATATATATATATATATATAATATATAAGCACTATGTGATTTCACATCTATATATAATACTCTCGTCATCAAATGCTTTAAAATGCATGGTTTTCCCTTTCATAAACAAGAAAATAATGACGTTATGCTGTTGGGCTGGTATAATAATGGTGTGGGGCTGGTATGAAATTTTTTCCAGGGCTGGTTTTTATTCCCAGTCCGGCCCTGCCCCAGTGCCATCTGTCCCCAGTGCCACCTGTCAGTGCCACCTATCCCCAGTGCCACCTGTCCCCAGTGCCACGTATAAGTGCTATCTGTCGTCAGTGCCACATCAGTGTCATGTGTCATAAGTGCCGCCTATTAGTGCCATCTGTCATCAGTGCTATGTATTAGTGCAATCTGTCATCAGTGCCACATCAGTGTCACGTGTCATCAGTGCCACATATTAGTACCATCTGTCATCAGTGTCACGTGTCATCAATGTCACGTATAAGTGCCATTTGTCATCAGTGCCACCTGTCAGTGTTACATGCCACCTGTTATCAGTGGCACGTGTCATCAGTGCCACGTATCAGTGCCATCTGTCATCAGTGCCACATATTCGTGCCATCTGTCATCAGTGCCACATATTAGTGCCATCTGTCATCGTTGTCACATGTCATCAGTGCAACGTATCAGTGCCACATCAGTGTCACGTGTCATTGTCCTGGTGCTCCAGGGCCTTCAAATGTGTAATAGGTAGTCAACTATTTAGATGTGTAATTTATGCTCCTAGAATACATGATGGCGCTCCCTGCATGTTGGGCCTCTCTATGTGGCCAGGCTGTGGAAAAGTCCCACACATGTGGTAGGTAATACTCAGGAGGAGTAGCAGAATGTATTTTGGGGCGTCATTTGTGGTATACACATGCCATGTGAGAGAAATAACCTATTACAATGACAATTTTGTAGAAAAAAAATCTTAATTTTGCAAAGAATTGTGGGAAAAAAATGACAACATCAAAAACCTCACCATGCATCTTACTATATACCTTGGAATGTCTACTTTCAAAAAAAGGGGTAATTTGGGGGGTATTTGTACTTTCCTGGCTTGTTCGGGTCGCAAGAAATGAGATGAGGCCACCACCAGTACATCAGGTGTGATCAATTTTTTATGATTTACACCACAGCTTGTAGACTCTATAACTTTCATAAAGACCAAATAATATTCACTAATTTGGGTTATTTTTACCAAAGATATGTAGCAGTATAAATTGCGGCCAAAATTCATGAAAAAAAAATAATAATTTGCAAAATTTTATCACAGAAACAAAGAAAAATGCGTTTTTTTTTTCAGTTTTTGGTCTTTTTTCATTTATAGCGCAAAAAAGTAAAAAATCCAGAGGTAATCAAATACCACCAAAAGAAATCTCTATTTGTATGAAAAAAGGATAAAAAATTCATTTGGGTACAGTATTACATGACTGAGTAATTGTCATTCAAAGTGTGAGAGCACCGAAAGCTGAAAATTGGTCTGGTCACGAGGGGAGTTTAAGTGCCCAGTTGTCAAGTGGTTAAATAGACATTGTAAAATGAAAATAAAAAATCTAAATAAATATTTATAAAAAATAAATAAAAAATGAAGGCACCCCTGTCCCCTGTGCTCGCGCGCACAGGCGAGCGCAAACATCTTGTGTCGTATGTAAACAGCAATGGTACCATGCATGTTAGGTATCACCACGAACACCAGATTACCGATAGGGCCTCTGCTTTTAAAAATATATATATATAATGTTTGGGGGTTCAATGGACATGCCAAGCTATTTGCCAAGAGGCATGTTGAGTTCATGGAGTTCACGGTCTTCTTGATAGGAACTGGGTCTGGCAGAGTTCCAGTAAAAAAATTTGAAACATGTTCTATTTCTAAAGTCCGTCAGATTTTTTGACAGCAAAGGTCTGATAGTGCCCACACATGATCAAATTTTTTGACGGATTTGTTCAGTCAGACCTTTGTTGTCGAAAAGTCCACTCGTGTGTACGCGGCATAAGAACGTCAGTAAAGATTCTAAAAGGTTGCACCTGGCCACAAATATAATAAAACTGAGAAAACAAAAACTGCTGCACCACAAACTTCCTTGAATACTAGGAAAGATCAAACATGTAGAATCCTGTAATAGTTGCGCTGTTTCTGATAATCCACCTCCTGCGTTTTGATGCACTCAATTGCATCAATTGCATCAAAACTCTAATAGCATACTAAAGTGACAATCCACTTAATTGCCCATAGTAAACTGTATACATTCACTTGCAGATAAAATGCTGTGTGCAATAATCAAATATAAATATACATTGTGCCATAAATGCAATAAACATGTAATTTAAACATTGTGCTCCAAAACACTTATACTGTAATTAAAAGTGTGCTCCAATAGGTCATACAGTCTCTTTGCATAAACTTGATCAGAGGCGGCTCTAGGCTATGTGAGGCCTTAGCCCTTGTACACACGGACGGATAATCTGTCGGATTGTGTCTTATCGGACCGTGTCGTCGGATAATCCGACTGTGTGTGGTATGCATCCGACTGATTCCGTCCGAATCTCCGTCCGACCCAATTTTCCAACATGTTGGAAATATTTCCCGACCAACTGGGCCGGACGGACCTAATCCGATCATGTGTAGAGCATTTTCATCGGACCAAGTGCCACGCATGTTCAGATTAAATTCCTACATCAAAGTTATTGGCTACTAGCCTGAACGTAGTCCCATCGTAACGAAATTATGTCATCACGTTCTGAAAGATCGGATTTTTCGCCAACTTGGCCCGACCGTGTGTATGCAACAGTTTTGGACAAGATCCGACAGGCAAAATCCGACAGGCAAAATCCGACGGATTTGGTTGTGGAAATCTCCGACCGTGTGTACAGGGGCTTAGGCAAATCTTAGACATTAGGCCCCCACTCACATCCATAATGGGAAAATAATTCAAGTGATAAAAATTATTTGTATGGATTGCATATATTAAGAAACTTAAATCGTTTAACCCATGAATGCAGAATTCTAGAATTCTCTCTAACCAGTTCTTCTTTAATCAAAGATCATTAAACATGGGGTATGTGTATATATATATATATATATATATATATATATATATATATATATATATATATATATATATATATATATATATATAACATTTATATTTATACCATTTATATTTATATATACAGTATCTCTGAAAAGTGAGTACACCCCTCACATTTTTGTAAATATTTTCTTCTATCTTTTTATGTGACAACACTGAAGAAATTACCCTTGTGTACATGTAAAGTAGTGAGTGTACAGCTTGTATAACAGTGTAAATTTGCCGTCCTCTCAAAATAACTCAAAATCCCTCAACTGTTCTTGAGGGATATGAGCCTGGATATACCTTATCTACCTAAGGCTGGTCAGCAATCAACCCTTGGCTGTGATCTTGTTCATGCGCATATGATCCCTTGGTGGGATCTATATATTTGGTAATCAGACATTTTTTTGTCTTGGAACACAGTGGTGATGCACAACCACTTTTCATTTACTTGTTTTTGCAGATGGACACTCTTTTATCTTCTGGCATGTGGGGAAGTTGGAACTACAGATCAAGTTTATGCAAAAAGACTATGAACTATTGAAGCACACTTTTATTATACTGTATGTGTTTTGGAGCACAATGTTTAAATTTCATGTTTATTGCATTTATGGCACAATGTATTATGCACATAACACTTCATCTGTAAGTGACAGAATTGACAGCGTTTACTATGAGCAATTAAGTGAATTATCACTTTAGTATGTTATTAGATTTTTGATGCGATTTTTATAAGTGTATTAAAACACGGGAGGGGGACAATCAGAAACAGCACACTATTACAGGATTCTCCAAATCTAATAACATAAGAGGTATGGAATACGGATGTAAGCTAAGAATTTGAGAGGTACGTATGAAAGTTAGGCATTAGGTCAGCATAGTCTACAGTCTGACAAATGTGCTCCTCAAACTACTGCAGACTATTTATGACTTTACCATTTACGAAAGGGTCTCATTAGAAGCCTTTTGAAGACCCTAAGCTAGTAAAGGTTTATGATGCCTTGCATACCCTCTAACTTCTCTGCTTTCTATTGCATGTGCCTTAAGCAGGCCACCTTCCCATTACCATTTCTATCTTTGCATTATCATTCAGCATGACTACTCTCCTTTACATTAGCATTCAGAAGAATGGTCCACTGTACATTAGAAGTCAGTGGAATGGTCCACATTATATTAGAATTCAGAGGGATCATCCACTATAAATTTGAATTCAGAGATATTGTCTGCTGTACATTAGAGTTCATAACGTTTGTTCACTTTACAATTAGTGTTCAGAAGAATCATCCATTTTATATTAGAGTTCAGAGGAATTGTTTGTTTTCATTAAAGTTCAGAGGAATTGTCCACTTTGTATTAGCCCTTGTACACACGGTCGGACATTGCGATGGACAATGTCTGTTAGGACCGTGTTGTTGGATAATCCGACTGTGTGTGGGCTCCATTGGACTGTTTCCGTCGGAATATCCGACGGACCAAGTTTTCCAGCTGGGCTATAAAATTTTCCGACAACATGATCCGATCGGACTTTGTCCGATCATGTGTAGAGAATTCCGATCGGACAAAGTGCCACGCATGCTCAGATCAAATTCCTATACCAAAGCTATTGGCTACTAGCCTGAACGTAGTCCCATCCTAATGAAATAACGTCATTGCGTTAAGTACGATCGGATTTTCTGACAACTTTGTCCGACTGTGTGTATGCAACAGTTTCGGACAAAATCCGTCGGACAAAATCCGACGGATTTGGTTTGTCGGAATGTCCAACTGTGTGTACAAGGGCTTAGAGTTAGGAGAGATAATCCACTTTATATTAACGTTCAGAGAGATCATCCACTTGAGGTGAGGGAATTCCTGGTTGTCACCAGAACTAGTGTCCCCATGGAAGATTTTCCTCCCTATTCTTGTTCTGGGAACAACCCATAATTTGGAGTTTTCTTTCACTTTCATTCTCCGTGATAACAGGACAAATAAAAAGGGTGAATGTCTCAAATAGGGGCACAGACAGCAATAAAAACCTGAAAAGGGTTCTAATCCCTCTCCACTCTGTATAAAACTAAAAAAAAAGTTTTGTCTTTAGGTATACTTTAATGGGGATAGCTATTTTATATGTTCCTTTTTTCAATTTTTTAAGGTGAAAAGACCATGGATTACACATTACAGAACATACTTCGATTGATGGCATCTGGAATCATAATACTTATAGGGGTCTTTATTTTCTACTATCAAATGAAGACTGTAAGGGATTCCAAAACCAGGAATGTTGAAGACGCAGAGGAAAGAGTGGAAGAAAATCAGATGTCATCTCTATGACGATAAAGCACCAACTGTATGTTGTCGGCAGGGATGAGCTTCGCCGAATAGCGAACAATTTTGGGTGTTCGCAGCAAATTCGAAACCCACGGAACACCTTTTAAAAGTCTATAGGGGAAATCAAAAGTGCTAATTTTAAAGGCTTATATGCATGTTATTGTCATAAAAAGTGTTCGGGGACCTGGGTCCTGCCCCAGGGGACATGTATCAATCAAAAAATAGTTTTTTCGGGAGCAGTGATTTTAATGCTTAAAGTGAATCAATAAAAGTGTAATATTCCTTAAATTTTTTTACCTTGGGGTGTCTATAGTATGCCTGTAAAGGGGCGGAAGTTTCCCATGTTTAGAACAGTCTGACAGCAAAATTACATTTCTAAAGGAAAAAAAAGTCATTTAAAACAACTGAATTGTCTGTCCGCAATACACATAGAAGTTCATTCATAAAAACGGCATGGAGATTTCCCCACAGGGGAACCCCGAACCACAATTTAAAAAAAATGAATAAAGGACTTGTCAAAAACTGTCTCTTATCTTTTTTAACCTTTTTGTCACTTTTTTGTGAAATGATAGGGTTACATTTGTACCCCATTACCAATTCACACAGGGGGGGAGGCGGGATCTGGGGGTCCCCTTGTTAAAGGTGGCTTCCAGATTCTGATAAGCCCCCCGCCCGCAGACCCCCACAACCACAAGGGTTGTGGGGATGAGGCCCTTTTCCCCATCAACATGGGGACAAGGTGCTTTGAGGGGCTACCTCAAAGCTCCCTCCCAATGTTGAGGGCATGTGGCCTGGTACGGTTCAGGAGGGGGGGGGGCGCTCTCTTGGCTCCCTCTTTTCCTGTGGCCTGCCAGGTTGCGTGCTCAGATAAGGGTCTGATATGGATTCTTAATGGAGGGACCCCACGTTTTTTTTTTTAATCTTGGTGTGGGGTTCCCCTTAAAATCCATAACAGCCCTGAAGGGCCTGGTATGAAATTTAGGGGGACCTCCACACATTTTTTTTTTACATTTTGGTTCGGGGTTCCCCTGTGGGGAAATCCCCATGCTGTTTTTATCAATTAACTTTTATGTGTATTGCGGACCGACAATTTAATGTAGTCGCGAGTAGTTTTAAATTACTTTTTTCCCTTTAGAAATGTAATTTTGCTCTCAGAATGTTCTAAACACGGGAAACACGCGCCACTTTACGGGCACACTATAGACACCCACCAGGTATGAATTTTAAAGGAATATTACACTGTTATTGTTTCACTTTAAGCATTAATAAAATCACTGCTCGAGAAAAAACGCCCGTTTTTAAAACTTTTTTTTGCATTGATCCATGTCCCCTGGGGCAGGACCCAGGTCCCTAAACACTTTTTATGACAGTACCATGCAGATAAGCCTTTAAAATTAGCACTTTTGATTATTCGTGTTCGTGTCCCATAGACTTTAACTGTGTTCGTGTGTTCGGACATTTTTTTTGCCTGTTCGCATGTTCTGGTGCGAGCCGAATAGGGGGGTATTCGGTTCATCCCTAGTTGTTGGTAATAGGAAATTATGGGAAAGCAAATTGAGATAGAAGCCATGATGGTTTAGCAGGTTTTTCCTAAAAATGATTTCTAGGCAGATATAAAAAGACACAAATTATTGCAGCTCTGTAATCATTAATATGTTATCAAATATGTATTTTTATTAATAGAAGTAGTGTATATACAGTACCTGAATGTGATTGTTATAGGCCAACTGCAGTTCCTGGAGTGTGAGAGCTAGGGATGAGCTTCGTGTTCGAGTCGAACATACGTTCGACTCGAACATCGGCTGTTCGCCCGTTCTGCGAATTCCGAACATTATGGGCCGTTCACGCCAAATTCGTGTGGCGCTCACGGCCCACAATGCACAGCGTAATCGCAGTGCATTGCTGGCTTATGATTGGCCAAGCATGCACTGTGACCCCGCATGCTTGGCCAATCACAGCGCCAGCAGCGAGGAGAGCCATGATTGGCCACTCAGGCTGTGTAGTACACGCCCCACACTACATAAGGCCGCCAGCGCGGCGGCCTTGTATAGTGTGTTGGCGTCTGAAGCAGTTAGTGGGTGTTCTGTGTACCTTCAACACAGTACACACCGATCGTTATCGGACAATTTTCGATCTTGCTCTTCTGTAGTGGTTGTTGTCTGCTTGCCCTGACCGCAGTATACACCGCTATATTCACCTCACCTATATAGCTAGTGATCTATTTTTTATAATAGAGCTTGCAGTTAGTAGTGTTAGGAGCTTGTGCGTGCTGTCTGCTTGCTCTGTACCCAGTACACACCGCTATATCCACCTACATAGCTCTTCTCTATTTGAGCCCACTTGCCATCTGCAGGAGTTATTGGAAGTTGTGTGTGCTTCCAGCACAGCACAGTATACATCTGTATATACCCCTTTATCTCTGGTGTTCTATAAAAAAAAGGCATCTGCAAGAGTTAGTGGGTGTTTTGTGCCTCCAGCACAATATACACCTGTATCTACCCTTTATTGCTGTTCTCTAATAGAGCCATCTGCAGGGCTTAGTGGGTGTTGTGTGACTCCATTACAGTATACCCCTTTATCTCTGGTGTTCTATAATAAAGGCATCTGCAGGAGTTAGTGGGTGTTGTGTGCCTCCAGCACAATATACACTACCCAACTGCTGTTTTACCCAACTCCCTTCAGGCCATTACCATGTCTGGAAGGCCAGCAAGGAGAGGCAGACAGGCGCGAGCCGATAAAAGAGGGCTAGCAGGCTCTGTGTCTAGAGACAGCAGTGCTGGTCGTGGACGCGGTGCATTGTCATCAGCATGTGGCCATGGGACACGCTTGTCCTTCTTTTCGGCAGCTGGACATGTTGAACCGCAACATGCCAATGACTTGGTAGATTGGATGACCAAGCCCTCTTCATCCTCCTCATCCTCTCTCACCCAGTCTCAGGGTACTAGCAAAGCAGCTGCCAATGCATCGTCTTCCCTCGTCTCAATGTCATCATCAGTGACTCCTTACCTAGACCCACCACGTCCTCCTGAGGAGTCTCCTGAACTCTTTGAGCACAGTGTTGGGTACATGCTCCAGGAGGATGCCCAGTGTTTTGTAGCCTCTGATGATGACACTCAGCTAGAGGAAGGCAGTAGCGTGAATGCAGAGAGAGGGGATGCTCAAGAAGGACAGCAATCTGGCAGTCATGTTCCACAAGCTGCAGCATACTGCCAGGTTTGCTACAGCGATGAAGAGGGAGGGGATGATGAGGGCACTGACTCCACGTGGGTGCCTGGTAGGAGAGAGGAGAAGGAGGAGGAGGCACATGTCCAACAAGGCAGGATGCCCTCCGGGGGCCAGCTTAGGGGCAGCACACCGACTGAATCACACCGCAGAGCTCCACCTGTGCAGGGCGCTGCCTCTGCGCGTTATTCTAAAAGTTCTTTGGTGTGGGCCTTTTTTGAGACGAGTGCATCAGATCGCACCGCTGCTATTTGCAACATATGTCTCAAGCGTATCTCGCGTGGCACCACATGCTTGACCAGACATATGTTGACCTGCCATGCAGTTCGTTGGCAAGCGTACCTCAAAGACCCACACCAAAGAACAAAGCGGACTTCTCCTTGCTCCTCATCAGCTGGCATCTCCAACCCCACTGGACCTTCAGTCCTCTCTGAAACCTGCTCTGAGAGGAATGAAGGTGTAGAATTAGGTGTGTCACAGCCAAGTGCTTCCGGGCACTCTGCTAGCACTACACCCACGTCCGATTATAGCAGGCAAATGTCCCTGCCCCAGCTGCTGGACCGGCAAAAGAAGTTCACTCCCAGCCATCCACATGCCCAGCGGATGAATGCTAGCTTGGCTAAATTCCTAGCACTTCAACTGCTGCCTTTTCAGTTGGTAGACTCGGCCTCTTTCCGTGAGTTTGTACAATGTGCGGTTCCTCAGTGGCAGGTCCCCAAACGCCACTTTTTCTCACGGAAGGCGATTCCGGCTCTTTACCGGCATGTGGAAGGCAATGTCCTTGCCTCGCTGGACAGGGCAGTCAGCGGTAAGGTGCATATTACCGCTGACTCATGGTCCAGCAGGCATGGACAGGGACGTTACCTGTCTTTCACGGCCCATTGGGTCACTCTTCTGGCAGCTGGGAAGGATGCAGGACAAAGTGCAGTAGTGTTGGAGGTTGTTCCGCCACCACGCCTCCAAAATGCTACTATTGGTTGTGACACACCTCTCTCCTCCACCCCCTCCTCTTCTTCTTCCTCCATGGCCTCTTCCAGTGCTCTGTCCTCAGAACCAGCGGTGCTCCGTAGGCGTTCCAGGGGCTACGCAAGTACGCAGGCAAAATGATGCCATGCCGTGCTTGCGCTGGTTTGTTTGGGGGACAGGAGCCACACTGGGGTGGATGTTTTGTCAGCTCTGCAGGGGCAGGCCGAGAGGTGGTTGACGCCACTCCAGCTTAAGCCAGGAATGGTGGTTTGCGACAATGGCACCAACCTCCTCTCCGCCCTCCGACAGGGACAACTGACCCATGTGCCCTGTGTAGCTCATGTCCTTAACCTGGTGGTGCAGCGGTTCTTGGGCAGGTACCCTGGCTTACAGGATGTCCTGAAGCAGGCCAGGAAAGTCTGCGTGCATTTCCGCTGATCATTTAATGCTGGCTGAGCTCCAAAAGGAGTTGAACCTGCCCAAGAACCGGCCTTATATGTGACATGCCCACCAGGTGGAACTCAACGTTGGCCATGCTGCAGCGGCTGCACAAGCAGCAGAGGGCCATCAATGAGTACCTGTGCGACTACGGCACCAGGACAGGGATAGGGGAGCTCGGTTTTTTCTCACCACGCCAGTGGGGCATGATCAGGGATGCATGCACTGTCCTGTCACCATTTGAGGAGGCCACAAGGATGGTGAGCAGTGACAGTGCATGCATCAGTGACACTGTACCTCTTGTCCACCTCTTGGAGCATACGCTGCGTGGAATAATGGACAGGGCACTTGAGGCAGAACAGAGGCAGGAAGAGGAGGACTTCCTTGCCTCTCAAGGCCCCCTTTATCCAGACAGTGTTCCTGCTGTGCCACCCATCACACAGGAAGAGGATGAGGAGGAGGAAGAGGAGGAGGAGGATGATTGTGTCAGCATGGAGGTGGAGGCTGGCACTCAGCATCAGCAGCAGCAGCAGCAGCAGCAGCAGCAGCAGTCTAGCAGGGATGATTTACAGTCCCAAGAAACACGTGGACTTGTACGTGGCTGGGAGGAGGTAGCTGCGGATCATGTTGTCCTTAGTGACCCAGAGGACTCCGGACCGAATGCCTCAGCTAACCTACGCTGCATGGCCTCCCTGATCCTGCAAAGCCTGCGGAAGGATCCTCGTATTCTTTGGATCAAAGAGAGGGACCATTACTGGCTGGCCACTCTCCTTGATCCACGGTACAAGGGTAAGGTTGCCAACCTTATCTTGCCATTGCAGAGGGAGCAGAGGATGAGACATCTCCGGGAGGCCTTGCAGAAAGATCTGTGCAACGCGTTCCCAGAGACTGGGAGGTTACAAACTCCTGGTCCTGGACAACGTGTTGCTGAGGCATCGGTAAGAAGGAGCGGTGGAGAAGGTGGCCATCTGACTGAGGCTTTCAAACAATTTTTTAGTCCGCAGCCCCAAGGTATGATCGGTTCCAGCAACCATTGCCAGCATCTGATTTACATGGTGCAGGATGTCAGGGTCGTTACCTGAATGGTCGCGGTGCTGCCCGTGTTGGTGCGCGCCGATGTCCTGCGGTGCGTGCTGGGGTGCGTGTTCCTGTGCGTGCAGTGTTGCGCGCTCCTGTGGGCGCTGGTGCGCGTCGGTGTGTGCCCTCACGTGCCCCTGCTGGCGCTGGTGCGCGTCAGCGCGCGCCATTGCGCGCTGAGGTGGGCACTTCGGGTACTGCTGGTGTGTCTGCCGGCGTTCGGGTGCGCGCCCGCGGTTGCGCGCGCTCCCGCACGTGCGCGGTGCTTGGCGCCAATCGGCCTATTTAGGTTTGCTACTGACATCTCCCAGGTGCTGCCTGATCAACAGCTTCTCGGTTCCTGTCCGTTGTTCGTATCCTGTGTTCCTGTTTGCTTATCTCCTGACGACCCGGCTTTCCCTTTGACACCGCTGACCTCTGCCTGCATCTGACCTCGGCCTGCTTGACCTCTCTTCTGCCTGCTCCTTCTGTGCCTCTGCCGCCCGCCTGTTGCTGTACCCTGCCTGCACCCGGACCTGCCTGCTCTGCTCCTGCCCTGTACCCAGTTTGCCTGTGTCCTACCTACGCACCTGCTGCCGGAAGCTTCCTGCAAGTTCCTGCTCCTGGAGCCATACCACAGGCTCTCTTACCACTCCGCACTCTCAGCCACCTGTCTGCTCTATCAGGGGTTGTAAGTCGGACACGTACGGGAGACCACCCTCTGCCCAAGCGGACTCATCGGTTCGGTAAGTGCCAGCCTGACACAGGAATACCTAGGGGCAAGGTCAGACTTGGACACCTTGGATCACTGGCCAGAGCTTGCACAGTATGCAATTGAGCTACTGGCCTGTCCTGCATCCAGCGTTCTTTCGGAACGCACCTTCAGTGCTGCTGGTGGCTTTGTTACCGATCACAGGGTGCGCCTGTCCACCGAATCAGTAGATCAACTGACCTTCATCAAGATGAATCAGTCTTGGATCACCCACAGCTACCAAGCACCTGAAGCTGATGTAACAGAATAATTTGTTTTGAAATATCACATCCCTTCAAGACTGCCTATGCTGATGCTGAGTGACTGTCCTGTTATGTTGATTGTCTATCCTCTTCCTCCTCCACTGATATGTTGGAAGAACATTTCTGGCTCTGAGTGATGCCATCAGCCCAATTTTTCTGCCCCTGTTTAACAGGGGCGTTTAATTACAATTTTTGATGCAATGCTTTGCAGCAGGGCTAATTCCTGCAATAAAACTAGAGTATATGGGAGAGGTTGCAGTGTGGTGGCACCAGCACCAGTGCCTAAGGCCCAATTTTTCTGCCCCTGTTTAACAGGGGCGTTTAATTAAAATATTTGATGCAATGCTTTGCAGCAGGGCTAATTCCTGCAATAAAACTAGAGTATATGGGAGAGGTTGCAGTGTCGTGGCACCAGCACTGGTGCCTAAGGCCCAATTTTTCTGCCTCTGTTTAACAGGGACATGTAATTACAATTCTTGATATAATATTTCACAGGAGGGCCCGTTCCTGTGCCCACCCAGAGTAACTGTGAGGACTTATAGTGTTGTGGCACCAGCACCACAACCACCAAAGGTCAATTTTTCTACCACTGTTCAACAATGGCATGTAATTACAATTCTTGATATAATCGTTCACAGCAGGGCGCTCCAGCGCCCACCAAGAGTCACTTTCAGGGCTTACAATGTTGTGGAAAAACCAACACCTTGTTCCGCCATTTCTGCAGAGCATATAGGGCAGGCCCCTACTTTCAAACATCCAACTTACAAACATCTCCTACTTGCAAACGGAAGGAGACAACAGCAAGTGAGATGAAAAAAGATGTACGACAAAACAAATTATACAGGGGTGATAACCCTTCCCATGTTTTCCAAAAAGCTTAAAAATAGTTTTTTTGACTGGAGCTACACTTTAAAAATGTACCAGTTGAAAATTATAAACAGATTCAACTTAACACAACAAACCTACACAGTCCTTGTCTTGTTTGCACCGCCTGTATACTGCTGTTCTGAGTATATAGGGCCTGGGGGCCACACGCATTTCCTTTTTTTAATATGGGTACTGGGTTCCCCTTAATATGCGTACAAAACCCAAAGGGGCTGGTAATGGGCAGGGAGGGCTACCCATGCCATTTTTCTCAATGATTTTCAACCATATTGCAGGAACCAGATATAACATTAAAACCGCAAGCAGTTTTAAATTATGTTATTTCCGTTTAATGTCATTTTGTGCAGGGACTGTTCTAAACACGGGAAACACGTGGCACTTCACAGGCATACTACAGACACCCCCCAGGCACCATATTTAAAGGAATATTTCATTTTTTTTCACTTTTATTCGTCATTAAAATCAGTGCTCCCGCCAAAACGGCCATTTTTAAAAACATTTTAGGCACTGACCCATGTCCCCTGGGGTAGGAGCCAGGTCCCCAAACCCTTTTTAGGACAGTATCTTGCATATTAGCCGTTAAAATTAGCACTTTTAATTTTGAACGTTCGAGTCCCATAGACTTCAATGGGGTTCTAAAGTTCGTACGAATTTGGGGTCCGTTCGAAAGTTCTGGTGCGAACCGAACAGGGGGGTGTTCGGCTCATCCCTAGTGAGAGCCAATCAGTTGATGTACTGGCATGATAAAAGGAGGAGAGAGTGACCGAGAGATTAGCTCATCTCTGTGCTGCCTCTCCTTTCACTGTTCAGTCACAGGTTGGGGGCTCGTCCGGGATGACCTGAGCTCAGAGGAAGTAGATTACATGATGCTGCCCATCCAACTGAGGACATGTTTTTTAAGAACATACCTACTATGGAGAAAATCTTTGCATTGAAGGTGAACATTGAAGAAAATGATTTTTATTATTTCATCTTTTAATTGACTATTCAATTATATGTTGTTATTTTTGGTTCTACAAAGTATGAGTATGTAACTGTTTCTGACAATCTAAAGTAATATATGACAATATAGTGTTTATATAAACATAAATACAATTTAAAAAACAAAAACAAAACTGTAACTCTCCTCAGCCATCACTTACCCCATATGTGGCAATGTAGACCACAGACTAGGGGGAATGTTTGGGGAAATGTTTGGACAGTGGTATCACATATTGTTTCTTAGCTTTATCAAAGTTCTTTCTTGTCAAAGCCTTAAGTATGAAAATATAACAGATCCGTACATAGAGAAACATTTCGTTTTATACCAGGTGCAGGAAACTGTGCAACCACTGTGGTCTATTTTTTTGTAAAATATGTCAATAAATCTTTTATTAAGCAAATTGCATTGTTACTTTGATATGTACTTATTTGATAAACCCAACCCTCTCCAAAATGTTGTATTCCAATAGACAGCATGTAAGGGTTAGAACCTCTTTCAAATGTTCATTATCACATTTGTCCCCATTTGGGAGATTTTGCCTTACTTCCTGTGTACTTAAATTATGTCAGATGGGACAGGATGTAAGAGGAAATTCTCCCAATCAGAAATTAGGACATTTTCCAGCATAAAAAGCAAAGGCTAGAAACTCTGTAGGACTTTATTCTTATCTGTGCCCCTGTGAAATAAACATTTCCTTACTTCTTTGTACATACTGTATAACGTAAAGGAGACCCGGACAGTTTTTTTATAAAATAAATATTTTGATTTATAAAAAAACGAAAAAATAATAATGCCATATAATACTGATACATACATATTGTGTCCAGCTCTGTGCAGACCTAAATTGTGCAGAGGCTGCAAAGTGAGAGAAATCAACAGCCATTTCCTGTAGGCATGAGAATTTCTCACATATGTAGCAGTCGGGTGTTTGATGGTCGTGGCACTCTATACATCTCAACATAGAAAAAAACAATCTATAGTCTTTAACTTCTTCAGTTCCAACACCTCTATTCCCCCTACAGACAGGAGCATTCTTTACATTACTGTTATAGGCCCATTTATTCAGCAATAACTTTGTCATTAATTAGGATAACAACATAATACATATAAAGTGCCTTGAAAAAGTATTCATACCCCTTGACATTTTCCACATTTTGTCATGTTACAACCAAAAACATAACTGTATTTTATTGTAATTTTACGTGATGGACCAACACAAAGTGGCACATCATTGTGAAGTGGCAGGAAAATGGTAAATGGTTTTCACATTTTTTTTACAAATAAATATGTGAAAAGTGTGGTGTGCATTTTTATGGCGCCCCCCCCCCCCCCCCCCCCCGTAGTCAATACTTTATAGAACCATCTTTCTCTGCAATTACAGCTGCAAGTCTTTTTGGGGATGTCTCTACCAGCTTTTCATATTTAGAGAGGGACATTTTTGCTCACTTGTCTTAGCAAATTATTTCAAGCTCTGTCAGATTGGATGGAGAGCATCTGTGAACAGCAATTTTCAAGTCTTGCCACAGATTCTCAATGGGATTTAGGTCTGGACTGTGACTGGGCCATTCTAACACATGAATATGCTTTGATCCAAACCATTCCATTGTAGCTCTGGTTGTATGTTTAGGGCCGTTGTCCTGCTGGAAGGTGAACCTCCATCCCAGTCTCAAGTCTTTTGCAGACTCTAATGCCCTGTACACACAATAAGATTTTCCGATAACAAATCTATGTTTTTTTTTCCGGATGTTGGCTCAAACTTGTCTTGCATAAACATGGTCACACAAAGTTGGCCGGAAGAGAAAGCAGTGATGTACAACACGTATGACAAGCTGAGAAAAATGAAGCTCATTTGCTAGTGCGGCTCTTCTGCTTGATTCCGAGCATGCGTGGGACTTTGTGCGTCGGAATTGTGTACACACGGTCGGAATTTCCGACAACCGATTTTGTTGTTGGAAAATTTGAGATCCAGATCTCAAATTTTGTGTGACGGAAATTCCTATGGAAAATGTGTGATGGAGCCTACACACAGTCGGTATTTCCGACAACAAGGTCCAATCAAACATTTTTCGTAGGAAAATCCGACCGTGTGTACGTGGCATAACAGGTTTTCTTCTAAGATTGCCCTGTATTTGGCCCCATACATCTTCCCATCAACTCTGACCAGCTTCCCTGTCCCTGCTGAAGAAAAGCATCCCCACCACATGATGCTGCTACCACTATGTTTTACAGTGGGGATGGTGTGTTCAGAGTGATGTACAGTTCATTTTTTGCCACACATAGCATTTTGCTTTTGGGCCAAAAAGTTCAATTTTGGTCTCATCTGACCAGAGCACCTTTTTCCACATGTTTGCTGTGTCCTCCACATGGCTCCTCGCAAACTGCAAACGGGACTTCTTATGGCTTTCTTTCAACAATGGCTTTCTTCACATGCTATGTGTGGTGGAAAATGAACTGCGCATCACCCTGGACATACTATCCCCACTGTGAAACGTGGCAGCATCATGTTGTGGGGATGCTTTTCTTCAGCAGGGACAGGGAAGCTGGTCAGAGTTGATGGGAAGATGGATGGAGCCAAATACAGGGCAATCGAATGCCGCGTACACACGAGCGGACTTTTCAACATCCAAAGTCCGAAGGACTGAGTCCGTCAGACTATCCGATCGTGTGTGGGCTGCAACGGACTTTTGACTCGCCAAAGTCCGAAGGACTTTAGAATATGGAACATGCTTCAAATTTTTCCGAAGGAACTCCGCCGGACCCGGTCCCCTTCGAAAAATCCGCTCGTGTGTATGCTACTCCGACGGACTAAAACCGACGCTAGGGCAGCTATTGGCTACTGGCTATGAACTTCCTTATTCGAGCCGAGTCGTACGTCATCACGTTCGAATCCGTCGGAGTTTAGTGTGATCGTGTGTGGCCAAGTCCGCTCAGCCGAAAAGTCTGTCAGAACTCCGTCGGAATTCCAGCAGAACTCTGACGGAACTCCTTCGGAAGTCTGTCGGACATAAGTCCTCTCGTGTGTACGGGGCTTTAGAAAAAAACCTGTTAGATTCCTTCCAGCAGGACAACGACCCTAAACCTGCAGCCAGAGCTACAATGGAATGGTTTAGATCAAAGCATATTCATGTGTTAGAATTGCCCATTCAAAGTCCAGACCTACATCCAATTGAGAATCCGGGCTTCAAGAAGACTTGAATTGCTGTTCACTAGGGATGAGCCGAACACCCCCTGGTTCGGTTAGCACCAGAACCTGCAAACAGACCTAAAATTCATGTGAACTTTAGAACCCTATTAAAGTCTATGGGACTCGAACGTTCAAAATCAAAAGTGCTAATTTTAAAGGCTAATATGCTGCCCAAGAGGACATGTATCAATGCAAAAAAAGTTTTAAAAACGGCCGTTTTTTTGGGAGCAGTGATTTTAATAATGCTTAAAGTGAAACAATAAAAGTGTAATATTCCTTTAAACTTCCTACCTGTGGGGTGTGTATAGTATGCCTGTAAAGGGGCGCATATTTAGAACTGTCCTTGCACAAAGTGTAATTTCTGCAGTAAAAAAAGTCATTTAAAAGCACTCACGGCTATAATGAATTATCGGCTCCCCGTAATACTGAGAACAGTCATTGAAAGTCATTGATAGAAAAAAAAGTGTGGGGTTCCCCCCAAATATCCATACCAGACCCTTTTTTCCAAGCACGCAACCTGGCAGGCCGCAGGAAAAGAGGGGGGCAAGAGAGCGCCCCCCCTTGAACTGTACCAGGCCACATGCCCTCAACATTGGGAGGATTCTTTGGGGGTCTGTGACTCCTCAAAGCACCATGTCTCCATGTTGATGGGGACAAGGGCCTCATCCCCACAACCCTGGTCGGTGGTTGTGGGGGTCTGCGGGCAGGGGGCTTAGCAGAATCTGGAAGCCCCCTTTAACAAGGGGAGCCCCAGATCCGGGCCACCCCTGGTTGAAATGGTAAGGGGGTACAAAAGTACCCCTACCATTTCACAAAGAAAGTGTAAAAAATTGTTAAAAAACACACAGACACCGTTGGGATAAGTCCTTTATTAAAAAAAAAAAATAAATAAAAAAAGATTCTAGTGGTGGTAATCCACTCTTGGTATCCTGCAATGGCTGATAATCTCTCCGGGGTCCAGTGATGGCGGACTCTTCTCCGGGGTCCAGTGATGGGTGATCTCTTCTGCAGGGTCCAGCGATGGGTGATCTCTCCCGATGGTCCAGTGCAGCGCATTCTGTCTCCACCGGAAACACTGTGGGAATCCCAGCGGCCTGACAGGTCTTAGCTGAGGAAGACGGGGCCACCCGTCACCTGACCCCACCCCCCTCTGACGCAAGGGGAAACCCGGGCTTCCCCAGTGATCTGATGAAGGGTCTGGTATGAATATTTGGGGGGAACCCCACGTCATTTTTTTTTAATTTGACTCAGGGTTCTCCTTAATATCCATACCAGACCTGAAGGGCCTGATAATTGAATTTGGGGGGAACCCCACACATTTTTTTTTCTCTTTATCAATGACTTTCAATGACTCTGTATTACGGGAGCTGACAATTCATTATAGCCGCGAGTGCTTTTAAATTACTTTTTTTCCTGCAGAAATTACACTTTGTGCAGGGACAGTTCTAAGCACGGGAAACATGCGCCCCTTCACAGGCATACTATACACACCCCCCAGGTACGAAATTTAAAGAAATATTACAGTTTTATTGTTTCACTTTAAGTATTATTAAAATCACTGCTCCTGAAAAAACTGCAGTTTTTAAATTTTTTTTGCATTGATGCATGTCCCCTGGGGCAGGACCCGGGTCCCCAAAGCCTTTAATGACAATAACTTGCATATTAGCCTTTAAATATAGCACTTTGGATTTCTCCCATAGACTTTTACAGGGTGTAAACACCCCAAATTGTTCGCTGTTTGGCGAACGGGCGAACATGAGTTTTTTTTTAAATCAAAAAGGTGTTTATTGAAGTTACAGGTATACAACAATTTCCAGTGCACAATTACATCCGCTTGATACACAATTGTCAATGTACAGACAGGCAATACATCAGCCCAGGACTTCCTCCCTCCGCCCCATAATTGCACAAAGTTCCCCAGCAGGTATAACATTTCCGGGCTAAGCATCCCTTGTCCGCCCTTTGCCACACATCTTACAGTAATCTGGACAATATTAATTCGTTTGGACTTAGCCCAGGTGTATCCAGCCAATGTGACCACAGGCGCTCAAACCTTCCCGGGCATCCCCTGTGCTGATAGATGTATTTCTCCATGATAAGGGTCCTGCCCATATGGGTTATCCAGGTCGCCACTGCTGAGGGTTCTGCAGATTTCCAGCCCAGCAAAATAAGTTTCCTAGCCTGGAATAGCGCCCTGGAGACTGCCACCCTGATTGGTTCCAAAGACACCACATCCTCCAGTACCCCTAGAATACAACATATGGGATCCAAAGGTATCTGCGTGTGAAACACCATATTGACAGTGTCCACTACCTCCTTCCAATATCTGTGGCGCTTTGGGCAGCGCCACAGGAGGTGGATAAGATCCCCCTCGTGTTGCCTGCACCTACCGCACAGGGGGTCAGCCGCCCCACCCATCCTACACAGCCTAGCCGGTGTGTAGTGCGCTTTCAGTGTGATATAAAGTTGTGAGCCTTTTTGCGCCACATTCAGTGAACAGTAGGTGATGGCCTGCATGGCCTCCTCCCACTGCTCACCCGTGAGTGTACCTACATCCTGTTCCCAAAGCAGCAGTGCTTTGCACGGGTGGTCACGCAGGTGCCGCGCTACCAGCATCTGATAGCATTGTGAAATGATACCCTTCGTGCCGTCCGCAGAGTGCAACGCATGGTACAACAGGGTGGGCGACAATACCCATTCTCCCGAATCCCCCTGCGCAGCCACTGCGTGCCTTAGCTGCAAGTAGGGAAAGATCATAGCCTCCGTAAGGTTACATTTTCGCTGCATGGCTGCAAAGGAGAGAAGCTTTCCATCCTGAAATATATGGGACAGCATTTTTACATTATGGGCACTCCATCTAGGGTCAGGTTGCATTTTAGCGATCTCTACCCCATATCGGACTATATTCCGTGAATCCCTGCACCCCCCGCAACTGTCTACTCTTGTTCCATATTTTTTGTATCATGGACAGCGTAGGGGTTAGTTTATTGGAGCCCTTAAACATCTGGGCCTCCAGTCCCATAGGGATGGTCTCTGCCCCTGACGCATGAAGCAGCAGCCTCGCTGAGGAGCCCGCCGGTTCATGCGACATGGAGCCCACCAAATGTTGCAAATGGGCCGCAACATAGTACAGCCAAGGGTTGGGTACCGCCAACCCCCCGCTGTCCTTGGAGCACTGCAGCTGTTCCAACTTGATCCTAGGGGGCTTTGTGTTCCACAACAACTTCCGAAAAAGTGTATTCACTACTCTGAAAATTTTTAAATGTATTACAACCGGTGAGTTGTGGAGGAAATAGAGCAATTGGGGCATTAAAATCATTTTTATAAGATTGGCCTTCCCGGCAAGGGACATCCTAAGGGTGTTCCATGTGTTTATCCTGTCCCGGAATCTCGACAGCAGAGGGCATATGTTCACTGAGCAGTAGTCCCCTACTTTCAACGTTATTTGTACCCCCAAGTATTTAAAACTAGTCACTACTGGCACTGGACAGGACTCCGGAACCGCCACCTCTCCTCCATCTAATTTCAACATGGCCGACTTAGACCAGTTAATGGTCAAACCGGAAAACCTTCCAAACTTTTCTATTATGGCCATCACCTGTGGCAGGGACTGGCTGGGGTCGTCCAGGAAAAGCAGCATATCATCCGCATAGAGCATGATCGGCAGACATCTTGTCTGTCATCCTAATATTGGCCTTCGGGGAGGCGTACAGTAGTTTAACCCAGGCAATAAAGCGCTGTCTGAACCCAAACTTACCTAACACCGCCCACAGGTACCTCCAGCCTATACTGTCAAACGCCTTGTTGGCGTCAAGGGACAGAAGGGCCCTACTCTCCCCATTATCTGCCTGCAGCTGCATGTTCAGAAATAATCTCCTAAGGTTGGTTGCTGTGGGCTTATGTGGCATAAAGCCAGCCTGATCTTGGTGAATAATAGTGGACACTATCCCGTTTACCCGGAGTGCCAGGACCTTGGCCAGGATCTTTACATCGCTTTGCAGCAAAGAGATGGGTCTATATGACCCCGGATCCACTGGATCCTTCCCCGGTTTAAGCAGTAAAACAATATTAGCCTTTGACATAGATTCGGGGAGGGCACCACCCTCCAAGCATACATTAAACACCTTCAACAGTTCAGGCAGAATATCCTCCCCGTACTGTACATATACCTCCATGGGAATACCATCTGTCCCAGGCGCCTTGCAGGTGGTGAAAGAGCCGGTGGCCACCATCAATTCCTCTAGGGTGATCGGGGCGTCGAGATGACGCACGGCCTCTTCCGAGAGCCTGAGTAAATTTATTGTGGCCAAGTATGATTGTAGATCGTCATCCGAGTAGGTTTCCCTCGACCTGTAAAGATCCTGGTAGAAGTCAGCCAGCTCGGATATAATGATCTCCTGGGAATTGACCACCTTGCCGTCTTTGGCTCGAATGGCCCCTATGGCCGGGGACATCTGTTGCGCTTTCGCAATTCTGGCGAGTAGGCGCCCCGTCTTTTCCCC
Source organism: Lithobates pipiens (assembly GCF_037356315.1). Classification (NCBI taxonomy): domain Eukaryota; kingdom Metazoa; phylum Chordata; class Amphibia; order Anura; family Ranidae; genus Lithobates; species Lithobates pipiens. Next base: position 440,084 of record NW_027507884.1, on the reverse strand, counting down.
CTCCTTATAAAACGCCAATTTTGTAAAGAATCGTCTACGCTCTGCAGTGGAGGATCTCAGGCGATCCAGGGAATCCTGTGCCGCCATCCATGCCTCCCTTGCCGAGTCAGTAGGCCCCGTGACATACTCTATTTCCAACCTTTTTACCAAGTCTCCCGCCTGCTCCAGCATTGCTGTGGAGTTCTGCTTTACTAGGTGTATCTCATGGACAAACACCCCCCGCAGAAATGCCTTAAAAGTTTCCCACGTCAAAAGGTCATTGGGGTGGTGGCGGTGTGTCTGGAAGAAACCCTGGATTTGGGATGCAATCCTATCCGGCGAGGGGAACAGCTTGAGCCAAAAGGCATTCAGCTTCCACGGGGCCCTGGGCAGCGTGCTGGGGGGTTCAGTAGTCAGCCACAGAGCCAAGGGGGAATGGTCCGACACTCCCCGACGGAAGTATTCCACCCTCGAGGTGAACCCCACCATGTTGGGAGTACCCACACAGAGATCTATACGGGACAGGGATCCATGGGTTTTGGAAAAACATGAGAACTGTCTACAGTCTGGGTTTCAGATCCGCCATATGTCAGCCCACCCCACTTCCATCAGTAATCTGCTAAGGGCAGTACCCCGGTTGCCCCCAGGAGGCGCCGTCGGGGGGTGTCTGTCCATTTTGGGATCTAGGTAGCAGTTAAAGTCCCCCAAAATTAAAACCGGGACCTCCTGTTTATTGGCCAGATAGGAGATGAATGAAATACTTGTATAGCGCACAATGCGAACTGAATCGCCTCTAGATCAGCAGCTGAAGCACCTCCTGTGAAAACGGGGGGGGGGGGGGGTATGTATACAAAAGCAAGAATTAAAGTAAAAGCATAGATTTTACAATACAGAAAAACAAATCTGCCAGACACATCAACAGGTGAATCCAGTTCCTGGTATGCCAGTGCCCGATGTATCAGAACACTCACCCCCCGAGAAAATGAGGTGTGAGTGGAGTGATAGGCCTTCCCAACCCAGGCATATTGGAGAAATTTCACCGTGTCCCCCTGTAAATGCGTCTCTTGAAGGCCTACAATGGCCGGGTGGAATTTTCGTAAACCTGCAGAAATCATGGTCCTTTTCAGAGGATCATTTACCCCCCGGACATTCCAAGTCACTATGGGTGTAGCAGACATAAACCTGTTGTGTAGAATCTACTGTACCTACTGGGGGTTCCAGATCCTCCAGACTAGTGATGGACGAACTTCCGACGGGACGTTTCGCGAACGCGAAACGCGAACGGGCACAAACGTTCGCGAAAACGACCGTTCGCCGCGGGCTCCATTGACTTCAATGGGAGGCGAATTTCGCAAACCTTTAGGTCGAATTTGCGGCCACGGGGTAATTATTAGGGGGTAGCACGTAGTCCCACCACCTGGACAATAGCATAATACATGTATGAGGTGAATTTGGGATCGATAACTACAAGCATTTTTTTTTTATTTGGGAAATTGTTCTGACAATTCAGGACTATGGAGCTAATGAAGGCAATGGAGGAGAGGGAAGGTCAGGGACCAGGGTAGGCAAACAAGAGGGTGCAGGAGATACAGAGCACTGACAGCAGCACCGTAATACAGAGCACTGACATCAGCACCGTGACATACAGCGCTGACAGCAGCTCCGTGACATACAGCGCTGACAGCAGCTCCGTGACATACAGCGCTGACAGCAGCTCCGTGACATACAGCGCTGACAGCAGCTCCGTGACATACAGCGCTGACAGCAGCTCCGTGACATACAGCGCTGACAGCAGCACCGTGACATACAGCGCTGACAGCAGCTCCGTGACATACAGCGCTGACAGCAGCTCCGTGACATACAGCGCTGACAGCAGCTCCGTGACATACAGCACTGACAGCAGCTCCGTGACATACAGCGCTGACAGCAGCTCCGTGACATACAGCGCTGACAGCAGCACCGTGACATACAGCGCTGACAGCAGCTCCGTGACATACAGCGCTGACAGCAGCTCCGTGACATACAGCGCTGACAGCAGCTCCGTGACATACAGCACTGACAGCAGCTCCGTGACATACAGCGCTGACAGCAGCTCCGTGACATACAGCGCTGACAGCAGCACCGTGACATACAGCGCTGACAGCAGCTCCGTGACATACAGCGCTGACAGCAGCTCCGTGACATACAGCGCTGACAGCAGCTCCGTGACATACAGCGCTGACAGCAGCTCCGTGACATACAGCGCTGACAGCAGCTCCGTGACATACAGCGCTGACAGCAGCTCCGTGACATACAGCGCTGACAGCAGCTCCGTGACATACAGCGCTGACAGCAGCTCCGTGACATACAGCGCTGACAGCAGCACCGTAAGCAGCCCCAGGAGGAAGTCAGCACAGCACAGGGATGGTGTGATCCCCTCATAATAAGAACCCCCAGGAGGAAGTCAGCACAGCACAGGGATGGTGGGAGCCCCTCATAATAAGAACCCCCAGGAGGAAGTCAGCACAGCACAGGGATGGTGGGAGCCCCTCATAATAAGAACACCCAGGAGGAAGTCAGCACAGCACAGGGATGGTGGGAACCCCTCATAATAAGCAGCCCCAGTAGAAATATGACACCGCTCAACCTCTTCAAAGAGGAGGGTAGGGGCATATAGTACGGTGTGCTTTTTTGGGTCAGGGAAGTGAGCCAAATGAATTAAGAAGGTCTGTGTGCTTGATTCCAAAAATTGTTTATAGACATATACATGGTCTACTGATCACATGTGTTGAATTCCTCCGAGATCCATGCCTCATTCATTTTTAGAAATGTGAGGTAGTTAACACTGTGGTGAGCTAGGCGAGTACGCTTATCGGTCACAATCCCCCCTGCTGCGCTGAACGTCCTTTCGGACAGGACACTGGATGAGGGGCAAGCCAACAGTTCGATTGCAAATTGGGCAAGCTCTGGCCAGAGGTCAAGCCTGCCCACCCAGTAGTCTAGGGGTTCATCACTCCTCAGAGCGTCCACATCGGCCGTTAACCCAATGTAGTCGGACACCTGACGGTCTAGGCGTTCCCTGATGCTGGATCCGGATGACACCTGTCGATGGGTCGGCTGAAAGAATGACCTCATATCCGAAGTCACCAACACATCTTCAAACCGGCCTCTTCTTGCAGGCGCTGTTGGATTGGTACCCGCAAATCCTTCTCTGGGAGTGGGAATTGCTCCTCTGCCAGCGCACGCAAAAGCAGAATGCAGCATTTCTCGAAGCAAGGCCTGGAAGTGCTGCATTCTGACAGCCCTCTGCGACGGCGGTAACATTTCCGCCATTTTGTGTTTGTACCGGGGATCTAAGTACGTTGCCACCCAGTACTGGTCCTTGACCCTCATGCTTTTTATACGGGGGTCCCTATTAAAACACTGGAGCATGAAGGCCCCCATTTGCACTCAAGCGGAAGGTATGTGGTGGTGGTGGTGTTGTTGGTGGTAGTGTCTTTGGGGGTGCACATAGCAGAGAGTGAAGAAGAGGGTGCAGATCGAGAGGATGAGGAGGGTGCAGAAGAATAAGGCTGAGTGAGCCACTCAACCAAGTCTGGTGCGTCCTTTAAAGTAATTGAACGCACCTTCTGCAACTTCCCACTTTGGCTCAAGGCTGTTGCTCCTGCCCTACCCCTACCACCCCTGCGGAAGGGCCTGCCTCTTCCTCTGCCTGTCATTTTTTAAATCACCCTGTGACAAAACTCTTAGTCCCTATACCGCTGAAGGACTGCTGCAGTATAGGGCAGCGGTCAGCAGTAGTGCACGTCAACCCTATGTATTGTGGACCGATAGCGGTCCTTACAGAACAGCAGACTGTACTGCACTCAGGCCTATGTACCGTAGCACCCTATACCAAGTTACCAGTCCTTATAAAAACTTTTGTGGACCAAGCAGGTTGTGTGTTAGTGATTAGCAGACTGTACGTCAGTCCCTATACCAATGAAGGACTGCTGCAGTATAGGGCAGCGGTCAGCAGTAGTGCACGTCAACCCTATGTATTGTGGACCGATAGCGGTCCTTACAGAACAGCAGACTGTACTGCACTCAGGCCTATGTACCGTAGCACCCTATACCAAGTTACCAGTCCTTATAAAAACTTTTGTGGACCAAGCAGGTTGTGTGTTAGTGATTAGCAGACTGTACGTCAGTCCCTATACCAATGAAGGACTGCTGCAGTATAGGGCAGCGGTCAGCAGTAGTGCACGGCAACCCTATGTATTGTGGACCGATAGCGGTCCTTACAGAACAGCAGACTGTAACGCACTCAGGCCTATGTACCGTAGCACCCTATACCAAGTTACCAGTCCTTATAAGAACTTTTGTGGACCAAGCAGGTTGTGTGTTAGTGATTAGCAGACTGTACGTCAGTCCCTATACCAATGAAGGACTGCTGCAGTATAGGGCAGCGGTCAGCAGTAGTGCACGGCAACCCTATGTATTGTGGACCGATAGCGGTCCTTACAGAACAGCAGACTGTACTGCACTCAGGCCTATGTACCGTAGCACCCTATACCAAGTTACCAGTCCTTATAAGAACTTTTGTGGACCAAGCAGGTTGTGTGTTAGTGTTTAGCAGACTGTGCGTCAGTCCCTATACCGCTGAAGGACTGCTGCAGTATAGGGCAGCGGTCAGCAGTAGTGCACGGCAACCCTATGTATTGTGGACCGATAGCGGTCCTTACAGAACAGCAGACTGTAACGCACTCAGGCCTATGTACCGTAGCACCCTATACCAAGTTACCAGTCCTTATAAGAACTTTTGTGGACCAAGCAGGTTGTGTGTTAGTGATTAGCAGACTGTACGTCAGTCCCTATACCAATGAAGGACTGCTGCAGTATAGGGCAGCGGTCAGCAGTAGTGCACGGCAACCCTATGTATTGTGGACCGATAGCGGTCCTTACAGAACAGCAGACTGTACTGCACTCAGGCCTATGTACCGTAGCACCCTATACCAAGTTACCAGTCCTTATAAGAACTTTTGTGGACCAAGCAGGTTGTGTGTTAGTGTTTAGCAGACTGTGCGTCAGTCCCTATACCGCTGAAGGACTGCTGCAGTATAGGGCAGCGGTCAGCAGTAGTGCACGGCAACCCTATGTATTGTGGACCGATAGCGGTCCTTACAGAACAGCAGACTGTAACGCACTCAGGCCTATGTACCGTAGCACCCTATACCAAGTTACCAGTCCTTATAAGAACTTTTGTGGACCAAGCAGGTTGTGTGTTAGTGATTAGCAGACTGTACGTCAGTCCCTATACCAATGAAGGACTGCTGCAGTATAGGGCAGCGGTCAGCAGTAGTGCACGGCAACCCTATGTATTGTGGACCGATAGCGGTCCTTACAGAACAGCAGACTGTACTGCACTCAGGCCTATGTACCGTAGCACCCTATACCAAGTTACCAGTCCTTATAAGAACTTTTGTGGACCAAGCAGGTTGTGTGTTAGTGTTTAGCAGACTGTGCGTCAGTCCCTATACCGCTGAAGGACTGCTGCAGTATAGGGCAGCGGTCAGCAGTAGTGCACGGCAACCCTATGTATTGTGGACCGATAGCGGTCCTTACAGAACAGCAGACTGTAACGCACTCAGGCCTATGTACCGTAGCACCCTATACCAAGTTACCAGTCCTTATAAGAACTTTTGTGGACCAAGCAGGTTGTGTGTTAGTGATTAGCAGACTGTACGTCAGTCCCTATACCAATGAAGGACTGCTGCAGTATAGGGCAGCGGTCAGCAGTAGTGCACGGCAACCCTATGTATTGTGGACCGATAGCGGTCCTTACAGAACAGCAGACTGTAACGCACTCAGGCCTATGTACCGTAGCACCCTATACCAAGTTACCAGTCCTTATAAGAACTTTTGTGGACCAAGCAGGTTGTGTGTTAGTGATTAGCAGACTGTACGTCAGTCCCTATACCAATGAAGGACTGCTGCAGTATAGGGCAGCGGTCAGCAGTAGTGCACGGCAACCCTATGTATTGTGGACCGATAGCGGTCCTTACAGAACAGCAGACTGTAACGCACTCAGGCCTATGTACCGTAGCACCCTATACCAAGTTACCAGTCCTTATAAGAACTTTTGTGGACCAAGCAGGTTGTGTGTTAGTGTTTAGCAGACTGTGCGTCAGTCCCTATACCGCTGAAGGACTGCTGCAGTATAGGGCAGCGGTCAGCAGTAGTGCACGGCAACCCTATGTATTGTGGACCGATAGCGGTCCTTACAGAACAGCAGACTGTAACGCACTCAGGCCTATGTACCGTAGCACCCTATACCAAGTTACCAGTCCTTATAAGAACTTTTGTGGACCAAGCAGGTTGTGTGTTAGTGATTAGCAGACTGTACGTCAGTCCCTATACCAATGAAGGACTGCTGCAGTATAGGGCAGCGGTCAGCAGTAGTGCACGGCAACCCTATGTATTGTGGACCGATAGCGGTCCTTACAGAACAGCAGACTGTAACGCACTCAGGCCTATGTACCGTAGCACCCTATACCAAGTTACCAGTCCTTATAAGAACTTTTGTGGACCAAGCAGGTTGTGTGTTAGTGATTAGCAGACTGTACGTCAGTCCCTATACCAATGAAGGACTGCTGCAGTATAGGGCAGCGGTCAGCAGTAGTGCACGGCAACCCTATGTATTGTGGACCGATAGCGGTCCTTACAGAACAGCAGACTGTAACGCACTCAGGCCTATGTACCGTAGCACCCTATACCAAGTTACCAGTCCTTATAAGAACTTTTGTGGACCAAGCAGGTTGTGTGTTAGTGATTAGCAGACTGTACGTCAGTCCCTATACCAATGAAGGACTGCTGCAGTATAGGGCAGCGGTCAGCAGTAGTGCACGGCAACCCTATGTATTGTGGACCGATAGCGGTCCTTACAGAACAGCAGACTGTACTGCACTCAGGCCTATGTACCGTAGCACCCTATACCAAGTTACCAGTCCTTATAAGAACTTTTGTGGACCAAGCAGGTTGTGTGTTAGTGTTTAGCAGACTGTGCGTCAGTCCCTATACCGCTGAAGGACTGCTGCAGTATAGGGCAGCGGTCAGCAGTAGTGCACGTCAACCCTATGTATTGTGGACCGATAGCGGTCCTTACAGAACAGCAGACTGTAACGCACTCAGGCCTATGTACCGTAGCACCCTATACCAAGTTACCAGTCCTTATAAGAACTTTTGTGGACCAAGCAGGTTGTGTGTTAGTGATTAGCAGACTGTACGTCAGTCCCTATACCAATGAAGGACTGCTGCAGTATAGGGCAGCGGTCAGCAGTAGTGCACGGCAACCCTATGTATTGTGGACCGATAGCGGTCCTTACAGAACAGCAGACTGTAACGCACTCAGGCCTATGTACCGTAGCACCCTATACCAAGTTACCAGTCCTTATAAGAACTTTTGTGGACCAAGCAGGTTGTGTGTTAGTGATTAGCAGACTGTACGTCAGTCCCTATACCAATGAAGGACTGCTGCAGTATAGGGCAGCGGTCAGCAGTAGTGCACGGCAACCCTATGTATTGTGGACCGATAGCGGTCCTTACAGAACAGCAGACTGTAACGCACTCAGGCCTATGTACCGTAGCACCCTATACCAAGTTACCAGTCCTTATAAGAACTTTTGTGGACCAAGCAGGTTGTGTGTTAGTGATTAGCAGACTGTACGTCAGTCCCTATACCAATGAAGGACTGCTGCAGTATAGGGCAGCGGTCAGCAGTAGTGCACGGCAACCCTATGTATTGTGGACCGATAGCGGTCCTTACAGAACAGCAGACTGTACTGCACTCAGGCCTATGTACCGTAGCACCCTATACCAAGTTACCAGTCCTTATAAGAACTTTTGTGGACCAAGCAGGTTGTGTGTTAGTGTTTAGCAGACTGTGCGTCAGTCCCTATACCGCTGAAGGACTGCTGCAGTATAGGGCAGCGGTCAGCAGTAGTGCACGTCAACCCTATGTATTGTGGACCGATAGCGGTCCTTACAGAACAGCAGACTGTAACGCACTCAGGCCTATGTACCGTAGCACCCTATACCAAGTTACCAGTCCTTATAAGAACTTTTGTGGACCAAGCAGGTTGTGTATTAGTGTTTAGCAGACTGTGCGTCAGTCCCTATACCGCTGAAGGACTGCTGCAGTATAGGGCAGCGGTCAGCAGTAGTGCACGGCAACCCTATCTATTGTGGACCGATAGCGGTCCTTACAGAACAGCAGACTGTACCGCACCCAAGCCTATGTACCGTAGCACCCTAGACAGACCAAGTTACCAGTCCTGATAAAGAGCTTTGTGGAACAAGTGAGTTGTGAATGATTAGCAGACTGCAGCAGAAGGGCAGCAGTCAAGTATAATATTCTTTCTATATTTGGAAGAAAGAATATTATACGTGTACAAGCCTATTACCGTACCACTGATACCAGTCCTGAAAAGAACCTTTGTGGAACTAATAGTAACAGCAAGTCTTTAAAATTATCCTCACTGCCTGACACACTGCTTCCTGCCTGTCCCTATACAAATTGGCAAAAAAGAGTAGGCTGGAACGATTAGCTGGAACAGCTCTTTTGTGGACCTGATAGTAACAGCTAATGATGATGATGATGATGATGATGAAGAAAGACTAATCTGGCTGAGCTGTCCCTAAAATAGCAGCATACAGCGCTCTGTCCCTTTATCTAAACTGACAAAAGAAACTCAGGCTGCTGACCTAACACCTATACCAGTCCTGAAAAGAACTTTTGTGTACCAAATAGCTAGCGTTTTCTCTGTCCCTACTCCACACAGGATCCTTTCCCTACAGTGACAGAAGAAAGAATGTAAAATGGCCACCGGATCGGGTGTATTTATAGGTTAGGGGGAATGTCCAAGTGTCCATGAGCTGTCATGTCTCAATTGGTTGTCCTGTAACACATGATAAACGTGTCACGAAAGGTTAAAGTTCTTGTATACATTAAACACGTAAGTCCGCCGGGGCGAACGACGGAAAAAGGCGTTCGAACCCGCGGACGGCGAAAGTCGGAAATTCGCCGCGAAACGACCGCCGGGCGAACCGTTCGGCCATCACTACTCCAGACATCTCTCCCGCTGGAGCCAGACTTGCACCCCTCGAACATACAGGAGGGACTGGTACAAAGAGCGTCAAGCCCATGGTAGCAAAAAAGGATGTAGCTCAAAACTGCAAAAAGAGTGTATCCTGTGCACTGGATATGTAATGCTGAGCGGTAAAAAACCTCGAAATTCCGCTGCCGAGTCGTACCGACTAAGCAGCAACAATAAACGTACTGATCAACTTGTAGTCCTGCCCCTACCAACCGGGCAGGATGAACATGCCCCCTAACAACAAAGGGGTGACCCAAGTGCGCCTCCAGCTTGGCAGCTGGGCACACGTGGGCTCCATCGCAGCTTGACATCCACCGTGGTTGTAGGGAGCAGATGTAAACCACATTCCAACTGAACATAAAACTTGTCACCGTCGAAGGCAAACCGTGGACGGAGATAAGTTCGCTGATAACAACCATCAAGTAATGTCCCCTCGGTAACTGTGCAAAACATCTCAGGTAGATACGTGCCGACTCCTCCCGAGCCCTCCATAGAAAGACAGCATGGGATCAATCCTCTGCTCTGTGACGGATGACATTCTCATTGTGGTCAAGCCATCGGGCAGCATCTTGCGCATTTTCAAAGAAATGGTTCTGATCCATGGCGGTGATACGAAGCTTCGCCGGGAACAGCATAGCGTATTTCAGTTGCAACCTCTGTAGGCGCTTTTTAATGTCGGCAAACTAAGAGCATCTGTGTTGCACTTCAGCAGAGAAGTCCGGATAGAAGGATATTCTACTGCCTTGAAATTGCACCGAACCCCTCTCTCTGGCCAACCGCAACACAACTTCCCGGCCCCTGTAGTTCAGGAGTCTGACCAGCATCGCTCTTGGGGGGCCGCCCGGTGGAAGGGGCCGCGGCGGGACTCTGTGCGCCCGCTCCACTGCATATAAAGGGGAAAAAGCTTCCTTGCCAAAAACTTCCTGCAGCCAGTTTTCCATAAACTCAGTGGTGTCCCTACCTTCCACCTTCTCCGGTAACCCCACTATCCGGACATTGTTGCGTCTTAAGCAATTCTCAATGTCGTCTGTTCTGTCAAATGCTAAGTGCGCTTGCTGAGTTGCGATTCTCACATCGCGGTTCAGGTGAGGTAGTTGATCTTCCATAACACTCACCCTCCCTTCCACTGCCGTGGTTCTCTCCCTGATTTTTTGTATATCCTGGCGCAGCAATGACACAGTCTCTTTCAGCCCCCCAAATTTCTCCTTAAGGTCATCCACAGATGTTGTGCATCTCTGTACTGCATGCAGAATCTCACTTAGTGTGGGCTGGGGTGTATCATCTGGCTGCTCCTCAAGTATACCAGGCCTAGGGTCAGGAATAGTATCCATAGGGGCACCATTATCATCCCCATCAGCATGGAGTGAGGAGGCCTCTTCTGCAATGGACGCTGAACACAGCGATGCTTCTGGGGACATGTCCTGTGTTCCTGTAAGCTTCTGGGCGTAATACAACATGTCCCGAGGATGGTCTTTAGCCTGTGGGGGTTTAGTTGACTTACCCCCCTGTGAAGCTTGCTTGTCCTGGCCGCGCGGCGTGCTGTGTGGCTGTGACTGCCAGGCGCCATCTTGGTTGTGTGCGGAGGCCGCAGCTGCGGTTTCTCCCCGGTTTTTGCGGGTCATCCCGTCCGTTCTGAGAGCAGCAGTGTGGTCCCTGAGGGTCTGGGCGTTAGTGTGCGGCAGATCCATCCGAATTTCGGCGGTATTGTCTGCGGGGAGAGGATCAATAGAGGATCACCAGCGGGAGCTCCGTAAAACACCACTGCTCACATGCCCAGTCAGGCCACGCCCCCGGCGAACATGAGTTTGACTCGAACTCGAAGCTCCTTACTGTTCACAGACGCTCTGCATCCAATCTGACAGATCTTAAGCTATTTTGCTAAGAAGAATGGGAAAAATGTCACTCTCTAGATGTGCAAAGCTGGTAGAGACATCCCCAAAAAGACTTGCAGCTGTAATAGCAGTGAAAGGTGGTTCTACAAAGTATTGACTCAGGGGGGCTCAATACAAATGCCCCCACACTATTCACATATTTATTTGTAAAAAAAAAATTAACACCATTTACCATTTTCCTTCCACTTCACAATGATGTGCCACTTTGTGTGATCTGTCACATAAAATTCCAATAAAATACAGTTAGGTTTTTGATTGTAACATTATAAAATGTGGAAAATTTCAAGGGATATGAATACTTTTTCAAGGCACTGTACAAATGAATTTATGGATTTTTTTTTATTTTGCAATTTTTTTTTTCGTTCAATACATTTTTTTATTATAATTTTATTAGGGTTACCGTATATACTCGAGTATAAGCCGAGATTTTCAGCCTCTTTTTTGAGGCTGAAAGTGCCCCCCTCGGCTTATACTCGAGTCATCGCTGTCTGCCCGCTCGATCAGCGTGTCGAGCAGACAGACAGCGGCCATTCTGATTCAAAAGCCGCGCCTCCGGCTCCGCCTTCGCCTGTGATAGGCGGAACACTGAATTTCCCAGCAGCCTGTGTTCCGCCTATCACGGGCATCTTCTCATCCTCGTACTACGGACGAGGATGATACGACGTCCGTGATAGGCGGAACACAGGCTGCTGGGAAATTCAGTGTTCCGCCTATCACAGGCGAAGGAGGAGGCGCGGCTTTTGAATTTTACAATGGCCGCCGACGAAGAGGGCACGGGACGGAGGCAAGGCAAGGCACGGCACGGGACAGGACAGGACGGGACGGGACGGGACGAAGGCAAGGCACGACACGGGACGGAGGCTCGGGACAAAGGCTCGGGACACAGGTAGGCTGGACACACACACACACACACACACACACACACACACACACACACACACACACACACGGATGGAGACACACACACACGGATGGATGGATGGATGGAGACACACACACACACAGGGATGGATGGATACACACACACACAGGGATGGATGGATGGATGGATGGAGACACACACACACAGGGATGGATGGATGGATGGATGGATGGAGACACACACACACAGGGATGGATGGATGGATGGATGGAGACACACACACACAGGGATGGATGGATGGATGGACACACACACACACAGGGATGGATGGACGGACACACAGGGATGGACGGACACACAGGGATGGACGGACACACAGGGATGGACGGACACACACACAGGGATGGACAGGCATGTCTCACCCTCGGCTTATACACGAGTCAATAAGTTTGCCAGTTTTTTTGGGGGTAAATTGGGGGCCTCGGCTTATATTCGGGTCGGCCTATACTCGAGTATATACGGTACATTCAAATCATAAAGAAATTGTAAAATTAGCATTACAAACAGTAAGGAGATGTAACATGGGATTGAGAGTAAATGCCAACTGGCCTTCAATATACAATATGTTCAGGAATTAAATTTATCTTATCAATATGGAGTCCAATCTACTCATTTGTAGGATTCTGGGAAATATTTTTGCATAGTGAGATCTGCATCTAACATTTCTAAAAGAAGTGAGGATGTCTTTGTGCTGATAAGAGGTGCCAGTTTTCTTCACGTAAATTATGAAGAATATTACCTTACGTATGTATAATGCACATCTACTGACGTAATATCTATTCACATGTAGCGCCTACCCCGTTTTTCCGTGAGCCTGATGGTGGCTACCGGGGTAGGGATGGCTGACATACATTCTCAGGGTCCAGGTTTGTGGGCATGGTGGGTGATGAACAAGAAAGAAAGCTTGGGGCCAGTCACTTTTATGCTTAAACAAAAGAGAAGAAGAAGTTTATGTCTCAGAACAGGAAAAATGTAGGAGAGAGGGAATAGGGCCCAGGACACCCTTAAAAACGATCAGTAACAGGCAGATTGGCAGACTCCTTAGACAAAAATAGGTGAGATAAGATAGACAGCAGTACAGGAAAAAGAGCCTTTAAGTTGAACCAGCACATCTGTACTTTGTAGGACAAGCTGTCTCCTCTAGTATCTGAACTTTACTCACAGCTTCATACTCTGATTCCCTTGGATCAGTTCTCTCTGAAGTCCTCCCAACCATTTCATAGCATCCTTCTCATGAAAAGTCCCCTCTGGTTCTCCTAATGCCGTGTACACACGAGCGGACTTTTCAACATCCAAAGTCCGAAGGACTGAGTCCATCAGACTATCCGATCGTGTGTGGGCTGCAACGGACTTTTGACTCGCCAAAGTCCGAAGGACTTTAGAATATGGAACATGCTTCAAATTTTTCCGAAGGAATTCCGCCGGACCCGGTCCCTTCGAAAAATCCGCTCGTGTGTATGCTACTCCGACGGACTAAAACCGACGCTAGGGCAGCTATTGGCTACTGGCTATGAACTTCCTTATTCGAATCCAGTCGTACGTCATCACGTTCGAATCCGTCGGAGTTTAGTGTGATCGTGTGTGGCCAAGTCCGCTCAGCCGAAAAGTCTGTCAGAACTCCGTCGGAATTCCAGCAGAACTCCGACGGAACTCCTTCGGAAGTCTGTCGGACATAAGTCCTCTCGTGTGTACGGGGCTTTAAGAACTCCATCCCACTTGAATCATTTCCGGATCTTTGGCAGGCTTTCCTCTGCATAAACTTGAACACCCGGATAGGCCTCAGACAGGCCTAGCAGCTGGCAGCCACCTGGACAGGCCTCAGGCTTCAGGCCTAGCAGCAAGGAACTGTGCACACATCCACCAAGGCCGGAGCCCTGGTCGGCAACACAGACCCTGGTGTGATAGACTCACCCGGGACAGAAGCTTTTGGAGGGGACTGAATGCTAGCTTCTAACATACCGATTATGGGCCCTGGCTTTTAAGGGAACACTATTCTTTTCAAGGTGTATACCTGGGGACTCTTGAAGCAATGTTACTTTAGATTCAAGTCCATGTCCCCCCAAGACACACAGACTCTGGGAACCCTGTATATGCCATATTAGAAATAGTGACTGCTTCATACTGTTGGGACTCATAGCAGATGCTGATGTCAGAAACTCCAGCCACCTGTCCATCTGTTGTCTGCTATAATGTGTTTATTGTAAATAAGTCTAGTGTGGGCTCAAAGGGGCTTTTAACCATTGTTATTTGTGATTATTAACTCTACTTATGTGTGGAGGAGTTCTGTGTTGATATTTGATAATGTGTATTGTAGTGAACTAGGAGACGATAAGGCTAGGACATGAAAGGTCATATCTCTGAGTCACCTAGTCTGGTTAAATGATTAGTTATTTAGCTCATGTTAATTAGGTTTCTGGTTACAGTTTGTAATGTCATCCTGGTTTATAAATTTGTGTGAGATCTCAAATAAACCGGGAAATTTCTGGTGTACTCCAAGACTGGTGTTGTTTGGTTCTTGGGGTAACTTAGCCAGATCCACTGGTCTTGTGCTCCAGAACTTAGGAAGCGAAATACTGACGGAAGCACTCAAGTGGAGTGTGGGACGTTTTGTCACACCTGGTCACCTGACTTAATTTCATTAAATAGCTTTTCCCAGCATGCATCACAGAAAATATGAGTGGCTGATAAAAGTATGTTTATCCATAACTTGTATGTACTGTAGCTCATCGTACTAATGTCTAGGGATGAACCGAACACCCCCCGGTTCGGTTATCACCAGAACATGCGATCAGGCAAAATAATTTGTGCGAACATGCGAACACCATTAGTGTCTATGGGACATGAGCATGAAAAATCAAACATGCTCATTTTAAAGGCTCATCTGCAAGTTTTTGCCATAAAAAGTGTTTGGGGACCCAGGTCCTGCCCCAGGGGACATGTTTAAATGCAAAAAAAAGTTTTAAAAATTGATGTTTTTTCCAAAGCAGTGATTTTAGGAATGCATAAAGTGAATCAATAAAAATGAAATATTCCTTAAACCACTTCAATACCGGGCATTTTCACCTCCTTCCTACCCAGGCCAATTTTCCGTTTTCAGCGCTGTCACACTTTGAATGACAATTGCACAGTCATGCAACACTGTACCCAAATGAAATTCATAATTTTTCTCCCACAAATAGAGCTTTATTTTGGTGGTATTTGATCACCTCTGCGTTTTTTATTTCTTGCGCTATAAACAAAAGAAGAGTGACAAGTTTGAAAAAAACACAATATTTTTTACTTTTTATAATAAATATCCCAATTTTTTTAAAAAAAATGTTTCCCAAAGTTTAGGCCGATATGTATTCTTCTACATATTTTTGGTAAAAAAATCACAATAAGCGTACATTGATTGGTTTGCGCAAAAGTTACAGCATCTACAAAATAGGGGATAGATTTATGGCATTTTTTTTTACTAGTAATGGCAAATGGCGGCGACTTTCAATTTTTATCATGACTGTGACATTTTGGACACTTTTGAAACTATTTTAGGACCATTCACATTTATATAGCAATCAGTGCTATAAAAATGCACTGATCACTGTATAAATGTCACTGGCAAGGAATGGGTTAACATTAGGGGGCGATCAAGGGGTTAAATGTGTTACCTAGTAAGTGATTCTAACTGTAGGGGGAGGGGACTCACAAGGAGGGGGAGGAAACAGATCAGTGTTCCTCTGTACTGGGAACACACAATTGGTCTCCTCTCCCCTGACAGGACGAGGATTTATGTGTTTATACCCACAGATCCACGTCCCTGCTCTGTTACCGGCAATAGCGGGGTGGGGAAGCAAGTGCTTAAATATCGTGCCTGAGGGGTCCCCTTAGTCTGCCTGTAAAGTAGTGCCATAGTATTCCCGGCAATATAGATAAAAATCAAGGAAAAAAACAGCGTGGGTTCCCCCCCTAATTCCATACCAGGTCTTTTGGGTCTGGTATAGATATTAAAGGGAACTCCATGCAAAACAAAAAAACAAAAAACTGTGTGGGGTCCCTCCCAAAATCCATACCAGGCCCTGGTATGGATTTTAAGGGGATCTCCACGCCAAAATAAAAAACAAATTGGCGTTGTAATGTATTTACGTTGTACACCTACCCATTCACCAAAAAAGTGTCAAAAATGTAAAATCTGTTTTTGACAATTCCTTTATTTAAAAGCAAAAAAAGTGTCCCATGTTCATCCTTCTTCAATCACAGCACCAACGGACCCAAAAAATACAAAGAAAAAAAGCTCCACCTCGATGGGTGGCATCCCGCTGACTGCTGTCTTTTCGCGCTGGCAGCTGTTATAAAGGCAAGTGCAGGGCCAACCAACCCCGCCCCCTCTGACATTACATGATGCCACATGATGTCAAAAGGGGTAGGGTGACCCGGTTACATCACCGGGTAGCCCCGCCCTTACCTATATAACAGCTGTCACAGCCAGGAGACAGCAGTCAGCGGGAAGCCTCCCATCGAGGCGGTGCTTTTTTTCTTCTATTTTTTGGGTCAGTCAGTCCCGTGATTGAAGAAAGATGGACATCGCGGGACACTTTTTCTTTTTTAATAAAGGAATTGTCAAAAACTGTCTCCTGTCATTTTTTTTTTTCTTAACTTTTTTGGTGAATGGGTACAATGTATCCCTACCCATTCACATAGGGGGAGCCAGGATCTGATAAGTGTTATGGGGATGAGGCTCTTGTCCCCATCAACATGGGGGCAAGGTCCTTTGGCGGAGACCCCAAAGCACTCTCCCCATGTTGAGGGCATGTGGCCTGGTATGGTTCAAGGGGGCGTTCGCTCATCCCCCCCATCCTGACCTGCCAGGTCGCATGCTCGGATAAGGGTCTGGTAGGGATCCCACGCCATTTTTATTTTTTTTTGGTGTGGGGTTCCCCTTAAAATCCTCAAATCCCCTTAAAAAGAGGGTTGTTATCCATTCTTACCAGTGTGCAATCTAGGGTTTACAGTAGATTGTTTTAGAGAATCGGAGAGTTTCTGTTAAAGGTAGGTAGAAAAAAGATCTATCCATGGGGACAAGACAGCTTTACATTTTTCATGGTGTCCAATCTTGCAAATTTTTAATGCAACAGTAAAAAAAATAGCTAACAAAATAAATAAAAATGTAAAAAAAAGTTCACCTATTAATGGTTGAAAAAGTAGAAATAAAAATTAGCAGAAAAATAATAGCTAAGGGAAGATGAGGATGCAATTAATCAAGAACGAGTAGGGTTTGTTAAGGCTTTACAAGTGTATACATTTAAATTAAAAGAAAAAAAACATTTTTATTGAGCAGAGAGTCACAAATGTAATACAGGATTCTAGATTACGCTGTTCTGTGTATTCCACACTTCTGGGTATGTGATGTACCTGTTACCCCCGCTTTGGTCTCTCCCACCATCTCATACATCACTAACAAGCCAGCAAGACAAACCCTTCTCCCCCACACTGCAGGGATTAAATGATAATTTTTGTCTATGGGGGAACCAAAAAAGCAGTTATACTTATGTAGCACTAACCCCCGAAGGAGCTGCTGGTTATTTTTGGGCTTACCGTTACCTTCCGTTCTCCTTGTGACATGTCTAGGGGATGTCCTGTGGTAGATGGCCCAGTAACTTGAGACTGACAATAGATCCAGTTGAATGGATTTTATTTGCAAACGTCAACCATTGAACAGTCTTTTAACTTGGGATCAGAGGGTTGGAAAGGAAAGTTCAGGTACTCTCAATGTCAAAGTCTATAAACGTTAAGGAACTTGTTTACTTTGACTGCATCTAGAGAATAGCCATTTGCAGCTGGATGAGCACTCAGGTTGGACAGTCCCTCTCTCACAAGGCCTAGCAGCCAACAAGGTGCTTACTCAGGAACAAAGTCTTTATCAACGACATTGTTGCAGAACATGTAGGGAAACTACAGTTGTAGGATACCTGGATCTTTAAGCCCACTTTCACCCCATATCCCCAAGACCGGATTCTCTTGGTTACTTCAGCCCTTCCAAGCTCTTGTTAAGAAAACCAACCTCAGGCATGGTGTTCTTCTAAAGAGTCCTCCCCTGGAATGCTCGAAGTACACTGAGTCTTTTCCGGACCGGAGACAGCACCCATCCACCTTGGAATCCTTCCTTAGTTGCCTTGCCTTGGGCTAGCCAGCCCCGAGGCATCAAAGTTGGGTGGAACCGCACCCCAGGCCATAGCCTTCCCGGGGGCTGGTCAGGAGGGCCAGGACCATATACTCAGCACAGCATACTAGACCAGAACCCAGAACCACGTGACGTCCGTGTCTTAAATACCCTCTCCCAGAGGGCACAGCGGGAGGGCCACTCCCACTGACCTGACTCCAAGAGGGAATAATTCAAGCCCCTAACCAGACCATAGTTCCACGCCTGCCACCAGAGACAGTGCCCCCTGTGGCCAGGCTGAACATCTCACAGTCCAGTCAGACTGACAAAGAAGACAAATTTAGTCAAATAGGCCCAAACCAAACAGTAGTTTGGGTAAAGCTTTAACTTTGAAAAACAGAGCTCATGCTCTTCAGGAGCCCGCCACTACACTTACCTTATTCCTTGCTTCCATGGAACCCATTGCTGTCCTCTACTGTCTGAAATGGTTTTAGGGGGTCCTCTGCATCCTAACAATGCAGGAATCCTTGTGACTTCTGCAATCTATGGAACGCCCAACAGAAGATTGGTTCTGAAAGGTCACATGGAGAAGAGAAAGCCTGTAAAAGTGATCGGTATCCCCCCCCCCCGCCTGGGTAGTTTTGGATTATCTGGTAAAATAAAACTGAACCCTGCAGTGGGTCTCCCCTGGCGCATGAAGGATTACACACTCATTTTTGTAAAGGGAAACACAAAAAATAAACTTCTTGGGAACTAGCATTTTTATTCTCTGTAGGGCACTCCATGTTATAGGTGACCTCTCAGTATCCTTAAAACTGGTGGTTTTGCATTTTCTTTGATCTTGAGAGTGCCTTCAACTGACAGAGCGGTGGAGAGAAGCTGCTTCGGGGGCTCTGTTGTTATGCAGTTAGGAGGAAGCCTGCAGGAACGAGGAATAAAGGAAGAAAGTATAGCTGCTTTTTCTCATCCTACACATCAATGAAGCGTTTAACTTTTGTAATTTGGGGGAAACCCACTGCATTGGTCAACTTTTTTTTTTTTTTTTTACTTTAAAGTGAAAACATCACTACAACATGCAACTTTCTTTCCTGTTGTTGGTTTTTAGTTATGTTGTTAGTGTCTTTGATCTTTTTTTGTGGGTGCTAATAATATGAGCCCTCCAGGCGTCCCCGGAAAAAACAAAAAACGTCTTAAAGTCTTTGTTCTTTCTACACTACTAATACTGAACCACAAAACTTTGATGATGGTGCAGTCCACAGCTCTGATAGTCTTCATCTGTAAGTACCTACTTTGATTACTGTCAGTATTTAATTATCTACTTGTATCCCTATCTATTTCCACATGTTCAATGTCTTTGCTTATTCTAGATTCTTATTCATTAAAGTAGTATCTTGTAACTTTTTCTAACAAGCTTCAGAAATCTTTGCTTGAAGTGGAGGGTCGTTGTCAGTTTGTCAGTAACATAAAACTCTTATGCCGTTGGATTTTCCGATGGTAAATGTTGGATGTGAGCTTGTTGGCGGTAAGCCTGATCATGTGTATGCTCCATCGGACATTTGTTGGCGGTCTTCCGCCAACAAATGTTGGCTAGCATGTGTTCAAATTTTCCACCAACAAATGTTTGTTGTCGGATTGTCCGATCATGTGTACACAAGTCTGTCGGACAAAAGACCAAAGTACAAACACGCATGCTCAGAAGCAGAAGTGGTCGGTCCTGTAAACTAGCATTTGTAATGGAGAATTAACATTCGTGACGTGGCAAATTATGAGATTTCCATATGCAGCGCATATTAGGCGTGTGCAATTCGTTTCGTAACGTATCGAAATTCGGGCGAATTTTGTATCTTTCGGACATTTGAATGCATCCGAATGTCCGAATAAAAAAATAACGAATTACAACGAATACGAAAGAACTATAACGAATGAATTTGAATGAATTCGAATGAATTCAACATGATTCAGTAATTCTTTAAAGATCTAATGAAACAAAAGGTCAGCTCAAAGTAAATCTTATAGTCCAATCAGCTAATTAATTTTGTGCTGGAGGATGGATTACTGGCAAAGCGCATTCCTGAGAACTGAGTTAGAAGAGTGTTGTATTGTATTTGAGCCGAGGAGAAGAGACATTGTCATTGTGTGTGTTAAAAGATTCAATACACAAATGACTTTCCAAACTATGAATCATTATCACGAATGTCTATACATAAATAAATAGCAAATTTCAACGAATACGAACGAATGAATTTGACACTCTACGAATAATAACGAATCATCCGAAAACGTAACATAACAAATAGAACAGAACGAAAAATATTATTATGCTTTATTTTATTTTTTTGGGCAAGTTACCACAACACAATTATCCTGTAGTTTTTAAGATCAAAGATACAACTATGTTGGTGTCCCTTTTGAATTTTACATTGTATTTTAGAAAATGTAATTGCCTACTCCCAAACTGTCATTTGAAGTAAAACACATAGCCAAGTATTATTCTACACAATTTTTTTATTGTGCATTTAAAAAAAAATTAGACATGCTATCTGCCAATAGAACTTAACCAAAAAGTGCATTCTATGCATCCAAGAATATAGAAAATATACCAAATCAAATCATTATTATTTAGCCGAAAAAATAATGTCAAAGCAATAACTCCAATATTAAATAACACGTTATCTCCTCCGATTCTGCAACATGTCTGGTTGACAAACAGACGCTCCGAAACGAACTGAAAAGCGATCAATGAAAAACGCAAAAAGAAAAGCACGAATAAACACTCACCAAACTTCTACTAACGCGAAATTCGCAGAAGGAGCCCAAAGGGTGGCGCTAAAGAGCTGAAAAAACATGTAGTACGTCTAGTACGTCACTACATTCGTAATTGTTGGCCAACATTTGTGTGATCGTGTGTGTGCAAGACAAGGTTGAGCCAACATCCTTCGGACAAAAGTACACGGTTTTGTTATCGGAAAGTCTGATCGTGCGTACGGGGCATTACGTTTCCAGATCTGCCTACCTACTGCAGCCTTTATTTTGGGGCTGCTCTCACTTCTAAGCATAAAGAGTGAGACGTCAAAGTGGATACTGAGCCAAAAACGCTACTAGGAAGATGTCACTGTTGGAGGCTCTGAGAACTAAAAAAACCCAGGATAATACAGCTGACTAGGGCCATCTTTAATATTGATTGGACCCTGGGCAAAGTTTTCTTGCCCCCCCCCCCCCCCCACATACAGTTTCACTCTCCACCTGCACTGAGACATAAAATAAATAGCATTTAGACTTAAAATCCATTCAATGTATCAGATCAGGAAGCGATTGCGGTTGGTTGTCAGAGGTTATAGTGTATTACCCTTACTGACTGGTTGCTAGAGGTTACATCACACATTACAGCTCACTGATTAGTTGTTAGATGTTACAGCACATGATTTCTGCTTGTTGATTGGTTGCTAGAGATTACTTTACAGCAATACTGCTCACTGATTGGTTGCTAGAGGTTACAGCACAACATCTCCTCACTGCAGGGGGCATGATATACATATGAATGCCACCTTTATTTACATATCTATTCCGTCGGATGCAGCTATTTACATATGAATGCCGGTTATTTACATGTAAACACAGGGTCTACAGGTGAGTCACCTGTACACAACAATAGGACAGATCTGGATAGCATTAGTAGCAGCACTTCACATTGATATATCAGGACACAGCACAGGACTAAAACTTCAAGGGAGGAGGGAATTTAAACTGGGATAGTTGGCAAGTATGAGGCAGCTGCTTTGGGCCCCACAACAATGACAGGGCCCAGGCCAGCTGCCCCTTTTGCCCTGCCTTAAAGATGGCCCTGCAGCTGACTACACTCATTTTAAACTCTATTATGTAAGCTATTTGTTCCGGGACAACAAGTGACCATTCTAATTCAAGCATTTACTCATTATCTGTAATTTTCCAGTGCAGGTCTGAATTTGATTGGTTGCTGTGAGTCAAAAAACATTGCCAGTAAAAAGCACGATGATGAAAGTGTCCTCACTACTTGCTATCATTGTGACTGATTCCAGCACTGGAGATGATAATTTGACTGTACAGACACAACATGGCTTCTTCTGACCCCATATCATCTTAATAATGACTAGGGATGATTAGGGATGAGGTTCAAGTTTGCTGACTGACAGCAATGTTTCTTTTTTGCTTTTGGTAGTGCCAAAAAAACGCCTTTAACCCTTTCACTGCCATTGGGCATACATTACTGTGTCTTAGGTGTGAAAAAATGCTGCAAATGAAGAATGCTTTCAGAAATAGAAGGATTTTCCGACGGAAAATGTTTGATAGGAGCTTGTTGTCGGAAATTCCGACCGCGTGTGGGCTCCATCGGACATTTTCCATCGGAATTTCCATCACACAAAATTTGAGATCTGGTCCTCAAATATTTCGACAACAAAATCCATTGACGTAAATTTGGATCGTGTGTAGACAATTCCAACGCACAAAGTGCCACGCATGCTCGGAATCAAGCAGAAGAGCAGCACTGGCTATTGAACTTAATTTTTCTTGGCTCGTCGTACATGTTGTACGTCACCGCGTTCTTGACGTTTGGAATTTCCGACCAACTTTGTGTGACCGTGTGTATGCAAGACAAGTTTGAGCCAACATCCGTCGGAAAAAAAACATGGATTTTGTTGTTGGAAAATCCTATCATGTGTACAGGGCATAATAGTTTATTTTTATCAATTAAAAAATAGATAGTAAACCGAAGAGAAATCCAAATCAAATCAATATTTGGTGTAACCACCCATTGCCTTCAAACCAGCATCAATTCTTCTAGGTAGACTTGCACACAGTTTTTGAAGGAACTTGGCAGGTAGGTTCTTCCAATAATCTTGGAAAACTAACCACAGATCTTCTGTGGATGTTGGCTGCCTCAAATCCTTCTGTCTCCTCATGTAATCCCAGACAGACTCCATGATGTTGAGATCAGGACTCTGTGGGGGCCAAACCTTCACTCCCAGTGCTCCTTGTTCTTCTTTACACTGAAGATAGTTCTTAATGAATTTGGCTGCATGTTTGGAGTCATTGTCCTGTTGCAGAATACGTTTTGGGCAAATCACACGCCTTCCTGATGGCATGGCGTGATGGATTCATATTTTTCTGGATTTCTCAGCATTGAGGACATCATTGATCCTGACCAAATCTCCAACTCCATTTGCAGAAATGCAGCCCTAAATGTGCAAGGAACCTCCATCATGCTTCACAATTGACTGCAAACACTCATTGTTGTATCGGTCTCTAACCTTTAGCAAACAAATTGCCTCCTGCTAAAGCCAAATATTTCACATTTTGACTCATCAGTCCAGAGCACCCGCTGGCATTTTTTCTCCACCCCAGCTCATATGCTTTCATGCGTAGTTGAATCCCTTAGCCTTGTTTCCACGTTGGACGTATGGCTTTTTGGCTGTAATTCTTCCATGAGGACCCCCTCTGGCCAGACTTCCTCCAGACAGTAGATGGGTGTATCTGGGTTTCCACCAGTTCTGCGCTGATGACAATGCTGGACATCTTCTGATGTAGAAGGGAAGAAATCTTTCATCTGCTGCATTAAGTTTCCCTTGCTGACCACTGTGTCTTTGCTCCTCAACGTTGGTTTTTTTTTTTTTTTTTCTAACTTTCATTAAGGAAAAGAAGGCAGTTTCAAGATTGTTCAGGTGACAAGATGCACACAAAAGAAAAATAAAAGAACTTTAAATTTCCAACAATGTCTGATATCCATAAGATATATAATCAGTATAATTTATTACATACAATTTGCATAGTAAAATGGTAATATAGTAACATAATAGTTCATATTGTAGACATTGTAAAAAACAAACTCATTATTGCTTGTCTCCACAGGATAATAAACATAGGCTAAATTAATTGGTACAATCCAAATATGCATTCAAGGTAGAATGGTAAAAATCTTGCAGTGTAAAACACAAGGGGCATCTAATAGCTCAAGGCGTTTTGTGGCTACTGCCACTCTTCAGGAGAAGATGTAGGGTAGGTATCTATATAAAGAATGTTAAAATTACTGAGGGTAGAAATCGTGTTATAAATGATATCTATCTATAGGGATGGACATAATTACCCAGTAGTATTGGCAGACATGCCAATTAATCTGGGTGTGGGCATAGAGGACTAAAACCCGGCCAGTTAGTCATCAACCCTGTGAGCTGAGGTGGAAGGGCCACGACATAAGATGCTGGAAAACCAGTCCCCGGGAGGAGACCCCTAAGGATTTTAAAGATTGATGTGATCCACATCACCGTAGCTATTTATAAGAAACACTTGGCCTGAGACACCCTGTGCTTCATATAAAGTCCCAATACTTGTTTTTAGTTACCGTATATACTCGAGTATAGGCCGACCCGAATATAAGCCGAGGCCCCCAATTTACCCCCAAAAAAACTGGCAAACTTATTGACTCGTGTATAAGCCGAGGGTGAGACATGCCTGTCCATCCCTGTGTGTGTGTCCGTCCATCCCTGTGTGTCCGTCCATCCCTGTGTGTCCGTCCATCCCTGTGTGTCCGTCCATCCCTGTGTGTGTGTCCGTCCATCCCTGTGTGTCCGTCCATCCCTGTGTGTCCGTCCATCCATCCCTGTGTGTGTGTGTGTCCATCCATCCATCCATCCCTGTGTGTGTGTGTGTCCATCCATCCATCCATCCCTGTGTGTGTGTGTCTCCATCCATCCATCCATCCCTGTGTGTGTGTGTCTCCATCCATCCATCCCTGTGTGTGTGTGTCTCCATCCATCCATCCATCCCTGTGTGTGTGTGTATCCATCCATCCCTGTGTGTGTGTGTCCGTGTGTGTGTGTGTGTGTGTGTGTGTGTGTGTGTGTGTGTGTGTGTGTGTGTGTGTCCAGCCTACCTGTGTCCCGAGCCTGTGTCCCGTGCCTTGCCTCCTTGCCTCCGTCCCGTGCCTTGCCTCCTTGCCTCTGTCCCGTGGCGTGCCTTGCCTCCGTCCCGTGTCGTGCCTTGCCTCCGTCCCGTCCCGTGCCGTGCCTTGCCTTGCCTCCGTCCCGTGCCTTGCCAGGATCGCCGCTCTTCGTCGGCGCCTCGGCGGACATTCTACCATTCAAACGCCGCGCCTCCGCCTCCGCCTTCGCCTGTGATTAGGCGGAACACTGAATTTCCCAGCAGCCTGTGTTCCGCCTATCACGGACATCGTCTCATCCTCGTCCGTAGTACGAGGATGAGACGATGTCCGTGATAGGCGGAACACAGGCTGCTGGGAAATTCAGTGTTCCGCCTATCACAGGCGAAGGCGGAGGCGGAGGCGCGGCGTTTGAATGGTAGAATGTCCGCTGTCTGTCTGCTCGACACGCTGATCGAGCAGGGAGACAGTGATGACTCGAGTATAAGCCGAGGGGGGCACTTTCAGCCTCAAAAAAGAGGCTGAAAATCTCGGCTTATACTCGAGTATATACGGTATTTGTTTTTAATTTATTTCTTCTTAGTCATTTAACAGGGATGGATGCATGCACCCTTATCTAATAAATGTTGGTACTCTCCATTGCCAGTATCCCCTTAGGTGTCTATAGACTTACCAACCAATCTATAATAGGTTAACATAGTTATCATTTTATTTATTGTCTATTTATAACAATTATAAAACAACATATCGTAAGATACATAAATGATGAAATTTTACCGTTGAGAAATACAAAAATAATAAGCAGAGCAAGCTAATAGAACTTGACAGTGATACAGGTATGGGCGAGTATCAGCGACTTCCATCAATGGATCAGCTAAAAAAAAATTCCATACAGTATCCAATATTAATTCAGGTTGAAAAGGTATGTGTCAGATAGTAATACATATATAAAGGATGTTCAAAGGGTGTTTCTAGTGGGAGTCAGAAGGGTGTATAGTTGTCAGATTCAAGAAGTTATACTGAATCATCCCAAGCTTTCCAAGTTCTATAAAATAGGGGTAGGTTACCATCGATCTTTGCAGTCATGTGTTCCATCCTGCGTATGTCTGCAACTATGGAAAGAAAATGGTGGAAAGTAGGAGGGGAAGTAGAGAGCAAATGCCTAGGAATGGCTCGTTTCGCTGCTAACAATATGAAGGACCCAAGTTTCTGTAGTGATTTGGAGATGTCCGGTAAAGGGAGGCCCAGGAGGAAATACATAGGATTCAATTGAATGGTTGTAGAGAGTAATATTTGTAATAATTTTTGAAACTGGGACCAGTATGGGCCAATGACAGGACATTCCCAGAAGATATGGAAGTGAGTGCCCACAGACTATCCACATCTCCAGCATAGATTAGACACAGGAGGGTTATGAATGTGTAACAAATCAGGAGTTCTGTACCAAAAGAGTAGTATCTTAATGGCAGTTTCTTTTTGTGCTACACATTGTGAGATTTTTGAGGATGATTCTCAAATTTTCTAGCAATGCGATTGGACGGTTAAATATTCAAGACCATTTTTTCATGTAGTTGTGTGAGGAGTCTGTTAGAAGGGGTGTCTCTTGAAGCATTTTTATATATGGATGAAATTAATTTGGATTTGTCTGGGCCATTTGCACATAGTATTTCAAAGTCTGTGGGTTTCTCTAAGGATAGTAAGGGTGAATTGGTGTACCAGATGTCCCATGGAAGTGTTCATAAATAAGACAATCCGGAATGTCCGGGTTAAAAAGGACATTCGGGAGTGGAGATCAAGGAGAGGAAAGAGAGAACCGATCTGCACATTTCTTCCAAATGGATAGGTTGAAAAGCATCAGGCCGAACAAAGAGATCTCAATTGGGGCATGAATTTATTTGAGGATGGCCATAACATGTAGTAGGGATCTACAAATAAAAACACAAAAAAATACAGAATTTTTTTTTTTTTTTTAATCTGAAGGTGAAAAAATTTCAGGCTTCCCAAGCAAAAGTCATGGGTTGTGGTGAGAGGCATAGCAGCCTGCAGGAACCGGCTGATCAGTGATCAGTGGTAGGCAACTAATCGATCATGAGAAAGGGAAGAAACGTCTTCCAGAAAAGTAGGATCTATCCAGCAGAAAGGAGTGTGTCTCTCTTTGTGAGAGAAGGTGACCAGTCTCCAGGAAGGTCACTGTCATAGCCAGAGTACGTAGGATCTGGCCATGATGTGAAAACATTAAAGATTAATGGAGGGAGGGTCTTTTCAGGTTGGGAATCTGTGAGAGTTGGCTCATTGCGGTGTGGAAAAGGCCTTCTGCAATCTTCGTTGGACTGGGGTCCAGATCTTGGCTGGGGTAGTGTGTGGGTTCAGAGCTTGGGGTTGGAGATCTTCTTCAGGAATGAGTGGGAGACCCAGGTTGTGGATAACAGCTTCACTTTCCTAGACGCCATCTTTGGAAGCGAACAAGTAATAGGCGAACCCCCAACGGTAAGGCACCTGATGATTTTGTAGATGTGTGCCGACAGGGCGAAAGTTGCGCCTTTTGCCTAGAGTGATCAGAGAGAGATCATTGAATATCTGGATCTTGGATTGTTTAAAGTCAATGCGTGACTTGTTGTGGGTTACAACTGTGAGGGCTTCTTTGCTCTCGTAATAGTGGAAACGGACAATGACGTCTCTGGGGTTAGCACTGGGGGGAGGTTTTGGAGCCAAGGATCTGTGTGCCCTGTCCAGGTGCCAGTCTATATCAGGGATATATAAGATAGGGATGAAGCTCCTTGTCACTAACCTTTTCAGGGATCCCTCTGATTCTCAAATTCTGGCGTCCAAATCTTCCTGCTGTAGCTGGAGCTGGGAGACTGTATGTTTCATGGTGGCGTTGTCTTCCTCGAGAGCATGTACATATTGGGTTAATTCATGGAATTTAGTCTCCAGTGTGTCAGCGCGTTCCCCCAATTGATCAATTTCTCCCCCACAGCTCATGTGCTATTTTACCCACCTCTTTAGCAATGCTGTGGGTCAGATCATGCAGTAGTGAATTCAGTTTGAGGTCAAGTACAGCCACTGTCACGACATCTGTGGGGTTTTCAGATGGATGGGATTGCTGGGACTGCTGGGCCCTGTTGTCCTCCAAGGGCACGTTTCCCGCCGTCGTGCGGGGTTTGGCTGTGTCTGGCGGGCCGAGTGGATCACTCGAGGCCGAGGAATGATGCCTATACAGGAAACGCTCCATACCGTGGGTAGACCGCAACGGTGACAGTGGGATAAAGCCTCTGTAGATTGCTTTCTGGAAGCCAATCTTACCCATACAGTGCCTGGGGACCTCTGGCAGTTGGCGATGTTGCACCTAGGGTTGTTTATGCTATGTTAGCTTTATAGGAGCCACGGACAGAGAGACGGGGACCGGAGCTCTTTCCTTACACGTCCGCCATCCTGCACGCTGCGCCTGCGCCATCCATTTTATCTAGTTTTAGAGGAGTAGATTACTTTAGTTTACATATTATTGTTTTTTATTTTGTACGGTGTCAATGTTCGGGGTTGCAGTGTGTTGGGTTATTCCCCTGGCCCCTGTGCTCAGTCCTGGGAGCTGTGATGCACTCCTGGGGCCCTCCCTTTCCCCCCCTCCTCCCTTGGGCGCTGCAGGGAGGAACCCCTACTGCTCATCGACATCATGCATCCAGTGCCGTGTGCACTACGTCATTGGCAGTGGCGATAGCGTGCCAACGCTGCATGATTCCAGCTTAACGTCCCCCACAAGGAATGGCGAGCAGTGCTACTGCTTGGCTGTCGATGCCTTCTTCCTCATTGGCCGCTAGCGTGTCATAGGTGGACAACCACGGCCATATTGGAAGTACTTATACTTATACTCCCCCCAGTTGATCCTGACATGTCACTGACATGTCACCCCGGTGATCATTATGCACCCTTTGACCTTAACTGCTTCTGCAGGTATTGTAGGTTTATTAGTTACTTCTCTTTATAGCTCTATGATAGTTTATATTACAATATATAATTTTTTTATAGATGGTTACGGTGAAGTGGATCACATCAATCTTTTATATCCATAGGGGTTTCCTCCCTAGGACCGCGGTTTCCCATTCGTTTTCCACCATCTTGTGTCATGGTCTTTCCAGCACCCAGACTCATTGACATATCTGCCAGTACTACTGGGTAATTATTTCTATCCTACATCTGCTTCTGAAGAGTGGCAGTAGCCACGAAACGCGTCAAGCTATTAGATGCCCCCTGTGTTTTACACTGCAAGATTTTTACTATTCTACCCTGAATGCATATTTGGTTTGTACCAATTAATTTAGCCTATGTTTATTATCCCGTGGAGATGCAAATTGTATGTAATAAATTATACTAATTATATATTGTTGTTGTGCAATATTCCTCCATTGAATGTTCATGGTTCTAGCTCATTATGTACTTGCCAGACACATTTTTGTTGTGGTATTCTCCCTGGTTGCATGCTCCATACAAAGTCCCAAACCTCTCTCCATAATCACATTATATAATGGACATTCCAAGGAATTTAGTAAGAGGCATGGTGAGTTTTTTGAAGTTTTGATTTTTTCCCACAATTCTTTGCAAAAAAATGTTTTTTTCTTGTTTTTTTTTCACACAATTTTCATATTAACAGTTTTTTCTCACACACAGCATATGCATACCACACATTAAGCCCAAAAATACATTCTGCTACTCCTCCTGAATATGATAATACCACATGTGTGAGACTTTTACACAGCCTGACCACATAGAGAGGTCCACCATGCAGGAAGCACCATTTATGTGCATTTAACCTTTAATAAACAACTTTACCTCAGTGAAAGAAACACATGTGCATAAGTCAGAAAGACCAAAAAAAAGAATTTCACAAGGTGCAATTCACAAGATGGGTACATAGCAGTGACAGAACACATAGGGGGTAATTTACTAAGATGAATGCGCTGCACTGGTTCATACCTCAATTTGTGCGCCAGATCAATTATTAATTGAGCGTATGAACCGGCACGCGCATAAGCGCAGCAATAATATGCCGGCGCACTCGATAATAATATGCAATTGATAATATTGCACACCATATCATTAACAGTCCATTCACACAGGGGCAACCCGACTTCCAGCGCGACTTTGGGAGGCAACTTGGACACGACTTGAGTATGAATCACAGCGCGACTTACAACACGACTTGGGGCGACTTACAACACGACTTTAAGTTGCACCCAGGCCAGGCGACTTTAATAATAAAAAAAAAACGGTCAAAAAAATAAATAATAAAATGGCGTGGGGGACCCCCTCAAAATCCATGCCAGGCCCTTCAGGTCTGACATGTATTTTAAGGGGAACCCCGCACAAAAAAAATAAAAAAAATGCCTGGGGGTCCCCTCAAAATCCATACAAGACCCTTATCCGAGCACGCAACCTGGCAGGCCACAGGAAAAGAGGGGGGACGAGAGAGCGCCCCACCTCCTGAACCATACGAGGCCACATGCCCTCAACATTGGGAGGGTGCTTTGGGGTACCACTCAAAGAACCTTGTCCCAATGTTGATGAGGACAAGGGCCTCATCCCCACAACCCTGCCTGGTGGTTGTTGGGGTCTGCGGGCGGGGGGGCTGATCGGAATCTGGAAGCCCCCTTTAAGGGACCCCCAGATCCCGGCCTCCCCCTTTGTGAAATGGTAAGGGGGTACAAAAGTACCCTTACCATTTCACCAAAAAAGTGTCAAAAGTGTTAAAAATGACAAGAGCCAGTTTTTGACAATTCCTTTATTAAAGTCTTCTTCTTTTTATCTTCTTCGGGTCTTCTTCCTTCTTCCTTCCTTCATCCTTTGGTTTCTTCCTCCATTTTCTTCTTCCTCTATCTTCTTCTTCCTTTGATCCTCTGCTTCTTGCTCCGGCGTTCTCATCCAGCATCTTCCTCCGTGTCATCTCTTCTTCCCAGCTTCGTTTTCCGTGCAATGTGAGGCTCCCACTGTGTGATGCTTCTCTTCTTCTGACACTTATATTATGGAACCGTGCGTCATTATATAAGAACTGTCAGAAGAAGAGAAGCGTCACACACAGCGGGAGACTCCCATTGTGTGGAGCGGCCTAAGAACGAAGAGAGGAAAAAGAGACGTCGCGGAGGAAGATGCCAAACGAAAAACACCGAAGCAAGAAGCAGAGGATCGGAGGAAGAAGCAGATGGAGGAAGAAGAAGGTGGAGGAAGAAGAAGATGGAGGAAGAAACCAAAGGATGAAGGAAGGAAGAAGGAAGAAGACCCGAAGAAGATGAAAAGAAGAAGACTTTAATAAAGGAATTGTCAAAAACTGGCTCTTGTCATTTTTAACACCTTTGTCACTTTTTTGGTGAACGGGGGGCTGAGATCTGTGGGTCCCATTGTTAAAGGGGACTTCCAGATTCCGTTAAGCCCCCCACCTGCAGACGCCCACAACCACCGGCCAGGGTTGTGGGGATGAGGCCCTTGTCCTAATCAAAATGGGGACAAAGTGCTTTGGTGGTACCCCAAAGCACCCTCCCAATGTTGAGGGCATGTGGCCTGGTATGGTTCAGGAGGGGGGGGCGCTCTCTCATCCCCCCCTTCTTTTTATGCGACCTGCCAGGTTGCATGCTCGGATAATGGTCTGGTATGGATTTTGAGGGGAACTCCCACGCCATTTTTTTTTTTGGTGCAGAGTTCCCCTTAAAATCCATGCCAGACCTGAAGGGCCTGGTATGGAATTTCGGGGGACCCCCACGCATTTTTTTTCTTAATGCTAACATGACCTGTGTGCAAATAGCCTTAAAAAAACCCATAGAAGTGAACCAGCGCAAAAAAAAAAAAGGCAAGTTGAGAGGTGCGCCTGTTCAACTTATGCAAATGCATCTACATGGCTTGACATTTACTAAGATTTTGCCGGCGCAGTGAACCAAAGCACTTGAATGTGCGCAAATGCCGCTTGCGAATGAACAAATGCCGCATGCGCAGTGCATAAAGTGACCTTTCGCAGTTCTAAGTGTATTTGCAGGTACAGCAGGCTTGTTCACAGAAAGTTACTTTTCCATTCTATTTTGGGCATATTTGTTACTTGGACAGTTATAACTATACTTCCTCACATCACCCCACATCACCCCCATAATATTGGCACTTCCACCTTCTTTTAATTCTGAGTTGAAGAATGCATGTGCCATGTCTATAGCTGCGCACCTCCCGTGCGCTGGCAACATGATAGTAAATGGGGAATTTCACTGTGTTACAGGCGCAAATGCTTTGTGAATACGAAAACGGCCGTTGTGCATCAGCATGTGCCGCAACTCATGGCGCAAACCGTTTGTAAATCAGCTCCATAGTGTTCTCTGTTCTTATTAAAAGGTGACCGACAGCGCTTAAAAAAACATACACAATAAAATACATAAGCCGCTTTAAGAGACTAAAACATCCATCCATCCAGCTCCAGTACTCATCTGCCTAGCCTCAGGCAGCTTGCAGAGATTATACTTGCAGAGATTGCCAGCCAGAAAGTGTTGATAACTGCAGAGCTTATCAGAGCTTGTCAGAGCTTGTCAGCTGGAAGGCACCAGTGTTTCATCAGATTAGGCGACCCATCATAAAACGGAAGTGACGTTTGGTCGCCGCCATTTTTCTACACCCCGCACTCGTCCACAGTAAGGATACACTGAGAAGGGGCAAGCGGACATCCTGTTACACCCACTGGAGCCTTGCATTCTACACTTTTTTTATAACAGTAAACTGAGTTTATATAGTGAAATACAGTACTTAGAACTCCATGTGAATGTTTAGATGTTGAATTTTAAAATGAATAAAAAGTGAGTATAAGGCCCCTTTCACAAGGGACGGAGTAATGATCCGCCCCGTGATGATCCGCTTGCTCAGTGGGGATCGCTCCGTTTGTCCCCGCTGAGCCGGCGTATAACAGGGCAGTCCTGGCACACTGTGCAGGGAGCGCCCTGTCAGCTCTCCGTTCTCCTCTATGGAGGATCGGATGAACATGGACCGTCTGTCCGTGTTCATCTGATCCACTATGCAGACGGATAGAAAAAAAGGATTTTCCTCTGTCTGCAGAATCGGACAATAGCGGAGGCAGACGATATCGGGTGTCTGTGGATGTTCATCCACAGACACCTGCTATCCCATAGGGATGCATGTATGTCTGTATTTCATCCGCAAACGTATGGGTCAAATACAGACATACGGTCCGCATGTGTGAAAGGGGCCTAAAGATAAATCATTATCACTTTTAAAGATATTAGAAAAAGAGGACAGAGAGCAAAAAATTAAGAAAAAAAAGAAATATAATAGAGATTTGATCGACTACCAAGGTGGAGTCGTTTTTGAATAGCAAAAAAGATTATTGGCTGAACAGGCCCTTATATTCAATTGTGATATGGAAGTTGGGGTACCTGTTGATGTTAATATAGGTCCTCCCCTTTCGGGGGGCACAGCCCAACAATCAAAAAAAATCCTCCAGGTGGCCAATTTGGGCCTCCCCTGAGAGGGAGACAAGGACCGTACCAATCCCCCTATAGGCAGGGTGGGGGAGGTAGAGGTGGGCTACCACATAATTACATACCACTGCCACATGGCATCCCTGTGGATCGGGTAACACCTCTGGTAGTGGATGCGGTCGCGGCAATACCCATGGCAATACTGGGTCAATTCAGGGTCGCCCTCCCCTTATTAGGGCTCAAGGGCAGTATAATAACAGTGGTGGGGGTTTCCCAGCTTCCCGTGGCCCTGATTATGGGACAAATTCGCACTATGGGTATGGCCCTGATTATGGGCCCAGGCCTAGAGAATCTCATCAGTTTGACCCTATAGGCATGTCTGATAGGAGAAATGATTTTGACTATAATGTCAGCACATATAATAACTTTTTATCCATTACGTGTCATAGAGGGCCCTCAGGGTGAATATGAACATAGAGAAGGCGATGGCCTACTTAATGTACCCCAATACCCTATGCCCAGAGATTCCGGTGGGTTTGCCAGCCCGGGTCCATCCAACCAGGATTACCAGCATTGGGGTTTTCACAAACCCAATCAGGGCACCAAAAGGTTGGTGGGCAAAAGAGAGGATCTAGAGGGAGGAGGCGGTTACGAGCTAAAAAGAGGTGACCGGATATTCAACTTGAGCTCAGTAGTCTTGACCAACTCTGAAAAGCTTGTGTTGAATAAGGGTTTGAAGTTTGCACCTCCTCATGGGCTGAATACATTTCAGACCTACATGGATGTGCATAAGTTCACACGTAGGCTGAGTATTAAACGATATATGGCTTCTAATCCAATCCAGACTGACACGACCCTATCTAATGAATTTTGACACTCAGAGCTCTCAAACACATCCCTATTCAATTCACCAGGGGCTTTAGCCCCCTCCCTGAAGGTTTTTAGGGATTTAGTGTTGATGGATATCGATCATATGCCCATTAAAAGGGTGAGATCGAATAAAGAAATGGTGTCCGGCCTAAATTCCTTATGTGGATTAGGCGGATAAAGGGGGTGGTATTATAATCCTTGACAGACTATCTAATGGAAATGCATAGGATCCTTGGTGATCTTGATACTTACACCACACTCCGGTCAGGCCCTAAGGTTAAGTATCAAAAAGAATTAGAGCTTTTGGTTCAGAGAGGCTTTGAACAGGACATCTTAAATAAGAAGGAGAAGTTGTACCTGGTGCCTAAAGCACCACGTACACCAGTAATCTATTACACCCTCCCTGCCCCCCCGGACGTCCCATTGTGAGTGGCATTGATTCTATCACATGGGCAGGTATATAGACTTCTATTTACAGCCATTGAGAACTAAAATGCCTTCACATATAAAGGATTTGCGTCATGTGATTAATTTGTTGGCTGAGCATACCCCAAGCACAGGGTTGGGATTAGTAATGGCGGATGTCATATCACTCTACACAGTGATACTGCATGGTCTGGGACTTTTTGCTGTTGAGTATTTTTTGAGATGGGATTCTGATTTATTTGATTAACAAATTTATTTTATTATGGAATTACTTCAATTTGTGGCAACCTGTAGTTATTTTTAGTTTGGTGGCCAGTTTTATAGACAGGATAGAGGGGTCGCCATAAGGACCAAATATGCCCTGAGTTTGGCAAACCTTTTTAGAGACCTCAGGTGGTGCTATGGGCTAGGTACATAGACGACATCATCCTCCTATTTGATGGCAGCCGAGTTGATTTGAACCTCTTCATTGGTGAATTAAATGCCAATACAAGAGGCATTTTTCTCAATTATGAGGCCAGTGAAATGGAAATAAATTTTTTAGACTTGAAAATTGGGGTGAAGGATGGTTTGCAACTGCTACTTTTTTTAAGAGCACTGATCGTAATGCCTACTTCCCTAGTGATAGCTGCCACCATGAGGCCTGGCTTAGATCAGTGCCAAAGAGCCAGTATATATGCCCGAAGTGAAATTGCTCGGATAATAGAGAATTTTTGCTTTAGGCTGAGATCCTGACTAAACACTTTATAGAAAAAGATTACACAGACGCTTCCCTTAAAAACATCCTGGAGGAGGTGTCGCTACTTCATAGGAATGCCCTGCTTAGGAAAAGAACACACTACAGGGATAGGGTACCTTCTGTCTCTTTTATTTCCACTTATTTCATACAACATAGAAATTTTGGAAAACTTATCAGAAAACACTGGCATATTCTCACCAATGACCAGACTTTGAGCAGTGTCCTTCCTGCCAAACCACAGGTGATTTACAAGGGAGCTTCTTCCCTTAGAGGAAGAGTGGCCCCCAATGTTCTTGATCCCCCTCCATAAAGAGGGGGTTTTTCGAGAATTTGACTGGGTTCCACCAATGTAGGAGGTGTAGAGTGTGCTCCCTAAGTGGATGTCCACACAGGAGAACTCATAAATTCATATCTACAAGTACCTTGGCAGAATTAGAAATTAAGGCATTCATCACATGCTCCACTGAGGGAGTTGTTTACCTGCTCCAATGTCCGTGTGGACTACACTATGTGGGCAGGACTTAACGCCCCTTTCGGTCAGACGCAATGAGCATGTGACGAATATAAAAAATGCCTTTCTTAAGCATCCAGTCTCCAGACACTACCTAGAAGTTCACAACAAAAATCCTGCCAGGACCATCTTTCTGGGGATTGACAGGTACACCCCCCACTGGAGGGGTGGGTCCTTGGTGCGTGATATCTTGAGGCTGGAGATGGCGTGGATACATAAAATAAAATGCTATAGCCCTTTTGGGTTAAATCTGGAGGACGATTTTAAATGCATTTATCGATGATTCATAAGCTATGCTATTTTATTTATGTGCACTTGATGTGAACCCTTAGTGGCCACACCTGTAATTTTTGTTTTTTTCTGGTATTGGTTTAATGTCATTAATTGATGTCATCTGACCATTATTGATTATTGGAGGTATTAATAGAGGACTAAGGTTGGGGACTTTAAATGAAGGTATGGCCTGGTAAGGTCAATTCTTCCATCCCCTGGGACTTTGAATGAAATTGTGGCCTGGTAAGGTCACATATTTCCATCCCTATACATATCAAGAGAGGAGAGCGAACAAATGGGTGGGACTTTGAACGAAGCACATGGTTACAATAGAATAGTTTGGTGATTATAATAGGGATTTATTGATTGCCAAAGTATACAGACAAGGTATGCGATGTACAAATACATTGAAATAGTACATGGGTAAAGCAATATATCTTAAAATAGTACATGGGTAAAGCTATATATCTTAGTTATAACTTGAGTACACATATAATGGCAAAACAATCATATTCCAAATTACACCAAAAACGCATTTAGGGTAAAACCATAATACAGGGTAATGCCTGCAAAACCTCAGGCCTCTTGGATCCTTATATGGGATATTAAAGGTTAGCTAGCAAAGCTATCTGGGTATAGACAAATATCAAATTGTATGGCAGCTCTATGCATTTCGTGGCTAGACGGCCACTCGTCAGGAGCCAGCACTTGATGTACCTAAGGAATAAAAATATTGGTATAAATTTAGATGATAAAGTGGGCATACATATGTATGGGCAGGGGTAGAGTTAAACACCCCCATACCACATGCAAATTAGCTTACTCAAGTTTGTGCGGTGGTGGTGTGGTGCCTAGTAACGTCAGCCATCTAACAGCATAACCCACCGGGAGCCGCGGCAGGCAATCAATCAAGGGGGGGCATCCCATGGGCCACACTCAGGGCGGGCATGAAACCAAGGCGACCTATGTATAAGGTGAAAGTTAAGGTGAACCAAAGAATTCACAACAAGAAAGTGAAAGATTAGTGAAGATAAGAGAAAGTCAGTGCTGGAAACTAAGGATAATGGTGAGGAAAAATATAATAGGGAGAGTTTAAGGAAAACGAGTTACTGTCAGTGAAGTGGGAAAGTGACAATTTCCATAAGAAAAGGAGATGCAATTGACTAAACACCTATATAAAGTGTTTCAGTTGAGTTAGGAAGGGAGAAGTCCTAGACTGTGTTCAAACCGATGTAGAGTGAAGCCTTGTGTGTCACAGCCCGCCCGCCCGCCACAGCACATCAGCGTCACGCATCCCATGCCTGATGTGCGGCGCTCTACGGGCGCTGCTGCATTTAGGCATGAGGGAGCTACGCTCGCGAGCAGATTGTGGAATTGGGGGTGTAGGCTGGCCGGGAACCCAACACCCGACTCGCCTTGCCCCTCCCCCTGTCACGCTACGCGGCGTGACGTCGGTGGGCGGTCCTGGGGTGGCGTCTTTATGGGCGCCCTCCGGGCGGGCTGTGACACACAAGGCTTCACTCTACATCGGTTTGAACACAGTCTAGGACTTCTCCCTTCCTAACTCAACTGAAACACTTTATATAGGTATTTAGTCAATTGCATCTCCTTTTCTTATGGAAATTGTCACTTTCCCACTTCACTGACAGTAACTCGTTTTCCTTAAACTCTCCCTATTATATTTTTCCTCACCATTCTCCTTAGTTTCCAGCACTGACTTTCTCTTATCTTCACTAATCTTTCACTTTCTTGTTGTGAATTCTTTGGTTCACCTTAACTTTCACCTTATACATAGGTCGCCTTGGTTTCATGCCCGCCCTGAGTGTGGCCCATGGGATGCCCCCCCTTGATTGATTGCCTGCCGCGGCTCCCGGTGGGTTATGCTGTTAGATGGCTGACGTTACTAGGCACCACACCACCACCGCACAAACTTGAGTAAGCTAATTTGCATGTGGTATGGGGGTGTTTAACTCTACCCCTGCCCATACATATGTATGCCCACTTTATCATCTAAATTTATACCAATATTTTTATTCCTTAGGTACATCAAGTGCTGGCTCCTGACGAGTGGCCGTCTAGCCACGAAATGCATAGAGCTGCCATACAATTTGATATTTGTCTATACCCAGA
Organism: Lithobates pipiens; assembly: GCF_037356315.1. Taxonomy (NCBI): domain Eukaryota; kingdom Metazoa; phylum Chordata; class Amphibia; order Anura; family Ranidae; genus Lithobates; species Lithobates pipiens. The sequence goes on along the minus strand of NW_027507884.1, from coordinate 401,730 downwards.
TAGCTTTGCTAGCTAACCTTTAATATCCCATATAAGGATCCAAGAGGCCTGAGGTTTTGCAGGCATTACCCTGTATTATGGTTTTACCCTAAATGCGTTTTTGGTGTAATTTGGAATATGATTGTTTTGCCATTATATGTGTACTCAAGTTATAACTAAGATATATAGCTTTACCCATGTACTATTTTAAGATATATTGCTTTACCCATGTACTATTTCAATGTATTTGTACATCGCATACCTTGTCTGTATACTTTGGCAATCAATAAATCCCTATTATAATCACCAAACTATTCTATTGTAACCATGTGCTTCGTTCAAAGTCCCACCCATTTGTTCGCTCTCCTCTATTGATTATTGGAGGTCATTTTTGGTCCCTATTGGTCTTCTTAGCTCGTGATTTAGATGTCACTGAGTTTTATGTGCACAATTTGGTTTTTTATTACTAATATGGGAGGTGTATTTTTTGGTTGGTAGGGAGGTACATCAAACCCTTCCAGCTCATGTGCTCTGGAAGCACTATCATGTTATGTGACACCAGTAGTGATTTATTTGAAACATACATATCTTTTTGGGTGTTATGTTTTTCTTTCCCCGCTAGATGGCATAGCGGGACTAACACTCAAGTGTTTACCCTAATATGGCCACTTCTGTGTAGGTGCACAGATAAAAAAAAATGCATCATTTTTTATATAGAACTTGAATTGCTCCTGTCCTTTGTCAGTTAGCTTTCTATATAATTTTTTTATATATTTAAAAATGTTTTACTTTTTTTATATTTAATACAATACCTGTTATTTCTACTTTGCAATGACATGATGAGGTCCCACCGCTCAGGTTTCACAACAAGGTGTGGTTTTGGAAATGTATTTAAAGCGATGAGTAAGTGCGTCGCCCGTTCCCCAGATGACATCTTTTTAAGACAAAACGTACGTTGGGAGGTTGATGTGCTGATGTCATTGTGGTGTACCTTGTATGCGAACGGGTGTCTGCAAACTGTCTGACAATTTTTGTATTGATGTTTTTACCTGCAGTTCCATGTAAGTGCAATTTTATTTTTAAATAAACTTTTGTTATACTGATTCACGCTATGATGAGAGCCTCTCTCCATCTCTCTGGGTCTCTGATTGCTGCTTGCCCCATATATCTGTCAAACTGAGATATCCTGGCTTGCCTTTGGTGTAACCGCAGAGGGGTGCTGCTGCTGAATTTATGTCTGGACTTTGACTAATTATATAAGCTTGCTAAAGCTTGCCCTCCGGTAAGCGTGCATTCTATGTGGTGATGGATCACATCAGAGGGTAGTGTCTGTGTATCAAGGATTTTTATTCACCTTCGCTGTTAATCACTGGATCACTAATATTGGACTAATACTTACTTAGGACTGTTCATATTAATTTTTATAATTTTTATATATTTCTCATTATTCATCATTTTTTATGGTATTCAGATCACTTTTAGTGTACCATGGGTATTTACTCACTTTTTTATTTTTATTTCTATTATTTTGCGCAGCATTTTCTTTCTCTTATATTTACTGGTTTGTGTGTATCTCACAATTTTGAACTGCAGCTATTTTTTATATTAGTGTTGTATTAGGTTAGCGCGGTATTCCTTTGTTTTACTATGTTGTATTTTAAAAGCAGCAAACTTTTGTCTGATTAGCAAACCTGTGAAAATCAGCAGGCTTGCCACTGCTTTTAAAATTCAACATCTAAACAGTCAGATGGAGTTCTAAGTACTGTATATCACTATATAAACTCAGTTTTCTATTAAAAATAAGTGTAAAATGCAAAACTCCAGTGGGTGTAACAGGATGCCCACTTGCCCCCTTCTCAGTGTATCTTTATTGTGGAGGAGTGCGGGGTGTAGCAAGATGGCGGTGACAAAACATCACTTCCATTACACATTCTGATGGGTCGCCTAATCTGACGAAACACCGGCAACAGCAGAGATCCACAGCCGGAAGTGTGCTAGTATATGACACAGTGTGGGTTATTTACGAAAGACAAATCCACCATGGAAGTGCAGTCGCTGTAGATCTGAGGGGGGACATGCAAGGAAAATAAAAAACAGTATTTTAGCTTGCACATAATTGGATGAAAAAAATCAGCAGAGCTTCCCCTCATTTCAGACCTACCCCTCAGATTTACAGCGACTGCACTTGTCTGTAAAGCTCCACCTCATATGCACTAAGTCTTTAGCGCACCCCCTAAGGAGCTGAATTTGTGCACCAAATTCACTCCTGAGTCAGAGAAAAGTTTTCTTTTGTTTATTGAGGGATAATAACTTGTAGAAACTAATTTCAGAGAGGCTCCTGTCCATTCATAAACTTAGCAGAGTAACACACAGTTTACTCTGCTCAGTAATCAAGGGACACAGGAGCGATCTCAGTCACTGTGTCCAATTACCAGTCCCCCCTGCAGCTGGCAGGAGAGGAGAGGATGGGAGCCGGCTGCGGGGGAACGAGGGGGGCCGAAGGAGAATAGGGGGGGCGGAGAAAGACATGGAGGGGGCGGAGGAGAACAGGAGTGGAGAAGGACATGGAGGGAGCTGGAGTAGAACGGGGGTGGAGAAGGACATGGAGGGAGCTGGAGTAGAACGAGGGTGGAGAAGGACATGGAGGGGGCGGGAGGAGAACGGGGGGGGGAAGGACATGGAGGGGGCTGGGGGAGGAGCACAAAGAGCAGCTGGAGATGATTGGTGCGGCTGGAGGGACAGCTGTGATCACAGATCTCCCTGTATAGCTTTTTAGTTAACAGCCGCTGGGGGGGGGGGGGAGAAGGAGAAGCGGCTGCCAGCTAAAAATCGATACAAAGGAGATCGGTGATCACAGCTGTTCCCCACTACACCGATTATTCCCGGGAGATCGGGAAGCGCTTGCGGGTGTGCGGGAGCCGGCGCAGAAATGCTGGGAAACTTGAGATATCTGGGAATGGAAAATTATGGGATGTCCACTTGACTTCTGGAACAACTTCAGGGACAACTCTTCCTGTATACAATCTTTATATACAGCTCCTCTGTTACTCCAGCACTCACTTGCACTCAGTTAGATTAAACGCAAAATCCATTACAGGCAGGAACCTGAGGCCCATTGGTTGTGTAGCAAGGTTCAGTGTCAAGCTTGCATAACTCCTGTGGCTACTGATCCCAGCACTACCTCTTCGGGTACTGCCAACCCACCTGGCTGCAGCTGCCATTTTCACTAGCCCTCCAGGCTAACTTCTCCCACAATCCTCCAGACTGACACTCACCAGCCCACCCGGCTGACTCTCAGGAGATCTCCCAGATGTGCTGATCTGCTCCTGTGCCTCCAGGAAGGGATTCCTCCATGTGTTGTGGCAGGATCCCTCCAGCACCCAGGCCTGAGATAACCCGCCTAGACTAGGGGGCACCCTCAAGGGCCACCGACAGCCTCCTCAGCTCATCATGTCCATCTTCCTCCTGACTGAACCTGCTGGCATAACACATACCTATTTATGAGGTTAATCTGCCCCCTGTCAGCCCTCTTTGCTGGGGATTGGCTGAGGCCCTCATAGATATTCTAAACAGCCCCTTTCGCTTCCACCCACTACATCTAGAACATTCTCCAATATTCCAGAGGGAGGCACCAGAAGAGCTCTTAGGATGAGTCATTCAGCCCTGAGTCACTCAACCCTGTCCCAGAATGACAGCCCAGGCTACAAAAAAAAAACATAGTAAAAAAAAACATTTTTTTTAACGCAATCTGTGTCTAAAATATATATATATATAGATATATAGATATATAGAGGCCCACAGCCAAGCCAAATATTTCTAAACTAACAGACTATTCTACAAAAAATCTACATCTAGCACCCTATAGGGTACTACACATCCAGCAAAGGCTTCCTCAGGGGGTAAACACTTTGAAACACTTTATTGTGCTGGCAACTTTATTTCCATTGATATTGAAGTTTACTTTTTAGTTTTAAGTAGTGTGTGTGAGCAGTTAATTGATGTAATTTTGTACACAATTTCCCAGAGGTTCCTTAGACCGAGCCAATGGTATTGGCATTATTATTACATTATGATTACAAAGGCTGTACAATGGTGCACATACCTTTTGGCTCAGACACCTCCCATACACTTCCGGCCTCCGGGCCCCATCATGGGTGGACTCTTTCCTGTGCTAACGATCAAATCTTAGGAGGTAAAGGATGTATGGCCCTCCCTCCTTTCTCATAGAACCAACAAGTACTACTTCCCTGGGGAACGCTCCCCTATTCACCCTCACAAAAGGAAGTGGCCTTGCCCATGGCCAGTGCACCACTGCATGTAGTTAACCCTGCTGTTATCAGGCATTAATGCACACATGAATACGGTGATTACAGTGGCATCTGCCAAAAAAAAATACAGCATTTTTGCAAAGACTGCATTTTGTATTCCAGACATGTAACAGTTTTTTGTCTTATTTTGCAGCCACAATCTTGGGACACACGGGTGAATCTTTATTTTTAGATCCATTATTCATTCAATTAATCAATCAATCACTATAATAAATTCCAGATATAACAGAAGTGTAGCGGGAATTCCATAAGCTACATATTCCAGTTCATCTTATTTACACTGCAAATTCTGCATACTCCCGATTGTGTGATTTGTACATCATGGTTCTAATGTATAGCAGCCAACTGCCTAATGAAAATGTTAGTAGAGCCCTTGTGTAGCGCTACCCCTATAAGGGATGCTTAACCACTTGCCGACCAGCTCCTATACATATACGGCAGCAATGTGGCTCCCTCCTGTGAATCACTGTATATGTACGGAGGCTTCTTTAGGAGCCACAGCAGGTGCGCACATGCCGTGGAACCCGATTCCCGTGGCCGATGGGTGCGACCGCCACCAGCCACCCGCAAACGCGAGCACGAGAGCCAGAATGAGAATTTTTGTATGTAAACACACAAATCCTCGTTCTGACAGGAAAGAAGAGAGAGATCTACTGTTTGTTGGAATTTCAAAAAAGGCGATATGTCTCCTCCTCCAGTCAGTACCATACCCCACAGTTAGAAACACAATAATGAGGGAAACACATTTAACCCCTTGATCACCCCCTAGTGTTAGCCCCTTTCCAGCCAGTGACATTTACACAGTAATCAGTGCATTATTATAGCACTGATCGCTGCATAAATATCAATGGTCTCAAAAAAGTGTCAAAAGTGTCCAATCTGTCCACCATAATGTCACAGTCCCGTTAAAAAATGCAGATCACCGCCATTACTAGTAAAAAAAAAGAAGAAAATACCATAAATCTATCTCCTATTTTGTAGAAGCTATAACTTTTGCTCAAAACAATAAATATATGCTGATTGTGCTTGATGGAACCCTGCTATGGAGGGGTTTTACCATTGGCTGGAGCTTGGGAGGCTGGCCTGGAAGAATACCACCACAGGAGGCAGTTGGAGGGATTCAAGCCAGAGAGGCAGGGGAGACATCAAAGAGGGATAGTGAGTAGATCAGCACAGTGCAGGGATAGACAAGGGGAGAGAATGCCAGCTGTAGCAGTGCTCTCTTGAAGACAGTGGTGTGCCAAGTCTTCACTAACCTTGCCCTGGTAGATCTCTGTGTGTGTTAATTTGGGAGGATTGGGAGAAGATAGCAGCCAGATGGGCTGGTGGCAGCCAAGTGGGCCATAATTTCTGCAGTAGTAGAACAGGGCTCAGTGTCTATGGGGAAGCAGAAGGTGATGAGAGATGCTATTCACTCCACATGTGCTACTTTACCAAAAGGGACGGCAAATTCCTAGCCTTTAGTGGGCTGTTGCTGAGCTAACTTTGTTGCTGTCAGCAGCAGGGTTAGTCGATTGTTAAGGAGTCAGTACCCAACGGCTTTCTAACAACGATGTAAAAAAAAGAGCCATCATTGAAAAACATTGACAAACAAAAACAGCATTGGGGTCCCTTACCGATCCATTCCAGGTACTTCAGGTCTGGTATGGATTTTATGGGGGACCTCACTTTACAAGAAAAAAAAAATGTGTGCCCCCCAATCTACACCAGGCTCTTATACTTGGTATGAATTTTAAGCGGGACCCCATGCTTTTTTTTGTGGGGTCCCTCTTAAAATTCATACCAAACATAAGAGCCTGGTGCAGATCCTTAAAGGAAGGGGAAGAGCGAGTATCCCCCCCCAACTAAAAAATGGGAGGCACATATACAAACTGTTGTAATTCCTCCAATATTTATGGACCTGACTGTATAACTGGAAGTTCAGTTGACCATATCACATTTTATTGTGTGACATTACCATGGCATAATTTAGAATTTCACTTTATTCCACTTCAGGATCAGCAGTGAGCCCTGTGGCTACCTTCACCCCAAACTGGAGAAAGATCTTAATAGGAGAGTCTATAACAATGACATGTGATGTGGGGTCCACTGGAGAAAGAGATCTGATCTATATCTGGTACAGAGATGGTATATGGATACATACAGGAAAAATCTATACCATTAGATCTGCAAAAACTATGGATAGCGGGGACTACAGCTGCCTGGCCAGTTCAGAAAGAAGCAACACTGCCAGACTGGACGTCGTTGGGGGTTAGTTCATTATCTCATATATGTAAAAGTGTTAAAGTGAATGTGTTCTTTGCTCATTCCAGACAAAATTACAGAAATATTATCAAGCGGTAGGGTTGAACTTTGTCCAACCCCCATGACGACACCGACCAAATTTGGTAAGATCCATATTTGGTCAATTACGTCAACTAAAAGACCCCTGATGAGCTCATCTATAAGTCGCTCTACTATCTCCTCCTATTAGCAAGATCTTTGTTAGCAATGTGACAGGATCCAACCTTGGACAGGGGGCTCGTGGAACCTAGCTTATCTTAGAGGGGTTAGGAAACTCCTGGTTCAGCTCCCCAGGACCCTCTTATGTGTAAGTCACTCTGTGTCTATTAGGGGCACAGGGTGACCTGAGAAGCCCAGTCAGATCTGCACTAATCAGTCTCAGTACAATCACCCTGGACTCAGCATTTCCTTTTACCCCGGAACCAGCCAGGTTGTCTACACTATGCTTAGAAAACTGAGTTACAGCTAGTGACTGGGTGTTCTGAGGGACCTTGGATTGTGCTAGTACCGGGCAAGGGAAGCTAATAAGGGTGGACATACTCCTCAGGAGTATGGGGGTTCGTCAAATTGGTATACTGAAAGGGGACCCCCTCGAACTCTGATGCCAGGGTGGTTGTACTAAGTCTGATTAGTGCAGATCAGACTGGGCTTCTCAGGACACCCTGTGTCCCTAATAGACACAGGGTTACTTACACATAAGAAGGGCCTGGGGGAGCTGAATTAGGGGTTTCCTGACCCCTCTAAAGTAAGCTGAGTTCCACGGGCCCTTAGTCCAAAGTGACTCCCGTCACAAGCATATTAGCACTGCAGCACAACTGATTAGCTCTTTTTGCTAGGCACCTACACTGCTTGCCTTTAACAAATTAATTTATTGATATATTTATGAAAAGGTAGATGCATTGATTTGTGCCTTTTGTTAGTTGCCTGCAGTTCAGATATAAAGATTATGACAACATTTTCAGAACCTTCATTTATCACTCTGCATTACAACAGATGCAGCCCCTAAAACTACCCTCTAACTAGGATAAAACATTTGAGACAGAAGAACCCTGTAAAAGATGAGGCTGAATACTTAGCTGTTGTAGAGATACCACTGTTCTTCAACAATTCTGAGGGTGTCCGGTAGTGACCTTTGCTGCACTCTAGTGTATCACTCTCTACTTTAGGTGGGTGCTAGAAGTAGGATTTTTGTTGCAGGTAAATTTAATCAGGCCTAGCTGTCAGATAGGCCTGTTTGTTTTGATCTGTGGGTCTGGAAGTGGCCAAGAGTAGGGTGGTGACTCATAGCCAGTGCCACTCCTTGGTTACCTCCCTCTGGCCTCCAGAAGATTTTCTTAAACCCATCCAAGTTCTAATCCCTTAATAAAATACAAAAAACAAAGCTGATGGACTTGTTTATTGTCTTGGAGTGTATGAAAGTGAATGTCGGGCTGGGCAGGGTGACAGATGGGCCACATCACTCAGCAGCCCCTACGGGGGTACTCCTACACTAGTGTTCCCTCTGCTAGTTAATAAAACACATAGCAAGTGCAACCACAGTACCCAGGGGCAACATCCTATCTAAAATACCCAGAAGAGAAAACTGGATCCATTATCTGCCAGACAGGTAAAGTATTTAACAGTTTTTGTCTTACAGAGTTCTTTATTTTTATTCTAGTGATGGGGTTATTTTATTTCAGCCTAATTGATAAATAAAAAGAGGAGAAGTCATGGAGGTGCAGGGCAAAAGGCATCAACTGTAAACCTACACTTAGTGCCGGGACAAGGTCATCCAGTGCCCAGGGCAAAGATGCCAAACTGTGCTCTCTCCATTCCCTGATATGGGTGACCCCAACCTTGTGCCCCACCAAAATACATGAAGGCACTGTGCCCAGGGAAGCTGCCCCAGGCTCCTACCCCCTCCTAGACCCAGCCCTGGCTATACTACAAATATACTTGGTTGTGGAGGCTATGCTACTGTATGTCTGTCCTGTAACCTTCATCTGCTCATGTGATGTGTCTCTGTGTTCCAGACCTGGTCATCCTGCAGGCACCTCTCCATGTTCATGAAGGAGATGATCTGACTCTGAGATGTCACCATCGTTCTGGCTACATGGCAAAATATACAGTTTTCTACAAGGACAATGTTGTCATTCAAAGCTGGAGTGACACACCTGAATTTCATGTAGGAATTGCAAACATGATGAACATTGGGAATTACAAATGTGCAAAGGGAATAACTTTTAACAAATATGAATATTCCACAGCTGACATTTTTATCTCCATACAAAGTAAGTCATAGAATATTTCCATATCTAAGCTTTAATATAGCCAAAGGTTTTTAATTAAAGCCTTTAATGTCATTTAATGCTTTTATGCACACATGTTTAATATATTTATTTCTTAAAGCAGAGACCCTGGACCATAAAATGGTGGTAGTTGCAATTTTTTTTTACATTACACAATGTCAGCACAATGGTTTATCAAACCCGCAAAAGTTTATTTTAGTGCACACAAACACAATATATTATCCAATTTTTGGAAAAATATAGAAGAGTTGCATCAAGTAAATAGATACCAAACATATCAAGTCTTAAAGTGGTTGTACCTACTGGTAAACCTATATTAAGGCTTACCTGTAGGGGCGGGAAATATCTCCTAAACCTCCACTGTTTAAGCCCTTGTACACACGGTCAGACATTCTGACAACCAAATCCGTTGGATTTTGTCCAACGGATTTTGTCCGACGGATTTTGTCCGAAACTGTTGCATACACACGGTCGGACAAAGTTGTCGGAAAATCCGATCGATCAGAACATGATGACGCTATTTCATTACAACGGGACTATGTTCAGGCTAGTAGCCAATAGCTTTGGTCTAGGAATTTGATCTGAGCATGCATGGCACTTTGTCCGATCGGAATTCTCTACACACAATCGGACAAAGTCCGATCGTATCATGTTGTCGGAAAGTTTTATAGCCCAGCTATAAAACTTTGTCCGTCGGATATTGCGATGGAAACAGTCCGATGGAGCCAACATCAGACAACACGGTCCGATCGGACATTTTCTGATCGGAATGTCCGACCGTGTGTACAAGGGCTAAGAGATATTTGCAATAAAGCCATGCTCCGATGTCTATGGTGCATGCGCACTTTAGAAGGGGCAGATCGTGCCGTTTCTAAAGGGGTCATGCTGTGACTGGCGGGTCCCACGCTCATGCGCGGGAGTGACATCAGGGAAATAAAGAGGAAATAAAACACATCAGGGTTTACTTCCTCTTTAAGCTTGCATCCGTGAAATGACAACAGACTTGGGTACAGGCGATGCAATTCTTTACAGGTCATCAGTTTAGAGTTAAAGAGAAGTATAGCCAAAGCTATGTTGAGTTCTTTACTCAGGTTAAGTACATTGTCACCAAAGAAAATCTGTAAGTATGAAAAAATACTTGATGGTTCTGATAGAAATCCAGTTTGCTTCCTGTGCACTGCGCCCCAAGCTCACCCTTTTTTTTTTGAAGCCTATTAAAGCCTCAGATTCTAATCACGTGCTTAAAAAACAAAGTTAGTCAAGTTGTCAAGTTAGCAAAGAAAGTGTATTATTAACAGGATTAGAAGGTAAAAATGAATGATAAAGTCCTGTAGGCCGGTGCAGTCTATTTTCTCCACTGTAGGTGGCGCTCATCAGCAGCGACATTCCAGTTGAAGAGAAAGTCAAAATAAACATGGTTCCTCTATGGTTTACTGGTTCACTGGGGAAGCTATCTGATTGGATGCTGCCAACCGATGTGACTATGGAGGGCGTTTTGGGTCAGACCTTGGCTTCCAGACATGGTATTTAAGCCCAATGACTGGAAAAGAGTTTAAAAAAAACAGTACAAGGAGAAAGGTGCTAAGTACAAAATATTGCACCTGCAGTAATATACAAGAGATTATTTACTGTTACAGAATGTCTATATGATTGTTTTTTTTTAGATCTATTTGAAAATCCGAAGATAAAAGTGACCAAGTATCCAGTGGTAGAAGGTGATGAGATGACCCTGACATGTGAGACTATTCTCAGTCCACTCAGACCGAGGACAGAACTGAAATTCGCTTTTCACAAAGATGGACGAAATGTCCTAGAATCCACTTCATATAATCAATATGAAGTTCAGTCCGCTCAGGTGAAGGACTCTGGGAAATATTCCTGTGACGTGTCAACCGCAACCAACAGTGTAAAGAAATTAAGTCAGGAGATATTGGTCAAGATAAATGGTGAGTCAATCACAGGACTAACCAAGGGATTGAGTAATGCCGCGTACACATGGCCGGAATTTCCGATGGAAACAGTCCGATGGGAGCTTTTCATAGGATATTCTGAATGTGTGTACGCCCATTGGTCCTTTTCTGTCTGCATTTCCAACGGTCTTTAGATTGAGAGACTGTTCTTAATTTTTCAGACGGAAAACCTTTATTGGATTTTTTGCTTGTGTGTATTCCGACACTCAAAATTCCGACGCATGCTCGGAAACAATTCAACACATGCTCTGAAGCATTAAACTTCCCTTTTTATAGTGCTGTTGAATGTGTTGTATGTCGCGGTGTTATTGACCGTCAGAATTTGGTGTGATTGTGTGTAGGCAAGACAGTTTGAGCGAAATTCCGTCAAAATTCCGACAGGGAAACCATCAGAGCTTTTTCCGACGCAAATTCCGATCGTGTGTACGCAGCTGTACATTTCATAACCCAAATTAGAAGACTCAGAGTTGTGAGGATCAGCACTGAATATCTAACTTCAAACTTTCTTAGCAATAGTGCCCAGTCTTAGCTGTGATAGTCTCTACAAAACCACAAGTTGGACAAGTCTTTTGGTATGTAGCTCCCCCTCACCCCCTGGAGGCAGTTAGGGACCCTATGTGGCTCAGTGGGCTGACATTTGACCTCAGGGTTAGATCCCGGTCTTGTTGTAAAGTAGGGAAATTGGGTGGTAGTCACTTTAAGACAGTCCAACAGAGTTTGTTATACAACCAAATAAACTCAGGGGGAGAGATGTTAGGGCACAGAATACCCAAAGTCAAAAAATAGAGACTCCAATAATGAAAAAAAAACCTTTAATTGAAATCGGAGCTCTGAAGTATTCAGACTGTAGAGCAGCTACAATTCAGCACACTGAGCTCTTGGATGAGCCAATAGAAATTCATGCAAGGTCTAGCAGCAGTAGCTTCCCCACAGATGTCCAGGACACTTCAGCAGCAAAGTCTTCAACCCTGGTGTTCTCACCCATGCAATCACCTTTACGGAGGACAGCAGGAAACTTCAGGCTCCAGAATTAGGCTTCTTTGCAGCACAGTGTACAATCTGCAGGTAGCAGACCAAAGAGGACAGGAACGCACAGCAACGCACCCTTCCCAGGCAAAGCCTGAGAGACAACAGTGGTTTTCAAAGTCACTCACTGATATTTATACCCTTCTCCAGCATGCAACACTGCCAATGAGCCTCCTAGTGATTCGCCAGGGAGATATGGATATTCATAACTGCGTTTGCTGGATCCCCTTACACAATTGCCACAATTGAACTAAAAGTATAGGCCTTTACTTTCACTTTAACTCTTAACCTGTCCTTTAATATTTACCCTTCAAACCCTACCACTTAGAGTATATCTAAATCCAAGTACAAATTTGTAATATATTAGAGCGTACAAGCCCTTAGATGTGAATGCTTTCTAATGCAACCACCAGCTTACTATCCATTTTTTTCATTCAGGTTAAAGCAGAAGGTTAGGCATGACAATTTTTACATAGTTACATAATAAAAGTATGTACATGCCATATCAGTGGGATCTCCATGGAAGCTGAAAATCCTTGTGGTAGCCACCAATACTATAGTGATCTTTGCTAACATCTGTGTCCCATGCCGAGCAGCTGCCCTGCTGCATTGTGAGCACAGGAGGTTGTCTACTCAGCGTGGGTGTTATTCATGCCGCGTATACACGATCAGACTATCCGGCGGACTTGGTCTGGCGGACCAGAGTCCGCCGGACAATTCGCCCGTGTGTGGGCTCCAGCGGACTTTTTCTTTCCAAAAGTCCGGTGAACTTAGAAAGAAAGAAAAAAAGGAGCAATGGTGGGACTTTATATGAAGCATGTCACTATATTTATTGAACCACTCGATTTACATATCATTCCATTTATTAATACAAGCTATGCATACAATGGGTAAATAGTACATTAATAAATTAATAAATAATTCAGCTAAAGAATCATAATCATAATACATAATATATAATTGATTCAAAAGTATATAATAAATAGTAATATAGTAATCTCATACAAAAAACTATATTAAATATAAATTAATAATTATAAATCCATAGAAAATGAATATTTCATAATATAACATAAAAAATTCCATATAGTATGCATAGAATTTGACCTTAGTATATAGACCTAAAATTATAATGGTACCCGCATGTAGACCTCAGTAGAAAATAGGTTCGTTAAAAATAATGAATATTAAATAATAAATAAAAACTGTGACAACACATCAAAGGTAAGCTCTATGCGTTTCGTGGTTATATACCACTCATCAGGAGCAGATGCAGAAAATGGGGGTATCTATAATGAGATAAAAAAAGCCAAATAAGTAAGAGGTATATGGATAACATATAATATAATAATAATAATAATATAATATATAATATATAATATATATGGTTATATGAAAAGGGGGGAGCAAGGGGGACATAAATAGTCCCAAACATTCTCACCTATCCATAATATCAAAGGTACATTTGTTTGTAGAAAAATAAAGGCGAGAACCATTATAGAACATGCTGTCCCCGGAAGCTGAGATGGAAAACCTCGGAATGCACAGCTAGCTCTTTTACTAGCGGAGGAGCCCAGATTTTTTCTTCGCCGTTGCTGCCGGAGGTCTTCTTCCGACTTCGGGGGTCTTGTCCTCCTTTTCGCGGGTCTTGTCCCCCTCTTTTGTTCTTCTTGCCAAGCCTCCACTATCTTCTTCCAGCTCTTTCACTAGCGGTGGCCCGGTCTAATGTCACTGCCGCCGCCTCTTCTTACGACTTCGGGGGTCTTGTCCCCCTCTTCGGGGGTCTTGTCCCCCTCTTCGGTTCTTCTTGCCGGACCTCCGCTTTCTTCTTCCAGCTCTTTTACTAGCGGTGGCCAGGTCTGCTGTTGCTGCCTTCTCTTCTTCTCTTCTTCTTCTTCTCTTCTTCTTCTTCCTTGAGATGTTGACTCGACGCTCTCTCTGGCCGCAATGACAGGGACGCATTGTGCGTCGACTTATATAGGGACAATGGGCGGGGTCACCGGGTGATGTCTCACGGTGACCCTGCCCCCTTATGATGTCACAGTCCCAGCATCCTCCCTGTGTTCACTAAGCAGCTGGGCAACTGCTTGGCACAGAACCCAGAAGTTAGTAGAGATCACTCCAAGGTGAACAAACATAACATAAATTCAGCTTAAAGTACATGGCCTGTAAGTATGAAAAAATACCTGATGGTTCTGATAGAAATCCAGTTTCCTTCCTGTGCACTGAATGGAAATCTCAACTTTCAAAAAACAAAAACAAACTTTCCAAGCCATCTTCTGTGAACTATGCCACACCTTCCTTCTATGTGTAGTATCCTCCAGTGTACAGTTTGATTGCGAGGAAAATGTATTCTGACTCACAGCAGTTGAATGAGTCATTGGACTGAGATTACTGTAGGTCAGACTGGAGGGCTCTACAGGTCAGGCCTCTGGTACCCCCCAATTTTGGAACTTACCAGAAGTTTCTAGAGGCCAGTGGATGGAGAGTAGAGGTGAAGAGTTGCTGATCTGCATATTCATGGGAATCTGACCAATCCCCAGGCAGGAGGCCTGGCAGGGTTGTTGGGTCAGCCCATAAATATTGTGGAATCTGGCCAGTGAGTTGTTGTCGGGTGGAAGAGGTTGTGTCGTGGAGCCTGTGAGGACCCCAAGGCTGGGGGGCTCTGCCTCCAGGTTGGAGCTGTGGAAGGAGAGAAGCTGAAGATGTAGACTATCCATTAGTCTCTTCTAGGAGACACCCTGTCTATCATGGGAAAACCTGGCCAGCAGGAAGCCTGAACAACAGTCTTCTCCAAAAGCAGCAGGATTCAAGGGACAGTGTGAGTACGTTTACACCCCCAGGGCTTACAAGGGAGAAGACTGCTAGATGCAATGTCCAGCATGCTTTTGCAAAGGACAGTGTCACAGCTTACCTGACAATGGGTGACAACACTGCTCCTCCACACATACAGTACATTAAATTAGCACTGTTCCTTCACACATACAGTACATGACAACGCTCCTCCTCCACACATACAGTACATTAAATTAGCGCTCTCACCTTATAAAAACAAAGTGTATTATTGGCAGAATTAGAAGGTGAAAAAAATGGAAATAAGCCTGAAAAAGAAAAGGAATGCAGCTACTGCATCTAATAACTGGTAATCTGCAATATATTATGTTTTGTTTGTTGGGTTTATAGAAAGGAAAAGAAGTGACTGGATTATCGCACCATGCCGGCCATAAAAAGGGAGTTATGATATTTTGTTATAATATAAATTTTATTAAATTAAAAGAATTAAAAAGTAGCAAAAATAGATAAAACCAAATGTGCTAAAGAGTTGTACAATTGAGAAAATGAGATTCAATGCTGATAGAACAAGCCTCATGTACTGACGCCTTTCGCCAAATTGCTTCCTCAGGGCTTATGAGGGACACATAGCACACATCTGTCAGAAACCATGAATCAGGCTGAGACAGAAGTACAATTAAATCACACTTGTTTATTAATAAAAAATAAAAAGGTAAATAGAAAAAGCGTAGTCAAGCATAGCCAGAGTCCAGTAACCAGATCGGGTAGTCAGCCAGGCCAGAAGTCAGGGATCCAAGTAGAGCACAGCAAGCAGGATAAGGAGTCAGAAGGGATGTCAGCAAGCCAGTCTTTAAACAAAGCACAGGAGATGGTTTATTGTGATGTGACCAAGGGGAAGGAAGCAGTGAAGTGAGCTAGAAGACTTTAAGTAGGCAGGTCAGACGAGCATCATCAGGAACAGCTGGTAACTGTGGAGAGAGAAGAGAGCTGGTAATTATCCGACAGCTGAGCGGCCAGCCCAGAGAAGGAAGGACTAAGCCAGCCATGACAGTACCCCCCCTCAATGACCCCTCTCCCTCAGAGGGCTACCAGGCTTGAGGGGAAACCGTCTATGGAACTCGTGGAGGAGGACAGGGGCATGTACGTCAGAAGATGAAACCCAGGAGCGTTCCTCCGGACTGTACCCCTTCCAATGTACCAGGTACTGTATGCACCCATGGAACCTACGGGAGTCAACAATGGATTGTACCTCATACTCCTCATGGTTCTCAACCTGAATAGGGTGAGGACATGGCACAGAGGTGGTAAATCGGTTACAGACCAACGGTTTCAATAAGGAGACATGAAACACATTTGAGATGCTCATACTAGGAGGAAGGTCCAACGCGTAAGCCACTGGGTTAATCCTGCAAAAGGATACAGAAAGGCCCAATAAACCGAGGTGAAAACTTCAGTGAGGGAACACGAAGCCGGAGGTTGCGAGATGACAGCCAGACCCTGTCCCCAACCTGGTAGGAAGGCGCAGGCAGGCGTCTGTGGTCAGCATGGAGTCTGTACCTATCATTAGCATGACGCAAAGCCTCCTGGACTTGTACCCAAGTGGAACGAAGACCACGGAGATGCTCCTCTAATGCAGGAATACTCTGCGGAAAAACGAGTCAGGCAACATGGAAGGTTGGAAACCATAATTCGCCATAAATGGAGACAATCGGGAGGCAGAATTCAAGGCACTATTGTTAGAAAATTCTGCCCAAGGTAATAGGTCAGACCAGTTGTTATGATGGTCAGAAATATAGCAATGTAGGAATTGCTCCAAGGACTGATTGGCTCGTTCTGCAGCCCCATTAGACTGCAGGTGATACGCAGAAAAGAACGCAAGCTGGATTCCCAACTGTGCACAAAAGGCTCGCCAGAACTGGGAGACAAACTGACTGCCCCTGTCCGAGACAATCACCTTGGGTAGCCCATGTAAGCAAAAGATCTCCCGAGCAAAAATGGAAGCCAGTTCCTTAGAGGTAGGCAACTTCTTAAGTGGAATACAATGACACATCTTTGAGAACCGGTCAACCACCATAAGGCTAACAGTATTGCCTTGGGAGTTGGGTAACTCCACAATTAAATCCATAGATGAGTCCAGGGCCTCTCTCCATTGGGTATGGGTTGTAGGAGGCCCACAGGAAGGTGTCGTGGAGTCTTACTCTGAGCACACCAGGGACAGGCAGCTACGAAAGCAGTAACATCAGCCCATAGACTACGCCACCAGAATTGTTGGGAAATGGCCCAAATGAGTTGATTCTTCCCAGGATGGCCAGCTGCCTTGGGAGAATGGTAAGTCTGGAGCACAGCAGTACGGAGACTCTCAGGGACAAAGCAGCGGTCACAAGGTTTTAGACATGTGCATTTCGTTTCGTTCCGAATCGAAATTCGGACGAATTTTCATTATTCGGACATTCGGATGCATCTGAATTACCGAATTACAATGCTAACGAATTCAAATGAAATTCGAATCAAATTCGAAAAATGACATTTTGCGGCCCGACTTTGGGGCCACGTATCTCGGGGCCACCTATAGCTAGGAAACCCAAATTTGGTATGCAAACACAGTAGAACTAGCACTACAACATATCCAAATTTTTTCCTAGCTATAAATGGCCCCGAGATACGTGGCCCCAATGTTGGGTCGCAAAATGTCATTCTCTTCTGCAGAAAAGTAATATAAATGAAATAAGAGGTGTGTTTTTTTGCACTGGTACACTGCAAGTATGAGAAGTTGATGTGACAGATATATATAAGTAACTAACCATCTTCCAAAATTTCTAATTCAAATAGAAAAGATTAGAAAAAAATATAATTTAATAGAATAAAATAGAAAGAATATACAACCATCTTCTGAAATTCAAATTTCAAATAGAATAAATTTGAATTTCGAATAGTATGAATTCAAATTGTTTAATTAATTAATTTTAAATTTGGATAAAAAAGATTATAATAAAATATAAAATAGACTAGAAAAACGACAGAACAGAACAGAATAGAATATATTATATTTTATTCTGTTCTGTTCTATTGTTTTTCTAGTCTATTCTTTTATATTCTATTAAAATCTTTTCTATTAAAATCAAAATCATTACATACTAAATTCAAATTTCAGAAGATGGTGGTTTTATAATATATATATATTTCTTTCCGACATTCGAATTTCTTATAGAATGAATTAAAATTTGAATAGAAAAGATTAGAATGGAAATAGAGAGACATAGATTAGAAAAACAATAGAACAGAATAGAATATAGATACTATCTATTTCATTTTTAATTTCTTTTGCAGATTACTATTTGTTTCCATAAGATCTCCTGCAGACTATTAGCATCTATTTACATTTTTTGCAGATCTCCTGCAGACTGTTAGAATCAATTTAATTTTTTTTTGGGAGATTGCTATTTATTTCCATCAGATTTCCTGCAGTATAATAACATATGTTTCATTGTTTGCAGATCTCCTTCAGACTATTAGCATCTATTGCTAAAGGAAATTGCTGTTCTAATGCAAAAATATAAAAATATAAAAAATGAATGAAATAGATGTTAATAGTCTGCAGGAGATCTGCAGGAAAATGAAATAGATGTTAATATACTGCAAGAGAACTGATGGAAATAAATAGTAATCTGCAAAAAAATAAAAATGAAATTGATTCTAACAGTCGGCAGGAGATCTGCAAAAAAAGTGAAATGGCTGTTAATAGTCTACATGAGATCTGCTTAAAAAAGAAATAGATGCTAATAGTCTGCAGGAGATCTGCAAAAAAAAAATTAAATAGATGCTAATAGTCTGCAGGAGATCTGGTGAAAAACTGAAATAGATACTAATAGTCTGCAGGAAATCTGCTGCAAAATGAAATAGATGCTAATAGTCTGCAGGAGATCTTATTAAAACAAATGGTAATCTGCAAAAAAATTAAAAATGAAATAGATAGTATCTATATTCTATTCTGTTCTATTGTTCTAGTCTATTCTCTATTTCTATTCTAATCTTTTCTATTCAAATTCAAATTCATTCTATACGAAATTCAAAAGTCGGAAATATATATATATATATATATATATATATATATATATATATATATATATATATATTTATATATATATATATATATATATATATATATATATATATATAGATAGATAGATATAGATATAGATATATATATATATATAACCATCTTACGAAATTCGAATTTAGTATATAATGATTTTGATTTTAATAGAATATAAAAGAATAGACTAGAAAAACAATAGAACAGAGCAGAATAAAATATAATATATTCTATTCTGTTCTGTTCTATCATTTTTCTAGTCTATTTTCTATTTTATTATAATCTTTTCTATCCAAATTTAAAGTTAATTCATTTAAAAATTTGAATTCATATTATTCGAAATTCCAATTTATTCTATTCAGATTTGAATTTCAGAAGATGGTTGTATATTCTTTCTATTTTATTCTATTCAATAATTTTTTTTCTATTCTGTTCTAATCTTTTCGATTTGAATTAGAAATTTTGGAAGATGGTTAGTTACTTATACTTACTTATATATATCTGTCACATCAACTTTTCATACTTGCAGTGTTCCAGTGTGAAAAAAACACACACATCTTATTTCATTCATATTATGGCATCAATTAAGTTGTAAGCATGCCTGATTGAAGAAGTCACAGATGTCGATCGCAAGGCAGGTGCATATGCTGTATGTCATTGTCCACTTGCCAAAAGATGTGTATTGTATTTGTCCACTTGCCACGTCACCTGCCACAAGTTGTGTTTTGTCCGCTTGCCACGTCACCTGCCACAAGTTGTGTATTGTCCACTTTCCACGACACCTGCCACTAGTGCCACGTGACCTACCACGAGTGCCACGTGACCTGAAACGAGTGCCACATGACCAGCCACAAGTGCCACGTGACTTGACACGAGTGCCATGTGACCAAGTTGTGGATTGTCCACTTGCCACGTCACCTGCCACCAAGCGACCCCAGATATGGGCAATATAAAAGTACTTTTCTGCAGCAGAGAATGACATTTTGCAACCCGAATTTGGGGCCACATATCTTGGGGTCACTTATAGCTAGAAACACCAAATTTGGTAAGCAAACACAATAGAACTAGCACATATACAAATTTGGGCTTTCTAGCACCAAGTGACCCAGAGATACATGGCCCTAAAGTCGGGTCGCAAAATATTTTCGAATCCGGTTGAAATAGTTTTGAATGCGGTTGAAATAATTTCGAATCATGTTGAAATCATTTCGAATTCGGTAGAAATATTTTCAAATTTGGTTGAAATATTTTCGAATGTGACAGATTTTTCAAATTCGGCAGAAAACTAAACGAAATACGAAAACGAATTTAACAAATTTAACGAATATAACTAAACAAAATTAATTAATTAACGAATTAAAACGAAACGAAACTAAACACATTTTTTCCTTTTGCACATGCCTACAAGGTTTATCAGCAGGAGCATGGACCTGAGCAGCAAGAATTTTGTCACCCAAAGGAGAAGTAAGACTGGTGCGAACTATAGCCAAGATAGGATCAGGAGGAATCATAGGAACCGGAACCGACTCCGACTTGGAAGTGGAGGAAAATTGTCGTGACAAAGCCCTTACATTCTTATTACCGGGTAAGAATGAGACAATGTAATTAAAGCTCGACAAGAAAAGAGCCCATCGTGCCCTTCTGGGAGAGAGACGCTTAGCCTCAGACAAGAATGGAAGATTCTTATGGTCAGTAAGAATAAGAACGGGCACAGTGATACCTTCAAGGAGATGTCTCCATTCTTTCAGGGCTAAAATGATCGCCAACAGCTCTGTGTCACCAGTCTCATAATTGCACTCAGCAGGTGACAATTTCTTGGAAAAGTAGCCACACAGATGTATAGCGCTCTCAGAGTTAGGACGTTGAGACAGAAGGGCACCAACTCCAGTCTCAGAAGCATCAACTTCTAGGATAAAGGGCAACGTAGGATCAGGATGTGCCAACACAGGAGCAGAAACAAAGGCAGCCTTGAGAGTCTCAAAGTCCTTAATGGACTCCAGAGACCAACTCTGTGGGTTACCGTCCTTTCTAGTCATATCAGTCAGGGGCTCGACCAGAGACGAGAAGTTACGAATAAACTTCCGATAATAGTTGGCAAAGCCCAGGAAATGCTGCAGAGGACGTAAACCCACGAGTCGAGGACACTGTACGACTGCCGAAAGTTTCTCTGAGTCCATCGAAAAACCAGCAGTGGAAATGACATAGCCCAGAAATGTAACCTGTTCACGATGGAACTCGCACTTCTCCAGTTTACAATAGAGATTGTTGTCTCTTTGTTTCTGAAGCACACGACAGACATCTGTGTGGTGGCTCTCCAGGGACTTGGAAAATATGAGGATATCATCGAGATAAACCAGCACACACAACTGCAACAAATCTCGAAGGACATCATTAATAAATTCTTGGAAAACTGCCGGGGCATTACAAAGGCCAAAAGGCATTACCAGGTATTCATAATGGCCTGTTCTGGTATTAAACACAGTTTTCCACTCGTCGCCCTCCTTAATACGCACGAGAATGTATGCCCCTCTCAAGTCAAGCTTCATGAAAACCGTTGCTCCCTTGAGGCGGTCAAATAACTCTGTAATCAATGGAATCGGGTAGGCATTCTTAATTGTGACACGATTGAGACCCCTATAATCTATACAAGGTCTCAGTTCACTGCTCTTCTTTTTCACAAAGAAGAAACCAGCACCAGCAGGAGACAAGGATTTGCAGATGAAACCTCGAGAAAGTGCGTCAGCAACATACTCCTCCATGGCCTTATCCTCCAAGACCGACAAAGGGTAAACCCGGCCACGAGGAGGTATGGCACCAGGTGGAAGGTCAATTGCACAATCATAAGGGCGGTGTGGAGGCAAATTACCGGCTTGACCTTTATCAAAGACATCGCTAAAATCATGGTACTCCTCCGGCAGGGAGGGAAGTGAAGAGGTGCACAGGACCTTGATTACCTTCAGGAAGCATGTCTCACTGCATTGTGGTGACCAGGAGAGAACCTCAGCACGGAGCCAAAAGAGGGGTTGTGCCTCTGTAACCAAGGATAACCAATAACCAGCGGAAACCTGGGAGAGGAAATAACTTTAAATTGGATTATCTCATGGTGAAGAGCCCCTACGACCATGGACAATGGAACCGTCTCATGAGTCACATGGGCAGGCTGTAAAGGTCTCCCGTCAAGAGCCTCAATGGCAAGGGGAGTGTCACACAGCTGCAGCGGAATCGAGTGCTGCGAAACAAATGCACCATCAATGAACAGGCCTGCAGCCCCAGAGTCGATTAGAGCCTGTATCTCGATGGACGATTCAGCCCAAGAAAGGGTGAACAAAACCAGGGGCTTATCATTCTGGATAACTGGGGACGAAACAACGCCACCTAAGGTCTGTCCATGACAGGACCTCAAGGTTCGGGCGTTCCCTGGACGGGTAGGACAAGACTTCAAAAAGTGACCTGCCTGGCCACAATAAAGGCACAATCTCTCCCTCCTCCTAAAGGCTCTCTCATCCGCAGAGAGACACGTAAAGCCCAGGTGCATGGGTTCATCTTCACTGACCAACTCGGTACCAGGAGGCATGGAAGGTGAGGGAGGCATGGGCGGGACTACAAAGCTCAGAGGCAAACGTACAGGAGGCGTCCGAAAGCGATCCTTAAGAGAAAGTCTTTCTCTGAGTCTGGAGTCAATGAGGATGGCAAACGAGATCAAGCTCTCCAGCTCAGTGGGTATATCTCGGGCTGCTATCTCATCCTTGATGGAATCCGAGAGACCATGAGAAAAAGCAGCCATGAGGGCCTCATTGTTCCAAGAAACCTCTGCTGCCAGAGTACGGAATTCAATGGCGTAGTCGGCAACAGTTCTCGTACTTTGTTTGATGGACATGAGGCGCTTGGCAGCAGAAGCGGAGCATGCGGGAACTTCAAAAACCCTTTTAAATTAGGCCACAAACTGAGGTTAACTAATGACGACAGGTTTTTGCGTCTCCCATAGAGGGTTAGCCCAGGCCCAGGCTCTCTCAGAAAGCAAAGATATCAGGAAACCTACTTTGCTTCTATCCATGGGAAACGCCTGGGGCAGCATCTCGAAGTATATCTCAACCTGATTGAGAAACCCTCTGAATTGAACTGGATCGCCCCCCAAATTGCTGGGGAAGCGGAGCAGAACCAGACATACCTCTTATAGAGGTAATACTCGAGGCGGGTGCCTGCACAGAGACTGGCGCAGCAGCAGGGAAGGCCTGCGACTCAGGTTGTACCGGAGCAGCCACCGTGGGGGATTCCAGGTGAGCCGTGCGACTCAAGAGCATTTGTAATGCCATGGCAAACTGATCCATGCGGTGATCTTGCTCATCCAATCTGGAAAAATATTACCAACAAGTGGATTGACTGTATCTTCTGAATTCATGGCCTTCACCTACTGTCAGAAATCATGAATCAGACCGAGACAGAAGTACAATTAAATCACACTTGTTTATTAATAAAAATAAAAAGGTAAATAGAAAAAGCGTAGTCAAGCATAGCAAGAGTCCAGAAACCAGATCGGGTAGTCAGCCAGGCCAGAAGTCAGGGATCCAAGTAGAGCACAGCAAGCAGGATAAGGAGCCAGAAGGGATGTCAGCAAGCCAGTCTTTAAACAAACTGCAGGAGAGGGTTTCTAGTGATGTGACCAAGGCGAAGGCAGAGGTGAAGTGAGCTGGAAGGCTTTAAGTAGGCAGGTCAGACGAGCATCATCAGGAACAGCTGGTAACTGTGGAGAGAGAAGAGAGCTGGCAATTAGCCGACAGCTGAGTGGCCAGCCCAGAGAAGGAAGGGCTAAGCCAGCCCTGACAACATCTCAACAAATCTTTTTTTTTGCGGTTTAGATATGCTGAGGGCCCCTTTCAGACGGGCAGCTTCCATTCTGATCAGCAGGTTATCTGTCCACTGTTCCCCTGCTGATTAGAGCAGAGTGTCAGCTCAGTTTACACAGAGTGGACCTGGACAGATCCCACTGTGCGTTATGGGTCGCCAGGAGTAACTGTCCCTTTAGACCCAGGCACCTCCAATCTGCTCCACCCAAACAGAAGAGGATGCAGACCTTATCAATTTTTTCTTAATGGGCCTGATATAAAACCAAGTGCTAGGTGGGTGTCAGACTGACAGATGGACCTGATAAGATTGCCCGTATGAAAAGAGCTCTTAACCTTACCATGCCTTAATATTTAACCTCAGAGTGCAATCCCTAGAAAATTGAACCCTATGCCCAATACTAACCTAATAAAACCTCTAATCTAAGCCATAACACTAATTCACCCTTGTTGCTCTGCATAGTCACCTCACCCGGGGTTTGAAGTCCCATAATATGCCGGTATCTCACCTCTTGTATTTGTACATTGAGCATTTATAATTTTCCTTCTGGATTTCCTTCTCTGCAGAACTGTTTGTAAATCCATCAATCATGGCAATTCGATGTCCAACGACAGAAGGAGATGATATGATCCTGATATGTTTCTGTATCAGTCCGCTCGGACAGAGGACAGAACTGCAGTTTGCTTTCTACAGAGATGGACGGAATGTTCAGGAATTCAGTTCATCCGATCAATATGGGGTCCAGTCCGCCCAGCTGGAGGATTCCGGGAATTATTCCTGTGATGTGAGATCTTCGGATGGCAAAGTGAGGAAGAGAAGTGACTTCATCTCTATTAGGATAAAAGGTGAATATGATTTATTCCGGGAACAGATCACAAATATACCCCCAGCTTTATGGTAAAAATCAATCTGTGCAAAATTCAAGACTGTCACCCAACTGTTACAAGTGTTTCTGGCAGATGTAATTTAACCACTTCAGCCATTGAAGATTTGGCTGCTCAATGACCAGACCATTTTTTGTGATACGGCATGTTGCTTTAACTGACAATTGCGCAGTGGTGCGACATTATCCCCAGACAAAATTGACGTCCTTTTTTTCCCACAAATATAGATTTATTTTGGTGGTATTTGATCATCTCTGCGGGTTTGAATTTTTTGCGCTATAAACAAAAAAAGAGCGAAAATTTAGAAAAAAACACTATTTTGTACTTTTTGCTATAATAAATATCACCAATTTTTTCCTCAGTTCAGGCCGATATGTATTCTTCTAAATATTTTTAGTAATAAAAATGGCAATAAGCATATATTGATTTGTTTGCGCAAAAGTTATAGCGTCTACAAAATAGGGGATAGATTTATGTCATTTTTATTATTATTATTTTTTTTTTAGTAGTGGTGGTGATCTGTGATTTTTATCAAGACTTCGACATTATGGTGGACAGATCGGACAATTTTGGCACTGTTTTTTGACCATTGACAATTATACAGTGATCAGTTCTATAAAAATGCAAATGTCACTGACAGGGAAGGGGTTAACTCTAGGGGGCGATCAAGGGGTTAACTGTGTTCCCTGACTGTGTGTTCTAACTGTGGGGGGAGGGGACTGACTAGTATAAGAGATGACAGATCGTTGTTCCTAGCTATTAGGAACTCACAATCTCTCTCTCCTCACAGAACAGGGATTTGTGTGTTTACACACACACGTCCCTGTTCTGACTCTCGTGCCCGTGATCGCATGTGGCTGGTGGTCATCGCGCCCATGGCCATGAGCATCAGCACCTCCGCAGTGCAGCGGGCGCATGCGCGCCTGCTATCCCCCTTAAAGGGAGCGACGTATATCTATATGCCTTGCTATATGCCTTGCATTATTGTTTCAAGCTGGACCAATGAAACTATGCAATAAAATTCATACCTGGACTGAGCTAATGGGCACTGGTGGGGCTGCATTGATTAGCACTGGTGATGCTGCATTGATGGGCACTGATCAGGCTACATTGATGGGCACTGTTCAGGCTGCATTGATGGGCACTGGTGAGGCTGCATTGATGGACACTGATCAGGCTGCATTGATGGACACTGGTGAGGCTGCATTAATGGGCACTGTTGAGGCTAGATTGATGGACACTGATCAGGCTACATTGATGGGCACCAGTGAGGCTGCATTGATGGGTACTGATTAGGCTGCAAAGATGAGCACTGATGAGGCTGCAGTGATGGGCACTGCTGTGGCTGGATTGATTAGCACTGGTCTGGCTGCATTGATGGGCACTGGTGAGGCTGCATTGATGGGCACTGATCAGGCTGCATTTATGGGCACCGGTGAGGCTGTATTGATGGGCACTGATGAGGCTGCATTGATGGGCATTGACATTGATGTATGTATGTATGTATGTATGTATGTATATATATATATATATATATATATATATATATATATATATATAAAATTGTGTTTTATGGTTGGCCCCCTACTTTTGTCCCTGTCCCTCCCATGTTTCCCCCTTAAATATGAAAGCTGGAGACGCAACTGTCCCTTCCCCGACCTAATCTAACTCACCCTACCTCTCCATGATCCATATTTACTTCAATCTGGCAGCATTGAATCCGCAGTGTAAAGCTGGCCATACTTCATTATGACTATTGTAGACGTTTTTGGAGGTCTAATCAGGGCCGTCTTTACCGCGGGGCCTCTGGTGCTGGTCGCATGCTGGCTCTAATACACACACGCTCCTCTCTCTCATCCCTCGGGTACACACATTGCTCTATGAAAGAAGAGGAGGAAGGGGGCGGGGACTCCACACAGAGGAAGCTGCTTCTGGGACTGGCACTCTGCACAGACATCAGAGGACAACATGCTGTGTCTGTGAGTAGCACTTGGGACAGAGGAAAACTCTGTACTGGAATGGGGGGATTTGTGGGAGGACAGCCTTGGAGAGGAGCTCTGTCCTGGAATCTGGGTGGGAGGAGAGCTGTGAACCCACCTCACTCTGCACCCACCTCACTCTGCACCCACCCCACTCTGCACCCACCTCACTCTGCACCCACCACCCCACTCTGCACCCACCTCACTCTGCACCCACCCCACTCTGCACCCACCTCACTCTGCCCCCACCTCACTCTGCACCCACCCCACTCTGCACCCACCCCCCTCTGCACCCACCTCCCTCTGCACCCACCTGACTCTGCACCCACCTCACTCTGCACCCACCCCACTCTGCACCCACCCCACTCTGCACCCACCCCCCTCTGCACCCACCTCCCTCTGCACCCACCCCACTCTGCACCCTCCTCACTCTGCACCCACCTCACTCTGCACCCACCTCTCTCTGCACCCACCTCACTCTGCACCCACCTCCCTCTGCACCCACCTCCCAGTGCACCCACTTCACTCTGCACCCACCTCCCTGTACACCCACCCCACTCTGCACCCACCTCACTCTGCACCCACCCCACTCTGCACCCACCTCTCTCTGCCCCCACCTCACTCTGCACCCACCCCACTCTGCACCCACCCCCTCTGCACCCACCTCCCTCTGCACCCACCTCACTCTGTACCCACCTCACTCTGCACCCACCCCACTCTGCACCCACCCCACTCTGCACCCACCCCCGTCTGCACCCACCTCCCTCTGCACCCACCCCACTCTGCACCCTCCTCACTCTGCACCCACCTCACTCTGCACCCACCTCACTCTGCACCCACCCCACTCTGCACCCACCCCCCTCTGCACCCACCTCCCTCTGCACCCACCACACTCTGCACCCTCCTCACTCTGCACCCACCTCACTCTGCACCCACCTCTCTCTGCACCCACCTCACTCTGCACTCACCTCCCTCTGCACCCACCTCCCAGTGCACCCACTTCACTCTGCACCCATCTCTCTGTACACCCACCTCACTCTGCACCCACCTCCCTCTACACCCACCTCCCTCTGCACCCACCCCACTCTGCACCCACCCCACTCTGCACCCACCTCCCTCTGCACCCACCCCACTCTGCACCCACCTGCCTCTGCACCCACTTCCCTCTGCACCCTCCCCGCTCTGCACCCTCCCCGCTCTGCAACCACCTCACTTTGCATCCAACTCACTCTGCCCCCACCCCACTCTTCACCAACCTCAGTCCTGCACTCTGCACCCACCTCAGTCCTGCACTCTAAACCCACCCCACTCTTGCAATCTGCACCCACCTCACTCTGCACCCACCTCAGTCCTGCACTCTGCACCCACCCCACTCTGCACCCACCCCTCACTCTTGCACTCTGCACCCACCCCTCACTCCTGCTCTCTGCACCCACCTCAGTCCTGCCATCTGCACCCTCCTCAGTCCTGCCATCTGCACCCACCTCACCCCTGCACTCTGCACATAGTGCACCCCTCAATGCTAGCGCAGTTTGGCCACACCCGCAATTTGCACTGTAGTAACCTCTAGAAACTAATCAGTGAGCAATAATGATATGCAGTAACCTCTAGAATCCAATTAGTGAGCAGTAATGATGTTCTGCCCAATTAAAATCTTTGCCCAGGGTCCAATCAATATTAAAGACGGCCCTGGGTCTAATGTACAGCAATGCCAGAGCAGTAAAGACTCGAGGTGCAGGATATAAAAGAAAACAGCAGTATTGTGGCCATGGAATTAGGGTAAGTATGTATCTGTGGAGGAAGAGGGTGGAGGTCAGGATAAGGGACAAAAAGGATCATTGCACTTTGCTTTAACTTATCTTTTATGACAGTGGTCTCCAAATTGTTGGCCCATGTGGCCCTTTGCTTGCCTTTATCAGGCCCCTGAGGCACTGTTCCTCCTACTGATAGAAGGGACTATTCCCAGCTTTGACATGGGGCACTATTCCTGCCACTGACACCAAAGATGGTGCACTATTTCTTCCACTCACACCAACAATGGGACATAAATACCTCCACTGATACAAACAATGGTGCACTGTTCCACCCAATGACACCAAAACAGGGTACAATTCCTCCAAGGAAGACCAATGATGAGGCATTATTCCTCCTCCTATTGACCAAAGGCACTATGTACTTTTTTACTCCTACCAGCCACCAAGCTTGAGGAATTGTTTACTACCACTGATGCTGAGACATTTTCTACTCCAACTGACCACAGTCTGGCCCTCCCGAAGTATGAGTTACAGTAAACTGGCCCTTTGTTTAGAAAGTTTGGAGACCCCTGATTTACACTAATACTAACTTATAGGAATGTATTGAAATTTATTTGATAATCAACCCATTAATTTACTTCAGAACTAATTTTGTCTTTGTTAAATTTATGGGACATTTTAGAAAAAATTTATTGAAACATCAATTTCACCAACATTTCACAGAATGTTTTTTCATTACTCATTTTTAGAGCTGTTTGTCACACCGGTGCTAAATGTAAGCAATTTTGAAGTCCTAGAAGGTGACACCGTGACCATGACATGTAACACAAGTCTCAGTCCGCTCGGATGGTGGGCAGAATTGCATTTTACTTTCTACAGAGATGGACGGAATGTTCAGGACTTCAGTCTATCTGATCAATATGGTATCCGATCTGCTCATCTGGAGAATTCTGGGAATTATTACTGTGAAGTGAGATCTGCAGCCAACATTTCTAAGAGGAGTGAGGATGTCTTTGTCCAGATAAGAGGTGATTCTTTTAAAACAGAAAAATGTTTAACGTGTATTTTCTCCTCTTGCATCTGCGACGGGGCCCTGGCGTTCTGCCACCCCCCAAGACAGCAGGAAGGGGGCCTGCTGCAGAATATGTGAAAGGGTCCCGCTGAGTGACTGTAAGATTGGTTCACATTGCAGTAACCCCCAAAGTTTTGTGACTTCCTTGCACTTTGCTTGGAACTTCCTTGTGATCTCCTTGCGACTTTTGTGATTTAATATTGCAGACTATGGCACTTAAGTCGCACAAAAGTAGTGCAGGAACCTTTCGGAACCCAATGAAATGAACGTGTTTTGACTTGTCGTCCGACTTTTTGGGGTTGATTCACTAAAAAGGAGAGTGTAAAATCTGATCCATCTGTTTATGGTAGCCAATCAGCTTCTAACTTCAGCTTGTTGATTTCAGATTTGACCAAAAAAAAATGGAAGCTGGTTCCAGACTTTGCCCTCTCCAGTTTTGGAATTTCCTATTAGTAGCAGGGCTCGAGTGCTGCGGGAACGCATGGGAACGGCGTTCCCGTACTATTTCCACAGCGGGAACGCCGTTCCCATTAGCTGTCTGAGCAGGGCCGGCTGAGGCTATGCAGCGCGTAGTCCGCGCCGCTCCTCAGCCGCCGAGTGACTGGTTGCTAGGCAGAGGCCGCTCCGCATCTAGCAACCGGTCACATGACTTCGGCGTGGGCACGCACTGGCACGAGCCCGTCAGTGTGACACACGCTGCGCGCCGGACTGTCCTCCCGCTCCCCTCTACCCAGTGCCTCCTGGGGAAACAGCCGCTGCAGTGCACTTTGAGTTTACTGAGAGAACAGAAGTTTATTGAGAACAGAAGGGAAGAAGAGAATACCAGGAGGTCAGTCACTAGTAGTGTCATGTGTAAGTAAGTTGCATTCTGCAATACCCTGCCAAATTGCCAATACTCATCCATACTCTGCAATACCCTGTCAATACTCATCAATACTCTGCAATACCCTGCCAATACTCATCAATACTCTGCAATACCCCGCCAATACTCTGTAATACCCCGCCAATACTCTGCAATACATACCCTGCCAATACTCTGCAGTACCCTATCAATACTCTGCACTACCCTATCAATACTCTGCAATACCCCGCCAATACTCTGCAATACCCCGCCAATACTCTGCAATACCCGTCAATACTCTGCAATACCCTATCAATACTCTGCAATACCCTATCAGTATCAATACTCTGCAATACCCTGCCAATACTCTGCAATACCCTATCAATACTCTGCACTACCCTATCAATACTCTGCAATACCCTGCCAATACTCTGCAATACCCTATCAATACTCTTCAATACCCTGCCAATACTCTGCAATACCCTATCAATACTCTGCAATACCCTGCCAATACTCTGCAGTACCCTATCAATACTCTGCAATACCCTGCCAATACTCTGCAATACCCTATCAATACTCTGCAATACCCTGCCAATACTCTGCAATACCCTATCAATACTCTGCAATACCCTATCAGTATCAATACTCTGCAATACCCTGCCAATACTCTGCAATACCCTATCAATACTCTGCACTACCCTATCAATACTCTGCACTACCCTATCAATACTCTGCACTACCCTATCAATACTCTGCAATACCCCGCCAATACTCTGCAATACCCCGCCAATACTCTGCAATACATACCCTGCCAATACTCTGCAATACCCTGCCAATACTCTGCAGTACCCTATCAATACTCTGCAATACTCTGTCAATACTCTGCAATACCCTGCCAATACTCTGCAATACTCTGTCAATACATACCCTGCCAATACTCTGCAATACCCTGCCAATACTCTTCAATACTCTGCCAATACTCTTCAATACTCTGCCAATACTCTGCAATACCCTGCCAATACTCTGCAATACTCTGTCAATACATACCCTGCCAATACTCTGCAATACCCTGCCAATACTCTTCAATACTCTGCCAATACTCTTCAATATCCTGCCAATACTCTGCAATACATACCCTGCCAATACTCTGCAACACCCTGCCAATACTCTGCAATACCCTATCAATACTCTGCAATACTGTGCCAATACTCTGCAATACTCTGCAATACCCTGCCAATACTCTTCCAATAAATACCCTGCCAATACTCTGCAATACCCTATCAATACTCTGCAATACCCCGCCAATACTCTGCAATACCCCGCCAATACTCTGCAATACATACCCTGCCAATACTCTGCAATACCCTGCCAATACTCTGCAGTACCCTATCAATACTCTGCAATACTCTGTCAATACTCTGCAATACCCTGCCAATACTCTACAATACTCTGTCAATACATACCCTGCCAATACTCTGCAATACCCTGCCAATACTCTTCAATACTCTGCCAATACTCTTCAATACTCTGCCAATACTCTGCAATACCCTGCCAATACTCTGCAATACTCTGTCAATACATACCCTGCCAATACTCTGCAATACCCTGCCAATACTCTTCAATACTCTGCCAATACTCTTCAATATCCTGCCAATACTCTGCAATACATACCCTGCCAATACTCTGCAACACCCTGCCAATACTCTGCAATACCCTATCAATACTCTGCAATACTGTGCCAATACTCTGCAATACTCTGCAATACCCTGCCAATACTCTGCCAATAAATACCCTGCCAATACTCTGCAATACCCTGTCAATACTCTTCAATACTCTGCCAATACTCTGCCAATACTCTTCAATACCCTGCCAATACTCTGCAATACCCTGCCAATACTCTGCAATACCCCATCAATACTCTGCAATACTGTGCCAATACTCTGCCAATACTCTTCAATACCCTGCCAATACTCTTCAATACCCTGCCAATACTCTTCAATACCCTGCCAATACTCTTCAATACCCTGCCAATACTCTGCAATACCCCATCAATACTCTGCAATACTGTGCCAATACTCTGCAATACCCTGCCAATACTCTGCCAATACACACACTGCAATACCCTATCAATACTCTTCAATATCCTGCCAATACTCTTCAATATCCTGCCAATACTCTGCAATACATACCCTGCCAATACTCTGCAACACCCTGCCAATACTCTGCAATACCCTATCAATACTCTGCAATACTGTGCCAATACTCTGCAATACTCTGCCAATACTCTGCAATACCCTGCCAATACTCTGCCAATAAATACCCTGCCAATACTCTGCAATACTCTGCCAATACTCTGCAATACATACCCTGCCAATACTCTGCAATACCCTGCCAATACTCTGCCAATACACACCCTGCAATACCCTATCAATGCTCTTCAATATTCTTCCAATACTCTTCAATATCCTGCCAATACTCTGCAATACATACCCCGCCAATACTCTGCAATACCCTGCCAATACTCTGCGATACCCTGCCAATACTCTGCAATACCCTATCAATACTCTACAATACATACCCTATCAATACTCTGCAATACCCTGCCAATACTCTGCAATACCCTATCAATACTCTGCAATACCCTGCCAATACATACCCTGCCGATGCTCTGCAATACCCTGCCAATACTCTTCAATACATACCCTGCCAATACTCTGCAATACCCTATCAATACTCTGCAATACCCTGCCAATACTCTTCAATACTCTGCCAATACTTATTCCTGTTTGTGGGATATTTTCTAATGGGCTGTGTAACAGAATTTGGAACAGGGTGTATTTGTGGTAGAAATTCCCTGCGAGGGAAAGATCATCACCCATTGTGTTGATTGTTTTGTTTGACACGTTATTTTGTTTTTGTAAACTGGCACTTTACAATAAATGTTGTACTGTATTTTCTGTGAAGTATATATGCATACGAGCGTACCTTTTTTTTTTTTTGGTGGGGGAATGGATCTTGGGTGGGAGTTCCCACACTTTTTTTCCCAGGACTTGACCCCTGATTAGTAGGCATTGACTGGAAATGAAGTCTCTATTCCCAGTCGATGCCTTTCGATGAGGAAACGCATCGGGTAGGAGCCAGTAGACTGACATCAACACACACGGACCATTCTGCAGCCGGCCGTATATATTTGATACTTGTCTGCCTTATACAAGCAACTGTTCTTGAGGGATGTGAGCCTGGATATACCTTTGACCCCGAGACTGGATAGCAATCAATAATATAAAAAGAGGCAATCAGCGCACACTAGACCCTAAAATACATACAAATTGCAAGCTGAACATCATAAGGTAAATCACAAATCCTTAGAAATAAGTAAAAAATATGTAAAAGTGCAGCACAATACAAATCAAATTCACTTAATAAATTTCATAAACCATTACGGTGCCAAAAAACACCCAAAAAAAACAAACAAAAAACTTGTCACATAATAAATATAGTCCATACAGTTCATAAGCTGATAAATGGCTGAATATTGCTGTAGGAAAACACCCGGTGCACGCCACACTTAATATCGTGACATTTCTGTGGTACTTCCTCCACCAAGTAGATAAGGTACTCTTACCAGATACGTGGGACCACTGAGTTAACAGATGGTCATAAAAGCTTGTTTCCACTCGTAAATGAAGGCGATGCTCCAATCCAAGCGGAAAAACGTTCCCAAGATCAGTCATACGAAGGGAAAGGGAAAAAAAAACGATCTCAGTGTAGACTGTACCGATCGATTTATTGATAAAAATGTAACAGTAAACAAACGAATGAACAGCTGGGAAAGTAAAGTGCCTCCAGTATTGCTCCACAGCCTACAGTACTTTAACAAGCAGCAATAACAAAGTGACAAGTGCAAAAAGCTCCAGATGGTACGCGGGTAACGACTACGATCAGTAGCTCTTCCCCCGCAATCAACAATCAGCAATCAACCCTTGCCTGTGATCTTGTCCATGCACATTAGACATGTGCGATTAGTTTCGTACAAATCGAAAATTCGTACCAATTTGTGTAAAGTCGTACATTAGGGAGGATCCGAAATACGAATTTCTATCATTCCAAATTTTGTACAAAATACGAAATTTAGTTTACAAATTTCGGATCCAAATTCCGTTACAACGGAAATGTGACTGGTGTTTTGTTGACCAATCAGAGGTTTGGAATTGAGGGTTGGGAAAACAACCTTTTTTAATATGGGAGTGGGAGACTGGTACTGGTAGTCGATGGGAGATTCAGAGAATGTTCGTTAATTACAATTATTCGTTATGATGTAGTTAAAAAACCCAGGAAGTCAGCAAAGCACAGGGATGGTGGGAGCCCCTCATAATGATAAATTCATCATAATGAACATTCGTAATTGTTACGAAAAGTTAACGAACCTAACGGAAATTCATATTTTGTACGAATCCAAATTCAATTTCGGACACGAATTACGAAATACAAATTAATTCTAATAC
This sequence comes from Lithobates pipiens, assembly GCF_037356315.1. Classification (NCBI taxonomy): domain Eukaryota; kingdom Metazoa; phylum Chordata; class Amphibia; order Anura; family Ranidae; genus Lithobates; species Lithobates pipiens. The sequence continues at coordinate 367,093 of NW_027507884.1, read as the reverse complement.
GAAACGGAACGAAACAAAACAAATTTATTGACGGCGCACATGTTTACTGTGCATAGGACCCCTTAGTGGGATCTATTTATCTGATAAGTGGACATCCTTTTGTCGTGGAGCACAGTGGTGATGCACAAGCACTTTGACTTTTTCTTTTATCTTCTCTCATGTGGGGAAGTTGGAACTACAGTTCAAGTTTATTGAAAGAAACTGTATGAACTGTTGGATCACACTTTTAATTATATGTGCTTTTAAATTACATGTTTACTGCATTTATGGCAAAATGTATATGCATATTTGATTATTGCACATAGCATTTTATCTGCAAGTGACAGATTTTGTAGAGTTTACTATGGGCAATTAAGTGGATTGTCACTTTATGTTGTTAGATTTTTGATGCAATTTTTTTTAAGTGCATTAATACACGGGAGATAGATCATCAAAAATAGCGCAACTATTACAGGATTCTACAAATAATGTAAAAGGTATGGAATATGGATGCAAGCTAACAATGTGAGAGGTACTGTACGTAAAAAAAAAAAGTTTAGCATTAGATCAGCATAGTGTACAGTCCGACAGATGTGCACTCCTCAAACTACTTTGCAGACTATTTCTGACTTTACCATTTATGACAGGGCCTCATTAGAAGTCTTTTGAAGACCCTGTGCTAGTAAAGGTTTATTATGCCTTTCGTACAGTCTAGCATCTCTGCTTTCTATCAGATGTGCCTTAAGCAGTCCACCTTTCTATTAGCATTTCTACCATTCCATTATCATTTAGCATGACTAATCTCCTTTACATTAGCATTCAGAACAGCGGCGGCCCATCCATAAGGGGCGCAGCTGCGCTGCCCCTCTAATCCATGTGTCCGGCCCCCTAATCTACATGTGGGGCACAGGATGCATGGATTCCAATGGGGTTTTTTTTTTTTTTAGAAGCATGTGATTAGAGCCAGAGGCTCTAATAGGCTTGAAAAAAGTGGGGGCTCGGGGCGCAGAGCATTTCTCCTCCTGGCCAATCAGGAAGTGGTTCCTGAGACCTGTAACCCAGCTGAGAGGAGAAGCGATCCTATTGGCTGCCAAGGAGGAGGAGGGAGGAGACGCATGGGGAAGCCACTGTGAAGGAGGAGACGACGCCCACTGCCCGGAGGAAGTGCAAGGGTAAGTGCGAGGCTGGTAACTGACCGACTGACCGACTGGGGCAGTGTGTGCCTATGATCTGACCAACTGGGTGGTGGCAGTGGGTGGATTGTTTGCCACCCCCCATAAAATATACCACCAGCCGTGACTGATTCAGAAGGGTCAGAAGAAGGGTCCATTGTACATTAGAAGTCAGTGGTATGGACCACATTATATTAGAATTCAGATGGATCATCCACTTTTTTTTTTTTATTATTATTTTTATTGAAGATTTTTCAACATACAAACACATGTAACAAAAGTGCTTACAGTATACAAGAAGAGTTGTTCGAAATAAATAAAATTATGCATTGCAAATACGATACTTCAGTATTACAGTATATATCTATAAGGGTACATCTCTGGTAGCCCCAGTCCAACAGTCGTGATAGATCTTGATCCCCTGCAGGGACCTACTAGAACTTGAATAGGCTTGGGACCTTCTGGGGAGGGGGGAGGGAGCACAGCCCCATCAAACAACTTAATTCCCCTCCTCTATTTAGGCTGTTTCAGGTTCAGCTAACCAAGTGTGGGATCATCCACTTTAAATTTGAATTCAGAGGTATTGTCTACTGTACATTAGAGTTCATAACGTTCATTCACTTTACAATTCGCTTTCAGAGGAATCATCCATTTTATATTAGAGTTCAGAGAAATTGTACGCTTTATATTAGAGTTAAGAGAGATCATTCACTTTACATTAACGTTTAGAGAGATTTTCCACTTGAAGCAAGGGAATTCCCCCATGGAATATTTTCCTCTCTATTCTTGTTTTGGGGACAACCCATAATTTGGGATTTTCTTTCACTTTCATTCTCAGTGATAACAATAAACAGAACAAATAGAAAGGGTGAATCTACTGAATGGGGCACAGACAGCAATAAAAACCTGACAGGGGTTCTAACCCCTTTCCACTCTATACAAAACATTAAAAAAGAAGTTATACTTTCATGGTGATAGCTATTTCATATGTTCCTTTTTTTTATTTTTTAAGGTGAAAAGGCCACGCATTACACATTACTAAACACACTTCGATTGTTGGCATCTGGGATCATAATACTTATAGGAGCCTTTATTGTCTACTGTCACATGAAGACTGTAATGGTTTCCAAGACCAAGAATGGTGAAGACGCAGCGGAAAGAGTGGAAGAAAACCAGATGTCTTCTTTATGACTATAAAGCACCAACTATACTGTATGTTGTCAGTATTAGGGAATTATGGGAAAGAAGAAGCCATGACGGTTAACAGATTTATCCTTAAAACTGATTTCTAGTCAGATATGAAAGACACAAATTATTGCAGCTCTGTAATCATTAATATGTTATCAAATAAATGCATAAATAGAAATGGTGTATAGTCAGTACCCGAGTGTGATTGGTATAGGCCAACTGTAGTGCCTGGAGTGTGAGAGCCAATCAGTCGATGTGCTGGCATGGTAAAAGAGAGAGCAGAGTGACAGAGAGATGAGCTCATCACTGTGCTGCTTCTCCATTCACTGTGCAGTCACAGGTTGGGGGCTGGTCCGGGATTAATTGGGATCAGAAGAAGTGGGTTGAATGATGCTGGCTATTCAACTGAGGACATTTATTTTCGGAAGATAAGTACTGTGGAGAAAATATTTGTATTGAAGATGAACATTGCAGAATTTTTTTTTTTACTTTATCTTTTAATAGGCTATTCAATTATATTGTGTTATTTTTGGCTCTAAGAAGTATAGTTATGTAACTGTCTCTGACAATGTATAGTAATATATTACACTGTAGGTCTATATACTGTAGATATAAATACAATTTTAAAAAGGCAAAGCTGTAACTCCCCTCCGCCATCGCTTAACCCCAGGGGCGGACTGACCATTCAGCAACTCTGGCACTGCCCGAGGGCCCCGGACCACTAGGGGGCCCCATCAGGGTTGCCAGCCTCAGTAAAACCAGGGACAGTATGTAAAAATCCTCTCCAGTACCTTCTCAGCCAATAGAAACATGCCTGTGTATACTATGTGTACATGTATGTGTATACTGTGTGATTGTATACTGTGTGTGTTTTTTTGTATACTGTGTGGCCCCATAATCTCTTATTGCCTGGGGGCCCCATAATCTCCTATTGCCCGGGGGGGCCCCATGAGTTGTCAGTCCGCCCCTGCTTACCCCATATGTGGCAGTGTAGACCACAGACTAGGGAAAAAATGTTTGGACAGTGGTAGACCACGTATTCTTTCTTAGCTTCATCAAAATTATTTCTTGCCAAAGCCTAAAGTATGAAAATATAACAGATCTGTACATAGAGAACCATTTTATTTTATACCGGGTGCAAATAATGATACCACCACTTGTCTCTATATTTTTGTAAAATATGGCAATAAAGCTTTTATCAAACAAACTGTATTGCTGATTTGATTTGTTTTTAGGCCCAACCCTATCCAAAAAATTTTTAATCCAATAAACAGTTAGTAAGGGTTAGAACCTCTTTCAAATGTTCATTATCCCTTTTGTCCCCATTTGTGAGATTTCTCCTTACTTCCTGTGTGCTGATGTCAGATGGGACAGGATATAAGAGGGAATTCTCACAGGCAGAAATTAAAACATTTTCCAGCATAAAGAGCAAGGGTTAGAAACTCTGTAGGACTTTATTCTTATCTGTGCCTCCCATGAAAGAAACCTTTCCTCGCCTTTTTTTGTACATATAATGGAAAGGAGATATGGAAAGCTGTTTATAAAATAAATGTTTTGACATAAAAAAAAAAAGGAAAAAATAATAAAAATAATGCCATTTAATACTGATATATATATAATATATATACATTGTGTCCAGCTCTGCGTACAGATAAATTAAGCAGAGGCTGCAAAGTGAGAGACATCAACAGCCATTTCCTGTAGACATGAGAATTTCTCACATATAGATATGTAGCAGTCGGGTGTTGGATGGCCGTGGTCCACTATACACCTCAACATAGAAAAAAACAATCTATAGTCTTTAACCTCTCCAACACCTCTATTCCCCCTACAGACCAGAGCACTTTACATTACTACTATGCATGCATTTTTTTGGTAATAACTTTAACTTTTTTAATTACTTAGGATAACAACATAATACATATATTGTATTGTTTAACAAATGAGGCTTTTATTTAGTAATATTGTCTTGCATTGTATTTATTTTCTACATTCAAAAACAAAAAAAATGCAAAAAAAACAAAAAATTCAGATTATTTCTACTTTGACCAGTAGTGTGTTTTTATAAAAGTTTTACTTTAAACAAAAGTTTCACTGTTATTCAACCATTTCTCCTGTTTATAGTGACACTAAAAATACTTTCTGGTACAAAGCACTGCATTCATTTACAAATGAATTTATGCCTTCTTTTTTAAATTTAACAATTTTTTTTTTTTCGTTTAATACATTTTTTATTATAATTTTGACATTCAAATGATAAAGAAATTGTAAAATTAGCATTACAATCGGTAAGGAAAATTAACATGTCAGTAAATGAGATTGAGAGTAATTGTAAACTGGTCTTCAATATAATAAGTAAAGCATCTGTGCTGTGTCAAAAAAATAAAATACAATACCAAAGGTAGAAAACACATAGGCAGTATAACAAACCTCAAAAAGCATATATATGTGAAAGTGTGGTCTTCAATATACAATATGTTTGCATAACAAATATTTTGACATATCAAAGTTTTCCATATAATATTACAGAATATAAAATAGTATGTAGCACCCTCTACCAATAGGTAGGTGCTAGTAATAGATTTTTAATAGGAAGTTGGAGCTGTCAGCACAGGAAAATTTAGTCAGGCCTATGCTGCAAGCTAGGCTTGTCTGTTTTGATCTGGGGGCTGGAAATGGTCAGAGTAGCAGTGGGTGTGGCCACCTGTGCTCCAGTTCTGGGGCGCCTCCCCTGCTTCCAGGGAGAATGTTCTGGAAGAGGGGCTGGGCCTAGAACTGGAGTGGCAGGCAGCTCATGTGGGAGACTTGACCAATCCCCATCTGGTATTGGCAGGGGGCGGGCCTCCTATATAAGCTGAGGTAATATGCCACTGGAGGGAGTTGTCGGCTAAGTGAAGTGGAGGGTGGCATACTAGATAGCAGCAGGAGGGCACCCCCATCTGGGGGGGTGCGCCAATCGCAGGAGGAGGCCCAGGGAGAGCTGTGAGGGAACTTTGCCATTACACAGTCATTGGCAATGTCTTTATCATCACACGGTCGTTGATAAAGAACTCCTAGAGCAGAGGGGCAGGTGAAGCTGTGCCAGAAAGTCTGTGAGGAAATTTTTCTTTTACACGGTCATCAGCAAAGTCCTTCATCATTACACGGCAACGATGGAGAGTCTTTGGCAATGCCTTTGTCATCACACAGTCGTTGATAAACAACTCCTGGAGCAGAGGGGCAGGTGAAGCTGTCGGAACGTATGGTCCAGTCAAGTTCTCCATCAAGAACTCAGGTCAGAGAAAGGTCAGTGAGTGTACCACAGTGGAGGGTTGGATGTGCCAGGAAGTCTGTGAGGGAACTTTGCTTTTACACGGTCATCAGCAAAGTCTCCATCATTACACGGTCAATGATGAGGAGTCCTGGATCAGAGGAGAGACTATGGGGATATGTGTAAAATCGATGTGGCCTGAGGGCACACAATTTGCAAGTGGGCTGGCTGGGAACAGTAGTCCATCATTCAACATCTGCTTCTAAAGTACTAGGCATCCGGGGAGAGGTGCTGCAGGCCAGAGCCAGCTTTCAGGATTTATTCAGAGTGGGTCCTTCTAGCTTATAGAAGAAGATGTACAATATAAGATTTGTACAGGAGGAGAGGAGTTCTGGGAACATCACCCTTACATGGTCAAGAGTGATGTCCTCATCCCTTACACAGTAATGGAATGCCTGGAGGTAATAGTCTGCGGGAGATAAGCAGAGGAGGAAAAACAGTCTGCATGGTGATACAGGAGGAAGATCATAGTAATTAACACATGCCCATCATCTCTGCTGGTTCTATGTGCTAGTGAGTCAAATCTTTAAAGTATGATGGAAAAATCAACTATCTTATGGGCATCCCATATACCCTTTTCCCCAGCCAAGTTGTACCCCCCCAATAAACAAAAAACAAAACCAGCAAAAGACTGTTCATTTTTCTGTAAGTGATGTATGGGAGTCTGGCAGCGGGGTGATTTGGTGGATGTTAGTAACAAGTGGCAACTACACCGCTACAAGTAAAATAGAGAGAAAAATTAAACACGGTTGAGGTTGAGAGTTGTAAAAAAAAAAATCTAAACGTGCATATCCCATTTTAATTTTTAATTTGGGAGGGACATGAAAAGGTGCCTAAAACTAAGTAAATAAAAAAAAAGTGGAAATGTGGAAGAAAAGGAGGGATGGGGAGGGTGGGATGTAATCCATCCATACCAGTTGGCAATCAAATACAGTAAAAACTTGGATTGAGAGTAACTTGGTCTGGAGAGTGTTTTGCAAGACGAGGAACATACATTTTTTATACATTTTGACTTGATAAACAAGCAATGTCTTGATTAGGGATGAGCTGGGTGTTCGAGTTGAACGCATGTTAGACTCGAACACTGGCTGTTCGCCCGTTCGGCGACACCAGAACTTTATGGGCTGTTCGCGCCAAATTAGAGTGGTGCTCACGGCCCAAAATGCACTGCGGCATTGCAGTGCATTGCTGGCTGATGATTGGCCAAGCATGCATTATGACCCGCATGCTTGGCCAATCACAGCGCCGTCAGCAAGGAGAGCCATAATTGGCCACAGGCAGGATGCTGGTGTTATTCTGGCCCTATACCACAGGCAGCTGCAGCAGTTACAGTTGGTGTATTGTGCCATCTGCACAGTGTACACCTGAAGCTACCCCAATTGCTGGTGTTGTTCTGGTCCTATACCACAGGCAGCTGCAGTAATTACAGTCGGTGTATTGTGCCACCTACACAGTGTACACCTGAAGCTACCCCAATTGCTCGTGTTGTTTTGGTCCTATACCACAGGCAGCTGCAGCAGTTACAGTCGGTGTATTGTGCCACCTGCACAGTGTACACCTGAAGCTACCCCAATTTCTGGTGTTTTTCTGGTCCTATACCACAGGCAGCTGCAGCAGTTACAGTCGGTGTATTGTGCCCCCTGCACAGTGTACACCTGAAGTTACCCCAATTGCTGGTCATGGACGGAGTGCATAGGCATCAGCACGTGGCCATGGGACATGCTTGTCCTTATTTTCAGAAGCTGGACGCGTTGAGCCGCAACATGCCAAAGACTTGGTAGAGTGGATGACCAAGCCCTCCTCATCCTCCTCATCCTCTCTCATCCAGGCTCAGACTAATGGCAAAGCAGCTGCCAACACGGCATCTTCCCTCATCTCAATGGCATCAGTCATTCCTTCCCTAGACCCACCATGTCCTCCTGAGGTGTCCCCCGAACTGTCTGAGCACAGTGTTAGGTACATGCCCAGGGTTTTGAAGGCTCTGATGATGATACCCAGCTAGAGAAAGGCAGTAGCGTGAGCCCAGAGAGAAGGGATGCCCAAGTAGGACAGCAATCTGGCAGTCATGTTCCACCAGCTGCAGCATACTGCCAGGTTTTCTCCAGTGATGATGAGGGGGGGTGATGAGGTCATTAACTCCACGTGGGTGCCTGATAGGGGAGAGGAGGAGGCACATCTCCAATGAGGATGCCCTCCAGGGGCCAGCTTAAGGGCAGCACACCAACTGAATCACACCACAGAGCTCTACCTGTGCAGGGCGCTGCCACTGCGCGTTATTCCAAAAGTTCTTTGGTGTCGGCATTTTTGAGACGAGTGCATCAGATCGCACTGCTGCTATTTGGAACATAAGTCTCAAGCGTATCTCTCATAGCCAAAACATCAGCTGCTCGGGAACCATATGCTTGACCAGACATATGTTGACCTGCCATGCAGTTCATTGGCAAGCGTACCTTAAAGGCCCACACCAAAGAACAAAACAGACCTCTCCTTGCTCATCATCAGCTGGGATCTCCAACCCCACTATACCTTCAGTCCTCTCTGAAACCTGCACTGAGAGGAATGAAGGTGTAGAATTAGGTGTGTCACAACCAAGTACTTGTGGGCAATCTGCTAGCGGTACACCGACGTCTGATTGTAGCAGGCAAATTTCCCTGCCCCAGCTACTGGACCGTCGAAAGAAGTTCACTCCCAGCCATCCACATGCCCAGTGGTTGAATGCTAGCTTGGCTAAATTGCTAGCACTTCAACTGCTACCTTTTCAGTTGGTAGACTCAGCCCCCTTCTGTGAGTTTGTGCAATGTGCGGTTCCTCAGTGGCAGGTTCCCAAATGCCACTTTTTCTCGAGGAAGGCGATTCCGGCTCTCTATCGGCATGTGGAAGGCAATGTCTATGCCTCGCTGGACAAGGCGGTCAGTGGTAAGGTGCATATTACCGCTGACTCATGGTCCAGCAGGCATGGACAGGGACGTTACCTATCTTTCACGGTGCATTGGGTGACTCTCCTTGATCCACGGTACAAGGGTAAGGTTGCGGACCGTATCTTGCCGTCGCAGAGGGAGCAAAGGATAAGACATCTCCAGAAGTTCTTGCAGAAAGGTCTGTGCAACGCGTTCCCAGAGACTGGGAGGTTACAAATTCCTGGTCCTGGACAACGTGTTTGTGAGGCTTCGGTCAGTCATAGAAGGTGCAGTGGATAAGCTGGCCGTCTGACCAATGCGTTAAGTCAATTTTTTAGTGCACAGCCCCAAGGTATGATCGGTTCCAGCAACCATCGCCAGCGTCTGATTTACATGGTGCAGGAATGTTTAACAGGGGCATGTAATTACAATTTTTGATGCAATACTTTGCAGCAGGGCTCATTCATGCTCTCAAACTAGAGTATCTGTGAGGGGTTGCAGTGTCATGGCACCAGCACCAGTGCCTAAGGCCCAATTTTTCAGCCCCTGTTTAACAGAAGCGTGTAATTACAATTTTTGATGCAATACTTTGCAGCAGGGCTCATTCCCGCACTCCAACTAGAGTATCTGTGAGGGGTTGCAGTGTTGTGGCACCAGCGCCTATGGCTAAGGCCCAATTTTTCAGCCCCTGTTTAACAGGGGCGTGTAATTACAATTTTTGATGCAATACTCTGCAGCAGGGCTCATTCCTGCTCTCCAACTAGAGTTTCTGTGAGGTGTTGCAATCCTGTGGCACCAGTGCCCAAGGCCCAATTTTTCAGCCCCTGTTTAACAGGGGCATGTAATTACAATTTTTGATGCAATACTTTGCAGGAGGGTTCATTGCTGCACTCAGCTACAATATTTGTGAGTGGTTGCAGTGTCGTGGCACCAGCACCTATGGCTAAGGCCCAATTTTTCAGCCCCTGTTTAACAGGGGCATGTAATTACAATTTTTGATGCAATACTTTGCAGCAGGGATCATTCCTGCTCTCCAACTAGAGGTTCTGTGAGGTGTTACAGTGTTGTGGCACCAGTGCCTAAGGCCCAATTTTTCTGCCCCTGTTCAACGGGTGCATGTAATTACAATTCTTGATATAATATTTCACAGCAGGGCCCGTTCCAGCGCCCACCAAGACTAACTGTGAGGACTTACAGTGTTATGGCACCATCACCACCATCACCAAAGGCCCAATTTTTCTACCACTGTTCAACAATGTCACGTAATTACAATTCTTGATATAATAGTTCACAGCAGGGCGTTCCAGCGCCCACCAAGAGTCCCTTTGAGGGCTTACAGTTTTGGGGCAACACCAACACCTTAGGCTCAAATTTCTGAAGAGCATATAGGGCAGCCCCCCACTTTCAAGCATCCAATTTAGAAATGTCTCCTACTTGCAAACGGAAGGAGACAACAGGAAGTGAGATTAAATCTACAGCTAGGAAGGGAAATTCTCTCCTGTAAGAGTTGATATGGGAAAAACATGTCTCCTCTCCACTAATGCTTTATCCCAATACTTGTTTTACTAAAAAACCCAACTTTTTAAAAAACATTTGTCATTGGGACAGAAAGTGAGGTGAAATCTTCTGAAGAAGTGCACTGATGGAAAAAAAAATGTTACAGGGGTGATAACCCTTTTCTATGTTTTCCAAAAAGCTTGAAAATGTATCGGTTCAAAATTACAAACAGATTTTACTTAACAACAAACCTACACAGTCCCTGTCTTGTTTGCACTGCCTGTATACTGCTGTTCTGAGTATATAGGGCCTGGGGGCCCTACGCTTTTCCATTTTTTAAATTGGGTACGGGTTCCCCTTAATATCTGTACAAGACCCAAAAGGGCTGGTAATGGGCAGGGGGACTACCCATGCCATTTTTCTCAATTATTTTCATCCATATTGCCGGAACCAGACATTACATTAAAACCGCAAGCATTTTTAAATGACTTTTTTTCCGTTAGAAATTTCAATTACAGGGACTGTTCTAAACACGGGAAACATGTGCCACTTCACAGGCATACTATAGACACCCCCAGGCACGATATTTAAAGGAATATTTCACTTTTTTTTTTCACTTTAAGCATCATTAAAATCAGTGTTCTCAAAAAAAACTAACGTTTTTAAAACTTATTTTGGCATTGATACATGTCACCTGGGGCAGGAGCCGGGTCCCCAAACCCTTTTTAGGACAATAACTTGCATATTAGCCTTTAAAAGTAGCACTTTTGATTTCGAAAATTCGAGTCCCATAGACCTTAATGGGGTTCTAAAGTTTGCACGCATTTTTCGGGGGTTGTTCGGCTCATCCCTAGTCTTGATATAAAAGTAGTGTCAAGTCACATAAAAGAGAAGAGGGGCTCCTCTAAGTGTAGTGATATGGTTACATTTAATGAAGGTACAACATTTAGCAACTCACATGGTTCATGATTAAAACAGGCACATCTGAGTATGCAGGTATCCGGGGGAAAAGCTTTTTTATAACGGAGTTAAAGAGGAAGTAAACCCTGATGAGTTTACTTCCTCTTTCATTCCCTGCAAAGATAAAGCATAATGGACTACTATGCATTGCACTTACCTGACACAGGAGACAGCAATGTCACCGCTGCCCCCTGTAGTCCAGCGCATTCATCTTCTCGTGGGTCTCGCTGCTCCGCCGCTGTCATTCGGCAAAGCCGCGGTGACGTCATTCCCGCGCATGCGCACGGGAGCCGCCACACGCGGCATATTCGCCGTTGACGGTTCCACGCTCAGTGCGCCTGCGCGCCGCTATCTACGGCGCATGCGCCGTAGACAGCGGTGCCTGTCTTTCGGGAAATATCTCCTAAACCGTGTAGGTTTAGGAGATATTTCTTGGACCTACAGGTAAGAATTAATCTAGGCTTACCTGTAGGTCAAAATGTGTTGTAAGGGTTTACAACCACTTTAAGCTTTAGAGAGAGAACATCTTTACATGTCACTTGCTTAGTTCCTGTTTAATTATTTTTAGTTATGTTGTTAGTTTCTTAACTCTTCTTTGTGGGTGTTAATAACATGAACCCTCCAGGTGTCCCGGAAAACCCAACACTTCTTAAAGTCCTCGTTCTTTCTACACTCGTTAATACTGAACCACAAAGTTGAAATGATGGTCCGGACCACAGCTCTGATAGTCTTCATCTGTAAGTATCTGCTTTGATTATTGTCAATATATTAAATTACTTATTTACCTATTTGTTCCATATCTACCAAATGTTGTTACGTATTTTAGTTAATCAATGAACAGTTAACTAGTAAATATTTTCAAAAGAACTACAAAATAGAAGAACTTTTTACTTGAAGTTCTTGTAAGGCAACACCAGTTGAGTATTGTCCGTGATACTTTTTTACTTGCACTAAAATACAAATTTTCAGGACGAGCTTTCGCGGTGTGTCTCCTTCAAGGTCCAAGTCGTACCAATACCAGCATGGACCTCGAAGAAGGGGGTACACCATGAAAACTCCTCCTGAAAATTTTGGTTTTATTGCTAATTAAAAAAAGTATAATGGACAGTTCTCAACTGTTGTGCACTAAAACAGCCACAATCACCTCATACGAGGCAACAAAAACCTTTCTAGTAAAAACCGAGACAACATTTGTATTACTTAGAAAAGTGGATAGAAGGTGCCAGAACTCTGAGGATTCTTTGTGTGATTGCTTTGTATCCTTGTTTTTATTATCACAAAGTGTAGAAGTAAAGTGTAGGTACAGTGGGTATAGAAAAGAATCACCCCCCCCCCCCTTTAAAATAATCACATTTTGTTGCTTTGCAGCCACAAATTAAGACAGACACAGTTTTTTGTTTCATCCAGTTGTATGTAGTCAGTGCAACTTATAACATCCAAGTGAAAGATATAACACTAACATGTCAGAAATAAAAAAATAAAAATAAAAAACAATTACTGAGTTGGATAAAGGATCACCCCCTTATGTCAGTATATTGTTGGACCACCTTTTGCTTTAATTCCAGCCTTTAGTCTGTTGGGATTTGTCTCTACTAACTTTGCACATCTAGACTTTGCAATATTTGCCCGCTCTTCTCTCTGAACTGAACTGCTCATGTTCAGTTACATGTGATGGTGACCGTTTGTGGACCGCGGTCTTCAAGTCATTCCACAGATTTTCAAAGGGGTTTAAATCTAACCTCTGACTAGGACACGCCTTTTTTCTCCTTCATCCACTGTGGGGTCATTTTTGCTGTGCTTTGGGTCATTGTCGTGTTGGAAGGTAAACTGTAGAGCTGTAGAGAAACACTCTCATAAAAGGGATAATACCACCTCCATGCTTTCCTTTAGGAATGGTGGTATTTGGATCGTGAGCTGTATTGGATTTCTGCCAGATATGGTGTTGAGGCCAAATAATTGAATTTTAGTCTTATCTGACCATAACACCTTTTTCCATGTGGCATTAGAATCTCCAAGATGCATTTTGGCAAAGCTCAGTGGTGACTGTATGTGGTCTTTCTTGAGGAGCGGATTTTTTCTTGCACTTTTCCATACAAGTCACATTTGCGGAGAATTTGTGGTATTGTTGTCACATGCACACAACGACCACTCTTTGCTTCAGACTTGTTGTAGACCTCTTGGTGGCCTCTCTGAACAGTTTCCTCCTGACTCTTTCATCCAGTTTGAAACGACGTCCTTATCTAGGGAGGGTCTGTGTTGTACCACTTCTTAATAATTGACGTCACTGAGCTTCTAGGCATTGATAAAGCCTTTGAAATGTTTTTGTATCCATCTTCTGACTTGTGCCTTTCCACAATTTTATTCTGGAGATCCCGGTGATAGTGCCTTGTCACCCATAGTTGATTGTTTGCTTCAGTTGCAGGAATGCTCCAGGAAAGCTCTCTTCATGCTGAGCTAATCAAAATGACCCCAGCTGATCACAGTTGAAAGTCAAATGGTTTTGTGTGCCATTGAGAAGGTCATTAGCTACACCTGATTGATTCATTTTTAGGAGGGGGGGGGGGGGGTGATCTTTTTACCAACTCAGTATTTAGATTTTTTTTAAATGTTAATGTTATATCTTTTACTTGGATGTTATAAGGTGCATTGAGTAAGTACAGCTGGATAAAACAAAAAAGGGTGTCTTCATTTCAGGCTACAAAGCAACAAAATGTGATTATTTTAAAGGGGGTGAATCTTTTTTATACCCACTGTATAAAGAATCTGAGTGTTGGGTTGGCGGCTTCTTCACACTTAATGGCTTCCACAATGACCTTAGCTTGTGGTAAGGATGAGTGATTAAAGTGATTGTAAAGGTATATTTAAAAAAAATAATAATATATGTGTATATATATATATATATATATATATATATATATATATGTATATATATATATATATATATATATATATACAGTATATATAGATATATATATATATATATATATATATATATATATATATATATATATATATATACAGTGGTGTGAAAAAGTGTTTGCCCCCTTCCTCATTTCCTGTTCCTTTGCATGTTTGTCACACTTAAGTGTTTCGGAACATCAAACCAATTTAAACAATAGTCAAGGACAACACAAGTAAACACAAAATGCAATTTGTAAATGAAGGTGTTTATTATTAAAGGTGAAAAAAAATCCAAACCATCATGGCCCTGTGTGAAAAAGTGATTGCCCCCTAAACCTAATAACTGGTTGGGCCACCCTTAGCAGCAACAACTGCAACCAAGCGTTTGCGATAACGTGCAATGAGGCTTTTACAGCGTCCTGGAGGAATTTTGGCCCACTCATCTTTGCAGAATTGTCCTAATTCAGTTACATTAGAGGGTTTTCGAGCATGAACGGCCTTTTTAAGGTCATACCACAACATCTCAATAGGATTCAGGTCAGGACTTTGGCTAGGCCACTCCAAAGTCTTCATTTTGTTTTTCTTCAGCCATTCGGTGGTGGACTTGCTGGTGTGTTTAGGATCATTGTCCTGCTGCAGAACCCAAGTTCGTTTCAGCTTGAGTACACGAACAGATGGTCGGACATTCTCCTTCAGGATCTCTTGGTAGACAGCAGAATTCATAGTTTCTTTTATCACGGCAAGTCTTCCAGGTCCTGAAGCAGCAAAACAGCCCCAGACCATCACACTACCACCACCATATTTTACTGTTGGTATAATGTTCTTTTTATGAAATGCAGTGTTCCTTCTACGCCAGATATACTTGGACACACACCTTCCAAAGAGTTCCACTTTTGTCTCATCGGTCCACAGAATGTTGTCCCAAAAGTCTTGGGGATCATCAAGATGTGTTGTGGAGAAATTGAGACGAGCTTTGATGTTCTTTTTGCTCAGCAGTGGTTTTCTCCTTGGAACTCTGCCATGCAGGCCATTTTTGCCCAGTCTTTTCCTGATGGTGGAGGCATGAACGCTGACCTTAACTGAGGCAAGTGAGGCCTGCAGTTCCTTGGACGTTGTTGTGGGGTCTTTTGTGACCTCTTGGATGAGTTGTCGCTGTGCTCTTGGGGTAATTTTGGGGGGCCGGCCACTCCTGGGAAGGTTCACCACTGTTCCATGTCTTCGCCATTTGTGGATAATGGCTCTCACTGTGGTTCGCTGGATTCCCAAAGCTTTGGAAATGGCTTTATAACCCTTTCCAGACTGATAGATCTCAATTACTTTCTTTCTCAATTGTTCCTGAATTTCTTTGGGTCTCGACATGATGTGTAGCTTTTAAGCATCTTCTGGTGGACCTTACTGTGTCAAGCAGCTCCTATTTAAGTGATGCCTTGATTGTGAACAGGTGTGGCAATAATCAGGCCTGAGTGTGGCTAGAGAAATTGAACTCAGGTGTGGACAACCACAGTTATAGTATGTTTTAACAAGGGGGGCAATCACTTTTTCACACAGGGCCATGATGGTTTGGATTTTTTTTCACCTTTAATAATAAACACCTTCATTTACAAATTGCATTTTGTATTTACTTGTGTTGTCCTTGACTATTGTTTAAATTGGTTTGATGTTCCGAAACACTTCAGTGTGACAAACATGCAAAGGAACAGGAAATGAGGAAGGGGGCAAACACTTTTTCACACCACTGTATATATATATATATATATATATATATATATATATTATGTTATACTTACCTGCTCTGCAAATTGGTTTTGCACAGAGCCTCCCCCGATCCTCCTCTTCTGGGGTCCCCTGCTAGTGCTCCTCCCCTCTTCTGGGTGCCCCTATATCAAGCTGCATGCTATGGGGGCACTGGTGTGGGTGTCGATCCCAAGCCAGTCTCTGTGTGTCCATTGATGGTCAGCCCTGCCCCACCCTTTCCTCTAAGGCTGTGATTGACAGCAGCAGGAGACAATGGCTTCCTTCCATTTCTGCCTGCTTGTCCAATGAAGAGAGATGTAAGAGAGAGATGCTGCTCTTGGGCACAGGGCTGGATAGAGATCTGGCTCAGGTGAGATGGGGGGGGGGGTTTGGGGGGGCTGAACACAGAATTTTTTTTTTACCTTAATGCAGAAATGCATTAAGGATAAAAAAAAACTTCTACCTTTTACAATCACTTTAAGAACTGCAGTGCCACACAGTATTATTAAAGTCGAAATACAAGTTTATTCCAATGATGAAATGTTTGTCAAGCCAAAGAGTTTCGGGGCTGTATACCCTTCATCAGAGTTTGAAAGAATAATACATTGTAACGGTCTATATCAGTGATTCTCAACCAGGGTTCCGTGGAACCCTAGGGTTCCTCCAGTGGTTGCTGGGGGTTCCTTAAGCAATGGGCAATTCCTGCCTCTCAGATAAGTTCCCACTGACACCATTGATCTTTTTAGCTATCTGTAAGGAGGTAATTCTTCCCGATGACCACAAGTGTAAGGACCATTCTTCCCACTGACCATCACACTAATGTATCATGAGTTGTAGATTTCTAATTTTTACCAGGGGTTCCCCCGAGACCAGAGAACTATTTCAAGGGTTCCTCTGTGTTGAAAAGGTTGAGAAAGGCTGATCTATATGAACTAAAATTGGTTTATAGTTATGTATTGTTGGTTTGATTTTCTATGACAATCTGTTGGTGGCTAATTTAGATAATAAGGCTTGGGGTCGTCTGTATCTTAAAGAATGCTTAAACCGGCTGCTGAAGGATAGCTGTGCAAACTCACACTAACAGTATACAACTATAAACCGATTCTTACCTCCATATACACTGTTACAATGTATCATTATTTCAAGCCCTGGTGAAGGAGGTGGAGATACAACCCCCAAAGTGTGTTGGTTTTACAAACATTTTTTCATTGGAAAAATCTGGATCCTTAATATTACCATATGGCGCATCAATTCTTATTCATTCACAATTATTAATACATCTTATATTTATATATATATATATATATATATATATATATATATATATATATATATATATATATATATTGATTTGTTCTTCTTCTAGACACAATATCGCATTTTTTGCATAGACTGCAGTTTGTATTTCAGACATGTAACAGTTTTTGTCTTATTTTACAGCCACAATACTGGGGCACACAGGTGAGTCTTTATTTTATATCAATCAATCAATTAATCAAATTGATCAGTCAATTACTATAGCAAAATTATAGAAACTGAGAGCCTGAGCCGGCCGCTCCCGACCCCTCCACAGCCCAGCACTCCAGTGAGTGAGGAGGAGGCAGAGCAGAGACATCAGCTCTCCGCTCATGGAGTTGTATCAGTGTTGCCGGGGACAGATGCTGCATCCACCTAGATAAGTATGATTCTAAAAAATAAAAAAAAATACTTCTATTTTAATAAATGAAATCATTATTTGAAAACTGCATTTTGTATTGACTTGTGTTATCTTTGTGTAATATTAAAATTTGTTTGTAGATCTGAATCATTTCAGGTGTTTGTTACCCCAACATTTCTTATTCCTGATTAGGGATGAGCTTCGAGTTCGAGTCAAACTCATGTTTGACTCGAACATTGCCTGTTCGCCCGTTCGCCGAACAGCGAACAATTTGGGGTGTTCGTGGCAAATTCGAAAAGCCACGGAATACCCTGTAAAAGTCTATGGGAGAAATCTAAAGTGCTAATTTTAAATATGCAAGTTATTGTCATAAAAAGTGATTGGGGACCTGGGTCCTGCCTGAGGGGACATGCATCAATGCAAAAAAAGATTTAGAAAATGCAGTTTTTTTGTGAGCAGTGATTTTAATAATGCTTAAAGTGAAACAATAAAAGTGTAATATTCCTTTAAATTTCGTACCTGGGGGTGTCTATAGTATACCTGTGAAGGGGCGCATGTTGCCCGTGCTTAGAACTGTCCCTGCACAAAGTGTCATTTCTGCAGGAAAAAAAGTCATTTAAAAGCACTCGCGGCTATAATGAATTGTCGGCTCCCCGTAATACAGAGAACACTCATTGAAAGTCATTGATAAAAAAAAAAATGCGTGAGGTTCCCCCCAAATTCAGTTACGAGGCCCTTCAGGTCCAGTATGGATATTAAGGGTTACCCTGCGTCAAATTATTTAAAGAAAATGACGTGTGGTTCCCCCTAAAAATCCATACCAGACCCTTGAAAGTGAAACAATAAAAGTGTAATATTCCTTTAAATTTCATACCTGGGGGGTGTCTATAGTATGCATGTAAAGGGGCGCATGTTTCCCATGCTTAGAACTGTCCCTGCACAAAGTGTCATTTCTGCAGGAAAAAAAGTAATTTAAATTCACTCTCGGCTATAATGAATTGTCAGCTCCCGTAATACAGAGAACAGTCATTGAAAGTCATTGATAAAAAAAAAAAAAAGCGTGGGGTTCCCCCAAATTCAATTACCAGGCCCTTCAGGTCTGGTATGGATTTTAAGGGGAATTCCATGCCAAATAAAAAAGTAGTTCCCCTTAAAAATCCATACCAGACCCTTTAACCCAAGCACGCAACCTGGGAGGCCACAGGAAAAGAGGGGGGATGAGAGAGCGCCCCCCCTCCTGAACCGTACCTGAACCTGAACCGTACCTGAACCGTACCAGGCCACATGCCCTCAACATTGGGAGGATGCTTTGGGGGTCACAGACCCCTCAAAGCACCTTGTCCCCATGTTGATGAGGACAGGGACCTCATCCTCACAACCCTGGTCGGTGGTTGTGGGGGTCTGCGGCGGGGGGCTTATCAGAATCTGGAAGCCCCCTTTAACAAGGGGACACCAGATCCTGGCCCCCAGAATGTTGAAAAGGCAAACACACTTTTGAAAAAGTCCTTTATTAAAAATAAAATAAAAATAAAAAAAGATTCCAGCGGTGGTAATCCCCTCTTGCTATACAGCGACGCATTATCATCTCTCCGGGGTCCAGCGATGGCTGATCTGATCCAGTGAGGGGTGATCTCTCCCTCCAGCGCAGCGCAGTCCATCAATCCTCTGTCTCCACTGGCGGAGACACTGCGGAGATCCCGGCAGCCTGACATTTCTTATATGAGGAGGGCGGGGTCACCCGTCACCTGACCCCGCCCCCCTCTGACGCAAGTGGGGAAGCCCAATGACGTGTGGGTGACCCCGCCCCCTCTGATGTAACAGAAACCTATATATAGCGGGATCTGGCAATACATCACAGCCGTGAGTAGTTTTAAATTACATTTTTCCTTTAGAAATGTCATTTCTCTGCAGTACTTTTATAAAAAAATGGGGAAATGCGCTACTTTACAGGCATACTAAGGGGACCCCCCAGGCACAATATTTAAAGGAATATTTAATTTTATCCATCATTCTTTCATTTTAAGCATTATTAAAATCACTGCTCCCGAAAAAACGGCCGTTTTTAAAACTTTTTTTTGCAATGATACATGTCCCCTGGGGCAGGACCCAGGTCCCCAAACACTTTTTATGACAATAACTGGCATATAAACCTTTAAAATGAACACTCTTGATTTTTCATGTTCCTGTCCCATAGACTTGAACAGTGTACACACATACTTTTTGTCTGTTTGGGGGTGTTTGGCTCATCCCTGCTAGCTATGTAGATGAATTAAACACAGTGGTGTAGTGGGTAGCACTTTCACCTAGCAGTAAAGAGGTTTGCTGGTTTGAATCCCAACCGCCTGCCTGGATGTTTGCATGTTCTCCCTGTGCCTGCGAGGGTTTCCTCCGGTTTCCTCCCACACTCCAAAGACATGCTGGTGGGTTAATTGGATCATGTCTAAAACTTGGCCTGTGAGTTAGGGACCTTAGATTGTAGGCTCCTTGAGGGTAGGGACTGATGTGAATGTATAATATATATGTAAAGCGCTGTGTAAATTGACAGCGCTATAAAAGTACATGAAATAATATTAATAATAAACTGAATGTTCAGTTGGCTGAGTACCATGTCATGCAACTTTCTGAGAACATATTACATTTTATTGTGTGGAATTACCATGGCAGAAGTTACAATTCCACTTTATTCCTCTTCAGGATGGGCAGTGAGTCCTGTGGTCAACTTCACCCCAAACTGGAAGAAGATCATCATAGGAGACTCTATAACAATGACGTGTGATGTGGGGTCCTCTGGAGGAGAAGATCTGACCTACGCCTGGTACAAAGATGGTAACTGGATGTATATGGAAAAAATCTTCACCATTACACCTGCAATCGCTTTGAATAGCGGGAACTACAGCTGCGAGGCCGGTATAGAAAGAAGTGGCACTGCCAGACTGGACGTTGTTGCTGGTCAGTTGATTATTTCATATTTGGAAATATATAATTTATTATGTTCTTCACACATTCCAGACATGATAAAAGAAACCCAGCATCAAACAGTACCCACATGTTTCTTCTTAGTGTAGCCAGCAGTTGACTTTATTAGGGGCTCCCATGTTATAGGAATTGTTTTACCTGCCAAAGGATTCATATTTTGTCTATGCAGTGATCAGATTTGCAGAGCTCTGTTACACAATACAATCCTGTCTGGCAGGACAGAAGACCTTATTTTTTTTCTTCTGCAATTCAGTAACACCTACAGGTCTTGTCCCTCCCCAGCCAGTGACTGAGAAGCAGCAGACTGATGAGCTCATCTATAGCTAGAATCTCTCCTCCTATCAGCAAGATCTTTGTTAGAACTGTAGATCTTTGTCCCGATTTTCCCTTCCTCAGTCAGACCTTAGCTGTACTAGCAAGAGTCTGATACAAAGTCAAATTCAGATACTTATGCCGCGTACACGCAGTCGGAAATGCCGCCAGCAAAAGTCAGATGCAAGCTTTTGGTTGGAAAATGCGACCGTGTGTATGCTCCATCGGACGGAGCATGTTCTCAATTTTTGAGACGGAAAACGTTTCTATCGGAAAAGCCCTTCGTCTGTATGCAATTCCGCCGCGCAAAAAAACACGCGTGCTCAGAATCAAGTACGAGACGGAAGTGCCCGGTCTGGTAAAACTAGTGTTCATAATGGAGATAGCACATTGGTCACGCTGCAAATTATTGGATTTTTTAATGAAGCGCATTCTTTTGTTCTTTATAATGCTAGAAGAATTAATTTGTTTTGCTGCTGATATTTACACACAGTTCTGACAAACTGATTTCTTTATTATTTCTCGTGATCTCCTGAATAATATTTTTTGTTTTTAAAGCCAGATATCCATAATAATGTTTAGAAGTATTTTTTATATCTTTTATTTTTTTTTTTTATCAAGATCTCCTGTTTTTTTTTTTATTATTATTTTTTTATTTTCTAGTGATCTCCATACTTTTTTTTTTTTTTTGGTGTGTCAAGTTTCCACAACAACGTTATTATCTTGTATTTTTTAAGCTCAAGGAGGTTGGTTGGTGTCCCTTGTTAATTTCACATTGTATTTTGGAAATGTACCTGCCTACTCACAAACTGTCCTATTTGAATAAAAACACATAGGCAAGTATTTTCATAACAAAAAATCTCTATTTATTCTGGCTCATAAAAACAAAATAAAGAGGGAAGGCAATGCTGGAGAAACGGCTTCAATTTGAGAAGCTTTTTGCCCCCCAGAGCAGACATCAACTTTGTAAAGAAAAATTGGTAGCTTGAGAAGTCCATTTTGAAGGAAGCATAATCTGGTCCAGGACTCCCAGACATCGGGAACAGCAGCAGATGACATCTATGTCCCCAGGCTGTGGTACTACAAAAGGCTGCGTCTTCTGTCAGACCAGACTGAACCCAGGTCATCACTTTCATATATTTCCTGCAGCCTTCCTTGGAGGCTGTGGCTCTGGAGGTAGACTTGTGGCAGAAGAAGGAGGATGGCCGAGCACACATAAGTGGACGTCATCGGTCATTTGGCCCCTCAACCCCTTATGAAGGGCCTCAAAAAATGTTTTTTCGCAGTTGAGACGTTGGCCCTCCACCATTTTTTGCAAATTTGCAGCTATATAGAAGCCATAGGCCTCTACAGCGTCGAGGGGTGGCTTTTCAGGGCCGCATTAACATCCTTAATGAGGGCAAGTGCTGCCTCCTCCACATTACTCAACTTCTTGGCCCTTTTGGGTGGAAGGCGGAGGGGAGGCACCTGGGATTGGGTGAGACTCCTACTGGGTCCACTTCCTGGTGGCAACTTCCCCCTGCCTCCTCCTGTCTGCCACATTTCCCAGCCTCGTCCTGGCTGAGGTCTTCCTGTGTATGAAAAAGGGACCTAGTTTTAGTTTTTGGTTCATCAATCACACACAATTTTCAACTCATGACTGTTACAAATTGAATGTTAAGAAATAGAAAAGACTATCATTCTGACCCCAGCATTTTTCATTCTTGTCACAATCATTTTTGGCCCCTACTGTCTATTGATAAGTGAAACACTTTCTATGAAATCATTAATTTGTTATCAATAATAACATCTAGTTAACCTCAGCTGGGGTTGAGGGAAGGGTGGATGGAAGTGTAGAAAGTGATTCCCTGGCTTCAATCTGGCCTTCCAGAAACTGCATCCTGTTGTAGTACCACAAACTGGGTACATACACGTCTTCTGCTCCTGATCTCATGGAAGCCTGGATCTTATTAAGCTCCTTCCTATTCGTTCCTCTCAAGTTACCAATTTTCCTCTCCACAAAGTCGATGTCTGCCTCGTGGACCTGCGTCTTCACAAATTGCAGCAGTTTCTCCAGCGATGCCTTCCTAGCTGGTTTGTTTCTATATAAAGGGTTTTTTACCTCCCACTAATTTTTCATATCCCTGTATTTGTCAATAAATTGGCCCATGAATTCCGGGTCTTTGAATTGTATCATATTTTCTGCAAGGCAAAACACAAGACAAATAACACTAATATCAGGCTAAACTATCATAATCTTATCCCAATATAGGTCTCAATCTCTAATCAGTATAGGCCACTGATGTCCCAAGTTCAAATGTTACCTTCGTTATCACGATCGGCACTTCCTCCACTCACAGATCTTACATGCGACAAATGTGTGTTATCTTTATATACACTGCGCATGTGTGAAACTCCGCCCGCGTCACCCATCCCTAACGTTCTTTCGAGAATCTTCCCCGCCCCTTCTCTTTTGGCGCAGTGGGAGATGACATGGCGGAGACACAGCAGGTGTGTAATAGCAGTAGCGAGGAGGAAAGCCCAGAGCAAGAAACGTCTCGATCCCGCAGGAGATTTAAGGCCTCAAATATGTCCTTTGTAGAGATGGAGGACATCTTGAAGAGGGCCGACTATGACGAGAAGTATGGACCTTACCTAAACCCAAATGTGAGAAAGGAAAAAGATGATGACTAAAGTTGTGAAGAGTCTGGCCAGGAATTTTGGGGTATGACGATCCAAGGAGCAATTGAGGAAATGCTGGTCAGACCTGAAATTGAGGGAGCAGGAGCAGTATAGAAGGATCAAGAAAGTGCTTCTAAAAAGTAAGTATTTGTCCTGTGTTCCTATTATTATTATTACTTGCATGTTGTGCCATGTGCTTTTCTTTACTGTTGTACACTTTTAAATGGCTACTTTCATGTTCGTGGGCACAGTAATCGGTCGCAGTAAACATTGTTCTGTTTGCAAAATAAATACAATGTTTTTGGCAGATACAGCGTTAACTACATTTGGTCATGATAATTTGTATTAAAAGTGTAGCGCTGGTATTTTTGCCATATAATGCTATTAATAGGACTATGTTAATAGATTGGTATTTGGCTTCCTCTACTGGTTTACAATGGAAAGAGACTTGTTTTAACTTTCGTCTAACAGCTAAGCAGGAAGTGACTTAATTGTTTACCTTGTGAAGGGACTCACCCACCCACAGTGCCCACTCACCTACCCATGAACACTAGTGGCTGAACTGCATGCTGGGTAGGTAATAAAAGGCCCAGCGCGGCCATTTTATGTCTCTTGCTGGGACGCGTGGCCTGCATACAGGGATCTGTGGGTGTGTGTCTGAAGAGCCGCGGCCTGCTCGGTGCGGAGCAAAAGTTGAAACCACCAAAGACAGTTTACACCACAGCATGCTGGAGCAGTGGCATGGTCAGATTGGGAAGGATCCAGAGACACCTGACGGAGCCCGACGGAGGTCCCAGTCATCTTGCGGAGCAGTGCAGCGTGAGGGAGCTGACTGTGGCAGGACTGGGAACCAAAGGAGCGGAGGCATCCATCTGTCCAGGCCTGGTGTGGTGAGAGGGCTGTTGCCCAGAAGTTAAATACCGCACTTCACACATTTAGACTAATCTTATGGCATTGCTGGGACCTGTAGTCCCACGGATCAGTTCTTTTCGGTTGAGTTGCACTCACACAGGCCTCAAGCCTAAATTCCAGTAACAAGGGACTGACGCTGGGAGTACATTCCCAGGGAAGGAGTTCACAAATACATTGCACTATCGAAGTTACTGTTTTGTAGACATGTGCAGAGTAAAATATTTCGTTTCGGAATTTCGTTTTCGTCCGAAAACTTAATTTATTTAGTTACTCCCGAAATTCGTTTTTATTTATTTCGTTTTTCGTTCAAAAATTGCATTCGTCCGAAAATCCACATGAATTACGGTCGAATCTGTCTTTGAAGGCTTATGGTGTCTGTCGAATGTATAAAGAAGATTCGATGGAGCTAGAATATAGCATACTTTAGAACCCTATTAAAGTCTATGGGACTCCAACGTTCAAAATTTAAAGTGCTAATTTTAAAGGCTAATTTGCAAGTTACTGTGCTAAAAAGTGTTTGGGGACCCGGGTCCTGCCCCAGGGGACATGTATCAATGCAAAAAAAAGTTTTAAAAACGGCCGTTTTTTCGGGAGCAGTGATTTTAATAATGATTAAAGTGAAACAATAAAAGTGTAATATTCCTTTAAATTTCGTAGGGGGGGGGGGGGGGGGGGGTTGTCTATAGTATGCCTGTGAAGGGGCTCATGTTTCCCGTGCTTAGAACTGTCCCTGCACAAAGTGTCATTTATGCAGGAAAAAAAGCCCTTTAAAATCACTCGCAGCTATTATGAATTGTCGGCTCCGTAATACAGAGAACACTCATTGAAAGTCATTGATAAAAAAATAAAAATAAATAAATAAATAAAAAAGCGTGGGGGTCCCCTAAATTCAATTACCAGGCCCTTCAGGTCTGGTATGGATATTAAGGGGAACCCTGCCTCAAATTTAAGAAAAAATTTGACGTGGGGTTCCCCCTAAATATCCATAACCAGACCCTTCAGGTCTGGTATGGATATTAAGGGGAACTCCGCGTCAAATTTAAAAAAAAATTGACGTGGGGTTCCCCCTAAAAATCCATACCAGACCCTTTATCCGAGCACGCAACCTGACAGGCCGCAGGAAAAGAGGGGGGGACGAGAGAGTGGCCCCCCCTCCCTCCTGAACCGTACCAGGCCACATGCCCTCAACATTGGGAGGATGCTTTGGGGGTCTGTGACCCCTCAAAGCACCTTGTCCCCATGTTGATGAGGACAAGGGCCTCATCCCCACAACCCTGGCCGGTGGTTGTGGAGGTCTGCGGGTGGGGGGCTTATCAGAATCTGGAAGCCCCCTTTAACAAGGGGACCCCCAGATCCCGGCCCCCCCCTGTTTGAAATGGTAAGGGGGTACAAAAGTACCCCTACCATTTCACAAAGAAAGTGTAAAAAATGGTTAAATAAAACAAACACTTTTGAAAAATTCCTTTATTAAAAATAAAAAAATAAAAAAAAGATTCCAACGGCGGTAATCCACTCTTGCTATCCAGCGACGGACGGTCATCTCTCCAGCGATGTCTCATCTCATCCAGCGCAGCGTATCCATCCTTCTTCTGTCTCCGTGAAGGAGACACTGCAGGCATTCCGGCGGCTGACGTTTCTTATATACGGAGGGCGGGGCCACCCGTCACCTGACCCCGCCCCCCTCTGACGCAAGAGGAAACCCGGGGTTCCCTGTGACGTATGGGTGACCCCGCACCCCTCTGATGTAACACAGGCAGGTTTCCGTTACATCAGAGGGGGGCGGGGTCACCCATACGTCACGGGGAACCCCGGGTTTCCCCTTGCGTCAGAGGGGGGCGGGGTCAAAGTGACGGGTGGCCCCGCCCTCCGTATATAAGAAACGTCAGCCGCCGGAATGCCTGCAGTGTCTCCTTCACGGAGACAGAAGAAGGATGTATTCGCTGCGCTGGATGAGATGAGACATCGCTGGAGAGATGACCATCCGTCGCTGGATAGCAAGAGTGGATTACCGCCGCTGGAATCTTTTTTTTATTTTTTTATTTTTAATAAAGGAATTTTTCAAAAGTGTGTTTGTTTTATTTTTTTTTAACAGAAACGTTTTTATTGGTCATAAAACGGATACAACAATACATCACAGCTCGTTTTTCCTTTTTACATAGAAACTACAGCATATCAAGCATTAGGTAGAAACGAAAAGAAAACTCAGAGAGTCATCACATCATACTCATACATTAGCATGTTTCATATAGACACATTCAGCAGTCACAGTCCTTGGAGCATTTCTCCCCCCCCACCCGAGCCACTATCTAGAGGGGCAGCACTCGAGTGTATTTGCCACAGATTTCCAGGGCAAGAGACCGAGCATATATATAGACTCCCACTCCAAAGCATAACAGGGATGGAAAGGGGGGTCTCTGGAAATGGGAGGGTTCCAGAAACCTAAGGACCACGCGCACAGGAGCGGACAGGCTAGTGTCTCACTCCCGTACCCAGCAACCCCAGATCTTAGTAAATTTCTTGGGGCATTTACGACTCATATAAGTAAGCTTATACAACGGAAGGGCAGCATCTATCAAAGCCTTCCAATGAGTTATACTAGGTGGGTCCGACTTCTTCCACTGCATGAGGATAGCCTTTCGGACGTAAAATGCTGCATAGAACACAAACAACTGACGATGTATGTTCGGTGTCACCCTATCACACACACCTAGCAGTAGGACTACCGGGTCCAGGCCCACAGAGAGGCCCCCGACCTCATTGATCTCCCGTACCACCCCCTCCCAAAATTGATATATAGCCGGACATTCCCATACTACATGCAGGAAAGAGCCCACTGTGGTAGTACACTTCAGGCACCTATCCGAGTGTCCCGGATATATTCTGGACAGGCGTTGCGGGGTATAGTATGCCCTATGGATGAATTTTAACTGAATGAACCTGTCCTTAGCCGAGATCATCAGCGGCAAATACTGTTGTATACCCTCCTCCCAGTCATCTGTCGCCAGGGTGGGGAGGTCCGCCAACCATTTCTGGAAGAGACCAGTTCCCCCTCCGGGCGACTCCATCGAAATCCTAAGGTAGAGAGACGATAGAAACACGGTCTGCATCCAGGGCCAAAAGAAATCTCTCAACATTGTTAGAGTGGAGGATTACTCCTGCAGGAAATTGAGCTCTAAGGGCATGGCGTAGCTGTATATAGCGAAAAATCATTCTGGAGGGGAATTGACAGTCCTCTCTAAGGGAATCAAAGGGAATGAGGGAGCCCCCAGGCATCACCTGTTGCAGAGTAGTGACACCATATCTAGTCCATAGAGCCGGATCAGGAACCGACTGGAGATGTTTCAGTCGAGGATTCCCCCATAGTGGAGTATGTGGTGACAATGCGGCGTGTGGGTCTAACCGAGCCGCAACCTGAGTCCAGACCCGAAGCGTAGTTCGCATAGGGGTGGTGACCTCAGGGCGAGCCCTCGGTCCCTTGTATACCAAGGCACTCAATTCAGCATGAGAGCCTAGAATCGCCGCCTCCAGATTAACAGATGGGTTAGAGCGGATCTGCCGGAACCACCACCGCACCGTGACCAGTACAGCCGCCCAGTAATATTCCTTGAAGCAGGGAAGGGCCAGGCCCCCCGGGACAGAGGCAACTGGAGGGCAGCTCGCGCTATCCTCGGGGTCGCCCCAGCCCAAATGAAAGTAGACACCACCTGATCCATCTTTTTGAAAAAGGAGTTTGGGATCGGAACTGGGGTATTACGAAATACATAAAGAAACTTTGGAAGAAACGTCATCTTAAGCAGGTTGACCCTCCCCACCGGGGTGAGGGGTAGGGCCTTCCACACTTGGCACTTATCCATCAGGCTCCGGAGGACAGGATAGACATTATCTGCGAGATACTCCTTGGACCCCCTCTGCACCTCTATGCCCAGGTAGCGAAATTTATCTACCGTCCGCAAAGAGGTACGGGCAGATACAACCAGGGGAGCGGGAGACAGGGGAAATAGCAGAGACTTGTCCCAGTTAATACGTACCCCCGATAGGGAGCCGAACTCGTCAATGAGCCCGAGGGCCGTGTCCAGCGCAGCGGAGGCATCCGGGAGATACAGGAGGGTGTCGTCCGCATAAAGCGAAATCTTTTCACACACCGGTCCAACCCACAGCCCTCCTAATTCCACCGAGTCACGCAACAACACTGCTAGGGGTTCAATGGCAAGTGCGAACAAGCCCGGGGAGAGAGGGCACCCCTGTCTAGTACCCCTACCCAAGGAGAAGCTTTCAGACAATAGGCCGTCAGTGCGCACCCTGGCAGTGGGAGCTCTATAGAGCAGTTTAACCCAAGATATAAATTGGGGTCCGAAGTTAAACCTCTCCAGAACTTTCCAAAGGAACTGCCACTCAACCGAGTCAAACGCCTTCTCGGCGTCCAAGGAGGCGACGACTTTCTGTGAGTCCTCAGTCGCAGCCAGGGATATGTGAGTATATAAACGTCTGAGGTTTATGTCGGTGCCTTTACCCGGCATAAACCCCGTCTGATCCCCCTGAATCAGTGTTAGAATGACCGAATTGAGTCGGGTGGCTAGGATCTTAGTGACAATTTTAGCATCGACATTAAGTAGTGAGATTGGTCGGTAGGAGGAGCACAGACCCGGGTCCTTGCCAGGTTTGGGAATCACCACAATGATCGCCTCGGACATCGTGGCCGGTAGCTCCCCCTCCCGTAACATGGAAAGCAAGAGGGCGTGTAACTGTGGCACCACCACATCGGCATTCGTCTTATAGAACTCCGCGGGAATCCCATCCGGGCCCGGGGTCTTCGCCGACTGGAGTGTAGCCACCGCCGTCTGTACCTCCTTAAGCGTAATGGGGGCATCTAATCTAATACGGTCCGCCTCAGAGAGCACCGGAAGAGCCCTACGGTTGAGAAAGTCCTCCAGAGCCTCGGGGGCGGCCGTAGCCCTAGACGTGTACAAAGCTCGGTAGTAATCTGCAAAGCGACTATTTATAAGCTGCGGGCTGGAAATCATCTCCCCCTGTTCCCCTCTAATATGGGCGATATGGGAGGCGTTCGATCGCTCCTTGGCCAACCAAGCCAGAAGCCGACCCGTCCTCTCACCCTGCTCAAATATGCGTTGGGACTGGTTAAGAAGGAGTTTTCTAGTGGCTTCGGTACGGAGCAATGAAATTTCCCTATGAGCTCTCAGGAGGTGTTTGTTTTATTTAACCATTTTTTACACTTTCTTTGTGAAATGGTAGGGGTACTTTTGTACCCCCTTACCATTTCAAACAGGGGGGGGCCGGGATCTGGGGGTCCCCTTGTTAAAGGGGGCTTCCAGATTCTGATAAGCCCCCCGCCCGCAGACCTCCACAACCACCGGCCAGGGTTGTGGGGATGAGGCCCTTGTCCTCATCAACATGGGGACAAGGTGCTTTGAGGGGTCACAGACCCCCAAAGCATCCTCCCAATGTTGAGGGCATGTGGGCTGGTACGGTTCAGGAGGGAGGGGGGGCCGCTCTCTCGTCCCCCCCTCTTTTCCTGCGGCCTGCCAGGTTGCGTGCTCGGATAAAGGGTCTGGTATGGATTTTTAGGGGGAACCCCACGTAAATTTTTTTTTAAATTTGACGCGGAGTTCCCCTTAATATCCATACCAGACCTGAAGGGTCTGGTTATGGATATTTAGGGGAAACCCCACGTCAAATTTTTTCTTAAATTTGAGGCAGGGTTCCCCTTAATATCCATACCAGACCTGAAGGGCCTGGTAATTGAATTTGGGGGAAACCCCACGCTTTTTTTTAAATTTATTTATTTATTTTTTTATCAATGACTTTCAATAAGTGTTCTCTGTATTATGGAGCCGACAATTCATAATAGCTGCGAGTGATTTTAAAGGACTTTTTTTCCTGCATAAATGACACTTTGTGCTGGGACAGTTCTAAGCACCAGAAACATGTGCCCCTTCACAGGCATACTATAGACAACCCCCCCCTACGAAATTTAAAGGAATATTACACTTTTATTGTTTCACTTTAATCATTATTAAAATCACTGCTCCCGAAAAAACGGCAGTTTTTAAAACTTTTTTTTGCATTTATACATGTCCATTGGGGCAGGACCCGGGTCCCCAAACACTTTTTAGGACAGTAAGAATATTTTCTCTCTGTCAAATCTTTTTTCTCTGTCGAATATTTTCTCTATATAATCTTGTACTAATAGAGGTAAGGTTAGGCACATTCGACCACAGGTTCTATAGACACAGATTGTTGTCAGAGTCATGTCAAATCTCCTATTCTATATCGAACTGTTGTAACAATGAAAACGAAAATAAAGCATTTATTTATGTCGGATCTTTCGTTTTTCGGATTTTGTGCTTTCGTTATCGTTTGTCAAAACGAAAACGAAAATAGCTGAAATTCGGACGAAAATGCATTCGGACGAAAACGAATGCACATGTCTACTGTTTTGTACTATTCTACATTACATTACTGCTTGGAAATCCTGTGGAATATAAATACTGCAGTATAAATGGCTAGTTGAAGAAAAGAAGACAAGAGACTATATCCCTTACTGTAAGGCCTTACAGTGTTGCTACTACATACTAGAAACTGCAGGGGGAGCTTTGAGTAATTAAACTGCATTATATAATCTTGTCAAATACTGTGTAGGATATTACAGATCTTATCGTGTCTGCACTGTGTACTGGAAGTGGGAAGGTGCCCAGGGCTGAGATCTTATTGCCTGAGCATTATTCCCACTTGGAGACACGCCTGCAGGAGCAATCCAGGTTTCATTATTGTGTCAGAATTGTATGTCATTACGGTTCTTATGTTTAATGCTCAAACCTGTTCCAGTAAACTTATATTTTGGTTTAACACAATCTATCCTGAGGTTTGTTCATTCCGCGTACACGCGATCGGATTTTCCGATGGGAAATGTTGGATGTAAGCTTGTTAGCGGTAAGTCCGACCACGTGTATGCTTCATTGGACAGTTGTTGTCGGGCTTTCCGGCAACAAATTTTGGCTAGCAGGTTCTCAAATTTTCCGCCAACAAATGTGTGTTGTCGGACTTTCCGATCATGTGTACACAAGTCCGTCAGACAAAAGTCCAAAGTACAAATACGCATGCTCGGAATCCAGGATGAGCCGGAAGCGCTCGGTCTTGTAAAACTAGCATTTGTAATGGAGATATCACATTCGTGACAAAATTATGAAATCTCTCAATGTAGAGCATTCTCTTCTTCTTTATAATGTTATATTAATGAAGCTGCTTTGCTGGTGATATTTACAGAGTTCTGACAAACATTTTTATTTTTTTTAGTGATCTCCAGAATGATTTTTTTTTTGTGTTTTTTTTTCCAGTGATCTTCAGAAGAATATTTTTTATTTTAGTTTTTTCTACTGATCTCCAAAATAATATTTTTTGTTTCGTTTTTTTCTAGTGATCTTCAAAATAATATTTTTTATTTAGTTTTTTTTCAAGTGATTTAATATATGTATATATATATATATTTTCTAGTGATTTTCGGAATAATATTTTTTATTTTTTATTTTTCTAGTGATCTCCAGAATAATGTTTTTTAGTTTTGTGTGTCAAGTTACCACAACACCATTATTATCTTGTATTTTTTAACCTCAAAGATACAACTATGTTGGTGTCCCTTATTAATTTGACATTGTATTTTTGAAATGTACCTGCCTACTCACAAACTGTCCTTTTTGAAGTAAAACACATAGCCAAGTATTTGTCAAATCAAAACTATTTAATTCAATAGAGAACACAAGGTCATATCAAAATAAAGAGGAAGGCAATGATGGGCAAACATTTGGAATTGGTGATGCCTTTGTACCCCAGGGCAGACATCAATTATTTGACAGTCAAAATTGGTAACCTGAGGAGTCCACTTAATAGGGAGCACAATACGGTCCAGGACTCCAAGAGATCGGGAGCAGCAGCAGATGACATATATATCCAGAGGCTGTGGTCTTCCAACAGCCTGCATTTTTTTCCAGACCACACCGAACCCAGGCCATCACTCTCAACACTTCATTCCACCCTTCCTTCCATGCTGCTGTGGTGGGTGGGGTGGATGTGTTGTTGGTGGAGGTGGTGGAGGAGCATGGTCCAACTCGCAGAGTTTTTTTCCGGGTGATTTCAACCCTTTGTCCCCTTGTTTAGAGTCTGAAGAAGTATTTCCTTGCACATAGTGCGCTGGTCCTCCTCCATCTCTCCATATCAATTTATTGCCTGTCAGGCATCCAAACACCCCCTGGCCATCAGGGGCCATGCTAATAGCAGCTGTAGCTTTGCAAAGAAAAGCAGCCGTGGCATCGCCCAGGTTCCTGGACTTCCTGTCCCTTTTTGTTGGAGGGCGGAGGGCAGGAACCTGTGATTCTGTCAGGCAGCTTGCCATATCATCCTCTTGGCTAAGGCTGAGACTTACCTGTGTATAAAAATGGTACATATTTTTAGTTTTTTGGTCATCAATCACACACAATTTTGAGCTCATGACTGTTGCAAATTGAATGCTAACAAATAGAAAAGACTATCATTCTGACCCCAGCATTTTTCATTATTGTCCCAATCATTTTTGGCCACTTCTGTCTATTGACATGTAAACCACTTTGTTAAATCATAAATTTTTGATTAATTACATCTAGTTAACATCATTCAATTTTTGATAATACATATGTTGAACAATGCTATACCTGGGTCAAGCTGGGCTCCTCCACATCTTCTTCCTGGGTGGAAGGCCCAGGGTGGACCTCAGAAGCCTTAGCCGATGTGAAAGGAAGTGTTGAGAGTGATGGCCTGGGTTCCATCTAGTCGGACAAAAAACACAGGCTGTGGTAGTACCACAGCCTGGGGACATATATGTTATCTGCTGCTGCTCCGGATCTCTGGGAATCCTGGACTTTCTTGCGCTCCTCAGGCTACCAGTTTTGCCCTTCAAATAGTTGATGTCTGCCATGGGATAAACAAGCTTCACCAATTGCAACAGTTTCTCCATCGCTGCCTTCCTATTTAGTTTGAATAGTCCCTGCATTTTACTTGCAGCTCCCGGTATTTTTCGATAAACTCAAGCAGGAAATCAGGGGCCGTAAATTTATCAACTATTTTATCTGCAAGACACAACACAAGACAAGCCCTAATGTCAGGCTAAACTCTCATAATCTTGTCCCAATATAGGCCTCAAGCAGTATAGGCCACTAACCACTGAGGCTCCAATTTACAATTGTAGCTTTGTTTGAATGATCAGCGATAACGATCCTCTGTCCTCCACTCACAGATTGTACATACGTTCGTTACATCACCCGCGTGTTATGGCTTTATATACACTGCGAATGCGTGAAACTCCGCCCCTGTCCTTCTTTCTAGTGTATTCCCCGTCTCTTCTCTTTCCGGGCAGTGGGAGAGCACATAGCAGAGATACAGCAGGTGCAGCCCGGAGCAAGGCAGTTACTGACCCAGGAGGATATATAAGGCCTCAAATATGTCCTTTGAAGAGATGGCGGAGATGGACATCTTAAATAAGACAGACTACAGAAACCCAAATATCAGAAAGGCCATTAAGATCATGGCTAAAGTTGTGAGAAGTCTGCACAGGAATTTTGGGGTACGACAATCCAAGGATCAATTGAGGAAACGCTGGTCATATCTGAAATTGAGGGAACAGGATCAGTATAGAAAGATCAGAAAAGTGCTGCAAAAAGTAAGTATTTGTCGTGTGTTCCTATTATTATTACTTTCATGCTGGTCCATTCTTTACTATTGTACAGTTTAAAATGCCAAGTTTGAGGTTCGGGGACACAGGAATCATTTGTATTAAACATTGTTCGTTCGACCATTAATACATAATTTTTGGCAGATGCAGGTTAACTACATTTGTTCAGGCCTATTATGATTAACTGCTTCATATCCGCGCTATAGCCAGATGACGGCTACAGCGCGGATCTGCTTTGCCGGGAGTACATCTATTGACGTCCTCCCCTTTGCAGGCTCGTTACGCTACCCTGAAGGGGGCACGGGGTGCTCACTGTGATCGCCTAAGTCAATGAGACTTGGGTGATCACAGATCTGAGTAAGGGGTCGATCCCGGCCCCTTACCACGTGATCAGCTGTCAGCCAATGACAGCTGATCACATAATACAAACAGAAGATCGGTAATCGTTTTTTATTCTTCTCACACTGACAGCGTGAGGAGAAAAAAAGCTGATCGCCGGCTTCTGTTTGAAGGGACATCGGCCCCGAAGAGGAAGAGAATCATATGTGCCATATGTACCACCTACCAGTGCCACGAATCAGTGCCCACAGTGCCACAAATCAGTGCCCACAGTATGTAAGTGCCATCAATCAGTGCCACCTATCACTGCCCACAAGTGCCACCTATCAATGACAAGTGCCACCTATCAATGCCCACCAGTGGTGCCAATCAATGCCTCATCAGTGCCCATCACTGCCACCCATCAGTGGCCATCAGTGCCCCTATCAATGTCACCTATCAGTGCCACCTATTAGTGCCCTTCAGTGCCACCTATCAATGCCCTTCAGTGCCGCCGATCAGTGCCACCCATCAGTGCCACCCATCAGTGCCATCTCTCAGTATCCACCAATGCCACCTTGCAGTGCCCACCAGTGCCACCTATCAGTGCCCACCAGTGCCACCTCGTCAGTGCCCATCAATTCAGCCTATCGGTGCCCAGCAGTGTAGCCTCATCAGCGTACATCAATGAAGGAGAAAAATTACCTGTTTGCAAAATGTATTAATAAAATATAAAACATTTTTTATTTATTTTTTTAAAATGTGGCCTTTTTAAAAAAATGTAACAAAAAATAAAAAACCCAGAGGTCATCAAATACCACCAAAAGAAAGCTCTATTTGTGGGGAAAAAATTATAAAAATATAATTTGGGTACTGTGTTGTATGACCGTACAATTGTCGTTGACAGCACTAAAAGCTGAAAATTGGTCTGGGCAGGAGGGAGGTTTAGGTGCCAAATAAGCAAGTGGTTAAAATAGGTTTATTACATTGTTGTCTAGATGTGTTTGAAACTATAATGAAATGACAACTCTGGACGCAGGAGCACTAGTGTGGGACAGCATAACAACCTTGTTATGGTGTCCCATGCAGGTGCTCCAGTGGATACTAGGGGTCTCTCCATGTGTGAAACTTGCACAAAACAGGTAATTATTCCAGCTTTTGAAAGGGAAAAAATCATGTATTCAGCTTGGAACTCTGCCAAAACAGACAATTGGAAAACACTTCCAAGCAATGTTTCATATTACTATTTCTAGCCAAACATATCTGTCTGCTAAGTATGCATTTTTTGCATTCACATAGGGGAGAAAAGAATAGGGACATCTGAGAACACCAGTAACCCCACACAACCGAATGAAGAAAGGCAACTCACCACACACCCTGAAGATGTGGATGCAGATGTTCAGGAAGTGCTGGGTGAAGTGGTAGCAAAGGTGTCGACAACAGGTCAGTGTTAGGTAATAGATGGATGCCTGCATATTTATAATACATGGTGTGTTTTTTTATTTTTAGGTGATGTGGATGTTGCGGAAAAAGAAACTCACTTCAGCAGTGCAAGTGCACAAATCCTGAGCAGTCAGATCATGGCTTGTAATCGTGATTTGGAAAAGATGAAACAAAACATCCATGATGTTCAAAAAAGACTGAGCAACATCATAGATATTTTAGGAAAAAGCTAAACAAAAAAACATTTTAAAGTTGTCGTTATGGTGTACATGTTTTTCCAGTTTTAAATGAATTGCAAAGCCAAATTTTGAAGATGCACACAGTGTGTCAACATGTGCTATCTCCCATCCTGGGATATCAATGTACATGTTTTGTGGGTGCAACCCCCTTCCTCCAAACTA
Source organism: Lithobates pipiens (assembly GCF_037356315.1). Classification (NCBI taxonomy): domain Eukaryota; kingdom Metazoa; phylum Chordata; class Amphibia; order Anura; family Ranidae; genus Lithobates; species Lithobates pipiens. Next base: position 331,060 of record NW_027507884.1, on the reverse strand, counting down.
AAGTAGGTGAGAGGAAGGGGTTGCACCCCTGAAACACGTCCATTGATCCCCCATGATGGGAGCGAGCACATGTTGACACACTGGGGCTTATTTCAAACAGGCAAAACCACTTTTCACTACAAGTGCAATGCAAGTGCACTTGTAGGGCAAAGTGGATTGTCCTTTCTGAAATAAGCCCCAGTGTTTCAACATGTGCTAGCTCCCATCATGGGGGATCAATGGACATGTTTTTGGGGTGAAACCCCTTCCTCTCGCCTACTTTAGTTTGGAGAAAGGGGTTGCACCCACAAAACACGTACATTGATATCCCATGATGGTCAAGGAATAAGGGTTCTAGGAATACCGGTGCAATTGCTGAAGTTGCTCCCTTTGTATCCACACCCAAAAACGTTTTGTTGTATGGACTATCTTGGTACTTGGTAGAAAATGCACAGAAAAAATTATAAAAAATTACAAATAATTTAATAAAGATAGACAGGAGTGTAGCGAGATTTCACTCCTGTCTATCTTTATTAAATTATTTGTAATTTTTTATAATTTTTCCTGTGCATTTTCTACCAAGTACCGAGATAGTCCATACAACAAAATGTTTTTGGGTGTAGATACAAAGGGAGCAACTTCAGCAATTGCCCCGGTATTGCTAGAACCCTTATTCCTTGACGATTATTAATCGGGATGGTGGTACTTTTATGTGTATTGTGTCTAATATTTACTTGAGGCTATACTCAAGTTTATGGCAATATCCCATGATGGGCGATAGCACATGTTGACACACTGTGTGTTTTGTGGCTTTAGCAAAATAGATGTAGGGAAAAGACACACATTTTAGGCATGGGACCATGAGGGAAATCCAAATTTTGAGTCCCAATTTGTGTGTATCTTCAAAATTTGTCTTTTAGAGGGGTGAGATCACCCCATCTAATGAAGGCAAGATCAACACAGTTTTGACATACTAATGTCTCATATGGCGTTCACTTTAGCAAAGTCAAACTTTGTAAGTTCCTGAGTTGGGGATGTGTATGTTATGTTTTTAAACATGCCTGTTTAGCCCCAAAAAAGTCAAATATATGTCAAACATACATGTTATACACCAAGATGTTGGTTTGTTCTAAAACTGTTTATAACGTACATGTGAATGTGCTTGGAGTAAAATGTTTTATACTCAACAATGTGTCGCTTCTTATTTCAATGCTCATTACCAGTTTATTTGTTACGTTGGTATAGTTACAGTGACAATGGGTGTTATTTACTAAAGGCAAATCCACTTTGCACTACAAGTGCACTCTCAGTGCACTTTCAAGTGCACTTGTAGTGCAAAGTGGATTTGCCTTTAGTAAATAACCCCCACTGTGCTGTAAAATGTGCCAAAATCAGGCCATTTTAGGGACTTCAAGCAATTAATTCATGGAGTTGAAAAAGATGAATATTTTTATCATTAATGCATTACATACATTAACAACAATTACATTGTGTGTGTGAGGCAGACCCACAGCACAACATAATAGTTAGCTGAAGTAGAGATTGTCACCTCATGTATCAAATAAGTTACGTTTGCAATATTGAAGAAAATGGCCAAAATTAAAAGGCCATTTGAGAACCTAGGAGACAGATAAGAAACACAAACAGTAATTCAAATGAAATATGAGTTTAGTTTTTTGAAAAAATTGTCATTACACATCCACAAGATTTTGTTGTAAAGCAATTGCCACTCTACCCACAAAGTACTCTACATATTTTTTCCCTGACTTTGCGGGTGCTTTGGGGGGATAAGCAAGGATAGCCACTTTCGAGCGCAGTCATTGCTGCAGGTTCTGATGAAAAGTCGGCCTCAGTCGGAGGCCAGATAGCTGGCTGCATTCTTTCTTAGGTAGTTGTGCAGAATGCAGCACCTCAACACAATGTGGTTAAGTTTATATTTGGCCAGGTTGATGGGCGTAAGGAAGATACTGAACCGGCTGGCCATAAGCCAAAGGCATTTTCCACCACTCTTCTGGCACGTGCCAGCTGGTAATTAAAAATCTTCTGCTCTGGGGTCATATATCTCTTAGATGTTCCTCCAGAGCATAGGCCTCATCCGCGACAAATATGAAATTGAGACCCTTGACATTCTCCTCCGGAAGTGGCAACCGCAATGTGCCATTTTAAAGATGCCTGTAGAACATCAGAGTTTCTGCTGTTCTTCCCAACATCCAGGTAGCGAAACTCATAATTGGCCGACAACACCGCCAACATCACAATACTACTAAACCCCTTATAACTATTAGTAAGACCCTGAGTTGGGTGGTGGTACGATCCTTACATGCTTCGCATCTATAGCACCACCACAATTGGGAAAGTCCCACTGGTGATGAAACTGGGAAGCCACGGTCTGCCAATCCTCTAGGTTGGAAGGAAACTGTGGAGTCAAACAAGAAAAAAATAATTAGTACTTTTGCACATAACATTGTAAGCAGATTAGACAAAAACATTCTTGGCCAACATAAGTATTACATTTTTTTAAATGAGTATTTAAAGACAAAAGTATGAGGTCAACTTATCAAATTCCTCACCCCCTCCGATGGCTCATTTGAAACATTTTATGCTGGGGGGGTAGATGTTTTGGACAGGTAAGCCTCTCTACTTCATTGAGAGCTGAATGCATAAATAGTGTGTGTTACTTTGGCCTGCCCCTCCTTACTTACAATATTGGCAATCAACTGGACAGGTAAGAAGTGTCATAATCCAAAAATATGAATACGCACTGTCCAAATTGAAGCACATTTTTACATTCTGCAATTACCTATCAAGATAATAGGAGAAAAAAAACTTTAATGACTTAAGCCCCGGACCATTTGGCTGGCCAAAGACCAGAGCACTTTTTACGATTCTGCACTGCATAGCTTTAACTGACAATTGCATGGCGTGAGACGTGGCTCCCAAACAAAATCAACGTCTTTTTTTCCCCACAAATAGAGCTTTCTTTTGGTGGTATTTGATCACCTCTGCGGTTTTTATTTTTTGCGCTATAAACAAAAAAAGAGCGACTATTTTGAAAAAAAACAAGTACTAATATCACTGAACAATATATAAAAATATTCCTCATTGATCCCAGCGCTCAAATAAAAGAAAGTTTTCAAAATCCAATTGTAAGCTGCTATCATAAATTAAAATCATAAATCACATAGAGATATATAGTATACATCATCCGTTAACCCTTCATCAAATAAAATATACTATATTGAAAGCGCTAAATATTCAATAAATTCCAAAACAAATACACATAAAAAGATGACAGTTCGTAATTTTCAAAAAATCCACCAAAAAAGTTTTTTGAAGCCCAAAAACGTGATTATGAACTATCCACTTCAATGTTCACAAGGTGATGAAAAAGAGAAGAAAGTCCATCTCCAAGCCAGAGACACCAGTGCACAGAAGTTTCACAATCGGTGATACCCCTTATGGTAAAAAACTTACCAGAACTCAAAGGGTTACAGGCACATCATAAAAAAAAATATTATTGGTTCCTCGGATTCCTTATAGAAATGCTTCTCAATATAACCAATACCAAAACGGTTGCCAACATGAATAGTTAAAGGTTTCTTGATCTCCTTACAACAATATCTTTCGATTTACAGTACTCCACTCAGCACGGATTCACATGTAGGAAAAGATGAAAAACATATTCCATAGTGCAAACCGTTTTTTATTTAATACATTTCTCATGCGCTGATAAAAACATACGTACACAATTTAAAATTGTAAAATCATTATCATCATTAGTGTCACTCGCAGTGCGTTCAGGTTTGTCTCACCACAGTCCTGAGAACAAAAGATCGTACACGGTCTCAGCGTCCACGGCGGGTCCCGGGCTAACAATCAAACCCTCTCCTCTGCGATGACGTACAGCTGCTTGGTCACACCCATACGCGTTTCGTCACTATGTCTTCATCTGTGGGCGTGGCCAAGCAGCGCAGCTCGTACGTTTATATACAGAGCGGAAGGCGAGCGGACACAAAGTCACTCCTCCGTCCCGCCTACTCATCTCTCACACTAATACTAGAAGCGGAAGTGCCAGGACACGCCGTGCACGCCGTCACCATGCCAACGCGCCTCATAGCGCAATGACTCAGAAGCGCATTTACGTCAGACAGACTAGTCATCAGTACGCTGCTGAATCACCCGGCGCCATCTATAAACAGGTACAGCCCTCACCTTATTATCAGACGTGCCAATACCTATTCAACACACTTTATCACTCCCACTTCCAGAATCTCTGGTAATGCTGCATATGCCAACAACCGGCAAATGATTAGCAAAAAAAGCAAAGAGTAGTTACTACTTTGAATATGTTCTGGACAGCTCCAGACATTACATCACCTTTCTCTATGCTTTATAAACATTTTCAAAGAAAAAATATATAATAACATTTTCAAAGAGAAAAACAACATTAGTATCTCATACATTTTATGTATGCATAATTTACGATAGAGTAAATTAATACAACAATTAAAATTAACACTCAAAAACGACACAAATAAAATTATAGAAACGGAAGTGAATTACTCCTCCCGTACAGATCTTAACCACCTTTAGATTATAATAATGGTTCTCCACAGATACCACTATATACACTATTATTGATAACAGTGTGATTTAATACCATTCCTACCTCAATTACCACTCCTTACCACTCCTTACTAAAAAATAAAAGTAAAAATAAAAATTCGCTCTAAAGATAGAATAGTTCAAATTCCATCAAATACCACTAATAATATCTTAATACCATTTATATAATTGTTTATCAAAAAAATACAAGTAAATTGTTATAGCCTGTGCAGGGCATATTCTCAACTGAATCTCAACCTTATTTCTGGTGCGTTAACATGCGTTAACGCCTCCTGCCAAACACAAATAAAAATAAAAATAAATAAAAATAAAAGTAAATAAGAAAATAAAAATAAAAATAAATAATAAAGATGAAAAAATAAAAATAAAAATAATAATGATATAATAAACATAAACATAAAACTAAATAATACAATTGAAAATGAAATAAAAATAAATATGAAATAAAAATGAAAATAAACATATATAAAATTAAAAATAAAATAAAAAGATGTGAAAAAAAAGAAAAAATATATATATATCTAAAGAACCTCGAGAATCCTTAAGAGCAAACTAAACAATACCGTCAGTAATCACTGATAAAGCAGTTAACGTCCACCTCTATATTTAAGCCATGGGGACTCAATGTATTAGCACGAAAAATCCATTCAGTTTCCCGTTTTGATATATCCCGAACTAGGTTACTCCCCCTCCAAGCTGGAAAAATCCTATCTATGCCCCAAAACTTTAGGCCTGTAGGATCCCTATTATGCTTAAGTCTGAAATGCAAAGAGACACTGTGGTCTCTGTATCCGATAGAGATATTATAAATATATTCTGCCACCCGTTTACATAGCTTTCTTTTCGTTCGCCCTATATACATAAGGCCGCATGGACACTGAAGAGCATACACCACATGCGTCGTTATGCATGTGATGTACTGCTCTATTTTAAAATTGTGTCCATTACCGGTAGAGGTAAATTGGTCAATCCCCCTCAGATGGCTATGTACCGACTTACAGGCTTTACATCTACGGCAGATGTAAAGATTTTTTTTGAAAAAAACACATTATTTTTTACTTTTTGCTATAATAAATATCCACAAAAAATATATTAAACAAACATTTTTTTCCTCAGTTTAGGCCGATACGTTTTCTTCTATATATTTTTGGTAAAAAAATCGCAATAAGCGTATATTGATTGGTTTGCGCAAAAGTTATAGCATCTACAAAATAGGGGGTAGTTTTATGGCATTTTTATTAATATATATATATTTTTTTTGTTTACACACACAGTTCCGGGTTCGCTGTGTGCCCCGAGCGATCGCAGGAGCCCGGCGGTGATCGAGACCACCGGGCACTCACATCAGGCAATGAATAAACAGTGGTTCTGGACAGCCACACTCTGAAAAAAAGCCTTTTATTCAAAAGCTATGATTAAGCACTGTGTGTAATGTGAAACGCATCAGTTTCCTGTTCTGCTGTGACATGCATTTTTGGACTTTGTGTTTCTTTGAATAAAAGGCTTTTTTTCTGGGGTGCGGCTGTCCGCACTTGGGTGAAGAGTAGTGTTATCAGATGATCCTCCTGGAGCGGTGACCCCCCTTCTATCTCGATTCTTGGGCACTTGCATCAGCTCGGGGGGTGAGTGGGGGGCCCACAGGGCGAAGAGACGTTACATAACGTTGTTTCGCCTAGCTATGCCATTCTGCCACAGTACAACTGTGGCGGCTGGTCGGCATGTGGTTAAACAGTACCATTTGAAAGTATTCAGGCAGGCACTTGCACTACATGCTTTGGTGAATTCATCCATAAATATGACCACAAAAGAGGTAAAGTGTGTATGGGTTTGGCAAAGTCAGCAGATAGAGTATTGGAACTGGTTGACTTAGCGGTTGGGGGGGAGGGAGGGCTCCAAATGAGTTTGGGCCCCCAAAAAATAGCATCTTGCACTCTGCCTGAATTTAAGGACAACAATAACATTTGTACACATTTTAGGGGGTGTTTAGGGTAAGCACTAAAATGGAGCTGACAAAATACATTGTTAAGTTACTAGGCTAGGTATGTATGGGCCCAGGATAGCATGCTAGCGAGGTTAGTGAAGGCAAATATGCATGAAGGACAAAAAAGGAGCATTAAAAGCTTACAGCATGCATGAGGACAAAGAGGACATTCACAGCATATTACAATCATGGTAATTATGGAATGAAGAAATTAATACAATACATTAGCAAACATTGTTTGCATGTTCAGCTCCTTGTTGGTGGGAACTGAGGATCATATATAGAAATGGTTACATAGTTAGTCAGGTTGAAAAAAGACACAAGTGTATTTTTGAACCTTGCTGAACCCTGAAGAACATGGCTGAACCTTACTGAACCCTGCAGAACCTCACTGAACCTTGATGAACACTGCAGAACCTTGCTGAATCTTGCTGAACCTTGAATCTTGCTGAGTCTTGCAGAACCCTGCAGGACCTTGCTGAACCTTGCAGAACCTTGCTGAACCCTGCAGAACCTTGCTGAACCTTGATGAACCCTGCAGAAGCTTGCTGAACCCTGCAAAACCTTGCTGAACCTTGCTGAACCTAGCAGAACTTTGCTGAATCTTGCTGAATCCTGCTGAACCTTGCTGAATGTTACTGAACCCTGCAGGACCTTGCAGAACCTCGCTGAACCTTGCTGAATCCTGCAGAACCTTGCTGAATCTTGTTGAACCTTCCTGAATCTTGCTGAACCTTGCTGAACCTTTCTGAATCTTGGTGAACCCTGCAGAACCTTGCTGAACCCTGCAGAACCTTGCTGAATCTTGCTGAACCTTGCTGAACCCTGCAGAACCTTGCTGAATCTTGCTGAACCTCATTGAACCCTGCAGAACCTTGCTGAACCTTGCAGAACCTTGATGAACCTTGATGAACCCTGCAGAACCTTACTGAACCTTGCTGAATCTTGCTGAACCTTGCTGAAACTTGCTTGAAATGAGCCCAGGGCAGTTTGGTTCATCACTACTTAGCTGTTGCAGAGCTACAGGCACTACTGCTATCTGACACTTCCAGTCGTGTTAGGTAGTGCCCCTTGCGGTACTCTGGGGCTCCCCCTGCTGGCCAATACAACATGTGGCAACACCTGGAAGAGAAGATTGGACTCACTGCCTGCCAGACAGATAAGTATTGGACATCTTCTCTTACAGCCTTTTCTCCTAAATTGTTATCCTAGTGATGGGATCACTTTAATTCCGACTAATTGATAAATGGAAGAATTATGATAAGTCCTGGAGGTCACACACAGGAGGCATCTACTACACATCTATACTACAAATGGTTGTGGGAGTAATTCTGTGTCAGTCCTCCATCTTCTCATGAGATCTTCTCTGTGTTCCAGACCTGGTGATCCTGCAGGTTCCTCTCGATGTTCATGAAGGAGATGATCTGACTCTGAGATGTCTCCACCGTTATGACTACACGGGAAGATATACAGAATTCTACAAGGAAGATTCTGTCATTCAAAACTGGAGCGAAACATCTGAATTTCATGTAGGAATTGTAAACATGATGAACATCGGGAGATACAAATGTACAAAGGAAATAACTCCGAAAACTTGGAATACTTATGTACCTTACACAGATGAAGCTTTTATCTCCATACACAGTAAGTCATGGGATCTTTACTTATCTACCCTTTGGATAGCTCAAAAAAAATTATTATACCCTTTCCAAATGCACATTTTAGGCCTGAAGATTAGTTACACTCCCAAATATTATGTATTTTCTGAAAGCAGAGACCCTGGAGAATAAAATGGTGAGAATTTCAATTTCATAATTTCACAGTAAAAATATGTTAATTTTAGTGCACACAAACACAATATGTTATCCCATTTTTAGAAACATATAAAAGATGGAGTTATGTCAATCAAATAGATACCAAACATACAAAGCTATAAGCCCACACCTGTGATATGGTAAAAAATATTGGTACCCGAAATTTTTACAGATCAAGAGTTTAGAATTAATCATGAAGGATGGCCCCAGAATCATTGCTGTCAGCACTAGACAAGTGCAGAATGAAAAGAATGGTTTAATTTTGATTTCTTATTTAAATAACTTTGTTTAGTTAAATTAATTTAATGTGTTTAATTCTTTTTCAGGTTTCATTTATTTTAGTTTATTCGAATTTCACTGAAACACAGAGTATCAAATCAAGATTCAAATTTATTGTATTTGAATTTCGCAAGACAGTTCAATTATTTCTATTTTATTCCATTCTATTATGTTCTATTATTTTCTATTTTATTTCATTATTTTCTAATCTATTGTATTTTTTTCTATTCTATTCCATTCTATTCTTTTATTTTATTTTCTGTGTTACTCTACTCTATTCTTTTCAAATGTTGGAAGATGGCTATATTCTAACACTAATGCACATTCTTTGAAGGAAATCAGCAATATTCAGCGATATGTTTATATTTTGAATTTGTTTTCAAATTTGCTTTGAAATCTGGCCAAAATTTTATTTAGTTATTTGAGATTCATTTAAATTCATTACTATTGTAATTCGGAAATTTGGATACATCCAAATTTGCAAAAAAATGTGTCGAAAAATGTGTCGAAGCACATATGTCTGGGTTAGCACAACTGTAATTTTTATGGGTTTTTTTTATGGCCACACTCAACACGTGATTATGTTCTTATGCACTTGAAGACCAGACTTTTTCTGCCACTTTTTGTTTACGAGTTTAAATAAGTATTTTTTATTAGAGAATTACTTATAACCCCCAAACATTATATATTTCTCCTTTACATCAGACTCCGCGAAGTTTCCCCTATACATCAGAGTCCCCAGAGTTCCCCTCTACATCAGATTCCACAGAGTTCTCCTTTACATCACAGTCCACAGAGTCCCCACTTACATCAGAGTCCACAGAGTTCCCCTTTACATCCCAGTCCACGGAGTTCTCCCTTACATCAGACTTCACAGAGTTCTCCTTTACATCAGATTCCACAGAGTTTCCCCTCTACATCAGACTCCACAGAGTTCTCCTTTACATCAGAGTCCACGGAGTTAACCCTTACATCAGACTCCACAGAGTTTTCCCTTACATCAGACTCCACAGAGTTCAAACTTACATCTGACTCCACAAAGTTCCCTTCCGTTACATCAGAATCCTCAGGGTTCAGTGTAAGAGGGATCTCTGCAGATCCTAATGTCAAAGGGAACATTTTGAACCCTGATGTAAAGGATAACTCTGATGTAACAGGGTCTCTGATCACCAAACCCCCCCTCTCCCTTACACAAGAGTCCATAGAGTTCCCCCTTACATCAGTGCAAGGGGGAATTCTGCAGACTCAGCTGTAAAGGGGAACATGGATGTAAAGAGGAATGCTGTGGACAATGATCAAAGGGGGGATGCTATGGACAATGATCTAAGGGGGGATTCTGTGGACTCTGGGGTAAAGGGGAACTCTGAGGGTCACCAGTGCCCCCCTTACATCAGAGTCTACAGAATTCCCTCTTACATCATGGCCCACAGCATTCCCCCTTTACATCAAAGTTCCTTTATATATCCAGGTCCGCAGAGTTCCCCTTGCACTGTAAGAGGGAATCCTGCAGACTATAAAATGAAGGGGAACTCTGAGGACACTGATTCAAGGAGGAGAACTGCAAACTCTGAATGTGGGGGGGGGGGGGGGGGGCTCTGGTGACCACCTACCACCTTCTGTATAGTGAATACACTAAGGTAAGGGAGAGTTATTGATATAAGGGGGGACCTTTATATGAGTGTCCTCCCTTACCTTAGTATATTCACTACCCCCATTACATCAGTGACTTCTTCCCCAGACTGTGTGGCCTGGCTAGAGCTGTCACACTGACCTCCTCCATAATAGCTTGGCCTTGGGTGCAGGGAGGGCACTGAGGACAGGCTCAGTCAGCCTTGCTTGCCTTTGATCCTCTTCTCCTCCTTGGTCAGCACTTCCGCTCCCCCTCTTTGCATTCTCAGACAACATTTTTGGAAAAGGCACCAAGCGTTATGACGTCACCATGCACCCGCCCCCCGCCCAGGGCCAAGTATGTCTGACTCCAGAACTGCACAGTGTTAAAGATGACTGCAGCCATCTTTTTTATGGGCACTCGGTACCCGTTCTCAGTCACTTACAGACAGGTAAAAAATAGCTGATTTTTACAAACTGTCCTTAAATTTATGGTCGGTTGGCAACCCTGGCTGATACAGATGTAGCATTTACGCCCATGGCAGTGATGAGGTTGAAAAAAGGAAAGCACCAAGTACAGAATAATACACCTGCAGAATTTTGTACGGGTGTGATGTGAATTCTGCACTCAGTAATGATCAATGCAGGAGATACATTATTATTACTGTTTGTCTATGTGATTATTTTTTAGATCTGTTTGAAATTCCAAAGATAAAAGTGACCCCGTATCCAGTGGTAGAAGGTGATGAGATGACCCTGACATGTGACACTCGTCTCAGCCCGCTCAGACCGAGGACACAACTGAAATTTGCTTTTTACAAAGATGGGTGGTATGTCCAAGGATTCTCTTCAACTAATCAATATGGAGTTCAGTCCGCTCAAGTGATGGACTCTGGGAATTATTCCTGTGAAGTGACAACTACAACCAACAGTGTAAAGAAGAGGAGTCAGGAGACATTGGTCAAGATAAACGGTGAGTCAACCTCAGGACCAACCAAAAGGAATGAGTAACATTTTATAAACCCAAAACAGAGGACTCAAATTTGTGATGATCAGCATTTACAGTAACAATGAATTCATGAGAAATCTACGTTACACAAAGAACGAAAAGTGCAGACTCCAAATTTCTATTTACAGTCAATACAGAAAATTAACTTTAAATGATATTGGAGCTGTGTACTATTCAGACTGTAGAGCGGCCTCAGTTCACACAGTGACCCCTTGGATGAGCCAACTCCCCAGCTTCCCTTCACTAGAAACGTAAAAAATGTGCACAAAAACCCAGAGGCAGGGACTTAAAAAGACTATGTATGACCCAAGACGGCCGCCAGGGACACCTAGATCCAGCATAGCCAACCGGAACGTTGCTATAGGGAATCATAGAGAAACCCAGTTTCCATTGACTTCCTCCTTCAGCTGCATTGCTGTTCCAGACTAGCGCCACCTGCATTGGAGAAAATAGACTGCACCTGCCTATACACCACTAGCAATAGAATGCATTAAGGTGAAAAACCTTAATGCCACGTACACACAATCGGATTATCCAGCAGACAATCCGCCCGTGTGTGGGCTCGGCTGACTTTTTTTTCCCCCAAAAGTCAGGCGGACTTAGAAAGAAAATTTGACTCAAAATTGTCCGCCGGACTCGGCAATCCGGCGGACAATCCGCCCGTCTATGTGCTAGTCCGCCCACACACGGAGTAAAGTCCGTTCATTTTGAACGTGGCTCCAGGTAGACGGAACTAGCAAAGGAAGTGAATGTCGCCACCTCCATCTGTGAGATTTACACTTCGCTTGCCCCGTCACCGGGTATGGATTTAAAGGGGAAGCCCTACGTCAAAAAAATGGTGTGGGGGTCCCCCCAAAGTCCATAGAAGACCCTTCTCCGAGCACGCAGCCCGGCCGGTCAGGAAAGGGGGTGGGGACGAGCGAACACCCCCCCTCCTGAGCCATACCAGGCTGCGTGCCCTCAACATGGGGGGGTGCTTTGGGGAAGGGGGGGCCCTGTGGCCCCCCACCCTAAAGCTCCTTGTCCCCATGTTGATGAGGACACGGGCCTCTTCCCGACAACCCTGGCCATTGGTTGTCGGGGTCTGCGGGCGGGGGGCTTATCAGAATCCGGGAGCCCCCTACCCTATGTAAATGAGTATGGGGTACATCATACCCCTACCCATTCACCTGGGGAAAAAAGTGTACATAAAAAAAAACACAACACAGGTTTTTAAAATACTTTATTAGACAGCTCCGGGGGTCTTCTCTTCTTCCGTCTTCAGGGGTCTTCTCGCCAGACTCCTCCGCTATATTCTGCTAGCTCTTTAACTAGCGGAGGAGCCCGGTTTTCTCCTTCGTCGCCGCCGCCGTCCAGGGGTCTTTTTCTGACTTCGGGGGTCTTGTCCTGCTCTTCGGGGGTCTTCCTGTGGTTCTTCTTGCCGGGCTTCCGCTTTCTTCTTCCAGCTTTTTTACTAGCATTGGCCCGGTCTTCTGTCGCTGTCGCCGCCGCCGCCTTCTGCCACCGCCATCGCCTTCTGCTTCTTCTGCTTCTTCTTCTTCCTTCTTCAGATGTTGACACAATGCTCTCTCCGGCCGTAATGCTGGGGACACGTTGTGCGGCGACTTATATAGGGACAAGGGGCGAGGTCATCAGGTCATGTCACATGGTGACCCCGCCCCTTATGATGTCACAGTCGATGTACCCCATACTCCTTCACATAGGGTAGGGGGCTGGGATCTGGGGGGACCCCTTCTTAAAGGGGGCTCCTGGATTCTGATAAGCCCCCGCCCGCAGACCCCGACAACCAATGGCCAGGGTTGTCGGGAAGAGGCCCTTGTCCTCATCAACATGCGGACAAGGTGCTTTGGGGTTGGGGGACTGCAGGGCCCCCCCTCCCCCAAAGCACCCCCCCATGTTAAGGGCACGTGGCCTGGTGCGGCTCAGGAGGGGGGCGTTCGCTCGTCCCCACCTCCTTTCCTGACCGGCCGGGCTAAGTGCTCGGATAAGGGTCTGCTATGGACTTTGGGGGTACCCCCACGCCGTTTTTTCGGCCTAGGGCTTCCCCTTTAAATCCATGCCAGGTGACAGGGCTATCAAGGTGTCAATCTCACAGATGGAGGTGGCAACATTCACATTCACTAGTTCCATCTACCTGGAGCCACATTCAAAATGAACGGACTTTACTCCATGTGTGGGCAAGTCCGTTCATTTCAAAAGTCCACCAGAAAAGTCTGGTCGTGTGTGTGCAGGTCCGCTCCTTTGGAAAGTCCGGTGGACCTCCGCTGCAAAGTCCATCCAGATAGTCCGATCGTATGTACGCGGCATAAGGCTTTACATATGTTTTCAAGCACACAAAAAAGCTGACTGACTGAGCCTACCTAGAAGAGCTTCAATAAAACAGCAACTATTGGGACTATGAACACATGGGTCAGGACTATGTAATCTACATAAAATGTATAGAGTGCAGGGGTCAGGAGTAAGTAACATGCAAAACAACATATAGAGTGCATCAGTCAGGATGAACCCTGTGGTCACATCAAAGTCCCCAGTATTTCCCTATACATCAGGGTTCTAAGAGTTTCTCCTTATATCAGAGTTCCCCTTTACATCAGACTCCACAGACTTCCTCCTTAGATCAGAGTCCACAGAGTTACCCCTTACATCAGAGTCCTCAGAGTTCTCCTCTAAATCAGACTCCACAGAGCCCCCCTTACATCAGAGTCCACAAAGTTCCCCTTTATATTGCAGTTCACAGAGTTTTCCCTTACATCAGACTCCACAGAGTTCACCCTTACATCAGAGTCAAGAGCCCCCCTTTACATTAGAGTTTGCAGGGTTCAGTGTAAGGGGAAACTCTGCAGATCCTGATGTAAAGGGGGACACTGTGGACACTAATGTAAGGGATGACTCTGATGTAATGGGGACTCTGATCACCAAACCCCCCTCTCCCTTACACAAAAGTCCACAGAGTTTCCCCTTACATCAGTGCACTGGGGAATTCTGTTACATGCAGAGGTCAGAGCTGTAGAGGGGTGAAAGTGAGATGTGGATAGGGGAGGCCTCATACACACAATCTGACTTTGTACAAACTTTCCCGTGGACTTTTGTACAAAGGGTGTAGTCCACAAGTTTGTATTGCACACACATGATCTGACTTTTTAGGCAACAAACACGAACGTAGTGACGTTTTAACATACTGGCGACACTTCAAAAGAGGAAGTTCAATTACTCCAGCGCCACCTTTGGTCAACTTCTGTATTGTTGTCTGATCTTTTGGTTCTGAGCATACATGTTTGTACCTTGTACAAAAGTCCGATGGTTTTGTGTACACGCGATTGGACTTTGCTCCATCGGACTTATGTTGTCAAAAAGTTTGTCCGTTCACACAGCCAACAAAAGTCTGATGAAAATGGAAAAGTTTGTCCGATGGAGCGTACACACGGTTCGGATGTTGCTCCAAAACAGTTAATTTGCATGTTTGTTGACAAAAAGTCTGATCGTGTGTACGGGCCTTTAGACTTACCAAAACTATGTAGTGCAAGGGCCTGCCTGATTGCATACAAATTGAAAATGTTAAGGTTTAACCTCATATTATGTGGTTTTGGTAAAAAGGATAAAATCTAAAGAAAATTGTATAATGTGTATGGACCCTAAGCCAGAACACTAGTGAACCTTTGTGGATCTGTGTGGTCACCTCACCATGTGTTAAGGCTTATACACATGATCTGACTTTTTGACAACAAACATGCAAATTAGCTGTTTTGGAGCAACATCCGACCGCGTGTACGCTCCATCGGACAAACTTTCTGGCAAAAAAAGTCAGATGGAGCAAAGTCCGATCGTGTGTACAGAAAACCATAGGACTTTTGTACAAAGTACAAACATGCATGCTCAGTAGACATGTGCATTCGTTTTCATCCGAAAGCATTTTCGGCTGAATTTCAGGTATTTTCATTTTCGTTTGGACAAACGATAACAAAAGCGTAGAATCCAAAAAACGACAGAGCCGACATAAACAAATGCTTTATTTTCTTTTTCGTTGTTACAACAGTTTGATATAGAATAGGAGATTCAACGTGACTCTGACAATAACAATCTGGGTCTATTGAACCTGTGGTCGAATGTGCCTAACCTTACCTCTATTAGTCCAAGATTATATAGAGAAAAGATTCGACAGAGAGAAAAGATTCGACAGAGAGAAAAGATGACACCTGACACTGTGAGACTAAAGCCTCATACACACGATCAGACTTTGTACAAACTTTCCCTTGGATTTTTGTACAAAGGGCGTCGGCCCTGAACTTGTATTGCATACACACAGCAGGACTTTTTCAGCCAACTTTCACCAAATCATGTGGTTTTACTGCTCTTTACCGCCACCTTTGGTCAACTTCTGTATTGTTGTCTGATCTTTTGCATTGGTTCTGAGCATGCCTGTTTGTACTTTGTACAAAAGTCCTATGGTTTTCTGTACACACGATCAGACTTTGCTCCATCTGACTTTTGTTGCCAGAAAGTTTGTCCGTTCGCACAGCCAACAAAAGTCCAATGAAAACCAAAAAAGTTTGTCCGATGGAGCGTACACACGGTCGGATGTTGCTCCAAAGCAGCTAATTTGCATGTTTGTTGTCAAAAAGTCTGATTGTGTGTATGGGCCTTTAGACCATTCATTCAACATGAACGATGGAGATTCGACAAAGCAACGAAAAACACACAGGTTTATAATAATATTCGACGGAGCATCGAAACTGTACGACGCTGCAATCTAACATTTCCGGGGTCAAATGCTCCGCTTATAGGCTATATAGAGTTTAGCAGCTCTGTCAAATCTTCTTTATACATTCGACAGACACGATAAGCCTTCAAAGACAGATTCGACCATAATTCATGTGGATTTTTGGACGAATGCAAGTTTTGAACGAAAAACAAAATAAATTAAAAAAAGATTTCAGGAGTAACTAAATAAATTTATTTCCGAAAACGAAATTCTGAAACAAAATATTTCACGCTGCACATGTCTAATGCTCAGAACCAATGCAAAAGATCAGGCAACAATACAGAAGTTGACCAAAGGTGGCGGTAAAGAGCAGAAAAAGCACGTGATTTGGTGAAAGTTGGCTGAAAAAGTCCTGCCGTGTGTATGCAATACAAGTTCACGGGCTGACGCCCTTTGTACAAAAATCCAAGGGAAAGTTTGTACAAAGTCTGATTGTGTGTATGAGGCTTTAGTCTGATATCATGCTGGTAGCTCACCTGTTGTATTTTTTTCACAGAAAAAGCATTTATATTTTTCCTCCTTGATTTCCTTCTCTGCAGAGCTGTTCATAAATTCAACAATCAAAGCAATCCGATATCCAGATATAGAAGGAGACAATATGACCCTGATATGTAACACGAGTCTCAGTCCGCTCAGACAGAGGACAGAACTGCAGTTTGCTTTCTACAGAGATGGACGGAATGTTCAGGAATTCAGTTCTTCCAATCAATATGGTGTCCAATCCGCCCAACTGGAGGATTCTGGGAATTATTCCTGTGATGTGAGAGCATCAAACGGCAAAGTGAAGAAAAGTAGTCACTTCATCCATATTATGATAAAAGGTGAATATGATTTATTCCCAAACCGATCACAAAATACACCTCCAGGTTTATGGTAAAAAATCAATCTGTGCAAAATTATAGATTGTCATCCAACCATTACAATTGTTTCTGGCAGATTCTGTTCAAATATCTAGCAATTTATAGGGATGATCAGACACATTGTTTTGAAATTTCTTAAATTAGAAATTGCAAGGAAAAGGGGAAGGGGGAAAGAGAAAAACCTACACACAAAAAGACCTCAAGGAAAAGTGTTGGTTCTATTGGACTTTTAAGGGTCCTTTCACACGGGGCGGATCAGTTCTGATCCGCCCCGTGGATATCCGTTTGCTCAGCGGGGATCACTCCGCCGATCCCCGCTGAGCAGGGAGATGACAGGTCTGTCTCTGCACACTGCGCAGGGACGGACCTGTCACAGCGCCGCTCTCCCCTATGGGAGATCGGATGACGACGGACCGCAGTGCCCGTCGTCACCCGATCCGATCCGCAGACGGATGGAAAAATAGCTTTTTCCTCCGTCACACTTTTTCGGATCGGAGCGGGTCGGATGTCAGCGGACATGTCACCGCTGACATCCGACGCTCCATAGAGCTCTATGGAGCACCCGTTCAGGTCCGCCTGAAAAACTGACAGGCGGGCCTGAACGGGACGTCAGTGTGAAAGGGGCCTTAGGCAAAATTAAATATATTGTAAAAGGAAAAATAAGATATATTCAAAAATATTTATTTATAAAACAAAAAATTAAAATTAAAAGAAAGAAAAAAGAGTAAAAGCATATCAAGTGCTGCTTTGTATCCTGTCTGTGTTAGTACAATCTAGACAAAATCCATATCCATTTCCATTGGTTATATATACCCAAAGGGTGACAAGTTGTACATTAATATTCTAAGATAAAACAGGAAATATACTAGACAAGGTATCAATTAGACCCCTTTCACACTGGGGCGTTTTTTCAGGCGTTTTTCATGCGCTTTAGCGTTAAAAAAAGCGCCTGAAAGAAGCTGCAACTGCAATCCCAATGTAAAAGCCCGCGTGCTTTCACACTGAGGCGCTGCGCTGGCAGAGCGTCAAAAAAAGTCCTGCAAGCAGCTTCTTTGCAGCGCTTTTGGAGCGGTGAATACAACGCTCCTAAAACGCCCCTTCCCTTTGAAATCAATGGGAAGCGCTTGTAAAACGCCCGAAAAACGCCTGAAAAACGCTATTGGCAGCAGCGTTTTGTGGGCGCTTTTAACCCTTTATTTGGCCACTAGCAGGGGTTAAAAGCGCCCCAATAACGCTCGAAAAACGCTGTTAAAGCGCTGCTAGTTTAAGCGGCGCTTTACGAGCATTTTTCGGGCGCTGACATTTCACATTGGGACTGCAGATGAGGCTTCTTTCAAGCGCTTTACATGCGCTTTTTTGTAACGCTAAAGCGCTTGAAAAACGCCTGAAAAACGCCCCAGTGTGAAAGGGGTCTTACAGAACTAGATCAGACATATTCTGGCGCTCTACATGTTTCGCGTTTTGGGCAACGCTTCCTCAGGAGCTTTAGCAATTTTCTACAATACAGAAAATGTATCAATCAGATCAAAATCATAGAATACTTCACATATATTTAAAATCTGTTTATAAATTAGGCAGAAACAATAAGCAAAAATATAATTGCAAAAAAAAAAAAAAATTCTAATTTAAGTCATGATAAGGACGTGGCAATTGGTTTTTTGACTTTTGAGTGTATCCACAGAAACCACCCTGTGATAGATACAGACCTTTGTTTATTGTTTTGAAATTTCTGTAAAATTTGACCCCCTTATTGACCCCACAATTGGTCGAACCTTTGTTAAAATGTTGGGACTTTTTGCCTAAATTCATTGATGTTAAATCTGAATACCAGATATGGATTTTTTTTGCATTTGTGCCAGTGAAACTATGCAAAAAAAAATCCATACCTGGAATTCAGATTCAAGGGAGACAAATTTCACCAAATTTTCTGACTTTTGACGCTCATCCATTCTAAGCAAATAGTCAATTTTCTTTTTTTTGCAGAGTTGTTTTTCACCCCGGTGCTAAATGTAAGCACAATGGAAGTCTTAGAAGGTGACAACATGACCATGGAGTGTGACACGAGTCTCAATCCGCTCATACAGAGGACAGAACTGCAGTTTGCTTTCTACAGAGATGGTCGGAATGTTCAGGAATTCAGTTTATCTGATCAATACGGAGTCCAGTCCGCCCAACTGGAGGATTCTGGGAATTATTTCTGCAAAGTGACATCTGCATCCAACATTTCTAAGAAGAGCAAGGATGTCTTTGTCCAGATACGAGGTGATTGTTTTACCGTCAGTTAAGAAAAAATGTAACCTGCATACAGTATCATACAAAAGTAAGTACACCCCTCACATTTTTGTAAATATTTTCTTCTATCTTTTCATGTGACAACACTGAAGAAATGACACTTGTCTACAATGTAAAGTAGTGAGTGTGCAACTTGTATAACAGTATAGATTTGCCATCCCCTCAAAATAACTCAACACACAGCCATTAAAGCGGGAGTAAATCCGCTGACGTTTTTTTTTTGACCTGCAAAGGAAAAGTCATAATAAGCTAGTATGCACCGCATATTAGCTCATTATGAAATACTTACCTTAGAACGAGGCCCCAACATCTGGCCCGATCCACGCTGAGGGAGCTGACATGTTCCCTCAGCGTGTCTTCTGGGTATCGTGGCTCCGGCGCTGTGAGTGGCCGTAGCCGCAATATCGTCACTCCCACTCATGCCCGCGGGAGATTTCTCTCTGGCAGAGTCCGGACTTTCAGCCGAGAATCCCCTGTGCGCATGCGCCGCTGCAGTCAGCGGCGCATTGCAATGGGAATATCTCCCAAACCGTACAGGTTTAGGAGATATTTTTTTTAACTACAGGTAAGCTGCCTTATAGGCCTACCTGTAGGTCAAAGTTTAAAAATGACTATACAACCACTTTAATATCTACAAAAGTAAGTACACCCCTAAGTGGAAATATCCAAATTGGGCCCAATTAGCCATTTTCCCTCCCCGGTGTCATGTGACTTGTTAGTGTTACAAGGTGTCAGGCGTGAATGGGGAGCAGGTGTGTTAAATTTGGTGTTATTGCTCTCACTCTCTCATACTGGTCACTGGAAGTTCAACATGGTACCTCATGGCAAAGAAAAAAAGAATTGTTGCTCTACAGAAAGATGGCCTAGGCTATAAAAAGATTGCCAAGACCCTGAAACTGAGCTTCAGCATGGTGGCCAAGACCATAGAGTGGTATAACAGGACAGGTTCCACTCAGAACAGGCCTCGCCATGGTCGACCAAAAAAGTTGAGTGGATATGCTCAGCGTCATATCCAGAGGTTGTCTTTGGGAATGTATGAGTGCTGCCAGCATTGCTGCAGAGGTTGAAGGGGTGGGGGGGTCAGCCTGTCAGTGCTCAGACCATACGCCGCACACTGCATTAAATTGGTCTGCATGGCTGTCATCCCAGAAGGAAGCCTCTTCTAAAAATGATGCACAAGAAAGCCCACAAACAGTTTGAAGACAAGCAGACTGCGGCCCAGACCCTTTGGAGACTGGGCCGCAGGGCAGTATTCCAACATAACAACCCCAAACACAACTCCACGAAGACCACTGCCTTGCTAAAGAAGCTGAGGGTAAAGGTGATGGACTGGCCAGACCTAAACCCTATTGAGCATCTGTAGGGCATCCTCAAACGGAAGGTGGAGGAGTGAAGGTGTCTACCATCCACCAGCTCTGCGAGGTCGTCATGGAGGAGTGGAAGAGGACTTCAGTGGCAACCTGTGAAGCTCTAAAGGAACTCCATGCCCAAGAGGGTTAAGGCAGTGCTGGAAAATAATGGTGGCCACACAAAATATTGACACTTTGGGCCCAATTTGGACACTTTCACTTAAGGGTGTACTCGCTTTTGTTGCCAGTGGTTTAGACATGAATGGCTGTGTGTTGAGTTATTTTGAAGGGAGGGAAATGTACACTGTTATACAAGCTGTACACTCACTACTTCAGTGTTGTCACATGAAAAGATATAATAAAATATTTACGAAAATGTGCGGGGTGTACTCACTTTTGTGAGCTACTGTAGGTATGTACATCCAGTTCCGGGACAAGGTCATCCAGTGCCCTGGGACCACACTTCCACCCCACTCCATGCTTCACTCCTATCAATCAGGCATTACTGGAGAACAAAGCATTGGCCAGCTCCCAGCACCCCACCCCTCCACATTAAAAATATATTTTTTGCCCCCCTCCTTGTCCTGTGTGCATCCACTAATATGCATTATCTGTTCTCGTGAACTAAAAACTGTTCTATTTTCCTTTATGCAGAGAAAAATAGCAAGCACACAATACCAATAATCATTGTGACTCTTCTGGTCTTGCTCTTGGTTGCCACTTTCCTGCTCTTCAAGTACAGACACAAGCTACACTGGCCAACCGTTGGGTGTCCACATCAACGAAGAGGACTGCAACTAGAGCCTCAAATTTCTCTAACATGTATGACCATTATCTATATATTAAAGGAGTACCAATGACTAGGATGTAGTACAAATATGCTATCAAAAGCCCAAAGGCAGTTTCTCTAATATATATGACTTAAAGCTAAAGTTTATTCTTCCTATTTTTTTGTCTTCATTGGTTCCTTCTTTCCCTCCACATCAACATGCTAATAGAAATTTTACATTAAACCTTTTCAATTTTATTACATACTTTATTTTAGGCCAAAATGCATAATTTCTTGGTCTTTCTGCTTCTGTATGCAATGCAGGCACATCATGGCTGATTAAATATATACTGTATATACATACACACACACGTGCACACATTTTTTTTTCCAAGGGTCTTCTGTCCAGTCTGCTGACATCACAAGTCCTTCCTCTTTGCTTCCAGCCCATGCATCCTGTTGGACTGTATGTCACTCTCTAAAACAATTTAGTGCAGTAGTGCCCTGGGCTCACAGGAAGTGGGTTGAACGATGCTGTCATTCAACCTGGAGGTTCAGGACACTGAGGAGGATTGATTGATTAAATATTTTCAAAGGTGATTTTTTTTTTTTTTTTAGTTTCACTTTTGCAAAGTTACAGTATTTATTTTCTTATGTTTAAGTGGAGCACAGGCATGTACTGGCTATCGGGACTACCGGGAGTTTCCCGGTGGGCCGATGGCTCAGTGGGCCACTCTGATGTAAGGGGGCTGGTGATGGTTAGGGGGTGCTGATGGGACACTCTGATGTAAGGAGGTGCTGATGGGACACTCTGATGTAAGGGGGTGCTGATGGGACACTCTGATGTAAGGGGGTGCTGATGGGACACTCTGATGTAAGGGGGTGCTGATGGGACACTTTGATGTAAGGGGGTGCTGATGGGACACTCTGATGTTAGGGGGTGCTGATGGGACACTCTGATGTAAGGGGGCTGCTCATGGGACACTCTGACGTAAGGGAGTGCTGATGGGACACTCTGACGTAAGGGGGCTGGTAATGGGACACTCTGATGTAAGGGGGTGCTGATGGGACACTCTGATGTAAGGAGGTGCTGATGGGACACTCTGATGTAAGGGGGTGCTGATGGGACACTCTGATGTAAGGAGGTGCTGATGGGACACTCTGATGTAAGGGGGTGCTGATGGGACACTCTGATGTAAGGGGGTGCTGATGGGACACTCTGATGTTAGGGGGTGCTGATGGGACACTCTGATGTAAGGGGGCTGCTCATGGGACACTCTGACGTAGGGGAGTGCTGATGGGACACTCTGACGTAAGGGGGCTGGTAATGGGACACTCTGATGTAAGGGGTGCTGATGGGACACTCTGATGTAAGGGAGTGCTGATGGGACACTCAAAATGTAAGTGGGCCGGTCTGGATGAAGTCCAGGGCCAAATTTCTGTCCCAGTCCAGCCCTGGTGGAGCACGTCTTTAAATATATGTTGCATTGTACAACTTTAATACAGAAGAATATGTCATTATCATCTCCCTCTTTCACAGTTGTTGCCGGAGAGTCAGCTGATGACACTGAAGTCACTTACACCAACCTTATTCTGCATCGTGTACCTAAAGGTAATCCCTGTGAAGGAGTTCATGTTCCTGTTTGCTGTTTACAAATTTATGTGGCATTGACACATAGAACACAGTGGTAGTCTCCTCCTGCTTGTAAGCTCTCTTTGTATGACTGAAACCTGCTCTGACTCATTCACCTATGTATTCAGATCTTGGCTTGAGCTACTGATCCCTGTAGACATAGACCTTTTACAACACTGCGGTAAGAAGATATGGAAAGCATATGAGAAGGAGTGTCTATAGCTCTATCTGGTGGCAAGATAGAAACCTATTATATATGTTATAATTCAATACCTGATGGAATAAAAAAATGTCTAAAATATGAGTATTTTTTTAAATTACTTTTTCACGCATATTGATAAAATAATAACATTTTTGTTATATTTTGCAATATATTTAATGAAATGGGATGAAATGGGTGAGGCATAGGCAGGACTTGGCAGATGGGGCCCAAGTATAAAAAGGTTGAGAACTGATGGGGTAAAGAATCGGTGACCGGAGAAGGGGATGGATTACTTTTTGATCATGTAAAGTAGCCACTGAAAATCAGAATTTCCTTCCTGTTGAAAATCTGAATTTAAAATCTGTTTGTCACTATTGATCAACATAATGATAATTCATATTTATAATGGGGAACATACACACACAGCAACGTTTAAAGAACTACAGCACATTTTTAATAAATTCCCATTCTGAACTTTTTTTTTAAGTATACCAGAAAGTATATTTTCACATTTTGAATTAAATTTTCATAGCCTACTAGTGGATATCAGTTTGTCAGAAAAGGCAGTTGGAATCATTGCTAGACACTTGTTGAGCCTAAACCAATTGCACAGTAGATGGCATATTGTTTTCATTGCCTCACTAAAGTCTGTCCATGCACGTGTTATGGACTAGGAGAAGTAGTAAATTGTGAATATTGTGTACATTTATTGTATGTTCATTTTCCAGGGTCTTCAACATTGACCAGAGAACCTGTGAGTATAATTCAATATTTAAAAACATTGGTTAAGTGCAAGATTTACAATATCAGGTTCAGAAGAATAATTGGAAGGATTAATGGGTGATGATGGGTACCCAAAGTATTGATTCCAGATGGTGGTGTGCAGATGGTGGCAACACTAGACTGGCTCTATTCCCAAACCAAAGGGCTTCCAAGCCCACTTTGGACTGATACCGGGAAAAGAGATAAGGACTGGAGAACGACACCAGAGTATTGAAGCATTAGATGTTGAGGAACATGTTTAAGCCCTTGTACACACGGTCGGAGAATCCGTCGGAAGGTGTCCTATCGGACCGTGTTGTCGGATAATCCGACTGTGTGTGGTATGCATCGGACTGTTTCCGTCGGACCAAATTTTCCAACTTGCTGGAAATATTTTCCGACAAACTGGTCCGATAGGACATACTCCAATCATGTGTAGAGAATTTCGATCGGACAAAGTGCCACGCATGCTCAGATCAAATTCCTACATCAAAGCTATTGGTTACTAGCCTGAACGTAGTCCCATCGTAACGAAATTACGTCATCACGTTCTGAAAGATCGGATTTTTAGACAACTTTGTCCGACCGTGTGTATTCAACAGTTTCGGACAAGATCCGACGGACAAAATCCGACGGATTTGGTTGACGGAATCTCCGACCGTGTGTACAAGGGCTAAGAGCTGCCTTATAACAACTCTGTGACTCTAATGCCTAAAGTCCATTCAATAGACCAACATTTATCAACCTTTTACCCCAGAGGAACCCTTCGAAACAATTTTTTGTTTTTGTTTTTTTGGTTGAACTAGATGGACTTGTGTCTTTTTTCAACCTGACTAACTATAGAGCTATGTAACTATGTGTTGGGGAACCATTGCAAAAACCAATTCATTGGTGGTCAGTGGGAAAAGTACCCCCTACATTGCTGACCAGTGGTAAAAATGTTCCCCTTTAGTGGTGGTCCAAATGCCACCCTTACAGATAGCTAAAAAGTTAATTGAGTTAATAGTTACATAGTTAGTCAGGTTGAAAAAAAAAAAGATACAAATCCATCTAGTTCAACCTATAGAAAAAAAATAGAACAAATAAAATTAATAGAACAAATAAAATGCAAGTGGTGTTGATCACCGAACTATGCAGAACCATAAAAATAAGAGGTCAGTCAGCCACAGCTCAAGGTGCCCCTGGCAACCTCTGGAGGAACCCTAGTTGAGGATGGCTGCCTTAGACATTCCCTCTGTTTATCAAGCCCCGATGAAAAGGGTGTCCTAGAGCCCGAAAAGAGTTGGCTATACAAGCAAATTCTGCTTGAACTTCATAGTTGAAATAACATATTTTGGACTTTAATACTCTGATGTAACGCTCCAGTTCTTATATCTTTTTTGAGATTTAGGAAGAATATGAACACTGTGTGAGCTGAACAGTAGGCATAGACCAGGTCACAAGTAGGTTGAGCCAATACAAGAAACAGTAATGTATTCTTCAAATTTTCAGCCTGACAGGAGTATTGGGTTGGCAGGGTAACTAGAGCAGTAGGCAAAGGTCAATGCACAAGTAGGATGAGACCTTCAATCCAATATTTGTACAGGGAATAGTAATACATTTCTCAGATTTTGATCCTGGCAGGAGCGCTGGGTTAGTAAGGTAACTAGAGCAGCAGGCAGAAACGGACCGTAATCCTCTACAGGTGCAAGTGTTCTGAAGCTCTCCTACAAAAATTTTCACATTTGTAATCATAAGATACATGGATCCTCTCTTACCCAATCTCCAAATGTCCCATTGTGGTTCAACATCAATCTGGCAGAGCTTGCTAAGCTTCATGATGTACCATGCTGAGCTTAAGTATGCTCATCAACTGTTTTCTTCCAGGACATTTAAATCATTTTCCGCACTAAGAGCTGAACTCAGCATTCCTAACACTTATTTTTTCCCTTATGTATAACATCATCACGCAGTAGCAGCCAAGTTCGGCTAGGGGGATGTCCTACTTTAGCCCTCAGAACTGGAAACTCTGTTATTCGTAAATAATTATTCTAAGTTGGTTTCTAGATTTTATTGCTTGGAATTAGCGCTAACACATGGGGGGCCCCAGTGTCAAAGGGGTTTTTCTATCCTCATCTAGACAAGATTAAAGCTCAATGGCAGACAGCTATACCAGCATTGCAGCATGACTCTTGGGTGGAAGTGTTGGGGAACCAGCTTTATGGGGTCATAGCAGTCAGGAATAAGGTGATAGATTGTGCAAAATGGGTAGATTGGATTCCCCAGAATGCTATAGGTGCCACGTTGCCACTGGAGATTTTTTTCACATGATATGGGATTGCCAAGGTATGCGACGGCTTTGGTCTATGATTACTACATTTACAGAAGAGAAGTTAGCCTTACCCAATATATGTACCCTCATTAGATGACTCCTAGGAGACCTTGAGGATGAGGGCCTTCGCGATTCCCAAAAAACTTTGCTGAGGTTCCTCTTCTTTGATGCTAAAAAAACTATTGTTTTACAGTTGAAGAAACCAGACCTTCCTAGCTTGAAAATGTACATCGATTTAATAAATAAAACCCTAACTATGTACAAAATGACTTACACTGCAATGGTTTTCCAAAAAAATGCGATAGAATTTGGTCGAGTTGGACTTCTGCAGTCTCAGACAACATAGAGGTCGAGTTTGATTTATATTCTGTTGCCTTAGTGGTCCTGGTCAAGCTATGTAAGTTTTGTGCCTTATTATTTTACCTATACTGGCTATATTTCCTTTTTTGCACCTTATGTTGTGAATTCATCAGCTGTTTTCTGTTGGAGTTGTGCTTAAGGCTTTGGGCTTTGCGAGCGATGCTTATGTGTCTATGTACGAAATTGGCCTTATATCAGTATGTATTGCTGGTCTGTTAGTATGTACCCTGTTCAGTTTTTCTCAGTTTTGTTGACTGAAAAATAAATAAAACTACCTTTAAAAAAAAAAGGAAAGAAAACTTTAGCAGCCCACAAGTAGGACAAGATCTTCATTAAAACATTTTTACTAGAAAGAGTAATTATATTTGGAATGGAGCCCGATTCCCACACACTCCGCTTGAGTGCTTCTGTCAGTATACCGCATCCTCCAGGTGGAACATCAATATCAGATATTATAGCAGATCGTACAAGACTAGCTGACAATAGCTTGTCTAAACATGGAACATTTTATTTGAAACTCAGACACATACTTTTATATCCCACAGGAGGGCGGCCCCTCCTGATCATATTACCCTAACAATACAAACTGTAACCAGAAACATAATTAACATGAGATAATTAACTTGTCATTTAACCAGCCTAGGTGTCTCAATGCCCACCCAGACAATGTTGTGATTAATCAGATATCCCCACTTCAGGTCAGACTTGCCGGCATTAAACTCCCAAAGTACAATACACATTGTTATAAGTATAAACACATCCCACAAGAGTTTGCTAGCAGAGACAAACATTATTCCAATTAGCACAATTTACAATACAAACGGTGATCTTCCTCAGCCTAGTAGGCAACAGACTATAGCAGGAGACCTCAGTAGCAGACTGTTCCTCTCCTACATTGAAGACCATGGCATCCACATCTAAGCAATGCTTTAATTAATCAGGAATTGCAGACGGCATGGCAACGGTCTACAACAGGCTATGAGGCAAAGCTCATACAATGTTGCATTTGAAGTAAACCACATTCTCACTGTCATAATTTTCTCGGTCACCCTGTGCCCCTAATAGATACAGGTTGACTTACACATAAGTGGGACATGGGGAGCTGAAACAAGGGTTTCCCAACCTCTCCAAGGGAAACTGGGTTCCATGGGCTGCCCAAAGTGCCTCTCGTCACAATATTCTTCAGATTTTATTCCTGGTGGGAGTCCTGGTGTGGCAAGGTAACTAGAGCAGTAGGCATAGGTTGATGCACAAGTAGGGTGAACACTTTATTAAAGAAAATTATATAAGGAATTGTATTTATATTCTTCAGAGTTTGGGCCTAGTAGTAGGTAGAAGCCTTAGGGTGGCATGATAACTAGTGCACACATATGGTGAGGCACTCATTCCAAAAACTGTCCCAGGAATAGTAATACAGTATATTCTTGCAAACGATTTTGGTCCTGGTAGGTCCTGGTAGGCAAGGTAACTAGAGCAGTAGGCATGACCTGCTGCACAAGCAGGGCCAGGCCCTCATTTCAAAAGTTGTACAAGGAATAGTAAAATATTATTCAGATTTTGGGTCTGGTAGGAGCCTAAGGGTGGCAGGATAGAGCAGTAAGCAGTAGTGTGATGCAACCATTCCAATAAATTGCTCAGCAAATTATATTCTTCAGATGTTGGCCCAGCAGTAACCCCCAGGTGGCAAGGTACCAGGGAAAGCAGGATTTTGCTCAGAGTTTGGCCCTGGCAGGGTAACTCGAGCAGTAACTATAAGTGAATAATTAGGTGCGATAGTTGAAAAGTGTCATAGCCAAGTTACATTTTTTGTTTGCTGGTTAAGGTTGACATCTATGAGGACAGATGTTCAGATCACATTGGAGTTATCAATGCCCTTAGGTGTTGGTCCATGGGTACAGTGCAGTTACAAAGTTTAAGGTTGCAAGCTTTCTATGGTTAACAGTATTATGGAGCGCATATATTAAAAGGTTTAAAATAAAGTCTATAAAATAAGAAATGATTTATATCGATCAATATATATCATTCTTGTACCTTTACAGGACGTCACCTATGCCGCTGTGCAATGCAGAAAAGCACCATATTAAAGAAGATGATCTCTATCTGTAATGACCAGATAGCATCACCCCATTATAATATTTTAAAGACTAACCCTTGTTTGGGGAATAAATTTACTTTCATCGTTGCTATTATGTATAGATTTATTATGCTAACAGTGCTGATGCATTCCACCGTGCTTTGCCTAAAACTGCATTAGTTCTTGGACCCACTAAAGCAGATCCTTGTGCTAAAACTTTTTTTCTTATAAGGCCAGAGATTTTTTTACTAGGCCACTTCATTAGAAATGTAGCTGGTGTTAATTACAAAAAAGAGGAGATGAGAAGAAAAGAGGAGAGGAGAGAAAAGGAGAGGAGAAGAGAGGCGAAGAAGAGAAGAGAGATGAAGAGGAGAGGAGAGGAGGAGAGGAAAAAGGGAGAGGAGGAGAGGAAAAAGTGAGAGGAGAAGAAAAGGGGAGAAGAGAAGAGAATAGAAGGGGGAGAGGGAAGGGAAGCAAAGGGAAGGGAGGGGAGGGTTTTTATTTTCTCGCTATTGATCTATGTTAGAGAAAAATTTTAATTATAATGTAGCACCCTCTAGGTAGGTAGGTGCTAAGGTGATTTTTTTGGAGGACAGGTAAATTTAGGCAGGCCTGGCTGATCTGGGCTGGGAGTGGCTCAGGATAGAGGCTGGTGACTCACAGGCAGCATCACTGAGACCTCCCTCTTCTTTCTAGAGTTTGCTGGAAAGTTCTGGAAAGAGAGGAGGAAAGGAGAGGTGGCACTGCCTGGAGTGTTTTAGGGAGCCCTGACCAATCCCCAACATGAATTGGTAGGGGGCAGGCCTCCTTAAATACCCAGGGTCAGACCAGGTGGGGAGGAGTTGTCGGATGGAAGAGCTGGAGGGAGAGAGTGCTGAGGCTGTCTGGAACTTCGAGGGAGCTCCCCAGTCTGGGGGGGGGGGGTGACCTTGGGCCTGGGCCCCGGGCGCAGTTGGGAACACTTTCAGGAACACATGAATTGGTCCTGGACCAGAGGCACAAGAGAGAGCAAGAAGAGGACAGCAGGAGAAAGCAGGGCTAAGAGACTCCTGGGAAGACAACTGGTCACAGTCAGGAGGGCTAGTGAGTGAAGCACAGTCAGAAGGACTGGGGAGGCACGCCTGAGTGGACTGGGAGTTTGCAGTCTGAGATGGGTGCAGAACCAGAAGTGTGGACTGTGGTGGAAGGGGCAGTGGAAAGAGGCAGCTTCAGCCAGGAGGGCTGAGAGGGCCTAACTAGGATCAGTAGCTGTAGTTGGGCAGCTAGCACAAGTACTTTTCTGATACACCATTGGGGCCCGTGGTCCCAGCCTCAGCCTACAAAGGGCATTTGCTGAGGCCTGGCTGAATCAGTATCAGGCCTAACCAACAAATAGTGCTAGCTGTTCCTGGGGAACCAAGTGATGTGCTGGAGGTGACTAGAAGTATCAGTCTGCAGCAAGTGATGTTCTGGTGGAGTGAGGAGTGATGAGCTTCAAGCAAGTTGTGCAGGAGAAAGCTGAAGGAGTATGTACAGGGAGTATACATAGTTGTCCCAAAACCAATTTTTCTTTTATCCACGGTGGGCATCCCATAGCCCCCATCTCCATCCAAATTATACCCCTCAATAAAACTAAAAAAAACTAAGTTCACTGTCTGCTTTATGTCTCGGAGTGTCTGAGATTGAATGCTGGGCTGGGCATGGTGACAGACACACCACAATTGTCAGCAGCCCCCTATGAGGGTACCGCTACAATAAAATATAGGTGGTGGTGGGGGTGGGGCGTGTAGCATAAACAGTGAGTGTAAGTGTGAGTGTTATTGTGAGTGCAACTTCCTCCATCTTGGGTGTTGGAAAATCAATCATTACGTTTGACATGCAGGTTTGAGTATCAAAGTCAATATATCCCTTTAAAATAAAAACGCGTACTCATTATACGAGGTAAAAAGAAAGTGAAATAAATCCACGACCACTTAAAGCGGAGGGCTACCCTAAAAAAAAAAAAAAAAAAAAAAGACATTAAAATTCTCCTAAAAATGTGAAGAAAAAAAAAATAGAAAATATTTTTATTTTTTTACTTACCAAAAATGGCTGTTGCTAGGCAGATTGTCTTAACCTGCCACTTCCGACAATGCGGTGATCTTCAGTCTTGTCCTCCTCGTGTTGTCTTCTGGGGAAGGTGGCGCGCCATTCACAAAGCGCCGTGCGACTCGCGCATGTGCAGTAGGCAACGGGCAGTGAAGCCGCAAGGCTTAAAAAAAGAAAAAGAAAAAAGGGGCAAGGAAGAAGGGTGAGGAAATCGGCAGGTTCCCCACTCTGCTTACTTGCCCCTTTTTATTTTTTTCTCTTTTTTCCCCCCATCACCTTCCGTGCTATTTCGTTTTCTTTTTTCCCCATCTCGGCATGCCACATCCAAGTGTATTGTGGTATTCATTGTTGATTTCAAGAAAGCAGATGACATAACCACTTCAGCTCCAGAAGATTCTACCCCCCCCGTTTTGACCAGGGCATATTTTGCTATTCGCCACTGCGTTACTTGGCAATTGCACGGTCATGCAATTCTGTACCTATATTAAATTGATATAATTTCTTTCACACAAATAGCGATTTCTTTTGGTGGTATTTGATCACCACTGTTTTTTTTTTTTTTTTGTGCAATAATTAAAAAAACTAATTCAAAATAAACTATTATTTTTTTTCTGTTATAAAGCATATCCTATAAAAATTCTAAATAAAATCGAATTTCTCCTTAATTCTAGGACAAAATGTATTCTGCTACATATGTAAAAAAATAAATAAATAAATGTATATTAACTGGTTTGCGTGAAAGTTATAGCGCCTACAAACTATGCTATATAATGGAATGTTTATTTATGTATTTATTTATTCTTGTAATTAGGGTTGCACCGATAGTAGTATCGGTGCCGATACAGTGTATCATGCAAATGCACCGATACCTGAAACCGATACTTTCAGGCTCGGTTCTTTGAGCTGTCAGTGGGTCTCCCAAGTGTGAGCCCTTGTACACACGGTCGGAGATTCCGACGGAATGTGTCCGATCGGACCGTATTGTCGGATAATCCGACTGTGTGTGGTCTCCATCGGATATGGTTAATTATTGAAATATTTTCTTAAAACAAAAATTTTCTTAATATCCCCCAAAGACTGCAGACATACTACAGGAGATGGTCAGAGACTGTGAACATGATACAGGAGATGGTCAGAGACTGTAAACATGATACAGGAGATGGTGCGAGACTGTAAACATGATACAGGAGATGGTCAGAGACTGTGGACATAATACAGGAGATGGCCAGAGACTGTAAACATGATACAGGAAATGGTCAGAGACTGTGAACATGATACAGGAGATGGTCAGAGACTGTGAACATGATACAGGAGATGGTCAGAGACTGTGAACATGATACAGGAGATGGTCAGAGACTGCGGACATACTACAGGAGATGTCAGGGACTGCAGGCATATTACAGGAGATGGTCAGAGACAGTAAACATGATACAGGAGATGGTCAGAGACTGTGAACATGATACAGGAGATGGTCAGAGACTGTGAACATGATACAGGAGATGGTCAGAGACTGTGGACATACTACAGGAGATGTCAGGGACTGCAGGCATATTACAGGAGATGGTCAGAGACTGTAAACATGATACAGGAGATGGTCAGAGACTGTAAACATGATACAGGAGATGGACAGAGACTATAAAAATGATACAGGAAACGGTCAGAGACTGTGAACATGATACAGGAGATGGTCAGAGACTGCGGACATACTACAGGAGATGGTCAGAGACTGCGGACATACTAGAGGAGATG
Source organism: Lithobates pipiens (assembly GCF_037356315.1). Taxonomy (NCBI): domain Eukaryota; kingdom Metazoa; phylum Chordata; class Amphibia; order Anura; family Ranidae; genus Lithobates; species Lithobates pipiens. The sequence goes on along the minus strand of NW_027507884.1, from coordinate 298,577 downwards.
GTCAGAGACTGTGGACATAATACAGGAGATGGCCAGAGACTGTGGACATAATACAGGATATGGTCAGAGACTGTGAACATGATACAGGAGATGGCCAGAGACTGTGGACATAATACAGGATATGGTCAGAGACTGTGAACATGATACAGGAGATGGTCAGAGACTGTGGACATAATACAGGAGATGGTCAGAGACTGTGGACATAATACAGGAGATGGTCCGAGACTGTGGACATAATACAGGAGATGGTCAGAGACTGCGTACATACTACAGGAGATGGTCAGCGACTGAATATGATACAGGAGATGGTCAGAGTCAATGTGTTCACATGGTGGGTACTGGGCCAATTACAGCCCATCTGTACCATGTGATTAGCTCTGGTCAATCACAGCTAATCACAACAAAACTAAAAAAAATGACTAATTACTTCCCACAGTGCTACAATGTTAATGGTAACGCTCAGTTTTCTTAAAACAAAAAATGTCTTAATATCCCCCAAAGTGCATCCATGTAAAAAAAAGTCCAAAAAAATCCTGAAATCCAAATCCCAATACTCAATCAAAAAGGCTGAAACAACGTGATCCAACACTTCTTAAATTCAGATGGCTAATGTGCTCCTTTCATCCGAAAAGTTCTAAAGTGACTCAGTTCCTGCCATACAGAGTTTAAGAACCCCCTCACCAGTCCTGTACTTCCCCGTTGAATTCCAATGAAGGAGGGGCTTGTCATGGATCGATGATTTGAGCTCTGGTGAACCCCCACAATGAATGATGGCGATGCTGAAGATGATCAGCCAATACTCTTGCTTTCTTTGGAGCACGCTGGAACCGACGAGCGGCAGTTTCAGCAATGTCCCCTTACTGCTGCCAGTGGTGCTACACAGGCCATGCTCCTAGCAGAGACCCTGATCAGTTGGGAGTGCTACCCCGAAGGTGTGTACTCTTCCACGTCCTGCTGTCAACTGCCTTAAACTTTCCCGGGCAGTGCACTATGAATCCCTCCACTCCTCCCTCCAGGGCCCTGGCCTCCTGGGAACCGTAGTCTTTTCCAGCATTGGAGCAATACCTCCACTCTACAGCAGAACTACATCTCCCATAATCCTCTTCAGCAGCTCTGCTTCCTCTACAACCCCATGCTGCCCAGTGAAAGGAGGGCGTATAATAACCATAGAGAGATAGCAGACATGCATGTATGAGCCTGTAATTCTACATTACCAGTCTTAGCCAATCCAGTCTTGGGGCCAATCCAACAGCAGCTGGCTACATATAAAAAAAAGGATGACCTTTTTGTCATTGCATTAAATTGGATTTAAGAGTTTGGGTTTTTACAAAATTACAAATATTCTGGCTGATTAAACAGTTCACATACTTTACATACATTTCTAAAGTGTAAAGGTGTATTTAGCAGTTTAGTTAAAGCACCACTTAAAAATATGAAACCCACTTGTTTGCTATTAGTCACTACATTCTGCTCATACCCATAGACCTTTGCCGGAACTTATTATGTAGAAACCAAGATGAGAGAGAATACATGTCTGACTTGAAGCATATTTTCCGCAGAAAATAAAGCCTTTTTCAAAATTTTAGCTGTATAGCCTTAACCTCAAAGCTAACTATTACCATCTCTATACACATGTCACGTATCTGTGTGGTCAGTTCATTGGTCCGAGCTCTCAGAATTGGGGACTCAAATGGAAAATGACCCAGACACACCGTTGACCCAACCTACAAATGAGGTTTGGTGCATTAACATCTCAGCGGTTTGTTGAAAGGTATTGAACACAAAACAAGTTCTCTGGTTCACTGGACTCACAACCTGCCATCGTAGACCTCGCTAACCTCTAGAAGCCATAGCAAGATGGAGCTCCTACTTTTATTTGTGTTGGTTTTTTGGTACCTGCCAACAGGTAAGTCATCAGTTAAGTCCTCCTTGGATAATTCTAATCACTAAATTAATGATGTTCTTGAGGCATTCAAATTATTTTTTTACAGCAAGGGCAAGAATGAGCAAAACTTATTAGGAAGCAAAGGTCTCAAGGAGCCCGTTTTGTGGGCTTAAAATGATTAAGGTCCCCATTGGAATACCATCACCAATTTCTTTCCTACCATCCTCTAGTTGCAAGCCATGATTCCTGTGCTGGAATGATAGGCTGTTCAACCAATCAGTAACTCTGCCTGCGCATTTATACCATCAACTTGCCAAAGCTCAATCTTACGCAAGAGAAAAGAGGAATCAGCACCACATAACTACCTGGACAATTGTGGATCCCAATTGAGAATGCTGCTGCTCAATCCTAGTAGACTAATGGTAGATAATGCAATAAATACGTTTGCAGCGCAAAGCTCTAGAACAGGGGTCTCAAACTGGTGGCCCTCCAGCTGTTGCAAAACTACAAGTCAGTGGCGGCCTGCCCATAGGGGGCGCCCGGGCGCCGCCCCCCCTCTCCCTAGGTGTAAAAAAAAAAAAAAAAGTAAAAAAAAAAAAACTAAAAAAAAAACTAAAAAAACAAAAAACGGGCCCTTTAAGACATTAAAAAAAAAAAAAAAAAAAAAATGTCATTTAACAATTTAACATAGTGTACTGTGGCGCCGGTCACAGTGCACTATGAGAAGCGCCACGTCGATGCAATCACAAGATTGCATCCATGGCGCTTCATTTTCGGGTTAAAAACCCGCCTTGCGGCGCACTGCAGAACGCCGACTAGCTTCCGACTTTTGCCGTGGCCAATCAGAGAATGAGCTCTGAAGGGGGAACTCCACGCCAAATTTCTGAAAAAAAAATTTGACGTGGGTTCCCCCTCCGAGAGCATACCAGGCCCTTAGGTCTGGTATGGATTCCAAGGGGAACCCCCTACGCCGAAAAAACGGCGTGGGGGTCCCCCCCAGATCCACACCAGACCCTTATCCGAGCACGCTACCCGGCCGGCCAGGAAAGGGGGTGGGGACGAGCGGGCGGCCCCCCCCTCCTGAGCCGTACCAGGCCGCATGCCCTCAACATGGGGGGGGGTGCCTTGGGGGAGGGGGGCGTGCGGCCCCCCCACCCCAAAGCACCTTGTCCCCATGTTGATGAGGACAAGGGCCTCTTCCCGACAACCCTGGCCGTTGGTTGTCGGGGTCTGCGGGCGGGGGGCTTATCGGAATCCGGGAGCCCCCTTTAATAAGGGGGCCCTGGATACCGGCCCCCCACCCTATGTGAATGAGTATGGGGTACAATGTACCCCTACCCATTCACCTGTGAAAAAAAGTACAAAAAAAAACACAACACAGGGTTAAAATATTTTATTGCACAGCTCCGGGGGTCTTCCGTCTTCGGGGGTCTTCTCGCCGGACTCCTCCGCTATCTTCTTGTAGCTCTTTTGCTAGCGGAGGAGTCCGGCTTTCTTCCTCGCCGCCGGCCTCTTCTCCCGACTTCGGGGGTCTTGTCCCCCTCTTCGGTTCTTCTGCCGGGCCACCGCGCCTTCTTATAGCTCTTTTAGAGGCGGTGGCCCGGTCTTCTGCTGCCGCCGCCGCCCGTTCTTCTTCTTCTTCTTCTTCTTCTTCTTCTTCTCCTTCTTCTTCTCCAGGAGATGTTGCCTCGACGATCTCCCTGGCCGGAATGCCAGGGACGCGCTGCGCTGCTACTTATATAGGGACAATGGGGCGGTGTCACATGGGTTGATGTCACATGGGTTGGTCACATGGGTTGATGTCACATGGCGACTGTGACATCAACCCATGTGACCAACCCATGTGACATCAACCCATGTGACCCTGCCCCATTGTCCCTATATAAGTAGCAGCGCAGCGCGTCCCTGGCATTCCGGCCAGGGAGATCGTCGAGGCAACATCTCCTGGAGAAGAAGAAGGAGAAGAAGAAGAAGAAGAAGAAGAAGAAGAAGAACGGGCGGCGGCGGCAGCGGCAGCAGAAGACCGGGCCACCGCCTCTAAAAGAGCTATAAGAAGGCGCGGTGGCCCGGCAGAAGAACCGAAGAGGGGGACAAGACCCCCGAAGTCGGGAGAAGAGGCCGGCGGCGAGGAAGAAAGCCGGACTCCTCCGCTAGCAAAAGAGCTACAAGAAGATAGCGGAGGAGTCCGGCGAGAAGACCCCCGAAGACGGAAGACCCCCGGAGCTGTGCAATAAAATATTTTAACCCTGTGTTGTGTTTTTTTTTTGTACTTTTTTTCACAGGTGAATGGGTAGGGGTACATTGTACCCCATACTCATTCACATAGGGTGGGGGGCCGGTATCCGGGGCCCCCTTATTAAAGGGGGCTCCCGGATTCCGATAAGCCCCCCGCCCGCAGACCCCGACAACCAACGGCCAGGGTTGTCGGGAAGAGGCCCTTGTCCTCATCAACATGGGGACAAGGTGCTTTGGGGTGGGGGGGCCGCACGCCCCCCCCTCCCCCAAGGCACCCCCCCCATGTTGAGGGCACGGGGCCTGGAACGGCTCAGGAGGGGAGGGGCCGCCCGCTCGTCCCCACCCCCTTTCCTGGCCGGCCGGGTAGCGTGCTCGGATAAGGGTCTGGTGTGGATCTGGGGGGGACCCCCACGCCGTTTTTTCGGCGTAGGGGGTTCCCCTTGGAATCCATACCAGACCTAAGGGCCTGGTATGCTCTGGGAGGGGGAACCCACGTCAATTTTTTTTTCTGATTACATAAGGGGCGTGTTTTGTGAGAAGTGGGAGGGGCCAAAATGGTGGGCGGGGTCATGATGGGCGGGGTCTGGCGCCCCCCCATCCAAAAACTTCACCAGCCGCCACTGCTACAAGTCCCGTCATGCCTCTGCCTGTGGGAGTCACGCTTGTAACTGTCAGCCTTGTAATGCCTCATGGGACTTGTAGTTTCGCAACAGCTGGAGGGACACCAGTTTGAGACCCCCTGCTTTAGAATATCCACAATTGTATTCACAATTTGTACTAAATATATATTAGTTCTAGAAAATATGGACTTTATATGATTCAAAAATCTCAGCCCTTCACTGAAACAATCTGCCCCTCCTCTTATATGTGGAGTAACTTAAATAATATTCATAATATGTGAAACTGGAAATTCTCTATATAATAATCTAAATAAAGTGCAAATGCTTCTTCACTGAATAAATGTCCGTATTAACGCAACATTCGATGTGTTGAAAACAATACTCTCAAATCTGTGGACAATAGTGTGTGTGTGTGAAAAAAATTCAAAAAAATATTAATTACCATATGATAAACAAAAAAATAACAATGAAAAATAAGTGTATATAACTCAAAGACTGAATTTATATACACCTAATCTTTAAACTGTGCAAGACCATATATGTGTCATAATTGTGTGTTGAAGGACTTATTTTGTATATGGTTAATTATTGAAATATTTTCTTAAAACAAAAATTGCATCCGTGCAAAAGTCCAAAAAATTCCTGAAATCAAAATCCCAGTTCTCAATCAAAAAGGCTGGAACAACGTGATCCAACACTTCTTAAATTCAGATGGCCAATGTGCTCCGAAAAGTTCTAAAGTGGCTCACCAACAGTTGTGGCTGGAGAAATTATAAACCAGCAATTGCACAGAATTTAATATTTGAATGTGTTTTGAGGTGGGGCAATAAATGTCTTATCTTTGGCAATAGACATTTTTTATGATGATTTAAATTATTATACTGGCATAGGGTAAATTAGCAATAATATAAGTAATATAAAGGACATAACAAAAAGAAAAGACAAAAATTAAGCATTTCTTACCTTGGGTGTTATAGAGCCTCTCTTGATCAAGATCTTTGCTTATAAGGTTTCATGAAGACCGGCTTCAGCTTGTAAATATATATTATGCACTATATTGCCAAAAGTATTGGGACACCTACCTTTACACGCACATGTAAACAATATTGAACACTACGGACTAAGACAGGGATGCCATTAAAGTTCATGTGCGAGTAAAGGCAAGTGTCTCAATACTTTTGGCAAAATAGTGTGTGTATATGTATATGTGTGTATATATATATATATATATATATATATATATATATATATATATATATATATATATATATATATATATATATATATATATATATACACATATATATATATATATACACACATATATATATATATATATATATATATATATATATATATATATATATACAGTATCTCACAAAAGTGAGTACACTCCTTCACATTTTTGTAAATCTTTTCATGTGACAACACTGAAGAAATTACACTTTGCTACAATGTAAAGTAGTGAGCGTACAGCTTGTATAACAGTGTAAATGTGCTATCCCCTCTAAATAACTTCATAACTCCACACAGACATTAATGTCTAAACCGTTGCCAACAAAAGTGAGGACACCCCTAAGTGAAAATGTCCAAATTGGGCACAAAGTGTCAATATTTTGTATGGCCACCATTATTTTCCAGCACTGCCTTAACCCTCTTGGGCATGGAGTTCATCCGAGCTTCCCAGGTCACCACTGGAGTCCTCTTCCCCTCCTCCATGAGGACATCACAGAGCTGGTGGATGTTGGAGACCTTGCGCTCCTCCACCTTCCGTTTGAGGATGTCCCACAGATACTCAATAGGGTTTGGGTCTGGAGACATGCTTGGCCAGTCCATCACCTTTACCCTCAGCTTCTTTAGCAAGGCAGTGGTCGTCTTGGAGGTGTGTTTGGGGTTGTTATCATGTTGGAATACTGCCCTGCGGTCCAGTCTCTGAAGGGAGAGGATCATGCTCTGCTTCAGTATGTCACAGTACATGTTGGCATTTATGGTTCCCTCAATGAACTGTAGTTCCCCAATGCTGGCAGCACTCATGCAGCCCCAGACCATGACACTCCCACCACCACTTGTCTTTGTACTTCTCACCTGGTTGCCACCACACATACTTGACACCATCTGAACCAAATACATTTATCTTGGTCTCATCAGACCACAGGACATGGTTCCAGTAATCCATGTTCGTAATCTGCTTGTCTTCAGGAAACTGTTTCTGAGCTTTTTTGTGTATCATCTTTAGAAGAGGTTTTCTTCAGGGATGACAGCCATACAGACCAATTTGATGCAGTGTGCGGCATGTGGTCTGAGCACTGACAGGCTGACCCCCCCCCCCCCCACACCTACAACCTCTGCAGCAATGCTGGCAGTACTCATACGTCTATTTCCCAAAGACAGCCTCCGGATAAGACGCTGAGACTGTGCACTCAACTTCTTTGGTCAACCATGACAAGGCCTGTTCTTAGTGGAACCTGTCCTGTTATACCGCTGTATGGTCTTGGCCACCATGCTGCAGCTCAGTTTCAGGGTCTTTGCAATCTTCTTATAGCCTAGGTCCACTTTATGTAGAGCAACAATTCATTTTTTCAGATCCTCAGAGAGTTCTTTGTCATGAGGTGCCATGTTGATCTTCTAGTGACCAGTATGAGAGAGTGAGAGCGATAACACCAAATTTAACACACCTCCTCCCCATTCACACCTGAGACCTTGTAACATCAATGAGTCACATGACACTGGGGAGGGAAAATGGCTAATGAAACCCAATTTGGACATTTTCACTAAGGGGTGTACTCACTTTTGTTGCCAGCGGTTTAGACATTAATGGCTGTGTGTTGATTTATTTTGAGGGGACGGCAAATTTACACTGTTATACAAGCTGTACACTCACTACTTTACATTGTAGACAAGTGTAATTTCTTCAGTGTTGTCACATGAAAAGATAGAATAAAATATTTACAAAAATGTGAGGGGTGCATTCAATTTTGTGAGATACTGTATGTACCCGATACTTATTCACATAGGGGGGCTGGGATCTGGGGCCCCTTGTTAAAGGGGGCTTCCAGATTCCGATAAGCCCCCTACCCACAGACCCCAACAACCACTGGCCGCGGTTGTGGGGATGAGGCCTTTGTCCCCATCAACATGGGGAAAAGGTGTTTTGAGGTGGGGGAGCAGAGCCCCCTACCTCAAAGCACCCACCACTCCATGTTGGGGGCATGTGGCCTGATATGGTTCAGGAGGGGGGGTGCTCACTCGTCCCTCCCTTTCCTGACCTGCCAGGCTGACTGATCAGATACGGATCCATTATGGATCTTGGGGGGACCTCAAGCCATTTTTTAAAATATTTTGGTATGGGAGTCCCCTTAAATTCCATATCAGACCTGAAGTGCCTGGCATAGACCCCAGGTTGTTGTTCTTTACATTTTTGTATTGCCAGCATTCTTTACATTCGCCTGTCAGTGGGGAAGCCCGCTGGCAGATGATAACTCATGGTTGTTAAGGACGCGGACTGCCGGATTCTCGGCCCGCTGCTTAACAACCAGCTATTCTTTACACAGAATTTGAATTGGTCGATAATTTTTTGACCGATCTGAATTTTAATTGTTTGGAAAAGTTGGGATTCATTAGAAAACTAATAAACAAAACAAATTTCAATGAAAACTAAACAAAATTTAGCGACAACTAAATAACGAAAATAGAAATGGACAAAAAAATTACAGAAAATCTATGTATTGAGGAGAGTCACAAATCTAATACAGGTACCTATATTATGTATCTCCATATATTCCATACTTCTGGGTGTGGTATACCTGTTACCTCCACTTTGTTTTTTTATACCATTTTTTTCTACCATGTCATACATCAATACAGGACAGGCCAAAGGGACAAACTCCGCTTCCCTGCACTGCAAGTGGTAAATGCTCATTTTTGTTAGAAACAAAAAAACAATAATACTTACCTTATTTCTTGTTTCCATGGAACCCATTGCTGTGCTGTACCATGTGATACTCATGGGTTTGGGGGGCCCTCGGCATCCTTACAATGCAGGAATCCTGGTCCTGCGAGTGATGACTTCTGCAACCCATGGAACGCCTAACAGAAGATTTTTTGGGACCAGTTGTATGGAGAAGAGAAAACCTGAAAAAAATAGGGATAGCCGGTCATGGTAGACAAAATCAAGCTCTTAACCCTTGCAGTGTTGGGGGAGCCCCCCTGCCTGGTGAAATAAGACTGAGCCTTGCAGTGGGTCTCCTCCTGCACATCAAGGGTTACATACTCATTTTTGTCTAGAGGGGAGCAGAAAAAGCAAGTATACTTACCTTATTCCTTTCTCTCTTGCGAGCCGGGACTCTTCTTTTTTTTACTACGCTTCAGGTTTTGGGAGGGCGCTTGGTGTCCTTAGGACTGGTGCTCTTGCATTTTCTGTGATCATCACAGTGCCTGCAACTGGTGACAAAACGGTGAAGAAAAGCTGCTTTGGAGGACCTGTTGTGCAGTTGGGAGGAAGCCAGCAAGAACGAAGAATAAGGTAAGTATAACTGTTTTTCTCTCATGCCCTGTCCGAGAACGGTCCGCAGAAGAACTGGCACATCTGCTAATGCCCAACAGAATCGCAGATTGCCACATAGAAATTTGCCAATGCTAATGCGCATGCGGGCATGAAGATTCATGTGCCAGTGCATACCCGCGTGCACCATGGCGCACGCAATGTGTGACAGAGTCTGGCACCCAGTGGTCTATTTAAAGCCAGTAGCATCAGGCACCAGTTGCTGGATGATCTTCAGCTCCCCGTGTGTTCCTGAGTTCCTGTTCCTGCTATTATTGGATTTCCAGTTACCGCCCCGGCTTGTCTTTGACCTGTCTTGTCTCCATTCTTGGCTTTGACTCTCAACTTGTTCCAGTGACTCTGTTTCTGCCTGCTGATCCATGTATGACCTCTGGCTTCCTCTTCTGACTCCGCTGCTGCCTGATTTCCAGTGTATGACCCCGGCTGACTCCTGACTCTGCTTGCTACCTTAGTCCAGGCTGATATTCCACATGACTTCTGGCCTGGTTCCTGACTCCGCTCCTGGCTCTCCCTTCTCCCCAAGTCTCATCTGGTTCTCCTGAGGGATTCCTGCCAGTGCATCCTGCTTGTCAGCCGCTATCCAGCGGACATCTCCTCATCACCTCAGCCTGGCCCAGCTGGCAATTCCTGCTTCTTTGGGCATAGCACTCCCTGCCACCACCTTCAGGGGTTCTCTGCATATGGCCGCAAGGGAAGCCCTCTCAGCACTTTGGCCTCTGACCAGGTACGTGACATGCCCCCAGACATAAATCAAGTATTTTAACCCTTATAAGTTGGGGGAACCTACTGCGGGGGGGGGGGGGGGTTAACTTTTTTTCCTACCGGAGTTTCTTTATTCTTCTTTGTGGGTGTTAATAACATGAGCCCTCCAGGCGTCCCGGAAAACCAAACACTTCTGAGCCCACGTACACACGGTCGGAGATTTTGCCAACCAAATCCGTCGGATTTTGCCCGTCGGATTTAGTCCGACGGGTTGTGTCCGAAACTGTTGCATACACACGGTCGGGCCAAGTTGGCGAAAAATCCGATCTTTCAGAACGTGATGACGTAATTTCGTTACGATGGGACTACATTCAGGCTAGTAGCCAATAGCTTTGATGTAGGAATTTGATCTGAGCATGGGTGGCACTTGGTCCGATGAAAATGCTCTACACATGATCAGATTAGGTCCGTCCGGCCCAGTTGGTCGGGAAATATTTCCAACATGTTGGAAAATTGGGTCGGACGGAGATTCGGACGGAATCAGTCCGATGCATACCACACACAGTCGGATTATCTGACAACACGGTCCGATAAGACTCATTCCGACAGATTCTCCGACCGTGTGTACAGGGGCTAAAAGTCCTCGTATCGTCTACACTCGTTAATACTGAACCACGAAGCTGAAATGACGGTCCGGTCCACAGCTCTGATAGTCTTCATCTGTAAGCAGGGCAGGACTTAGGGTAGTTGGGGCCCCTGGGCTTGAGTCATTTTCGGGCCCTACCATCTACACATTATCGGATTTATCGGCGTATAACATGCAGCGGCGTATAACACGCACCCGAAGTTTAGGAGGGGATTTTAAGGAAAATAACTTACATTTAAATGCCCATCAATGCACCCTTATCAGTGTCCATCTGCAGCCTTGCCCATCCATCTGCAGCCTTGTCCAGTGTCATTGCAGCCTTGTCAGTGTAGCCTTGTCATTTGCAGCCCTGCCCCAGTGTCATTTGCAGCCTTGTCATTTTTAGCCTTGTCATTGCAGTCTTGAAGTTTAAAAATGGCACTGCCGAGATACATCTCGGCAGCTCTCGGTCCTCTTGGCAGCTCTCGGGTCCTGTTGCAGTCCCGAGCGGAGCAGAGAGTATCCGAGTGTACTCGACTTGGCTCACGTTCACGCCCAGTCCCTGTGTTATGTCCATCATAGGGCGGGACTGGGCGTGACTGTGAGCAGTACTGAGCCAAGTACACTCGGCTATGTATCTCGGTGGGGCCCCCTATTTGGCGGGGCCCATGGGCTTGAGCCCAGTCAAGCCCAATGGTAAGTCCTGCCCTGTCTGTAAGTATCTGCTTTGATTATTGTCAATATATTAAATTATTTACCTATTTGTTCCATATCTACCAAATGTTGTTACTTATTCTAATTACTTAATCAATGAACAAATATCTAGTAACTATTTTCAAAAGAACTGCAAAAGAGAAGAACATTTTACTTGAAGTTGCTGCGAGGTAACAACAGTTGAGTATTGTCCGTGATACTTTTTTTATTTGCACTAAAATACAAATTTTCAGGACAAGCTTTCGGGGTGTGTCCCCTTCAGGGTCCAAGCCGTACCAATAAAAGTATGGACCTTGAAGAAGGGGGTACACCATGAAAGCTTGTCCTAAAAATTTTTTTGCTAAACAAAAAAATAAAAAGTATCACGGACAGTTCTCAACTGTTGTTGTTGCAAGTGCACTAATACATCCACAATCACCTCATACAAGGCAAGAAAAACATTTCTAGTAAAAACCGAGACAGCATTTTTATTACTTAGAAAAGTGGATAGAACTCTTGTTGATAGGATTCTTTGTGTGACAAAAAAAAATCTTATGTCCGGATCTTTCATATTACCATATGGCACATCAATTCTTAATCACTCACAAGTATTGATACATCCTACATTTATATATATTGAATTGTTCTTCTCCTAGACAAAATATCGCAACAGTTTTTTATCTTATTCTACAGCCACAATCCTGGGACACACAGGTGAGTCTTTATTTTAATTCTATAATCATGCAGTTTTGTAACATATTCTGTATATACTGTGTTACCTAATTTACTTGAATATCATCGTCAATGTGCAATATGCCAATGTATGAATTAATTAATCATTATGGAAGATGGAATATGTACCACTGCTTTTGATGTATTTTACTGTGTAATATTTAATAAATTCAACATGATCAGACCTATACAGCTCATTTTTTGCTTCCAAATCCGCATGCTTCATGCAAAGTCCCAACTTCTTCTCTTGCTTAGTTTTGACAGAGATGGAGGCAATTGTGACGTAACTGTCCTATGCCTCATACAAAGTCCCAACCCTTTTTTCCCTTACACAGTCTTTATTTTATATCATTCAATCGATCGATCCATCAATCAATTAATCAATCACTGTAGTAAAATGATAGAAACTGAGAGCCTGAGCCGGCCGCTCCCTCCACAGCTCAGCGCTATAGTGAGCGAGGAGGAGGCAGAGCAGAGATCAGCGACTGACAGTCAGCAGCTCTCTGCTCATGAGGTTGTGAGAACCGAGCTATCGGTGTTGTTTGATCGCTCGGTTCTCTGTATTAGAGGTGCCAGTGGACAGATGCTGCTTCCATTTAAGTATGAATCTAAAAAAATAAAACCTCATACTTCTCTTTTAAGAAATTAAATCATAATTTGAAAACTGTATTTCGGATTTACTCGGGTTATCTTTGTGTAATATAAAAATGTGTTTGATGATCTGAATCATTTAAAGTGTTTGTTACCCCAACATTTCATATTCCTGATATGTACCTGCTGTACCATGTACTTGTATGAGAAAATCTTCTATTCTTTTTGTATTACTTCCTTTGTGTGAAATTCCTTGAAATCCCCCTGCTTTCCTATTAAAATCTGAATACACTAAGCATGAGAGCACAACATGGTCAGTTCTCTAGCTATGCTGGGAACTTAGCTTGCTCCCCTCTAATGATCAGACTTGTCTTGACATGCTCCCCCACCTCGCTCAGCACAGTCTTTCACTGGGAAGATCAGTGTGCTGTTGCTTCTCCTCCCCCAGCTCTTATGCAGCTGAGGACAGAGGGAATGTGATCAAAAAAGGGGAAAAAGGTATTTATAATGTTTTTATATCTATACACAAATGTTTTGCCTTTCATTTTTATTTTAAACGGAATGGGTTGTTTTTACAAGGTGATTGTTTAAGTGTGACATATTTGTCACACTTTAAGTGTGACAAATATGCAAAAAATAAAAAGAGAGGGGCAAACACAGCACTGTATATCGGAAAATATTTTTATATTGATTTTCACTATGCTTGTGGGGGAAATTTGTGCTACCTCTTTATGCAAGCGTGGTTTTCAATTCACATTTGATCACCGTGATTGGTCATCACAGCAATCACATACAGTGGTGTGAAAAAGTGTTTGCCCCCTTCCTCATTTCCTGTTCCTTTGCATGTTTGTCACACTTAAGTGTTTCGGAACATCAAACCAATTTAAACAATAGTCAAGGACAACACAAGTAAACACAAAATGTAATTTGTAAATGAAGGTGTTCATTATTAAAGGTGAAAAAAAATCCAAACCATCATGGCCCTGTGTGAAAAAGTGATTGCCCCCTAAACCTAATAACTGGTTGGGCCACCCTTAGCAGCAACAACTGCAACCAAGCGTTTGCGATAACGTGCAATGAGGCTTTTACAGAGTCCTGGAGGAATTTTGGCCCACTCATCTTTGCAGAATTGTCCTAATTCAGTTACATTAGAGGGTTTTCGAGCATGAACGGCCTTTTTAAGGTCATACCACAACAACTCAATAGGATTCAGGTCAGGACTTTGGCTAGGCCACTCCAAAGTCTTCATTTTGTTTTTCTTCAGCCATTCGGTGGTGGACTTGCTGGTGTGTTTAGGATCATTGTCCTGCTGCAGAACCCAAGTTCGTTTCAGCTTGAGTACACGAACAGATGGTCGGACATTCTCCTTCAGGATCTCTTGGTAGACAGCAGAATTCATAGTTCCTTTTATCACGGCAAGTCTTCCAGGTCCTGAAGCAGCAAAACAGCCCCAGACCATCACACTACCACCACCATATTTTACTGTTGGTATAATGTTCTTTTTATGAAATGCAGTGTTCCTTCTACGCCAGATATACTTGGACACACCTTCCAAAGAGTTCCACTTTTGTCTCATCGGTCCACAGAATGTTGTCCCAAAAGTCTTGGGGATCATCAAGATGTGTTGTGGAGAAATTGAGACGAGCTTTGATGTTCTTTTTGCTCAGCAGTGGTTTTCTCCTTGGAACTCTGCCATGCAGGCCATTTTTGCCCAGTCTTTTCCTGATGGTGGAGGCATGAACGCTGACCTTAACTGAGGCAAGTGAGGCCTGCAGTTCCTTGGACGTTGTTGTGGGGTCTTTTGTGACCTCTTGGATGAGTCGTCGCTGCGCTCTTGGGGTAATTTTGGGCGGCCGGCCATTCCTGGGAAGGTTCACCACTGTTCCATGTCTTCGCCATTTGTGGATAATGGCTCTCACTGTGGTTCGCTGGATTCCCAAAGCTTTGGCAATGGCTTTATAACCCTTTCCAGACTGATAGATCTCAATTACTTTCTTTCTCAATTGTTCCTGAATTTCTTTGGGTCTCGGCATGATGTGTAGCTTTTAAGGATCTTCTGGTGGACCTTACTGTGTCAAGCAGCTCCTATTTAGGTGATGCCTTGATTGTGAACAGGTGTGGCAATAATCAGGCCTGGGTGTGGCTAGAGAAATTGAACTCAGGTGTGGACAACCACAGTTATAGTATGTTTTAACAAGGGGGGCAATCACTTTTTCACACAGGGCCATGATGGTTTGGATTTTTTTTCACCTTTAATAATAAACACCTTCATTTACAAATTGCATTTTGTGTTTACTTGTGTTGTCCTTGACTATTGTTTAAATTGGTTTGATGTTCCGAAACACTTAAGTGTGACAAACATGCAAAGGAACAGGAAATGAGGAAGGGGGCAAACACTTTTTCACACCACTGTAGTACTGAGCCGCTCAGATCAGCTCTGTACATCGTGTGTGTGACAGCTCAATTTACAGACATTAATAGGGACATTTCTGGAGTGATGTTTATAAACACAGCTACAGAAATAGACATCCACCAATCTGCGATTTTTTTTTTTTTTTTACAGTATGTTTATAGTAGATTTGTCTTCCTAAGAACGCAAACCACATCCTGAGTATCAGTACCTTCCCCGGCCAGCAGGCTGCAGAGAAGGACCCTAACTAACTGTGGGAAAGCAGTGGTCTATCTATAGAGCCTGACACGCCCTCTGCTCAGTCACTCCTATGGCTCTGCAATCAGAAATTCTACTGCCCCCTGCTGATTGGAGATCTCTGACTGAGCAAGGGGCATGTCAGGCTTCTGCAGAGAGACCACTGCTTCCACACGGAGATAACGGTTCCTACTCTGTAGCATGCTGCCAGGAGACAGGGAAACTCTGCACACCTTTTTTTTTTTTTTGATGCATCTAAATATACTTAGCCATACAAGTCCTTCTGAATGTGACGTACGATGACTAGTTATGTAGATGAATTCATCTGAAGGGTCAGTTGGCTGAGTACCATGTCATGCCACTTTCTTAGAACATATTACATTTTATTGTGTGGAATTACCATGGCAGAAGATAGAATTCCACTTTATTCCTCTTCAGGATGGGCAGTGAGCCCTGTGGTCACCTTCACCCCAAACTGGAGGAAGATCTTCACAGGAGAGTCTATAACAATGACGTGTGATGTGGGGTCCTCTGGAGGAGAAGATCTGACCTACGCCTGGTACAAAGATGATACATGGGTACATACAGGAAAAATCTATACCATTACAACTGCAGACATTCGGAATAGTGGGAACTACAGCTGCCAGGCTGGTACAGAAAGAAGCGGCACTGCCAGACTGGACGTTGTTTTTGGTCAGTTAATTTTTTTCATATTTGGAAATATATCATTTATTATTCTCTTTGCCCATTCCAGACAAAATAACAGAAACCTATTATCAAGCAGTACCCACAGTTTTCTTCTTAGTGCAGCCAGCAGTTGACTTTATTGCGGATTACGGATATTACAAGTCCCAGCAGAGCAGGTTGCTCTTACAGAACAGGAGAAGGAGCTGGGGGGGGGGGGGGGGATGTGCTGGGAGGGGAGAGAAGGAGGCACAGGTTTGAGATGAAGGAGGATTTTTTCTGAAAGTGAGGATTTATGCTGGGGGGGAGATGTGGGAGGATTTTTGCTGAGAGGGGTATTTATACTGTGAGGGGGAGATGGGGAAGGATTTGTGCTGATAGGGGTATTTATGCTGGGCGGGGCAATGGGGGAGGATTTGTGCTGGGAGGGGTATTTATGCAGGGAGGGGGAGATGGGGGAGGATTTGTGCTGAGAGGGGTATTTATGCTGGGAGGGGGAGATGGGGGAGGATTTTTGCTAAGAGGGAGAATTTATGCTGCCAAGGGGAGATGGAAGAGGATTTATGCTGGGAGGGGGATTTATGTTGGGAGGGAGAGATGGGGGGGTTGAGGCAAGGGTATGTGCTGAGAAAGGGGATTTGTACTGGAAGGAGTTATATGAGGGTGATGATTTGTGCTGAAGGGGTATTTTTGCTGCTAGGGGGGAGATGGAGGGGGGCCGGGGTCTGGAAGGGGTGTGGTTTACAGATGATGATCTTATATAGGTAGGGGTGTGGCCTTGACAGGAAGGGTGGGTTGTATTTAAATTAGGGGGTGCATGAATTTAGTGAGGTCTAGTAGTACAAAACCTAAATACACCACTGCTCTGGGGCGCCCCCTGCTGGCCAATACAACATGTAGGAACACCTGGAAGGGAAGACTGGAGCCACTGCCTACCAGACAGATAAGTATTGGACATCTTCTTTACAGTGTTTTCTCCTAAATTGTTATCCTAGTGATGAGATCTCCTAAATGAAAACTAATTGATAAATGAAGCATACAGTATATACTAATTCCTGGAGGTCACACACAGGAGGCATCTACTACACATCTCTACTACAAATGGTTGTGGGAGTAATTCTGTGTCTGTCCTCCATCTTCTCATGAGATCTTCTCTGTGTTCCAGACCCGGTGATCCTGAGGGTTCCTCTCCATGTTCATGAAGGAGATGATCTGACTCTGAGATGTCTCCATCATTCTGACTACACGGGAAGATATACAATATTCTACAAGGAAGATTCTGTCATTCAAAACTGGAACGAAACATCAGAATTTCATGTAGGAATTGTAAACATGATGAACATCGGGAGATACAAATGTACAAAGGGAATAACTCCGAATACTTGGAATTATTATTTATATTTCTCAGATGAAGTTTTTATCTCCATACACAGTAAGTCATGGGATGTGTACATATCTACTCTTTAATACAGCCAAAATGGTTTACTAAATCCTTTCCAAATGCACATTTTAGGCCTGAAGATTCGTTTGCAATTTTTGGAAACATATAAAAGATGGGGTTATGTCAATCAAATAGATACCAAACATAACAAGCTTTAACCACTTCAATACCGGCCATTTTCACCCCCTTCCCTGCCCAGGCCAATTTTCAGTTTTCAGCGCTGTCGCACTTTGAATGACAATTGCGCGGTCATACAACACCGCACACATATGGCATTTAATTAATTTTTCCCCACAAATAGAGCTTTCTTTTGGTGGTATTTAATCACCTCTGCGGTTTTTATTTTATGTGCTATAAACAAAAGAAGAGCGACAAGTTTGAAAAAAAACAACAATATTTTTTTACTTTTTGCTATAATGAATATCCAAATTTAAAGAAAAAAATTCAAAATCGCAATAAACTTACATTGATTGGTTTGCGCAAAAGTTATAGTGTCTACAAAATGTATGGAAATTTTATTTATTTTTCTTTCGTTTTTTTTACCAGTGATGGCAGCGATCTGTGATTTTTATCGGGACTGTGACATTGCGGAGGACATATCAAACACTTTTGAAACCATTTTGGGACCATTCATATTTATACAGCGATCAGTGCTATAAAAATGCATTGATTACTGTATAAATGTCACATTTGGTATGCAAACACAATATAACTAGCACTACAAAATCTCTAAATTTGGGGTTTCTAGCACCAAGTTACCCCGAGATGCATGGCCCTAAAGTCGGGTCACAAAATATTTTCGAATGCGGTTGAAATCATTTCGAATGCGGTTGAAATCATTTCGAATCTGGTAGAAATACTTTCGAATTTGGTTGAAATATTTTCGAATGTCGAAATCTTATATATATATATATATATATATATATATATATATATATATATATATATATATATATACATCTTCCAAAATTCACATTTTGTATATAATGATTTTGATTTTAATAGAAAAGATTTTAATAGAATATAAAAGAATAGACTAGAAAAACATAAGTACAGAACAGAATACAATATAATATATTGTATTCTGTTCTGTTCTATCGTCTTTCTAGTCTATTTTCTATTTTATTATAACATTTTCTATCCAAATTTAAAATTAATTAATTAAAAAATTTGAATTCATACTATTCAAAATTCTAATTTATTCTATTTGAAATTTGAATTTCAGAACATGGTTGTATATTCTTTCTATTTTATTCTATTAAATTATATTTTTGTCTAATCTTTTCTATTTGAATTAGAAATTTTGTAAGATGGTTAGTTACTTATATACATCTGTCACATCAACTTCTCATACTTGCAGTGTACCAGTGCAAAACAACACACACATCTTATTTCATTTACTGTATATTGATCACATCAATGAAGTTGTCAGCATGCCTGATTGAAGAAGCCACGTATGTCGATCGCAAGGCAAGTGCATATGCTGTATGTCATTGTCCACTTGCCACGTCACCTGCCACAAGTTGTGTATTGTCCACTTGCCATGACACCTGCCACGAGTGCCACGTGACCTGCCACGAGTGCCACGTGACCTGCCACAAGTGCCACGTGACCAAGTTGTGGATTGTACACTTGCCATGTCACCTGCCACAAGTTGTGGGGTTCCTAGCACCAAGTGACCCCGAGATATGGACAATATGTCAAGTACTTTTCTGCAGAAGAGAATGATATTTTGTGACCTGAATTTGGGGCCACGTATCTCAGGGCCACTTGTAGCTAGGAACCCTGGTATGCAAACACAGTAGAACTAGCACTACAAAATCACCAAATTTGGGGTTTCTAGCACCAAGTGACCCCGAGATATGTGTCCCCAAAGTCGGGTCGTAAAATGTCATTCTCTGCTGCAGAAAAGTGCTTGACATTTGGATATGTTGTAGTGCTATGATAACAGTGATTAGGGGCGCTCTACGAAAAAACATTGCCTACACCACAAATTTACAAAAACTGTGGAAAAAATATTTAAGACGATGAATAATCACTAAAGTCAAAATATGCACATATAATGATAACATTCATTACCTTAAAAAAATAATAATAATGAACATTGGTGAACCACCATAAATAATTGAAATAATTAGCAAAGTAAAGTCCAAAATGACGTGTCTCTACAATAAATTCTGCTGATCCAGAATTTGGAAAACAAATATTGATCGTGAGAAAACAGTAAGTCGGGGAAAAAGGCTTGCGACTCCCTCCACCGTAAACGCAGCACTACACCAGTTGTGAAGATGCAAGTACAAACTGCTTACCAGATCCGTTTGACCACTTTAATTAAAAAGTAAGTCAAATAACGCTTATACAGGATAATGCCTGCTCATATGGATAGTGATGCAAATGACAGTAGCTGGTACGTCTCTCTTCACAGACTCAAGCGGCAAATGTGGAAGAATACAAAAAGATCCATAGCATAATACTGACTTTAATAAAAAATACATAAAAAAACACAGACAGCTTACATGGTTATGTGCCCGACCTGGCACTGGGACTGCTCACTCTGACCAAAAGACTCACTCTTCGAATCATAGAAGAGGTCCTTCCACATTCGATATCGGCGTGCGTTCCAGGCCTGCCGACCAACGAACCAGAGGGCTGGAAGTGGCGTCGAATAGCGTGACCAAGTACCGCTCCGATGTACGTTTCGTTGTTAACGTCTTCAGGAAGCGTACTAGGTCACTCGTAATTACTGCTTACAGTATACTGGATCACTCATCGAATTATAGCGAATAAGAAACACCGATCGTGCGCAGCCTCAGTACGATCAGGCAAAACACAACGAACACTAGTGATTCAAAATTTGTAGGAAAACTTTAACAACTTATAACAAATACAATTGGAGACTATATCAAATCCTTAACGAATTATAGCGAATATAGTATGCAATTGTATCGGATCCCTAACAAGTTCTAATGAATGGCAAAAACAGGTCGTGCGCAGCCCCAGTGCCACCCAGGCATCACAACAAACAAATACAATCATTAACGTTTATGTCCTCAATATTAATTTATAGGACAATGCACCAACAATACATTTTCCATTCGAAAGTAAAAATATATAAAACAAACACATGATTGGCTAATATTAGACAAATGACAGATGAATTACTAGTCTTTTGTAAAATTCTAGCACAAAAGAATATTGTATAAAAAAAAATAACAATAAACAATTATGTTTTTTTGAGGATATATATATTGTAAGGAATATAAAAAAAGGAAAATGAACAATATACATGTTACACCTCCCAAGCCATTAGGAGGAAACGTACAAAAGCATATACCAACCATAAAATAAAACAAATAAATGTAAATAAGCACACGCGCCTATCATATAAAAAGGGGTACATGCCTGCCTAAAAAAGATAAGAAACCCTATAAAATAACACCAGAGTGTAATCAAAAAAATGATTAAACACTCGATAGCAGATATAAATTTAAAACTGAAAACAGGAAATGGAGAGAGGATAGAGGGCCAAGACTAGAGGACAAAGTGTACCTTACTTCGTGTACCTCTGAAACCTGAGGGATTCTCCAAATTATTTCCAATCCATTAATCATTGGACAAGAAACTATTTAGATCTAGTTCGATATTCATTCCCAATGGCTGCAAAGTTTGTAATTTATAAATCCATCTAATTTCATTTTTCGAAATTTCTCTTTTCATATGTGTTCCTCTCCAGTGTCTCGTGATTTTATCAATCCCATAAAACCTACATAAGGAAGGATCACTATTATGGTACTGTTTAAAATGTCTCGAGACACTGTGATTGGGAAAACCTTTCTTTATATTAGCAAGATGCTCATTTATTCAAATTTTTAGTTGTCTGATGGTGCGGCCTACATATTGCAATGAACACGAACATTCCAATACGTATGTTACGTGGTTTACAGACCCATTTAGCTAAATACGATATTGAGATCCAAACTAAGAAAACTAAAAAGTACCAAAGAGATATTAAAGATTATGAACAAAACAAGGTTTATAAATGGCAAGAGACCTTACTATCTACTTCTGGATCTGAATTATCAGTTGAGAGAGAACAGGTTCCAGTAACAGTGGCTAAAGCTTTTAAAGCGCAAGCCAGCACCCCCAAAAAAACGTCAAAAAATTCTCAACCCTCTAAAACTAATCTTCCCCCTAAAACCAACCATCCTCCATCCAATTATTACCCCTACCCCACCCCTTATTCAGTATAGACCTATAATGGATACGGCCCTTTAGATAATAGGCCTCAGGACTACGGCTATTATGATTATAACTAAAGTCAATACCCCCCAAGACCCCCTAGAGGGGTTTTTAGAGGGAATTTTAGGGGAAGACCTGGTCCCCATCAGAATTACCAGCAGGGGGGAATGGAGGGGATGGAAAGAACCCTATCGTATCCAACCCAATTCACCCATCTTTCCAAAGATCAGGTAGAAAGAGAGGAAAAAGAGGAAGAGGGAGAAAGAAAAAGAAAAAGAGACAAGTAGGACAGGGTATTTTTAATTTAACAGATGTGGTGTTTAATAAACAGGAAATGGAGGTTTTGAATCAGGGATTAAAATTTGCGCCCAGTAAAGATGTTGATAAGTTTGAGGTATTTGTCGACATCGAAAAGTATATCAGGAAGTTAAATATTAAGAAACATTTTGCTAGTAATTTGAGTTCTGGTATTACTCCTGTGGGGACTGATTGTCCCTATGTCCATAGTGGACTGAGGAACAATTCAGTCTTCAATCCTAAAAGAAACTCCAATCATCACATTGAAGTTTTTAAAAATATGGTACAGAGTGAGGTAAGAGACATGGAAATAAAAAAAGCAAGGGTGAGCCATAAAAATTGGGAAGGGATAAAATCGCTGGAAGAAAATAAACAGGTAGTGATAAGAGCAGCTGATAAAGGGGGAGGGTTGGTGATAATGACACGTGAATATTACTATCAAGAGATGGGGAGGCTTCTAGCTGATTCCACTACCTATGTGAAACTTAGGGGTGACCCTACCCAAGAATTAAAAATAGAACTTAGTAAGTGGGTGTCAGAAGGAAAAACCAAACAAATTCTAAATGTCAAAGAAGCTGAGTATCTCATTCCTAATGCTCTTAAAATCCCTGTGATGTATATATTACCCAAAGAACATAAAAATAAAGAATCTCCCCCTGGTCGACCCATTATTAGTGGGATGGATTCCCTTTTTTCAAGGCTGGGAGAATATTTAGATGTTTTTTTTTCAAAACGCTAGTCCCTTTGAGTCCCTCCTATCTTAAGGACAGTAGAGATTTGATAATCTCTTTGCAAGGACTGGTGGCTACAGATGATACCATTATGATTACAGTAGACATCGAATCCCTTTATACCAACATCTGGCATAATGACGCATTGGATGCATTAAAATGGGCATTAAATAAAGAATCCAATCTTAAAAAGCTACAGATTAATTTTTTACTAAAAGGGTTAAAGTTAGCTATGACAAATAACTTCTTTTGGGCAAATAATGATTTTTACAACCAGATAAGGGGTGTGGCCATGGGGGCATGGTATGCCCCGAGTATAGCTAATATTGTACTCAACAAATGGGAATCTGAGAGCATCTTTCTTAATATGAATGGTTCTTTGGTGTTCTACAAAAGATACATTGATGATGTGATCTTGTTTTGGCAGGGTGACCAGGCCAGTTTTGTTTCTTTTTTGGGAACAATGAACAGGAATAAATATGGTTTGAAATTTACAGCAGAATCAAGCATGAAAGAGGTTAATTATTTGGACCTCACCATCACCAAACTAGATGGGGAGTTCCAAACTAAAACCTTTTTTAAGGCCACCGACAGGAATGGCCATGTGCCGACACACAGCTGCGATCACCCCCAGAGGATTGGAGCAGTCCCTAAGGGACAATACATGAGACTCAGGCGAAATTGTACTAATGAGACAGATTTTTCTACACAGGCCGGAATTCTAACAGAGCGATTCCTAGAAAAAGGGTATAAGTCAGAGATCCTAACTAGAGATCTTGACAAAGTGCCAAATATGGAGAGACAATCCCTATTGACCCCCAAGCCCAAATCCACTTTTAAGGGCAATTTAGCTTTTGTGAAGGGATTTAATAGACACTATAAACAAGTAGAGACCATTTTTAAAAAATATTGGCCCATTTTACTGAAAGATAAAGACCTTGCATCTACCATTTCAAGTAGGCCTAGGTTCATCTATAGGAGGGCCCCTGGCCTTCGAAATCGGATACCTCGAAATGTACCAGACCCCCCAAAGAAATTGGTAACTTTCTTGGATGACTCTGGTTTTCATTTCTGTACCAGGTGTCGTGCATGTAATATTGCTAGGGGTCCTGGGACACCTAAAAAAATGCAGATTTTCACATCATGTGTAACGGGAGAGGAATTTAAGATTAAACCTCTCATCACTTGCAATTCAGACCACGTAACATACGTATTGGAATGTTCATGTTCATTGCAATATGCAGGCCGCACCCCCAGACAACTAAAAATTAGAATAAATGAGCATCTTGCTAATATAAAGAAAGGTTTTCCCAATCACAGTTTCTCGAGACATTTTAAACAGTACCATAATAGTGATCCTTCCTTAAGTAGGTTTTATGGGATTGATAAAATCACGAGACACTGGAGAGGAACACATATGAAAAGAG
This sequence comes from Lithobates pipiens, assembly GCF_037356315.1. NCBI lineage: Eukaryota > Metazoa > Chordata > Amphibia > Anura > Ranidae > Lithobates > Lithobates pipiens. The sequence continues at coordinate 274,467 of NW_027507884.1, read as the reverse complement.
AAATTTCGAAAAATGAAACTAGATGGATTTATAAATTACAAACTTTGCAGCCATTGGGAATGAATATCGAACTAGATCTAAATAGTTTCTTGTCCAATGATTAATGGATTGGAAATAATTTGGAGAATCCCTCAGGTTTCAGAGGTACACGAAGTAAGGTACACTTACTCCTCTAGTCTTGGCCCTCTATCCTCTCTCCATTTCCTGTTTTCAGCTTTAAATTTATATCTGCTATCGAGTGTTTAATCATTTTTTTGATTACACTCTGGTGTTATTTTATAGGGTTTCCTATCTTTTTTAGGCAGGCATGTACCCCTTTTTATATGATAGGCGTGTGTGCTTATTTACATTTATTTGTTTTATTTTATGGTTGGTATATGCTTTTGTACGTTTCCTCCTAATGGCTTGGGAGGTGTAACATGTATATTGTTCATTTTCCCTTTTTTTATATTCCTTACAATATATATATCCTCAAAAAAACATAATTGTTTATTGTTATATTTTTTTATACTATATTCTTTTGTGCTAGAATTTTACAAAAGACTAGTAATTCATCTGTCATTTGTCTTATATTAGCCAATCATGTGTTTGTTTTATATATTTTTACTTTCGAATGGAAAATGTATTGTTGGTGCATTGTCCTATAAATTAATATTGAGGACATAAACGTTAATGATTGTATTTGTTCGTTGTGTTGCCTGGGTGGCACTGGGGCTGCGCACGACCTGTTTTTGCCATTCATTAGAACTTGTTAGGGATCCGATACAATTGCATACTATATTCGCTATAATTCGTTAAGGATTTGATATAGTCTCCAATTGTATTTGTTATACCGTATATACTCGAGTATAAGCCGAGATTTTCAGCCTCTTTTTTGAGGCTGAAAGTGCCCCCCTCGGCTTATACTCGAGTCATCGCCGTCTGACTGCTCGATCAGCGTATCGAGCAGACAGACGGCGGACATACTACAATTCGAAAGCCGCGCCTCCGCCTCCGCCTCCGCCTGTGATAGGCGGAACACTGAATTTCCCAGCAGCCTGTGTTCCGCCTATCACGGACATCGTCTCATCCTCGTCCGTAGTACGAGGATGAGACGATGTCCGTGATAGGCGGAACACAGGCTGCTGGGAAATTCAGTGTTCCGCCTATCACAGGCGAAGGAGGAGGCGCGGCTTTTGAATTTTAGAATGGCCGCCGAGGCGCCGACGAAGAGCGGCGATCCTGGCACGGGACGGAGGCAAGGCAAGGCACGGCACGGGACGGAGGCAAGGCACGACACGGGACGGAGGCAAGGAGGCAAGGCACGGCACGGGACGGAGGCAAGGCACGGCACGGGACGGAGGCAAGGAGGCAAGGCACGGGACGGAGGCTCGGGACACAGGTAGGCTGGACACACACACACACACACACACACACACACACACACACACACGGACACACACACACAGGGATGGATGGATGGAGACACACACACACAGGGATGGATGGATGGATGGAGACACACACACACAGGGATGGATGGATGGATGGAGACACACACACACAGGGATGGATGGATGGATGGAGACACACACACACAGGGATGGATGGATGGATGGACACACACACACAGGGATGGATGGATGGATGGACACACACACACACAGGGATGGATGGATGGATGGACACACACACACACAGGGATGGACGGACACACAGGGATGGACGGACACACAGGGACGGACACACACACAGGGATGGACAGGCATGTCTCACCCTCGGCTTATACACGAGTCAATAAGTTTGCCAGTTTTTTTGGGGGTAAATTGGGGGCCTCGGCTTATATTCGGGTCGGCCTATACTCGAGTATATACGGTAAGTTGTTAAAGTTTTCCTACAAATTTTGAATCACTAGTGTTCGTTGTGTTTTGCCTGATCGTACTGAGGCTGCGCACGATCGGTGTTTCTTATTCGCTATAATTCGATGAGTGATCCAGTATACTGTAAGCAATAATTACGAGTGACCTAGTACGCTTCCTGAAGACGTTAACAACGAAACGTACATCGGAGCGGTACTTGGTCACGCTATTCGACGCCACTTCCGGCCCTCTGGTTCGTTGGTCGGCAGGCCTGGAACGCACGCCAATATCGAATGCGGAAGGACCTCTTCTATGATTCGAAGAGTGGGTCTTTTGGTCAGAGCGAGCAGTCCCAGTGCCAGGTCGGGCACATAACCATGTAAGGAGCCTTTTGGCTGTCTGTGTTTTTTTACGTATTTTTTATTAAAGTCAGTATTATGCTATGGATCTTTTTGTATTCTTCCACATTTGCCGCTTGAGTCTGTGAAGAGAGACGTACCAGCTACTGTCATTTGCATCACTATCCATATGAGCAGGCATTATCCTGTACAAGCGTTATTTGATTTACTTTTTAATTAAAGTGGTCAAACGGATCTGGTAAGCAGTTTGTACTTGCATCTTCACAACTGGTGTAGTGCTGCGTTTATGGTGGAGGGAGTCGCAAGCCTTTTTCCCCGACTTACTGTTTTCTCACGATCAATATTTGTTTTCCATATTCTGGATCAGCAGAATTTATTGTAGAGAAACATCATTTTGGACTTTACTTTGCTAATTATTTCAATTATTTATGGTGGTTCACCAATGTTCACTATTATGGAGGTTCCCCTGAGCTAACCAACAGAAAGGGAGATGCGACGATCGGCTGGTGGGTTTACACCTGTGCAGCCCGGTAACTCTTCTTTTCCTTCAATAGGGCTAGACTGTGGCAGTATTGAAACGGGCTGTGGGGGTGTTGAGCAGTCACAAACAGGGGTAGCGGGCAAGACGGGGGGGACTGGCTAAGGGCACGGTACTGCAGGGGTGGCGGAAAAGGTTTGAGAAAGAGGACAGGGCTTCCGCCAGTCCGGCGGCAGCCTCGGTCCCTCCGGTTGGGGCGGCTACCTCAAAGCACCCTCCCAATGTTGAGGACATGTGGCCTGGTACAGTTCAGGAGGGGGGAAACTCCCTTGTCCCCCCTATTTTCCTGCAGCCTGCCGGGTTGAATAAGGGTTTGGTAGGGATTTTTGGGGGGACCCCACGCCATTTTTTTTAAAATTTTGGTTCGGGATTCCCCTGTGGGGAAATCCCCATGCCGTTTTTATCAATGAACTTGTATGTGTATTGCGGACCATTGTAGCTCCGAGTAGTTTTAAATTACCTTTTTTACTTTAGAAATGTCATTTTGCTGTCAGACTGTTCCAAACATGGGAAACATGCGCCCCTTTACAGGCATACTATAGACACCCCCCAGGTACGAAATTTAAAGGAATATTATACTATTATATTTATACATTATTAAAATCAGTGCTCTCAAAAAAACAGCCATTTTTAAAACTTTTTTTTACATTGATACATGTCCCCTATGGCAAGACTCGGATCCTCAAACACTTTTTATGACAATACCATGAATATAAGCCTTTAAAATTAGCACTTTTGATTTCTCTCATAGACTTTTGTGGGTGTTCCGCGGCTTTCGAATTTTCCGCGAACACCCAAAATTTTTTGCTGTTCGGCGAACAGCCAATGTTCGAGTCGAACATAAAGCTCATCCCTGGTTACTAATTGTCTGAACAAAGTTCACAATTTTACCATAAGGTTGGAAGCACTGAGCAAAACACTAAGATCTTAATTTAAATTCCCCATATGTATTATTAAGATTCCATACCACACTCACAACAATACAGAAGATACATTACTATTACTGTTTGTCTATGTGATTATTTTTTAGATCTATTTGAAATTCCAGAGATAAAAGTGACCCCGTATCCAGTGGTAGAAGGTGATGAGATGACCCTGACATGTGACACTAGTCTCAGCCCTCTCAGACCGAGGACACAACTGAAATTTGCTTTTCAAAAAGATGGACGGAATGTCAGAGAATTCACTTCATATAATCAATATGGAGTTCAGTCCACTCAGGTGAAGGACTCTGGGAAATATTCCTGTGAAGTGACAACTGCAACCAATAGTGTGAAGAAGAGGAGTCCGGAGATATTGGTGAAGATAAAAGGTGAGTCATTTACAGGACCAACCAAAAGAATGAGTAACATTTTATAAATCCAAATCAGAAGACTCAGATTTGTGAGGATCAGAATTTACAGTAACAATGAATTCATGTGAAATCAAGCATTCTTGGATGCCCAGTTTCAACTGTAATAGTCTCTAAAGACAAGTGGACAAACCTCTTGGTATGTAGCACCCCCTCAACCTCTGGAGGCAGTTCAGGACCCCCAAGTGCCTCAGTGGGCTGACTTTTAACTTCAGGGTTGAATCATTGACTTGTAGGGTGGAAGAAAGTGAGAGCCAGTCACTTTAGGACAGTTCAACAGAGTTTATTATATGACCAAATTAACTCAGAGACAGAGGGATTAGGGCAAAGGTTACATAAAGAGTGAAAAGTGCAGACTCCATATTTCTACTCAGTCAATAAAGAAAAAGGAACTTTAAATGAGATTGAAGCTCTGTACTATTCAGACAGTAGAGCAGCTTCAATTCAGTACAGTGACCACACCGAGCCACCAGAACTTCCTGCAATGTCCACCAGTAGAAGCTTCTCCCCAGCTTCCATTCACTGGGCACTTCACAAATGTACACCAAAACCTGGGGGGGGGGTCATTGACTTAAAAAGACTCTGTATGACCTAAGATCAGGTAATAAGATAAGGGAATCTTAGAGAAACCCAGTTTCCCTTGACATCCTCCTCAAGTTGCATTGTTGTTACACTCTCCTGCAGTGGAGAAAATAGACTGCACCTGCCTAAACACCACTAGCAATGAACACCCTAGTAGTTGGCCAGGGAGATGTAATTATTGATAACTAACTTTTTGGATCCTCTTGCACCATTCTCTAGGCTGTGTTCCTAGGTAAACTGTGAGTGAGTCACTCCCTTGGCTGAGAAGCAACCCCACACATGAATGGTCTCAGGATGCTTTACTGTTGGCATGACATAGAACTGATGGTAGCGCTCACCTTTTCTTTTCCAGACAAGGTTTTTTTCCGGATGCCCCAAACAATGGGAAAGGGGATTCATCAGAGAAAATTACTTTACCCCAGTCCTCAGCAGTCCAATTTCTGTACCTTTTGCAGAATATCAGTCTGTCCCTGATGTTTTTCTTGGAGAGAAGTGGCTTTTTTGCTGCCCTTCTTGACACCAGGCCATCCTCCAAAAGTCTTCTCCTCACTGTGCATGCAGATGGACTCACACCTGCTTGCTGCCATTCCAGAGCAAGCGCTGCGCTGGTGGTGCCTAAGGATAAGCCGAACACCCCCCTCGGTTTGCACCAGAACCTGCGAACAGACCTAAAATTCGTGTGAACTTTAGAACCCCATTAAAGTCTATGGGACTCGAACGTTCAAAATCAAAAGTGCTAATTTTAAAGGCTAATATGTAAGTTATTGCCATAAAAAGTGTTTGGGGACCTGGTCCTGCCCCAGGGGACATGTATCGACTCGAACATAAAGTTCATCCCCAGTTACTGATTACAAAGTTCACAATTTTACCATAAGGTTGGAAGCACTGAGCAAAACACTGAGATCTTAATTTAAATTCCCCATATGTATTATTAAGATTCCATACAACACTCACAACAATACAGAAGATACATTACTATTACTGTTTGTGTATAGGGATGAGCCGAACACCCCCCGGTTCGGTTCGCACCAGAACTTGCGAACGACCCCCGCGTTCGGTACGAACGTTAGAACCCCATTGAAGTCTATGGGACTCGAACGTTCGAATTGGAAAGTGCTAATTTTAACGGCTAATATGCAAGATAGTGTCCTAAAAAGGGTTTGGCGACCTGCCTCCTGCCTCAGGGGACATGGGTCACTGCAAAAAAAAGTTTTAAAAACTACCGTTTTGGTGGGAGCACTGATTTTAATGACGATTAAAGTGAAAAAAAAAAGTGAAATATTCCTTTAAATATGGTGCCTGGGGGGTGTCTGTAGTATGCCTGTGAAGTGTCACGTGTTTCCCGTGTTTAGAACAGTCCCTGCACAAAATGACATTAAACGGAAATAACACCATTTAAAACTGCTTGCGGTTTTAATGTTATATCTGGTTCCTGCAATATGGTTGAAAATCATTCAGAAAAATGGCATGGGTAGCCCTCCCTGCCCATTACCAGCCCCTTTGGGTTTTGTACGCATATTAAGGGGAACCCCGTACCCATATTAAAAAAAAGGAAATGCGTGTGGCCCCCAGGCCCTATATACTCAGAACAGCAGTATACAGGCGGTGCAAACAAGACAGAGACTGTGAAGGTTTGTTGTGTTAAGTTGAATCTGTTTGTAATTTTCAACTGGTACATTTTTAAAGTGTAGCTCCAGTCAAAAAAACTATTTTTAAGCTTTTTGGAAAACATAGGGAAGGGTTATCACCCCTGTATAATTTGTTTTGTCGTCCATCTTTTTTCATCTCACTTGCTGTTGTCTCCTTCCGTTTGCAAGTAGGAGATGTTTGTAAATTGGATGTTTGAAAGTAGGGGCCTGCCCTATATGCTCTGCAGAAATGGCGGAACAAGGTGTTGGTTTTGCAACAACATTGTAAGCCCTCAAAGTGACTCTTGGTGGGCGCTGGAGGGCCCTGCTGTGAACGATTATATCAAGAATTGTAATTACATGCCATTGTTGAACAGTGGTAGAAAAATTCACCTTTGGTGGTTGTGGTGCTGGTGCCACAACACTATAAGTCCTCACCGTTACTCTGGGTGGGCACAGGAAGGGGCCCTCCTGTGAAATATTATATCAAGAATTGTAATTACATGTCCCTGTTAAACAGGGGCAGAAAAATTGGGCCTTAGGCACTGGTGCCATCACACTGCAACCTCTGCCATACACTCTAGTTTTATTGCAGGAATTAGCCCTGCTGCAAAGCATTGCATCAAAAATTGTACTTAAACGCCCCTGTTAAACAGGGGCAGAAAAATTGGGCCTTAGGCACTGGTGCCATCACACTGCAACCTCTGCCATATACTCTAGTTTTATTGCAGGAATTAGCCCTGCTGCAAAGCATTGCATCAAAAATTTTACTTAAACGCTCCTGTTAAACAGGGGCAGAAAAATTGGGCCTTAGGCACTGGTGCCATCACACTGCAACCTCTGCCATACACTCTAGTTTTATTGCAGGAATTAGCCCTGCTGCAAAGCATTGCATCAAAAATTGTACTTAAACGCCCCTGTTAAACAGGGGCAGAAAAATTGGGCCTTAGGCACTGGTGCCATCACACTGCAACCTCTGCCATATACTCTAGTTTTATTGCAGGAATTAGCCCTGCTGCAAAGCATTGCATCAAAAATTTTACTTAAACGCTCCTGTTAAACAGGGGCAGAAAAATTGGGCCTTAGGCACTGGTGCCATCACACTGCAACCTCTGCCATACACTCTAGTTTTATTGCAGGAATTAGCCCTGCTGCAAAGCATTGCATCAAAAATTGTACTTAAACGCCCCTGTTAAACAGGGGCAGAAAAATGGGGCCTTAGGCACTGGTGCCATCACACTGCAACCTCTGCCATATACTCTAGTTTTATTGCAGGAATTAGCCCTGCTGCAAAGCATTGCATCAAAAATTTTACTTAAACGCTCCTGTTAAACAGGGGCAGAAAAATTGGGCCTTAGGCACTGGTGCCATCACACTGAAACCTCTGCCATACACTCTAGTTTTATTGCAGGAATTAGCCCTGCTGCAAAGCATTGCATCAAAAATTGTACTTAAACGCCCCTGTTAAACAGGGGCAGAAAAATTGGGCCTTAGGCACTGGTGCCATCACACTGCAACCTCTGCCATATACTCTAGTTTTATTGCAGGAATTAGCCCTGCTGCAAAGCATTGCATCAAAAATTGTACTTAAACGCCCCTGTTAAACAGGGGCAGAACAATTGGGCCTTAGGCACTGGTGCCATCACACTGCAACCTCTGCCATACACTCTAGTTTTATTGCAGGAATTAGCCCTGCTGCAAAGCATTGCATCAAAAATTTTACTTAAACGCTCCTGTTAAACAGGGGCAGAAAAATTGGGCCTTAGGCACTGGTGCCATCACAGTGCAACCTCTGCCATACACTCTAGTTTTATTGCAGGAATTAGCCCTGCTGCAAAGCATTGCATCAAAAATTGTACTTAAACGCCCCTGTTAAACAGGGGCAGAAAAATTGGGCCTTAGGCACTGGTGCCATCACACTGCAACCTCTGCCATATACTCTAGTTTTATTGGAGGAATTAGCCCTGCTGCAAAGCATTGCATCAAAAATTGTACTTAAACGCCCCTGTTAAACAGGGGCAGAAAAATTGGGCCTTAGGCACTGGTGCCATCACACTGCAACCTCTGCCATATACTCTAGTTTTATTGCAGGAATTAGCCCTGCTGCAAAGCATTGCATCAAAAATTGTACTTAAACGCCCCTGTTAAACAGGGGCAGAAAAATTGGGCCTTAGGCACTGGTGCCATCACACTGCAACCTCTGCCATATACTCTAGTTTTATTGCAGGAATTAGCCCTGCTGCAAAGCATTGCATCAAAAATTGTACTTAAACGCCCCTGTTAAACAGGGGCAGAAAAATTGGGCCTTAGGCACTGGTGCCATCACACTGCAACCTCTGCCATATACTCTAGTTTTATTGCAGGAATTAGCCCTGCTGCAAAGCATTGCATCAAAAATTGTACTTAAACGCCCCTGTTAAACAGGGGCAGAAAAATTGGGCTGCTGGCATCACCCAGAACCAAAAATGTTCTTCCAACATATCAGCGGAGGAGGAAAAGGATAGACAATCAACATAACAGGACAGTCACTCAGCATCAGCATAGGCAGTCTTGAAGGGATGTGGTATTTCAAAAAAAATTATTCGGTTACATCAGCTTCAGGTGCTTGGTAGCTGTGGGTGATCCAAGACTGATTCATCTTGATGAAGGTCAGTCGATCAACTGATTCGGTGGACAGGCGCACCCTGTGATCGGTAACGAAGCCACCAGCAGCACTGAAGGCGCGTTCCGAAAGAACGCTGGATGCAGGACAGGCCAGTAGCTCAATTGCATACTGTGCAAGCTCTGGCCAGTGATCCATCCTCAAGACCCAGTAAGCCAGAGGATTTTCAGTGGGAAAGGTGTCCAAGTCTGACCTTGCCCCTAGGTATTCCTGCACCATGTAAATTAGATGCTGGCGATGGGTGCTGGAACCAATCATACCTTGGGGCTGCGGACTAAAAAATTGTCTGAAAGCATCAGTCAGACGGCCACCTTCTCCACCGCTCCTTCTGACTGATGCCTCAGCAACACGTTGTCCAGGACCAGGAGTTTGTGACCTCCCAGTCTCTGGGAACGCGTTGCACAGAGCTTTCTGCAAGGCCTCCCGGAGATGTCTCATCCTCTGCTCCCTCTGCGATGGCAAGATAAGGTCGGCAACCTTACCCTTGTACCGTGGATCAAGGAGAGTGGCCAGCCAGTAATGGTCCCTCTCCTTGATCCGAAGAATACGAGGATCCTTCCGCAGGCTTTGCAGGATCAGGGAGGCCATGCAGCGTAGGTTAGCTGAGGCATTCGGCCTGGAGTCCTCTGGGTCACTAAGGACAACATGATCCGCAGCTACCTCCTCCCAGCCACGTACAAGTCCACGTGTTTCTTGGGACTGTAAATCATCCCTATAAGACTGCTGCTGCTGATGCTGATGCTGAGTGCCAGCCTCCACCTCCATGCTGACACAATCATCCTCCTCCTCCTCTTCCTCCTCCTCACCCTCTTCCTGTGTGATGAGTGGCACAGCAGGAACACTGTCTGGATAAAGGGGGCCTTGAGAGGCAAGGAAGTCCTCCTCTTCCTGCCTCTGTTCTGCCTCAAGTGCCCTGTCCATTATTCCACGCAGCGTATGCTCCAAGAGGTGGACAAGAGGTATAGTGTCACTGATGCATGCACTGTCACTGCTCACCATCCTTGTGGCCTCCTCAAATGGTGACAGGACAGTGCATGCATCCCTGATCATGCCCCACTGGCGTGGTGAGAAAAAACCAAGCTCCCCTGACCCTGTCCTGGTGCCGTAGTCGCACAGGTACTCATTGATGGCCCTCTGCTGCGTGTGCAGCCGCTGCAGCATGGCCAATGTTGAGTTCCATCTGGTGGGCATGTCACATATAAGGCGGTTCTTGGGCAGGTTCAACTCCTTTTGGAGCTCAGCCAGCCGAGCACAGGCATTAAATGATCGGCGGAAATGCACACAGACTCTCCTGGCCTGTTTCAGGACATCCTGTAAGCCGGGGTACCTGCCCAAGAACCGCTGCACCACCAGGTTAAGGACATGAGCTACACAGGGCACATGGGTCAGTTGTCCCTGTCGGAGGGCGGAGAGGAGGTTGGTGCCATTGTCGCAAACCACCATTCCTGGCTTAAGCTGGCGTGGCGTCAACCACCTCTCGGCCTGCCCCTGCAGAGCTGACAAATCATCCGCCCCAGTGTGGCTCCTGTCCCCCAAACAAACCAGCGCAAGCACGGCATGGCATCGTTTTGCCTGCGTACTTGCGTAGCCCCTGCAACGCCTACGGAGCACCGCTGGTTCTGAGGACAGAGCACTGGAAGAGGCCATGGAGGAAGAAGAAGAGGAGGGGGTGGAGGAGAGAGGTGTGTCACAACCAATAGTAGCATTTTGGAGGCGTGGTGGCGGAACAACCTCCAACACTACTGCACCTTGTCCTGCATCCTTCCCAGCAGCCAGAAGGGTGACCCAATGGGCCGTGAAAGACAGGTAACGTCCCTGTCCATGCCTGCTGGACCATGAGTCAGCGGTAATATGCACCTTACCACTGACCGCCCTTCCACATGCCGGTAGAGAGCCGGAATCGCCTTCCGTGAGAAAAAGTGGCGTTTGGGGACCTGCCACTGAGGAACCGCACATTGTACAAACTCACGGAAGGGGGCCGAGTCTACCAACTGAAAAGGCAGCAGTTGAAGTGCTAGCAATTTAGCCAAGCATTCAACCTCTGGGCATGTGGATGGCTGGGAGTAAACTTCTTCCGCCGGTCCAGCAGCTGGGGCAGGGACATTTGCCTGCTATAATCGGATGTGGATGTACCACTAGCAGAGTTCCCGGAAGCACTTGGCTGTGACACACCTAATTCTACACCTTCATTCCTCTCAGAGCAGGTTTCAGAGAGGACTGAAGGTCTAGTGGGGTTAGAGATGCCAGCTGATGAGGAGCAAGGAGAGGTCCGCTTTGTTCTTTGGTGTGGGTCTTTCAGGTACGCTTGCCAACGAGCTGCATGGCAGGTCAACATATGTCTGGTCAAGCATGTGGTGCCCAAGCGGCTGATGTTTTGGCCACGTGAGATACGCTTGAGACATATGTTGCAAATAGCAGCGATGCGATCTGATGCACTCGTCTCAAAAAAGGCCCACACCAAAGAACTTTTATAATAACGCGCAGAGGAAGCGCTCTGCACAGGCGGAGCTCTGCGGTGTGATTCCGTCGGTGTGCTGCCCCTAAGCTGGCCCCCGGAGGGCATCCTGCCTCGTTGGACATGTGCCTCCTCCTCCTCCTCCTCCTCCTCCCTCCTTCCAGGCACCCACGTGGAGTCAGTGCCCTCATCATCCCCTCCCTCTTCATCGCTGTAGCAAACCTGGCAGTATGCTGCAGCTTGTGGAACATGACTGCCAGATTGCTGTGCTTCTTGAGCATCCTCTCTCTCTGCGCTCACGCTACTGCCTTCCTCTAGCTGAGTGTCATCATCAGAGCCCACCAAACACTGGGCATCCTCCTGGAGCATGTACCCAATACTGTGCTCAAAGAGTTCAGGAGACTCCTCAGGAGGACGTGGTGGGTCTAGGGAAGGAGTCACTGATGATGACATTGAGAGGAGGGACGACGATGTGTTGGCAGCTGCTTTTCTACTACCCTGAGACTGGGTGAGAGAGGATGAGGAGGATGAAGAGGGCTTGGTCATCCACTCTACCAAGTCGTTGGCATGTTGCGGTTCAACATGTCCAGCTGCAGAAAAGAAGGACAAGCATGTCCCATGGCCACGTGCTGATGACAATGCACCGCGTCCACGACCAGCACTGTTGTCTCTAGACACAGAGCCTGCTTGCCCTCTTTTATCGGCTCGCGCCTGTCTGCCTCTCCTTGCTGGCCTTCCAGACATGGTAATGGCCTGAAGGGAGTTGGGTAAAACAGTGGTTGGGTAGTTTATATTGTGCTGGAGGCACACAACACCCACTAACTCCTGCAGATGCCTTTTTTATAGAACAGCAGAGTTAAAGGGGTATATACAGATGTATACTGTGCTGTGCTGGAGGCACACACAACTTCCAATAACTCCCGCAGATGACAATCGGGCCCAAATAGAGAACAGCTATGTAGGTGGATAATAGCGGTATGTACTGGGTACAGAGCACGCACACAGCACGCACTATCTCCTGAGTGACACTACTGACTGCAAGCTCTATTGTTAAAGATGGACCACTAGCTATATAGGTGAGGTGAATATCACGGTGTATACTGCGGTCAGGGCACGCAGACAATAACCAGAAAACAGCAGAGTTAAAGGGGTATATACAGATGTATACTGTGCTGTGCTGGAAGCACAGCACAACTTCCAATAACTCCAGCAGATGACAATCGGGCTCAAATAGAGAACAGCTATGTAGGTGTATATAGTGGTATGTACTGGGTACAGAGCACGCAGACAGCACGCACTAACACTACTGACTGCAAGCTCTATTATTAAAGCTAGATCACTAGCTATATAGGTGAGGTGAATATAGTGGTGTATACTGCGGTCAGGGCACAGACAGTAACCACTACACAAGAGCAAAATAGTAAATCAGCCAAAAACGATTGGTGTGTAACTGTGTTGAAGGTACACAGAACACCCACTGCTTCAGATGCTAACAAACACTACACGAGGCCGCCTGAAAGGCGGCTTTATATAGTGTGGGGCGTGCACTACACAGGCTGAGCTATGATTGCCCACAGGCAGGATGCCTGTGTCCAACCATTGCTCTCCTCACTGCTGGCGCTGCGATTGGCCAAGCATGCGGGGTCACAGTGCATGCTTGGCCAATCGTGAGACAGCAATGCATTGCGCCATCGCAGTGCATTGTGGGCCACACGAATTTTGCCGCGAACGGCCCAAACGTTCGGAATTCGGCGAACGCACGAACGACCGATGTTCGAGTCGAACATGCGTTCGACTCGAACACGAAGCTCATCCCTATTTGTGTATGTGATTATTTTTTAGATCTATTTGAAATTCCAGAGATAAAAATGACCCCGTATCCATTGGTAGAAGGTGATGAGATGACCCTAACATGTGACACTAGTCTCAGCCCTCTCAGACCGAGGACACAACTGAAATTTGCTTTTCAAAAAGATGGACGGAATGTCAGAGAATTCACTTTATATAATCAATATGGAGTTCAGTCCACTCAGGTGAAGGACTCTGGGAATTATTCCTGTGAAGTGACAACAACAACCAACAGTGTAAGGAAGAGGAGTCCGGAGATATTGGTGAAGATAAATGGTGAGTCATTTACAGGACCGACCAAAAGAATGAGTAACATTTTATAAACCCAAATCAGAGGACTCAGATTTGTGATGATCAGCATTTACAGTAACAATAAATTCATGGGAAATCAAACATTCTTGGAAGCCCAGTTTCAACTGTAATAGTCCATAATAGGGATGAGCTTCGTGTTCGAGTCAAACATACATTCGACTCGAACATCGGCTGTTCGCCCGTTCGGCGAATACCAAACGTTATGGGCCGTTCGGGCCAAATTCGTGTGGTGCTCACGGCCCACAATGCACTGCGCCATCGCATGCTTGGCCAATCACAGCGCCAGCAGCGAGGAGAGCCATGATGAGGATGCCTGTGGCCAATCATAGCTCAGGCTGTGTAGTACACGCCCCACACTATATAAGGCCGCCAGTGCGGCGGCTTTGTGTAGTGTGCTGGTGTCTGTAGGAGTTAGTGGGTGTTCTCTGTGTACCTTTAACACAGTATACACCGTTCATTATAGGCCGATTTTGCATTCTTGCTCTTCTGTAATTGAGCTGTTAGCAATCTGCAGGAGTTTCGCCTGTTGTCTGCGTGCCCTGACCGCAGTATACACCGTTATATCCACCCATATAGCTAGCTATATTGCTCTTTTGTAATAGAGCTTGCAGTCAGTTGTAGGAGATTGTGCGTGCTGTCTGCGTGCCCTGACCGCAGTGTAAACCGCTATAGCCACCTATATAGCTAGCTATATTGCTCTTTTGTAATAGAGCTTGCAGTCAGTTGAGAAGATTGTGCCTGCTGTCTGCATGCCCTGACCACAGTGTACACCGTTATATCCACCTATATAGCTAGCTATATTGCTCTTTTGTAAGAGAGCTTGCAGTCAGTTGTAGGAGATTGTGCGTGCTGTCTGCATGCCCTGACCACAGTATACACCGTTATATCCACCTATATAGCTAGCTATATTGCTCTTTTGTAATAGAGATTGCAGTCAGTTGTAGGAGATTGTGCGTGCTGTCTGTGTGCCCTGACCGCAGTATACACCGTTATATCCACCTATATAGCTAGCTATATTGCTCTTTTGCAATAGAGCTTGCAGTCAGTTGTAGGAGATTGTGCGTGCTGTCTGCGTGCCCTGACCGCAGTATACACCGTTATATCCACCTACATAGCTAGCTATATTGCTCTTTTGTAATAGAGCTTGCAGTCAGTTTTAGGAGCTTGTGCGTGCTGACTGCGTGCTCTGATCTGTGAGAGCTTCCAGAGTGGTGGAGGAGGAGAGGGAGCTGATGGCTTTAGTCAGCCCAGGCCAGGGGCCTGTTTCTCGGCCTAGTGAAGGACGTGGAGCCCCTAAGCTCCTGGAGCTCGTCAAGGAGGAGAGGTTGTTCTTGGAGAACCAACTGGATCTTGCAGATTGGTCTCTGAGACAGCCAGGAGAGGATGCGGAGAAATCTGCAGACAGAAGAAAGAAAGCTAAAAGCTTACTTGTGAAGGTTTCCCGCAGCTACTGCGAGAAAATGAAGGTCCTGGCGGAGCTAAGGAACCGGAGAGACAGATCGGGCATTGTAAAGAGACTGGAGTTCAAGACGGTGATAGACGGGTTGAAGAAGCAGTGCAACATGATGGGTGAGCTGTTATCCAACCTGATTGACAGTGCTTCTAGTGAGAAAGACTTTCTATCTAATGTGGAGAAGGCGGTGAGAGTAGCGTGTGACGAGGGGTCCCAGGCAGGGAGACGTCGCAGACAGCGTTCAGCCCCAAGCACAGCGCCAGAAGAGGAAATGGTGGGTCACTCTGTAGAGGCTACCCATGAAGAGACAGAAGGAGTGGTGGAGGGAAAGATGGACGGTGAGAAGCCAGTGAGAAAGACTGTGGTTGAAGGAAAGCCATTGATGTGCAAAGAGACAGCCCCGGTGGGCAAAGGTGCAGAGAAAGCTGGAAATGTGAAAAGTGTCCCTAAAGACAAAACTGCTGACTCCGGTAGTCCTACAGAGGGGCCAGGTAAGCCTAAGGGTTGCCAGCCTATGAACGAGGCTGTGTCCCCAGAGGGCAGGTTAGACCCCAATTAAGTAGGAAGGAGACAGCAAAGAGACAGTAAAGAGAAGAAGGACACCAAAGACAAGAAGATTCCGGTGGTTCAGCTAGCCAGACTAGTGAGCAAAGATAAAACAGACTTACCAGTGCAATCCCCAATGATCCCGGCCGGTGGTTGTAAGCAGGGCACGCCGTCAGTTGCATTGTCGGCTGCCGCTGCTATAAGCCGGTCTCAGGGTAAGGGGACTGGGGTGTGTGTGAGTCAGGCCAGCTTGGCTGCCACTGTGGGGAGCGGTACAGTGTCGGCCGGCGGCATGGCGTCTGCTAGTTTGGCAATGGCGGCCGTGAACAAAAAAACGCCGTCTTCCCGCGGGAGGAGGGGCGGTGCTTCTGACGGTGAGGCCAATGGTAATGGAGTAGAGGTGGATGGCGTGCTTCCGGTGGGCGGGCTGGTTCCTGGCGGGATTAGCCCGCGGCCGGAAGTGATGATAGCGGGACTGGAAGTTGACCGCGGAGGATGTATTCGGCCAGTGACTACTGTGGCTTCCGGCCCTCCTTCCGGTCAAGGGAATGTTAATGAAAATGTTGGTGATGCAGAAATGTCAAACTGTATAGAGCCAGGTCAGGTTTCTGCCTGGGGTGACTGCCCAATGGGCGAGTTAGATGGTGAGAACCCTGCATTGGCGTTTATTCGCGGTTTGGAGGGATCTCAACAAAAACAGGGTCAGGTGTTGGTAGATTCCTGCGGGGCCCACGTGGAAGTGGAGTGGCAGGAATCTTGGAACGCTTTATTCTATAGCTCAGAGGAGGAAGTTTCTCCCATGGGACAGCCTGGTGTAAATGGTATGGGGAATGTGGGCTCTCATACTGGGGAGGGGGGGGCCTCTTCCCATGCTGTTCCCCCTGTATCGGTGACAGAAGCTCCTCCTCCGGAGCCCATATTAAGGGGTATGCCGGAGGCAAGGTTGCTGAAAGCCCTTGGCGAAAAACGCTCCTACGCCAATGTGGTTGGTTCCAGTGTGCCTCTGGACCACCTGTACCATCAGTTCGGGGCCGGTAATTTTAGGGTGCCTCCGGCTGATCAGACCTCTGGGGCCAATTCCTGGTCTAGGGGGACAGGTGGTCCAGAGCGCAAGCGTAGAAATGTGGTTCAATTAAGATGGGAGGGAGATGGTCAGTGCCCCACAAGGGGTCAAGTTGTGGACATGGTCCTGTCGTTGGGGGTCAAGGTGGAGGAATTATTTGCAGTAATTCACCCATCGGGTACCCCTGACTTTGATGTCAGTTTTACTAACGCAGTGACCATGGAGCGTTTTATTACTGCCTTTGGGCTAGTCAGAGGGGCTGACCCTTGGAAGGGTTTCCGTCTGATCCCATTGAGCAGACAGGAGGACATTAAAAGCCTCACAGTGTTAGTAAGGAATGAGAGCCTACCCCCGGAGGACATAGCAACTTGGTTGGGAAGGCACGGCCAGTTGCAGTGTCCTTTGAATAAGTGCCTGGACGAACGTGGGGTATGGACTGGGGCATGGAACACCAGGATTCGCCTGAGAAGATCTGGCAATACAGTTGCACATGTCCCAGGAAGTGCTTTCTTGGGTAGGGACAGAATCCTGGTGTTTTACCCAGGCCAGCTTTGCCGGTGTTTTAGGTGTGGGTGTCCAACTCATTTGAGTGCAGATTGCACAATTGTGCGCTGCACCAAATGCAACAAGTTTGGGCACTCAGGTGACACCTGTGGATTAATCTGCTGCAACCTTTGTGGTCAGATGGGGCATCCCTTTAGTAGGTGCCCCAGGGCTTACAAGAGAGAAGCAGCAGCAGCAGGTGGTGGGCCAGGGAGGGATAGTGCTCCGCCCCCTGCTTGGCAGAGTTCTAGGGGGGAAAGACAGGATGGTGTTCCTTAAGCAGAGCCACAAGGGGAGTCCCAAGCTCAAAGGGCAGGTAGGGTCCCTCAAAAAGAGAAAGGTGTACGGCCTGTTGATGTTGCCCAGGCCCCTGTTGTTGAAGTCCAAGTGTCTGAACAAAATGTTGGCCAAGTTGAGGTAGTTGGGCCTCCTCCCCAGGGTGGGAGGGTTTAGGGTTCCCATTCCCAAGTTTCTGTTCCCACTCCTTTCCCTCGGAGATGCCGGCCAGGTAGGCGTCTGGTCGCTGTCTCTTCGTCCGATTCTTCGGCCGGAGACAATAGGTCTGGGGAGGAGGAGATGGAAATCTCAGTAAAGGGAGCTCAGAAACGCCCAAAAGAGGTGTCTGATGAGGAGGGTGAAGTGGCTTGGGTCACAATTAGGAAGAAACAAGGGAAGAAGAAGAAAAAGAGGGCCCCACCACCTGAGGTGGAACCTAGGCCATTGCCAGGGCCTAGTAGTAGAAGTGAGGCCCTACTTATAGATTTTTCTTCTGGGGAAGAGGATGGGGAGGATGACATGTAAAGTTGTTTTTCCCTTTTTTGATTGTATAGTTTGTTATTTGTTACTTTGTAAAGTGAATGTTAACTGATATTTGATTTGTAATGAAAAGTTTGTATGTTTGGTAGCAGATAACCATTAAAAAAAATATCCACCTATAAAGCTAGCTATATTGCTCTTTTATAATAGAGCTTGCAGTCAGTTGTAGGAGATTGTGCCTGCTGTCTGCATGCCCTGACCACAGTATACACTGTTATGTCCACCTATATAGCTAGCTATATTGCTGTTTTGTAATAGAGCTTGCAGTCAGTTGTAGGAGATTGTGCGTGCTGTCTGTGTGCCCTGACCGCAGTATACACCGTTATATCCACCTATATAGCTAGCTATATTGCTCTTTTGTAATAGAGCTTGCAGTCAGTTGTAGGAGATTGTGCGTGCTGTCTGCGTGCCCTGACCGCAGTATACACCGTTATATCCACCTATATAGCTAGCTATATTGCCCTTTTTTAATAGAGCTTGCAGTCAGTTGTAGGAGATTGTGCCTGCTGTCTGCATGCCCTGACCACAGTATACACCGTTATATCCACCTATACAGATAGCTATATTGCTCTTTTGTAATAGAGTTTGCAGTCAGTTGTAAGAGATTGTGCCTGCTGTCTGCATGCCCTGACCACAGTATACACTGTTATATGCACCTATATAGCTAGCTATATTGTTCTTTTGTAATAGAGCTTGCAGTCAGTTGTAGGTGATTGTGCGTGCTGTCTGCGTGCCCTGACCGCAGTATACACCATTATATCCACCTATATATCTAGCTATATTGCGCTTTTGTAATAGAGCTTGCAGTCAGTTGTAGGAGATTGTGCCTGTTGTCTGCGTGCCCTGACCGCAGTATACACCATTATATCCACCATTATATCCACCTACATAGCTATCTATATTGCTCTTTTGTAATAGAGCTTGCAGTCAGTTGCAGGAGTTAGTGGTTGTTGTGTGCCTCTAGCACAATATACACTACCCAATTGCTGGTTTTCCCATCTCCCTTCAGGCCATTAACATGTCTGGAAGGCCAACAAGGAGAGGCAGACAGGCGCGAGCCGATAAAAGAGGGCAAGCAGGCTCTGTGTCTAGAGACAACAGTGCTGGTCGTGGACGCGGTACATCGTCATCATCAGCACGTGGCCATGGGACACGCTTGTCCTTCTTTTCGGCAGCTGGACATGTTGAGCCGCATCATGCTGAAGACTTGGTAGAGTGGATGACCAAGCCCTCTTCATCCTCCTCTTCCTCTCTCACCCAGGCTCAGGGTATTAGCAAAGCAGCTGCCAGCGCATCGTCTTCCCTCCTCTCAATGTCATCATCAGTGACTCCTTCCCTAGACCCACCACGTCCTCCTGAGGAGTCTCCTGAACTCTTTGAGCACAGTGTTGGGTACATGATCCAGGAGGATGCCCAGTGTTTTGTAGGCTCTGATGATGATACTCAGCTAGAGGAGGGCAGTAGCGTGAGCGCAGAGAGAGGGGATGCTCAAGAAGGACAGCAATCTGGCAGTCATGTTCCACAAGCTGCAGTATTCTGCCAGGTTTGCTCCAGCGATGAAGAGGGAGGGGATGATGAGGGCCCTGACTCCATGTGGGTGCCTGGTAGGAGAGAGGAAGAGGAGGAGGCACATGTCCAATGAGGCAGGATGCCCTCCGGGGGCCAGCTTAGGGGCAGCACACCAACTGAATCACACCGGGGAGCTCCGCCTGTGCAGGGCGCTGCCTCTGCGCGTTATTATTTATAAAAGTTCTTTGGTGTGGGCCTTTTTTGAGACGAGTGCATAAGATCCCACCGCTGCTATTTGCAACATATGTCTCAAGCGTATCTCGCGTGGCCAAAACATCAGCCGCTTGGGCACCACATGCTTGACCAGACATATGTTGATCTGCCATGCAGCTCGTTGGCAAGCGTACCTCAAAGACCCACACCAAAGAACAAAGCGGACCTCTCCTTGCTCCTCATCAGCTGGGATCTCCAACCCCACTAGACCTTCAGTCCTCTCTGAAACCTGCTCTGAGAGGAATGAAAGTGTAGAATTAGGTGTGTCACAGCCAAGTGCTTCCGGGCACTCTGCTAGCAGTACACCCATGTCCGATTATGGCTGGCAAATATCCCTGCCCCAGCTGCTGGACCATCAAAAGAAGTTCACTCCCAGCCATGAATGCTAGCTTGGCTAAATTTCTAGCACTTCAACTGCTGCCTTTTCAGTTGGTAAACTCGGCCCCCTTTCCGTGAGTTTGTACAATGTGCGGTTCCTCAGTGGCAGGTCCCCAAATGCCACTTTTTCTCACATCCTTAACCTGGTGGTGCAGTGGTTCTTGGGCAGGTACCCGGGCTTACAGGATGTCCTGAAGCAGGCCAGGAAAGTCTGTGTGCATTTCCGCTGATCATTTAATGCCTGTGCTCGGCTGGCTGAGCTCCAAAAGGAGTTGAACCTGCCCAAGAACCGCCTTATATGTGACATGCCCACCAGGTGGAACTCAATGTTGGCCATGCTGCAGCGGCTGCACATGCAGCAGAGGGCCATCAATGAGTACCTGTGCAACTACCGCACTAGGACAGGGTCAGGGGAGCTCGGTTTTTTCTCACCACGCCAGTGGGGCATGATCAGGGATGCATGCACTGTCCTGTCACCGTTTGAGGAGGCCACAAGGATGGTGAGCAGTGACAGTGCATGCATCAGTGACACTGTACCTCTTGTCCACCTGTTGGAGCATATGCTGCGTGGAATAATGGACAGGGCACTTGAGGCAGAACAGAGGCAGGAAGAGGAGGACTTCCTTGCCTCTCAAGGCCCCCTTTATCCAGACAGTGTTCCTGCTGTCCCGCCCATGACACAGGAAGAGAACGAGGAGGAGGATGAGGAGGATGATTGTGTCAGCATGGAGGTGGAGGCTGGCACTCAGCATCAGCAGCAGTCTTGTAGGGATGATTTACAGTCCCAAGAAACCGCCACACTTGTACGTGGCTGGGAGGAGGTAGCTGCGGATCATGTTGTCCTTAGTGACCCAGAGGACTCCGGACCGAATGCCTCAGCTAACCTACGCTGCATGGCCTCCCTGATCCTGCAAAGCCTGCGGAAGGATCCTCGTATTCTTCAGATCAAGGAGAGGGACCATTACTGGCTGGCTACTCTCCTTGATCCACGGTACAAGGGTAAGGTTGCCGACCTTATCTTGCAGTCGCAGAGGGAGCAGAGGATGAGACATCTCCGGGAGGCCTTGCAGAAAGGTCTGTGCAACACGTTCCCAGAGACTGGGAGGTTACAAACTCCTGGTCCTGGACAACGTGTTGCTGAGGCATCGGTCAGAAGGAGCGGTGGAGAAGGTGGCCGTCTGACCGATGCGTTCAGACAATTCTTTAGTCCGCAGCCCCAAGGTATGATCGGTTCCAGCAACCATCGCCAGCATCTGATTTACATGGTGCAGGAATACCTAGTGGCAAGGTCAGACTTGGACACCTTTTCCACTGAAAATCCTCTGGCTTACTGGGTCTTGAGGATGGATCACTGGCCAGAGCTTGCACAGTATGCAATTGAGCTACTGGCCTGTCCTGCATCCAGCGTTCTTTCGGAACGCACCTCCAGTGCTGCTGGTGGCTTTGTTACTGATCACAGCGTGCGCCTGTCCACCGACTCAGTTGATCGACTGACCTTCATCAAGATGAACCAGTCTAGGATCACCCACAGCTACCAAGCACCTGAAGCTGATGTAACCGAATATTTTTTTTTTTAAATATCACATCCCTTCAAGACTGCCTATGCTGATGGTGAGTGACTGTCCGGTTATGTTGATTGTCTATCTTCTTCCTCCTCCCCTGATATGTTGGAAGAACATTTTTGGTTCTGGGTGATGCCACCAGCCCAATTTTTCAGCCCCTGTTTAACAGGGGCGTTTAATTACAATTTTTGAAGCAATGCTTTGCAGCAGGGCTCATTCCTGCACTACAACTAGAGTATATGGAAGAGGTTTCAGTGTCGTGGCACCAGCACCAGTGCCAGCAGCCCAATTTTTCAGCCCCTGTTTAACAGGGGCGTTTAATTACAATTTTTGATGCAATGCTTTGCAGCAGGGCTCATTCCTGCTCTATAACTAGAGTATATGGGAGAGGTTGCAGTGTCGTGTCACCAGAACCAGTGCCTAAGGCCCAATTTTTCAGCCCCTGTTTAACAGGGGCGTTTAATTACAATTTTTGATGCAATGCTTTGCAGCAGGGCTCATTCCTGCACCACAACTAGATTATATGGGAGAGGTTTCAGTGTCGTGGCACCAGCACCAGTGCCAGCAGCCCAATTTTTCAGCCCCTGTTTAACAGGGGCGTTTAATTACAAATTTTGATGTAATGCTTTGCAGCAGGGCTTATTCCCGCTCTACAACTAGAGTATATGGGAGAGGTTGCAGTGTCGTGTCACCAGCACCAGTGCCTAAGGCCCAATTTTTCAGCCCCTGTTTAACAGGGGCATGTAATTACAATTCTTGATATAATATTTCACAGCATGGCCTGTTCCTGTTCCTGTGCCCACCCAGAGTAACTGTGAGGACTTATAGTGCTGTGGCACCAGCACCAGCACCACAACCACCAAAGGTCAATTTTTCTACCCCTTCAACAATGGCATGTAATAACAATTCTTGATATAATCGTTCACAGCAGGGCGCTCCAGCGCCCACCAAGAGTCACTTTGAGGGCTTACAATGTTGTGGCAACACCAACACCTTGTTCCGCCATTTCTGCAGAGCATATAGGGCAGACCCCTACTTTCAAACATCCAACTTACAAATGTCTCCTACTTGCAAACGGAAGGAGACAACAGGAAGTGAGATGAAAAAAGACAGACAGCAAAACAAATTATGCAGGGGTGATAACCCTTCCCTATGTTTTCCAAAAAGCTTAAAAATAAATTTTTTGACTGGAGCTACACATTAAAAATGTACCAGTTCAAAATTACAAACAGATTCTACTTAACACAAAAAATCTACACAGTCCCTGTCTTGTTTGCACCGCCTGTATACTGTTGTTCTGAGTATATAGGGCGTGGGGGCTTCATGTCTTTCCTTTTTTTAATATGGGTACGGGGTTCCCCTTAATATCCGTACAAGACCCAAAGGGGCTGGTAATGGGCAGGGGAGCTACCCATTTTTCTCAATGATTTTCATCCATATTGCCGGAACCAGATATTACATTAAAAATGCAAGCAGTTTGAAATGACTTTTTTCCGTTAAATGTCATTTTTTGCAGGGACTGTTCTAAACACGGGAAACACGTGGCACTTCACAGGCATATTATAGAACCCCCCCCCCCAGGCATGATATTTAAAGGAATATTTCACTTTTTTTTCACTTTAATCGTCATTAAAATCAGTGCTCCCGCCAAAACGGCCATTTTTAAAAACATTTTAGGCATTGACCCATGTCCCCTGGGTCATGAGCTAGGTCCCCAAACCCTTTTTAGGACAGTATCTTCCATATTAGCCATTAAAATTAGCACTTTTTATTTTGAACGTTCGAGTCCCATAGACTTCAATGGGGTTCTAAAGTTTGTACGAATTTTCGGTCCTTTCGAAAGTTCTGGTGCGAACCGAACCGGGGGGTGTTCGGCTCATCCCTAGTCCCTAAAAATAAGTGGACAAACCTCTTGGTATGTAGCACCCCCTCAACCCCTGGAGGCAGTTTAGGTCCCCCAAGTGCCTCAGTGGGCTGAATTTTAACTTCAGGGTTGAATCATTGACTTGTAGGGTGGAAGAAAGTGAGACCTAGTCACTTTAGGACAGTTCAACAGAGTTTATTATATGATCAAATTAACTCAGAGACAGAGGGATTAGGGCAAAGGTTACATAAAGAGTGAAAAGTGCAGACTCCAAATTTCTACTCAGTCAATAAAGAAAAAGGAACTTTAAATGAGATTGGAGCTCTGTACTATTCAGACAGTAGAGCAGCTTCAATTCAGCACAGTGACCACACTGACCCACCAGAACTTCCTGCAATGTCCACCAGTAGAAGCTTCTCCCCAGCTTCCATTCGCTGGGCACTTCACAAATGTATACCAAAACCTGGGGGGGCAGGGACTTAAAAAGACTCAAGGGTCACCTAGATGCAGTGTAGCCAAACAGAACCCTGCTATAGGGAATCTTAAAGAAACACAGTTTCCCTTGACATCCTCCTTAAGCTGCATTGCTGTTACACTTCCCTTTAGTGGAGAAAATAGACTGCACCTGCCTAAACACCAACTACAAAGAACCGCTTAGTAGTTGGCCAGGGAGATGTAATTATTTATAATTAACTTTTTGGACCCTCTTGCACCATTCTCTAGGCTGTGTTCTTAGGTAAACTGTGATTGAGCCCACTCCCTTGGTTGAGAAGCAACCCCACACATGAATGGTCTCAGGATGCTTTTCTGTTAGGATGATATAGAACTGATGGTAATGGTAACAATGGGAATGGGGATTCATCAGTAGTGATGGCCGAACGGTTCGTCAGGCGGTCATTTCGCGGCGAATTTCGGCTGTTCGCGGTCCGCCCGATCGGCGGATTATTGCCGCCGTTCGCCCGGCGGACATCCGTGTTTACTGTGTAAAAGAAATTTGACCTATGATGACACATCCATCATGGGGTACAGGACAGCCAATTGAGACATTAAAGCACATGGACACTTGGACATTCCCCCTAACTTATAAATAGACCCGATCCGGTGGCCATTTTACATTCTTTCTTCTGTCACTATAGGGAGAGGTTGCTGTGTGGAGCAGGGAGAGATTGCAGTGACCCAAATCACTAGCTATTTGGTACACAAAAGTTCTTTTCAGGACTAGTATAGGTGTTAGGTGTAGTTCAGGATAGGCAGTGCTGTGCTACTGATTGTTGCAGCAGTCTGAGTGTCTTTTGTCAGTTTAGAGAAAGGGACAGGACTGTGTGTGCTGCAGGGACAGTCAGTTTAGTCATTAGCTGTTACTATCAGGTCCACAAAAGTGCTATTCAAGTTATTGTTCCAGAAGCCTCTGTTTTGTCAGTTGATATAGGGACAGGCAGGAAGCTGTGTGTGAGGCAGTGAGGGTCAGTTTAATCAGTAGCTGTTACTATATTAGGTCCACAAAGGTTCTTTTCAGGAATGGTATCAGTGGTATGGTAATAGGCTTGTACACGTATAATATTCTTTCTTCCAAGTATAGAAAGAATATTATACTTGACTGCTGCCCTTCTGCTGCAGTCTGCTAATCAGTCACAACCTACTTGTTCCACAAAGGTCCTTATCAGGACTGGTAACCTGGTGTAGGGTGCTACAGTACATAGGGTTGAGTGAGGTACAGTCTGCTATTCCGTAAGGACTGGTATAGGTCCACAATACATAGGGTTGAGGTGCATTACTGCTGACCGCTGCCCTATACTGCAGCAGTCCTTCATCAGCATAGGGACTGACGTACAGTCTGCTAATCAGTCACACACAACCTACTTGTTCCACAAAGGTCCTTATAAGGACTGGTAACCTGGTCTAGGGTGCTACAGTACATAGGGTTGAGTAAGGTACAGTCTGCTATTCTATAAGGACTGGTATAGGTCCATAATACATAGGGTTGAGGTGCCCTACTGCTGGCCGCTGCCCTATACTGCAGCAGTCCTTTATCAGTATAGGGACTGACGTACAGTCTGCTAATCAGTCACACACAACCTACTTGTTCCACAAAGGTCCTTATAAGGACTGGTAAGGTATAGGGTACTACAGTACATAGGGTTGAGTGAGGTACAGTCTGCTATTCTATAAGGACTGGTATAGGTCCACAATACATAGGGTTGAGGTGCACTACTGCTGACCGTGGCCCTATATTGCAGCAGTCCTTCATCAGTATAGGGACTGACGTACAGTCTGCTAATCAGTCAAAACCTACTTGTTCCACAAAGGTCCTTATAAGGACTGGTAAGGTATAGGGTACTACAGTACATAGGGTTGAGTGAGGTACAGTCTGCTATTCCGTAAGGACTGGTATAGGTCCACAATACATAGGGTTGAGGTGCACTACTGCTGACCGCTGCGCTAGCAGCTGACTCCAGCAGTCCTTCATCAGTATAGGGACTGAGAGTTTTGTCACAGGGTCATTTAAAAAATGACAGGCAGAGGAAGAGGCAGGCCCTTCCGCAGGGGTGGTAGGGGTAGGGCAGGAGCAACAGGCTTGAGCCAAAGTGGGAAGTTGCAGAAGGTGCGTTCAATTACTTTAAAGGATGCACCAGACTTGGTTGAGTGGCTCACTCAGCATTACTCTTCTGCAACCTCCTCATCCTCTCGATCTGCACCCTCTTCTTCACTCTCTGCTATGTGCACCCCCAAAGACACTACCACCGACAACATCACCACCACCACATACCTTCCGCTTGAGTCACAGGAATTATTTTCCGATCCATATCAAGACATTTCTGATGCGCAGCCACTCTTGGTATTGGATCAGGAAGAGGAGGTAGCAACAACCGCTACTGAGCAGTCTGACGACAGTACCCAGATCAGCCCAAGGAGGAGGTTGGTCCCTGGTGTTGCTGCCTACTCCGAGATCTCTACTTATAGCGGTGGGGAAGGTGACGTCGATGATGATGTGTCTAGTAATGTCACGTGGGTGCCCACACGAGAGGAAGAGGAGGGGAGTTCAGAGGGAGATATGGACCAGCAGATAGGGAGGAGAAGCAGGAACAATTACATTGCACAGGAGGGACAAAGCAGACTGCAAATGTATCAGGAGCGAGTCATCGACCATGTACGGTCACATCTGGCGCTCCCAGGACACCGGCACATGGCTCCGCAGTGTGGGCTTTTTTTAACGTGTCCGCTGCTGACAATAGCGTTGCCATCTGCAATCTTTGCAGTCAGCGCATTAGTCGCGGTAAGCCCAACACTCACCTAGGGACGACCGCCTTAAGAAGGCACATAAGCAGCCATGACCGAGCCCATTGGGAGCAACGGAACACACAAAGACACACTCCAGGCTCTCACCGTCCAGCCTCGTCTTCTACTTCTCCTTCTCTTCTCTCCTCACAATTGTCCTCCACTCCACCTTCCATCACGCCAAGCTCACGTTTTTCTGCAAAAAGGCAGGCTTCCATGGGCCTAATGTTTGAGCGTAAAAAAATTATGACGCCGGATAACCCTCTTGCCCAACGGTTGACGGCTGGCTTGTCAGAACTGATAGCCCGCCAACTACTGCCATATAAACTGGTGGACTCGGAGGCCTTTCGCAAATTTGTGGCCATTGGAACATCACAATGGAAGGTCCCAGGAAGGAAGTATTTCTCACAGAAGGGCATCCCAGAGCTATATGGCCATGTTCAGCGGCAAGTGAATGTATCTCTGGCACACAGTGTCGGTGCCAAGATACATCTGACCACAGACACGTGGTCTAGCAAACACGAGCAGGGAAGGTATATCACTTTTACTGCCCACTGGGTGAACCTTCTGATGGCCGTCAAGCATGTAACCCGTGGCACCCGTGTAGATTTGGTTTTACCGCCTCGGATTGCATGCAGGCCTGGCTCTTCTTCTCCTCCTCCTCCTACTCCATCCTCCTCCTCAACTGACTCCTCCTTTTCCGCTGCTAGTGTCTCTTCCGCTGCGCCGCCCAAGCTCCCCAGAACCTATTCGACATGCCAGGTGAGACGTTGCCATGCCGTGCTGCGTCTGTTGTGCCTGGAAGCCAAGAGCCACACTGGCCCGGCACTCCTTTCAGCTTTGCGTTCACAGGCAGATCAGTGGCTAACACCGCTCAATTTGACAGTTGGTAAAGTGGTGTGTGACAACGGTGCCAATCTGCTTAACGCATTGAAAGAGGGCAAAATCACGCACGTGCCATGCATGGCACACGTCTTAAACTTGGTCGTGCAGCGATTCGTTGTCAAATACCCTGAGGTCCAGGACATCTTGCGGCAGGCAAGGAAAATCTTGGCCCATTTCAGAAGATCTTACACGGCCATGGCTCGCCTTGCTGACATTCAGCGGCGACACCATCTGCCGGTCAGACGTCTTATTTGCGATTGCCCGACGCGATGGAACTTAACCTTCTATATGCTTGATAGGCTGCTCCAGCAGAAACATGCAGTTAACGTCTACCTGTATGAACTCTGCGGCAGAACAGGTTCTGAGGAGCTGGGGTTTTTTTCACCACGCCAGTGGCTGCTCATGCGCGACGCATGCAAACTTCTGCGCCCATTTGAGGAGATCACCAAACTGGTCAGTCGCAGCCATGGCGCCATCAGTGACATGGTACCTTATGCCTTCTTTATGGAGCGTGCATTGCATCATGTCATTGATCAAGCTGTGGAGGAGCGGGAAGATGAGGAAGTCGCAATGCTGGATGAATTCCAAGGGGGGCTACTCTATCTGAGGCAAGTCAACAACAGGAGTCTGAAGAGGAGTCAGAGGAAGATGGTGCCAGGGCGGATGAGGAGGGGCAAGAAGAGCATGCTTTAAACCTTTCTGGGACCCCTGTTGTTGTGCGTGGATGGGGAGAGGAGAATGAAGAGGACGACATTATCCTGGTTGATGAGCAGGAGCCAGGCCACCACACCGCTTCCAGTTTAGTGCAAATGGGGGCCTTCATGCTCCAGTGTTTTAATAGGGACCCCCGTATAAAAAGCATAAGGGTCAAGGACCAATACTGGGTGGCAACGTACTTAGACCCCCGGTACAAACACAAAATGGCGGAAATGATACAGCCGTCACAGAGGGCTGTCAGAATGCAGCACTTCCAGGCCTTGCTTCGAGAAATGCTGCATTCTGCTTTTGCGTGCGCTGGCAGAGGAGCAATTCCCACTCCCAGAGAATGAGTTGCGGGTACCAATCCAACAGCGCCTGCAAGAAGAGGCCGGTTTGAAGATGTGTTGGTGACTTCGGATATGAGGTCATTCTTTCAGCCGACCCATCGACAGGTGTCATCCGGATCCAGCATCAGGGAACGACTAGACCGTCAGGTGTCCAACTACATCGGATTAACGGCCGATGTGGACCCTCTGAGGAGTGATGAACCCCTGGACTACTGGGTGGGCAGGCTTGACCTCTGGCCAGAGCTTGCCCAATTTGCAATCGAACTGTTGGCTTGCCCCTCCTCCAGTGTCCTGTCCGAAAGGACGTTCAGCGCAGCAGGGGGGATCGTGACCGATAAGCGCACTCGCCTAGCTCACGACAGTGTTAACTACCTCACATTTCTAAAAATGAATGAGGCATGGATCTCGGAGGAATTCAACACATGTGACCAGTAGACCATGTATATGTCTATAAACTATTTTTTAAATCGAGCACACAGACCTTCTTTCTTCATTTGGCTCACTTCCTTGTCCAAAAAAAGCACACCTTACTATATGCCCGTACCCTCCTGTTTGAAGAGGTTGAGTTGTGTCATATTTCTACTGGGGCTGCTTATTATGAGGGGCTCCCACCATCCCTGTGCTGTGCTGACTTCCTCCTGGGGCTGCTTATTATGAGGGGCTCCCTCCATCCCTGTGCTATGCTTATTATTACGGGCTCCCACCATCCCTGTGCTGTGCTGACTTCCTCCTGGGGCTGCTTATTATGAGGGGCTCCCACCATCCCTGTGCTGTGCTGACTTCCTCCTGGGACTGCTTATTATGAGGGGCTCCCACCATCCCTGTGCTATGCTGACATCCTCCTGGGGCTGCTTATTATGAGTGGCTCCCACCATCCCTGTGTTATGCTGACATCCTCCTGGGGCTGCTTATTATGAGGGGCTCCCACCATCCCTGTGCTGTGTTGACTTCCTCCTGGGGCTGTACCTCTGCTGTGCATATTATGAGGTGCTCCCACCATCCCTGTGCTATGCTCATTATGAGGGGCTCCCACCATCCCTGTGCTATGCTCATTATGAGGGGCTCCCACCATCCCTGTGCTATGCTCATTATCAGGGGCTCCCACCATCCCTGTGCTATGCTGTCTTCCTCCTGGGGCTGCTTACGGTGCAGGTGTCAGTGCTGTATGTCACGCTGTTGATGTCAGTGCTCTCTATCACGGTGCTGCTGTCAGTGCTGTATATCACGGTGCTGGTGTTAGTGCTTTATGTCACGCTACTGATGTCAGTGCTCTCTATCATGGTGCTGGTGTCAGATGACTCTATCATGGTGCAGGTGTCATTGCTGTATGTCACGCTGCTGATGTCAGTGCTCTCTATCATGGTGCTGCTGTCAGTGCTGTATATCACGGTGCTGTTGTTAGTGCTTTATGTCATGCTGCTGATGTCAGTGCTCTCTATCATGGTGCTGTTGTCAGATGACTCTATCACGGTGCAGGTGTCATTGCTGTATGCCACGCTGCTGATGTCAGTGCTCTCTATCACGGTGCTGCTGTCAGTGCTGTATATCACGGTGCTGGTGTTAGTGCTTTATGTCACGCTGCTGATGTCAGTGCTTTCTATCACGGTGCTGTTGTCAGATCACTCTATCATGGTGCAGGTGTCATTGCTGTATGTCACGCTACTGATGTCAGTGCTCTCTATCATGGTGCTGCTGTCAGTGCTGTATATCACGGTGCTGTTGTTAGTGCTTTATGTCATGCTGCTGATGTCAGTGCTCTCTATCATGGTGCTGTTGTCAGATGACTCTATCACGGTGCAGGTGTCATTGCTGTATGTCACGCTGCTGATGTCAGTGCTCTCTATCACGGTGCTGCTGTCAGTGCTGTATATCACGGTGCTGGTGTTAGTGCTTTATGTCACGCTGCTGATGTCAGTGCTCTCTATCACGGTGCTGTTGTCAGATCACTCTATCACGGTGCAGGTGTCATTGCTGTATGTCACGCTGCTGATGACAGTGCTCTCTATCACGGTGCTGCTGTCAGTGCTGTATATCACGGTGCTGGTGTTAGTGCTTTATGTCATGCTGCTGATGTCAGTACTCTCTATCATGGTGCTGTTGTCAGATGACTCTATCATGGTGCAGGTGTCATTGCTGTATGTCACGCTGCTGATGTCAGTGCTCTCTATCACGGTGCTGCTGTCAGTGCTGTATATCACGGTGCTGGTGTTAGTGCTTTATGTCACGCTGCTGATGTCAGTGCTCTCTATCACGGTGCTGTTGTCAGATCACTCTATCATGGTGCAGGTGTCATTGCTGTATGTCACGCTGCTGATGTCAGTGCTCTCTATCATGGTGCTGCTGTCAGTGCTGTATATCACGGTGCTGGTGTTAGTGCTTTATGTCACGCTGCTGATGTCAGTGCTCTCTATCAGGGTGCTGTTGTCAGATCACTCTATCACGGTGCAGGTGTCATTGCTGTATGTCACGCTGCTGATGTCAGTGCTCTCTATCATGGTGCTGCTGTCAGTGCTGTATATCACGGTGCTGGTGTTAGTGCTTTATGTCACGCTGCTGATGTCAGTGCTCTCTATCACGGTGCTGCTGTCAGTGCTGTATATCACAGTGCTGGTGTTAGTGCTTTATGTCATGCTGCTAATGTCAGTGCTCTCTATCATGGTGCTGTTGTCAGATGACTCTATCACGGTGCAGGTGTCATTGCTGTATGTCACGCTGCTGATGTCAGTGCTCTCTATCACGGTGCTGCTGTCAGTGCTGTATATCACGGTGCTGGTGTTAGTGCTTTATGTCACGCTGCTGATGTCAGTGCTCTCTATCACGGTGCTGTTGTCAGATCACTCTATCACGGTGCAGGTGTCATTGCTGTATGTCACGCTGCTGATGTCAGTGCTCTCTATCATGGTGCTGCTGTCAGTGCTGTATATCACGGTGCTGGTGTTAGTGCTTTATGTCACGCTGCTGATGTCAGTGCTCTCTATCACGGTGCTGTTGTCAGATCACTCTATCACGGTGCAGGTGTCATTGCTGTATGTCACGCTGCTGATGTCAGTGCTCTCTGTCACAGTGCTGGTGTCAGTGCTGTATATCACGGTGCTGGTGTTAGTGCTTTATGTCACGCTGCTGATGTCAGTGCTCTCTATCACGGTGCTGTTGTCAGATCACTCTATCATGGTGCAGGTGTCATTGCTGTATGTCACGCTGCTGATGTCAGTGCTCTCTATCATGGTGCTGAAGTCAGTGCTGTATATCACGGTGCTGGTGTTAGTGCTTTATGTCACGCTGCTGATGTCAGTGCTCTCTATCATGGTGCTGTTGTCAGATCACTCTATCACGGTGCAGGTGTCATTGCTGTATGTCACGCTGCTGATGTCAGTGCTCTCTATCATGGTGCTGCTGTCAGTGCTGTATATCACAGTGCTGGTGTTAGTGCTTTATGTCACGCTGCTGATGTCAGTGCTCTCTATCACGGTGCTGTTGTCAGATCACTCTATCACGGTGCAGGTGTCATTGCTGTATGTCACGCTGCTGATGTCAGTGCTCTCTGTCACGGTGCTGGTGTCAGTGCTGTACATCACGGTGCTGGTGTTAGTGCTTTATGTCACGCTGCTGATGTCAGTGCTCTCTATCACGGTGCTGTTGTCAGATCACTCTATCATGGTGCAGGTGTCATTGCTGTATGTCACGCTGCTGATGTCAGTGCTCTCTATCATCATGCTGCTGTCAGTGCTGTATATCACGGTGCTGGTGTTAGTGCTTTACATCACGCTGCTGATGTCAGTGCTCTCTATCACGGTGCTGTTGTCAGATCACTCTATCACGGTGCAGGTGTTATTGCTGTATGTCACGCTGCTGATGTCAGTGCTCTCTATCATGGTGCTGCTGTCAGTGCTGTATATCACGGTGCTGGTGTTAGTGCTTTATGTCACGCTGCTGATGTCAGTGCTCTCTATCACGGTGCTGTTGTCAGATCACTCTATCACGGTGCAGGTGTCATTGCTGTATGTCACGCTGCTGATGTCAGTTCTCTCTGTCACGGTGCTGGTGTCAGATGGCTCTATCACAGTGCAGGTGTCATTGCTGTATGTCACGCTGCTGGTGATCATCTCCTGCACCCTCTTCTTTGCCTACCCTGGTCCCTGACCTTCCCTCTCCTCCATTGCCTTCATGCGCTCCACAGTCCTGAATTGTCAGAACAATTTCCTATGTAAAAAATGAATGCTTGTAGTTGTCGATCCCAGATTCACCTCATACATGTGTTATGTCATTGGCCATGTGGTGGGACTATGTTTGCATAGCTATTAATTATTTTGTGGCTGCAAATTTGACCTGTAGGTTTGCAAAGTTCGCCTCCCATTGAAGTCAATGGGGCCCGCCGCGAACGTTCCAGTTCGCGAACTATCGGCCGCGTTTGCGGTCCGCGTTCGCGAAACGTCCCGTCGGAAGTTCGTCCATCAATATTCATCAGAGAAAATGACTTTACCTCAGTCCTCAGCAGTCCAATTCCTGTACCTTTTGCAGAATATCAGTCTGTCCCTGATGTTTTTCTTGGAAAGAAGTGGCTTTTTTTCTGCCCTTCTTGACACCAGGCCATCCTCCAAAAGTCTTCTCCTCACGGTGCATGCAGAGGGACTCACACCTGCTTGCTACCATTCCAGAGCAAGCTCTTCGCTGGTGGTGCCTCGATCCCACAGCTGAATCTACTGTAGGAGATGGTCCTGGCACTTGCTGGACTTTCTTGGGCGCCCTGAAGCCTTCTTCACACAAATGCAGTGGAAATGTTTTTTTTCGGCTTCACAGCGGGTTCCCTACTGTACATGCACAAAATGTGCTGTGCTTTCTAACTGTGCCTTACATCCATGCACTAACTTATTGAGAGTCACCTTTTTCCCCGCAGTTCCCTGTTTGTAATACGGGGTACTTCTAAATTGCAGCACACTTGTATGTATGCATATATAATACACGTTTACATAAAATTAGTGACTTTCTGTTACATTTTAGCATGGATGTAATTTTGGAATTATATCTTTCCAAAACAATTATTTTAAATTATTAAATTAAATATTTTTTTTAAGGTCCATGATTTATATCGAATCAATTTAAGACGTGTGTTTCAATTGTTATTTTAAGTTTTATTATTATCAATTCAATTTTTATTCAATGCAACAAGATATCAAATCGGTCCATGATTTCATCTATGTGTAAAAATAGTTTTTGTTTTATTTAGTCATAAATATTCCATATATATAGAGGGCTCAGGTAAGAGATTTTTTTTGGGTGAGGTGGAATGAGTGCTAAAACCCTCATAGGATTTCACACACTGGCACCATCATTCTTAACCACCGATGACTCATCAGCTGTCAGCGGGCTTCCCCACTGACAGCTGAAATTTAAACAAAAGAATGGCAACCATGAAAAACGTCCCCCTAAAAAACAGCGTGAGGTCCCACATCGAATCTGAAAAGTTTACAAAAGTCACAAAAATTCTCGTACAACAGAATAAAAATTCAGAAGTGATGTTGTGTTATAATGCATTGGTATTGTGTTTCGAATGACAGCTGTGCTCATTAAACAAAAATCGTACGATCTGGCATCATATGAAAAAAAAATTGTGCATGTCCGATCAAAATTTTTACAGACTTTTGACGCTCATCCATTCTAAGCAAATAGTAAATTTTTTTTTTTGCAGAATTGTTTTTCACCCTGGTGCTAAATGTAAGCACATTGGAAGTCTAAGCCCTTGTACACACAGTCGGACATTCTGACAACCACATCCATCGGATAAATTCCGACGGATTTAGTCCGGAAGTGGTGTTGCATGCAGATGGTCGGACTAAGTTGTCGGAATTTTCGACCACCAAGAACGCGGTGACGAAAGCCGCGTACGACAGGACTAGAAAAGGGAAGTTCAGCACCACGTCCGGCTCCTTCTGCTCATCTCGTGTTTATCGCGTGTTAGTAGAAGTTTGGTTAGAGACGATTTGCACTTTTCAGATTTGTGCTTCAGATCGTTACTGCTCTTCAGTTTGTGCTTGTCAGTGCGTATCTGCTTATCAGTGCATGTAGTCAGTTAGCATTTGTTGGTCATTGTGGGCTATATCTTGGTATAGTATGCTTTGATTTTCATTGCTTATTGTCCATTCATTTCTGGATTTCAGTTTGTTCTTTCAGGCCTCTCTGTTTATCAGTGCTTTCTGTTGTCTGTTCTGACCAGCCGACCGTTTTGAAGCCATGTTTGCTGTACGTACTCGTCGTAGAGTTTGTGCTGTGCAGGGGCTTGGTGTTGAGCTTTTAGCTTTGATAGAAGCCCAGTCCATGAACAGGGCAAGGAGGAGTTGGTGGATCGAGAATTGGTTGCTCCAGCGTGACCAGTTCTCGCACATGCCTTTGCTTCGTGAGATCCGGGACAATAATCCTGATGATTACAGGAATTATGTCCAGATGATGGAACCTGTTTTTCGCCATCTGCTGGCTTTGCTGTCCCCTTATATCAGCAGGCAGGATACCTGCATGCGGCAAGCCATCACTCCAGAGCAGAGGCTCAGCGCCACGTTGCGCTACTTGGAGACAGGGAGAAGTCTTCAGGACCTCAATTTCTCGACAGGCATCTCCCCCCAGGCTCTTGGGATCATTATTCCAGAGACCTGTTCTGCCATCATACAGGTCCTGCAGAAGGACTATATTAAGGTAAGTTTTCTCCTTTAACATCACATTCTATGTATTTAATATTTGCTAATGTATTAGATTTCTTTCCTCATTCCCTAATTACCATGATTGCAATGTGCTGTAATTGATATGCTGTGTCCCTTTGTCCTCATGCATGCTGGAAGCTTTTCAAGTTCCTTTTTTGTCCTTCATGCATATTTACCTTCACCAACTTCCCCAGCATGCTCTTCTGGTGCCATAAACCTATAGTATTGCTTTCCCCTAAACACCCCCTAAAATGTGTACAAATGTTATGTGTGTGCTTAAATTCATGCAGAGTGACAGAGTTTTTTTTTTTGGTGGGCCAAACTCATTAGATACCCCCCTCCCCCCAACTGCTAGGTCAGCTGATAGCAATCCTCTATCTGCTGACTTTGCCAAACCCAATACACACTATACCTACCTTTTTTTTTGGTAAGATTTATGGATGAATTCACCAAAGCATGTAGTACAAGGGCCTGCCTCAATACTTTCAAATGCTACAGTTTCAAGTATTTTTTCTCCTATTATTATCTTGATAGGTAATAGCAGAATTTCAAAATGTGCTTCCATTTGTTCCTTTTTTGTATTATGACACTTCTTACCTGTCCAGTGAGCTGCCAATAGTGTAAGTAAGGAGGGGCTTGCCAAAGTATCACACATTATTTATGCATTCAGCTCTCAATGAAGTGGAGAGGGTTACCTGTCCAAAACACCCCCCCTATTTTTTTTGTAATGGGCCATCAGATGGGGGGGGGAGTGGGGGGTGAGGAATCTGATAAGGGGACCTTATACTTTAGGCTTTAAATACTCATTTCCAAAAATGTAATACTGATATTGGCCAAAAATGTTTGTGTCTAATCTGCTTGCAATGTTGATGTGCAAAATGACAATTTTTTTTTCTTGTTTGACTCTACAGTTTCCTTCAACGCCACAGGAATGGCAGACTGTGGCCTCCCACTTTGCCAGCCATTGGGACTTTCCCAATTGTGGAGGTGCAATTGATGAGAAACACGTCCACATAATATAACCCCCCAACTCGGGGTCCTGCTATTATAATTACAAGGGGTATAATAGTATCGTGATGTTGGCGGTGGTGTCAGTGACGTATGACTTCCTGTATGTGGATGTGGGGAAAAAAACGGCCGTATGTCGGATGGTGGAGTGTTCGCACGGACAGAGTTCTACTGGTCTCTCCAAAGTGGCAGTCTGGGCTTGCCACCTCCAGAGGAGAATGTAGAAGGACTCCCCTTTGTTTTCGTTGCAGATGAGGCATTTGCTCTGGCAAACCACCTGATGCGGCCGTTCCCGATGAGGACCCTCACCCCGGATCAGAGGATCTTTAATGTGCGGCTGGCCAGAGCCAGAAGAGTAGTGGAGAACATTTTTGGGATAATGGCTAGCCGGTTCCACCTATTTTTGACTCCTATACGCATGGCGGAATATAAACTAAATCATATTGTGCTTGCCTGCTCCGTTCTGCACAATTTTTTGAAAAAACATTCAGTAAACTATGTGGCCTCAATTGGCCCTGATGCAGACTTGATGGAAAATGTGAACCTCACGGCCCTTGAAGCTGCTCGTCCTGGCTTGCCCCCCAAAAGCGCCCATGAGGTCTGATTCAGATATGTGGAGTACTTTGTGGGTAGGGGGCCATTGATATGCCAGACAATGTCTGAGAGGCATTTTTTTAATACATTTTTCTTTGAAACTCCAATAATCTTTGTTTTCATTTACTGCTTGGCTTTGTTTTAGGTGTCTCCTAGGTTTTTTTTGTGTTTTTTTGGGCCTTTTTCTACAACAGCGCAAACCCAAGTTCAGAGTGAGATGAGGTGACAGTCTCTTCTTCAGATAATCTTATTATGTTGTGGGTCTGCTACACACACACTTTGTTTTTGTTGATAATGTATGTAGTGCATTACTGACAAAAATATTGCTAATTTTCAGCACCATGGCAGAAATATGTGGGGTCATGAAAATGGCGTGAATGGGGAAATTTTAACATCACTTTGGGTGTTATTTACTAAAGGCAAATCCACTATGCACTACAAGTGCACTGCAAAAATGCACCGGAAACTGCACTTGGAGTGCAAAGTGGATTTGCCTTTAGTAAATAACACCCATTGCCACAGAAAACAACAACTTTACTACAAATACTGCTTTTGTGCATTTAAAAAGGAAGCCACACATTGTTGATAATTTAACTTTTTACTCAAAGCACATTCACATGTGCATTTAGAAAAGGGTTTTACAACAAACCAACATATTTGGTGTATATAAAACATTATTTTGGGTAACATTTTTCAAACTTGCCATTTTTGTGTAAACAGGCATGTATCAAAGCATAACATACAGAACACAGGAACTTACAAAGTTCAACTTTGAAAAGTGAAGACAATATCAGACATGAGTATGTACAAACTGTGCTGATATTGCCTTCATCAGATGGGGTGTCACCCCTGGAAAAGCCAAATTTGGAAGATGCACACAAATTGAGAATCAAAAAGTGGCCAGTTTCCTCCTGATCCCATGTCAACATGTGCTATCTCCCATCACGGGGTATCAATGTACGTGTTTGGAGGTGCAACCCCTTCACCTCAGCCACTTTAGTAGCAAGGAAGGGGTTGCACGCACAAAACACAAACATTGATCCCCCATGATGGGAGATAGCACATGTTGACACACTGTGTGCATCTTCCAATTTGGCTTTTCTAAAAATATAAAAATGTTTTTTAAAATTTAAAATGGATGCTAGCTAGTTTTGGGTGTTTCAGACTCTCCCTAAAACATCAATGATGTTCTTCATTTTTTATGTTGAACATCATTGATGTTTTTCTGTATATTCTCTAAATTGTGATTGCACCCCATTATCTCCCCAATGAGGATCTGAGAACTTTCACTGGTAAAATGCTATTCTTCTTCCAAAACATCCACATCACCTAAAAAAAAATCAAAAAAAAAATCGCACCATTTATTATAAATATGCAGGCATACATTGATTAGCTTACCTGAAGCTGTAGTCTCTGACACTCACCTGTTGTGGTGCCAATTTCGCCAATTTCGTCAATCTCTCCTTCCTCCACTGCTTGTACTTTTGGTATTTCCCCTTCTTTGGGAGGTGTGGGGTCCCTGGTGTCCTCAGACATCCTGAGTCTTCTCTCCCCTATGACAATGTAAAAAAGGAATACTTAGCATACAGAGGGCAGAAATAGGAATATGAAACATTGCTTGGAAGTCTCGTACAATTGTGTTTTTTGGCAAAGTTCAAAGGTGAAAACATTATTTTTGAAACTATCTAAAGCTGGAATACTTACCTGTTGTGTGAACAAATGTAGTCAAGTGCAAGTTGGCAAAACATCATTTTTGCAGTGGGCTAACGAACGATGTTAATTACGAACGATTGAACCCATGAGCATGAAAGTGGCCATTTTAAACTGTACAACATTAAATCAAAGCACATGGAGCAGTATGCAAGCAATAATAATAATATGAACACAAGACAACTACTTACTTTTTTGAAGAACACTCTTGATCCTTCTGTACTGATCGTGCTCCCACAGTTTCAGGTCTGACCAGCGTTTTCTCAGTTGATCCTTGGATCGTCGTACCCCAAAATTCTTCTGAAGACTCTTCACAACTTTAGTCATGATCTTGGCCTTTCTGACATTTGGGTTTGGGTAAGGTCCATACTTCCCATCATAGTCGTTCCTCTTCAATATATCAACCATCTCCAACATCTCTCCAAAAGACATATTTGAGGCCTTAAATCTTCTCCTTCAGGACGTTTCAGGCTTCAGGCTTTCCTCATCCTCCTCCTCGTTAGTGGAATTATTAGTGCGCACCTACTGTGTCTCCGCCATGTGCTCTTCCCACTGCGCGGAAAGAGAAGGGGCGGGGAATAGTCTAAAAAGAACGTCAGGGGCGGGCGGAGTTTCACGCATGCGCACTGTATATAAAACGCAAAACGTTTTATACGTATGTATGATCTGTGAGCAGGTGGAACCCAGACCACCACTCTACTGTCTTCCTTCAAGGCTTCCTTCCCCCCCAGCTGAGGCCTCCAATGTCCAACCTGGGCCTTCCAGGCAGCAACATGTGGAGGGGCCCAGCTTGAGACAGGTATAGCATTGTTGAACATATTTCTTGTCGTACATTTAATGATGTTAACTAGATGTTATTATTGATTAGTAAGTTGTGATTTAACAAAGTGGTTTACATCTCAATAGACAGTAGTGACCAAAAATGATTGGGACAAGACTGAAAAATCCTGGGCTCAGAATGATAGTCTGTTCTATTTGGTAACATTCAATTTGCAACAGTCATGAGCACAAAAAAAATAAAACTATGTCCCATTTTCATACACAGGAAGACCTCAGCCAGGAGGAGTGGCAAGTGGCAGCCGGGAGATCGACCATCGCCCTCCTTCTTCTGCCACAACTACAAGAGCCGTGCCACAGTCTGGAAGGAAGCCTGCAGGGAAGTGCCTAAGGAAGACCAGAGAGTGATGGCCTGGGCTCAGTCTGGTCTGACAGAAGATGCAGCCTCTTGTAGGACCACAGCCTGGGGACATAGGTGGCATCTGATCTTCCTGATCTCTTGGACTTCTGGACCAGACTGCTCTCCCTGAGATATATACTCCTCAGGCCACCAATTTTGCATTTTCAAATTATTTCATGTCTGCCCTGGGGGCCAAAGGCTTCGCCAAATTAACCAGTTTCTCCAGCGTTGCCTTCCTGTTTATTTGTTTGACACCTAAATAAAGGTTTTTTTGGTTCAAGAAATACTTGTGTATGTGTTTTACTTCAAAAAGGACAGTTTATTTGTGAGTAGGCAGGTACA
Source organism: Lithobates pipiens (assembly GCF_037356315.1). Taxonomy (NCBI): domain Eukaryota; kingdom Metazoa; phylum Chordata; class Amphibia; order Anura; family Ranidae; genus Lithobates; species Lithobates pipiens. The sequence goes on along the minus strand of NW_027507884.1, from coordinate 234,160 downwards.
TTTCAAAAATACAAAGTAAAATTAATAACAAGGGGCACCAACACCAAACAACCTCCTCTAGATTAAAAAAGAAAACAATAAAATAAAAATATAATAATGGTGTTGTAGTAAGTTGACACACAAAACACACCAACAAAAATTGCGAAGATGAGCAAACTGTCAAAAAAGGAGATCTTGATTAAAAAAACCAACCACAAAATTTAAATCCAAAAAAAAAATGATTGGGGAGATGTGAAAAATTAAAATATTGTATTCATGAAATGAGGAAAAAGAATAAAGAAATAAGTCTGGGAGAAGTGTGTGTGAATATGAGCAGCAAAACAACTTCATTCTTATAGCATTGTAAAGAAAAAGAGAATGCGCTGCATTAAAGAATTTTTAACACTGCAGTGTGACGAATGTGCTTCCTTCTCAGAATTTATTCTGAGCATGCGTGGCACCTTGTCCGTCGGACTAGGCTACACACGATCGGAACTGACGTGCATCAGATCATGTTGTCGGAAAATTTTATAGCCAAGCTCTCCAACTTTGTCTGTCGGATATTCCGACGGAAACAGTCCGATGGAGCCCACACACACATTATCCGACAACACGGTCCGATTGGATATTTTCTGTCGGAATATCCGACCGCGTGTACAAGGGCTTAGAAGGTGACAACATGACCATGAAGTGTAACACGAGTCTCAATCCGCCCAGACAGAGGACAGAACTGCAGTTTGCTTTGTACAGAGATGGACGAAATGTTCAGAAATTCAATTTATCTGATCAATATGGAGTCCAATTTTCTCGGCTGGAAGATTCTGGGAATTATTCCTGTGAAGTGAGATCTGCATCCAACATTTCTAAGAAGAGTGAGGATGTCTTTGTCCAGATAAGAGGTAAATTGTTTCACAGTTATGAAGAAAGTTGCCCTACTGACCGTATTTATCGGCGTATAACACGCACTTTTTCCCCTTAAAATCGTGGGAAAATCGTGGGTGCGTGTTATACGCCGATCCCCCCGTCGATCTGCGCTCTGTGGAGCGCCGACGACATTTACCGAGCTGAGCCGAGTGTACTGTGTACTCGGCTCCGCTCTCAGTCACGCCCAGTCCCGCCTCCTAGCCTTTACATCCCGCCATTGGCCCGGTGTTGTGTCCATCACAGGAGCCAGGACAAGGGGCGAGACGGGGGCGTTACTGCGAGCAGAGCCGAGTGTACTGTGTACTCGGCTCCGCTCTCAGTCACGCCCAGTCCTGCCTCCTAGCCTTTACATCCCGCCATTGGCCCGGTGTTGTGTCCATCACAGGAGCCAGGACAAGGGGCGAGACGGGGGCGTTACTGCGAGCAGAGCCGAGTAGCGGAGTACCCTCGGCTCAGCTCGGCTCGGCTCGGTCTATGTCGGCGGCGGGAGGAGCCGAAGATCTCGACGGCGGCGGCGGGAGGAGCCAAAGATCTCGACGGCGGCGGCGGGAGGAGCCGAAGATCGCAGCGGGAGGAGCCGAAGATGGCAGCGGTAAATTTAAAACTAACCATACTGCAATTTTGTGGAAGTCTGCAGGGGGACAGTGTAGGGCTGCAGGGGGACAGTGTAGGGCTGCAGGGGAACAGTGTAGGGCTGCAGGATAACAGTGTAGGGCTGCAGGAGAACAGTGTAGGGCTGCAGGGGGACAGTGGAAGGCTACATTGATGGGCATTTAAAATGTAAGGTTTTTTCCTTAAACTTGCCTCCTAAAAGTTTTTTTCCTTAAATTTCCCTCCTAAACTTGGGGTGCGTGTTATACGCCGGCACGTGTTATACGCCGATAAATACGGTAGGTATGTACAGCCAGTGCCTGGCCAAGGTCACCCAGGCAAAGATAGCAAACTGCACCCCCCTCCCACCCTGAGCATCACTGATGTCATTCGGACAGCTAGAGAATGGAGCACCAACCAGCTCCCAGCATCACCTTCCTCCTCATAGAAAAAAACTATGCCCAGGGCAGGCGCCCCTCTTGCCCCCTCCGTTGTCCCAGCCCTGTGTACATTTACTGATATGTAGTGTAGGTTCTCATGAGCTAACACAGTTATTATTTTACTTTTGCAGGGAAGAGCAGCAAACATGAAACTCCAATAATCATTGTGACTCTTCTGGTCTTGCTCTTGGTTGCCACTTTTCTGCTCTTCAAGTACAGACACAAGCTGCACCGGCCAACCCCTGGGTGTACACGAAGAGGACAGCAACCGGAGCCTCAAATTTCTCCAACATGTATGACCATTATCAATATATTCAAGCAGTACTGAAGACTAGGATGTAGTAAGAATATGGTAGAAACAGCCCAAAGGCAGCTTCTTTAATATACAGTTGTGCTTGTAAGTTTACATACCCTGGCAGAATTTATGATTTCTTGGCGATTTTTCAGAGAATATGAATGATATCACAAAAACATTTTTTTAACTCATGGTTAGTGTTTGGCTGAAGCCATTTATTACCAATCAACTGTGTTTACTGTTTTTTAAATCATAATTACAACAGAAACTAGCCAAATGACCCATATCAAAAGTTTACATACCCTGGTGATTTTGGCCTGATAACATGCACAGAAGTTGAAACAAAGGGGTTTGAATGGCTATTAAAGGTAACCATCCTCCCTTGTGATCTGTTTGCTTGTAATTAGTGTGTGTGTATAAAAGGTCAATGAGTTTCTGGACTCCTGACAGACCCTTGCATCTTTCATCCAGTGCTGCACTGATCGACGTTTCTGGATTCTGAGTCATGGGGATAGCAAATTGATTGTCAAAGGATCTGTGGGAAAAGGTAGTTGAACTGTATAAAACAGGAAAGGGTTATAATAAGACATCCAAGGAATTGGGAATGCCAATCAGCAGTGTTCAAACTCTAATCAAGAAGTGGAAAATGATTGGTTCTGTTGAAACCAAACCACGGTCAGGTAGACCAACTAAACTTTCAGCCACAACTGCCAGGAAAATTGTTCGGGATGCAAAAAAAAACATGAATAACTTCAGGTGAAATACAGGACTCTCTGAAAACATGTGGTGTGGTTGATTTAAGGAGACACTTGAAGAAAGATGGGCTGCATGGCCGAGTAGCTAGAAGAAAGCCATTACTACGCAAATGTCACAAAGTATCCCACTTACAATACCCCAAACAGCTGTGAACAAGGCTTGTCACCAAAACTAGTCTGCTGCTGACTGTACTCACTGTGAAGGCTGGAAAATAAATACGCTTGATGTTATGGAGTTGCCGGCTGCTTTTATTCGATGACATCACATTACTTCGCAAATGTCACAAAGTATCCCACTTACAATACGTCAAACAGAACAGAGACAAACCTCAAACCTTCTGGTACAGTCATTCGGAGTGATGAGACCAAAATTGAGGTTTTTGGCCACAACCATAAACGCTACGTTTGGAGAGGAGTCAACAAGGCCTATGATGAAAGGTACGGAGGTGGATCGCTGATGTTTTGGGGATGTGTGAGCTACAAAGGTACAGGAAATTTGGTCAAAATTTTTGGCAAGATGAATGCAGTATGTTATCAAAAAATACTGGAGGAACATTTGCATTCATCAGCCAGGAAACGCATGGGACGTACTTGGACATTCCAACATGACAATAATCCAAAACACAGTCAACCTGTCATTGGCTACAGCAGAATATAGTGAAGGTTCTGGAGTGGCCACCTCAATGTCATTGAGCCACTCTGGGGAGATCTCAAACGTGCCGTTCATGTAAGACAGCCCAAGAATTTACAGGAACAGGAGGCTTTTTGCCAAGAGAAGTGGGCAGCTTTACCATCTGAGAAGATAAAGAGCCTCATCCACAAATACCACAGAAGACTTCAAACTGTCATTGATGTTAAAGAGGACAATACACGGTATTAAAAACTGGGGTATGTAAACTTTTGATCAGGGTAATTTGGGTAGTTTCTGTTGTCATTACGATTTAAAAAGAGTAAACACAGTTGATTGATAATAAATAGCTTCAGCCAAACAATAACCACAAGTGAAAGAAAAGTTTGTGTGTTATCATTCATATTCTCTGAAAAATGGCCAAGAAATCATAAATTCTCCCAAGGTATGTAAACTTATGAGCACAATTGTACATGACTTAAAGTTGAAATTTATTCTTTTTATATTTTGCCTTCACTGGTTCCTTATTTCCCTCCATATCAACATGCTAATGAAATTTCAGATCAGATCAGATCATGGCTGATTGATATACAGTATATATATATATATATATATATATATATATATATATATATATATACACACTATATTGTCAAAAGTATTGGAACGCCTGCCTTTACACACACATGAACTTTAGTGGCATCCCAGTCTTACTCCGTAGGGTTCAATATTGAGTTGGCCCATCCTTTGCAGCTATAAAACTTCAACTCTTTTGGAAAGACTGTCCACAAGGTTTAGGAGTGTGTCTATGGGAATGTTTGACCATTCTTCCAGAAGAGCATTTGTGAGGTCAGGCGGTGATGTTAGACGAGAAGGCCTGGCTTGTAGTCTCTGCTCTAATTCATCTCAAAGGTGTTCTATCAGGTTGAGGTCAGGCTCTGTAGAGGCCAGTCATGTTCCTCCACCCCAAACTCGCTCATCCATTTCTTTATGGACCTTGCTTTGTGCACTGGTGTGCAGTCATGTTGGAACAGGAAGGGGTCATCCCCAAACTGTTCCCACAAAGTTGGGAGCATGAAATTGTCCAAAATATCTTGGCATGCTGACGCCTTAAGAGTTCCCTTCTATGGAACTAATGGGCCAAGCCCAACCCTTGAAAAACAACCCCACACCATAATCCCCCCATTCACCAAATGATTTGGACCTGTGCACAAAGCAAGGTCCATAAAGACATGGATGAGCGAGTTTGAGGTGGAGGAACTTGACTGGCCTGCACAGAGTCCTCAATCCCATAGAACACCTTTGGGATGAATTAGAGCGGAGACTGTGAGCCAGGCCTTCTCAACCAACATCAGTGCCTGACCTCACAAATGGGCTTCTGGAAGAATGGTCAAACATTCTCATAGACACACTCCTAAACCTTGTGGACGGCCTTCCCAGAAGAGTTGAAGCTGTTACAGCTGCAAAGGATTGACCAATTCAATATTGAACCCTACGGACTAAGACTGGGAACCCTATGGACTAAGACTGGGATTAAAGTTCATGTGTAAAGGCAGCCATCCCAATACTTTTGGTAATATAGTGTGTGTATATATATATATATATATATATATATATATATATATATTTATACTATATTACCAATACTGTATATACTGTATATTTATGTACTGAATACACACCTTTTGGCTGGTCTGTTGATGTCACAAGTTTCTTTCACTTCTCCTCCAGCATGCTTTCTGCTGGACTGTATAGCACATATGTGCAGTAGTACTCTGGGCTCACAGGAAGTAGGTTGAATAATGCTGGCCATAATTCAGTCTGGAGACTGAGGACACCATGGAGAACTGATAGTGAATATTTTTGAAGGTGATGTTTTCATGTTTTACTTTTGCTAGGCTATAGTTTTTATTTAATTATTTATTTGATACAATTCTGCTTTAAATCTCGCATTGTGCAAACAAAATACAGACAAATGTGTTATTATCATGTCTCTCTGTCTCAGATGCTGCCAGAGAGTCAGCCGATGACACTGAAGTCACTTACACCGACCCTGTTCTGTATCGTGGACCACAAGGTAATGTTCTTGTCTATGTTCTTGTCTACTGCTTGTAAGCTCCATTTATATGACTAAAACCTCAGACTGAGCCATCCAGTGAGGGAGGTGGTCCGTGTTCTGACTCATTCACCTATGTATGCAGATCTTAGCTTCAGCTACTGATCCCTGTAGACACAGGCCTTTAACAACTTATAGCTCCATCTAGGGGCAGGATAGCAAACTACTATACATGCAATCCATTTTTGAGATGAATGCATCAATTGTAACATGGAACATGTCTTGTGAATTTTACAAACAATTCATTTTATTGATATAAAATAAATAATTTTATCAATTTTATGTCAATTTGCACCTTTAAAGTCCCCATTTTTCTGTTTAACTAAGTTAAAAAAAAGATTTTTAAAATGGGACTTTTTTTTGTTTAGGCCCAACTATATTAAAATAAATAAGTGTATAATGTACAACACTATTATACAATTCCTTAAAAACTCCCATGTTTTGCCCTCCCTGTGGCTGCATGCCCTGTGTCAGCCAAATCAAATATTTTTGTATTTATTTGGAATGGCGACAAACTACGGTACCTAAAAATCTTCATAGGGGGGCGTGGCCTGGCCGAGCACCGAGATGGACGCGTGAGAGAACCGCTCCTACAGCTGACTCTCTTTCTTCAGCTTTCTCGGCGAGATCCAGTAGTGATTACCGGCCAAAGAGATGGGGACAGCATCCCGCAACACCTCGACATCTAGATCCCGGTCGCCTAGGGGACATTCGGGTGGAAACACTCATAATATCCCCGAAATGTTCCGTTCTCAGAGAGGCAACATGGCGCCTTCCCGCCAAACACACCACCAACCTTCTACACCGCCACGATCGGATGCCATCCTGGTTTCTCAGGAGTCCTCCCAAGTACCCAATACAAACCGAGAATCATCCCCACAGCAACCGGTCAGTATCCAAGATCTGAGATGTATAGCGGCCGACATAAAGGACACGCTATCAGCCGCCATTGCGGACCTTCGAGTCGACATACACGCGCTCGCAGACAGAGTTCTTGAGGTAGAAAAAACTTCCGCGCAACATGATAATGTACTGCGTAAAGCCACCAGAAAGATTGATCATCACACAATCCAACTGCGGGAGACACAAAGATGCATCGAAGACCTTGATAATCGCGGCCGCCGCCATAACATTCGGATTAGAGGGTTACCGGAAAGCATCGAACCGGACGTTTTGGAGCAGGAGGTAACGACTCTCTTCAACTCGCTGTTGAACCGGCCTAGAGATACTTGTATAGACATGGAGAGAATCCACAGGGCCTTATGCCCCAAAGGAAAGGAGACTGACCCCCCTAGAGATATCATCTGCTGTATTGTGGACTATAGGCTTAAGGAGGAGATCTTACGACAAGCAAGGAGCCAACAACAGCTTCTACACGGAGGTGTAGATATCCAAATATTTCAAGATTTGTTGGCCATCACATTACAAAACCGCAGAGACTTGAAACCTTTACTGGAAGTTTTGCGCACCCATGGCATACAATACCGTTGGAAATTTCCCTTTGGTCTCTCTGCCACACATAGGGGTAAATCTGCACTTCTACGATTACCCGAAGACTTACGACACTTCTGCCGATCACTGGACATTCCGCTGGTGGACGTACCAAATTGGTACGCAGACTTCCACACCTATTCGTCGAGGCGTTCATCTCCGCCATCCGAAGAACGAATGAAAGTACAAGAACAACGACCCCGTAGGAGACAGTCTTCGTCTGGACACAGAACTCGCTCTTCTCGTCACAGGGATAGCCGTGGTTTTAGTCCTGAAGAGTCCCAGCGCTCCCGTAGGGCTCGCAGAGATTACTGAGCGGGAAGTCGGCGACACTGACTCCTCCATTCGGAGTGGGGATCTCCTCTCTCCACTCTGTGCTTTTGACCTAAGCTTTTAGTGGCTGCATAGTTGCATAAGCTCGCCCCGTTCGTCTAAGGCTGATATCTCCAACTTCATTCGATATGTTTGATCACCGCCCTTATACTGGCCGAAAGAAGGCAACAAATTCCACTCGACCATGAGAACTGAACACACGACGTGGCTGTCCGTTTGACGCACAACACAGGCACTCGACTGTGGGTGTCTCTCATTCCTAAAGAATCCTACTCTCATTTTTGTGACTTACACCCAGAACATTTTCCTTTGACCACACGGTAGATGATCCGCACACTGTAATGGCCCTCGGATGCCCGGAATGTATCGCTCTGAATCATCGAGATGAGACCTCGTGAATTGGAGAGACTTACCTGACGCCTCACTCCTGAGCAGCTCAGGGCGTTGGCAGCACCTGATCTACGGCATGAGTAACTCTGCTCAAGTCTACCGTGTCTCACACAGTTTGTTGATACGTTTAGCAACCTGATAGAGTTGGTATCCTTTCGCTGCTTAACCCCTTTGTTTCTCCATAACTATAAATTTGTAGTTTGGCCATTAGTTGATACCTCACCAACTTGGGGTTTCTCTCTGTTTGAGAAATGACTATGAGTGAGGTATCTCAACGCGAGTATCGCAAAGATCTTAATCTTGATTGGTGATGCCAACTGGTTACCTCAAGAACCATCCCTGTCAGGCCCATCTTGGTGGGAGTATCTGGTCGCATCAGCATGTTCAGAATGTGATCTAGAGCTTACATAAATGTTTGTTCCATTTGAATGTTAATTTAACATAGTTCGCAACAGTGTCTCTACTGGGTCATTGACCCCTCTGAAGGTTTAAATTTAAGACTACTGTTTTTAGATTGGGCGGATGGGTCTAGGCGTCGGAGATAGAGGTTCATTGTAAAGAAACGCCATGACAAGGAATGCACTTCATATGTGGATTCGGCGACTAACCGAATGTCTGGCTTCTATGCTATTAGTATGCAGCGAAGCGGTTCTCCCTTTTATGCGCAATTGGACCTCTCTTGTCTCCTATACCTACCCTCATCACCACCGGTATATGTGTTTATAAATGAACATGGGGCTACTCTAACCACGGTTTTTACAGAGTGCATAGTCTTTAGGTGGATTCGTGCATATGCCGGCACGATTCGCACCTTGTGTAGGGAAGCCCGGTATTACACTTATGTTTCATAATCTCCCCATAAGTAGATAACGTTCGAGAGTTCAGCGGTAGTTTCGCTGATTTTGAGATTATTGTATTGGTGTTAGGCCCTGGTCGACCCCCCAACGTTGTCGTGGGTGGATCCATGTCGTTATTTACGGATACGGATCCGACACACGTCACCGTACTCTCCTGGCCTGTACTGACGTAGTATAGGTCAGAGTAATATCCTTTATCATTGCATCTTGCCACACAGTCCTGGTTTCTCTTTACTTTCTGAATTTCATTACACCTCACGGTGTGTCCATTCACACTTGTCTTACAGTTTAACCTTAACGATTGGCGTCCTAATATCTAAACAGTAACATGGCCTCTCAAGCCCACAATCCAAGTACTCCTACGGGAACGGTGTCCCTAGTCCGAGATCTACAAATTCATTTTACATCACTTAATGTTCGAGGACTAAATACCCCACAAAAACGGTCACAATTACTATATACCCTTAAAAAACACAAACAGCATATTGTATTCCTACAAGAGACTCATTTTCGTACGAACAACATCCCTAAACTGTATGACCGACACTATCCCACGTATTATCACACTTCTAAACATTGCCCACTGAAAGTAACTGACACCAAACAAGATACACAGGGCAGATATCTGTTCCTTAAAGGCACTATCCACAATAGGCAGATTACATTAGTGAATATATATGCCCCGAACAAGAGTCAAGTCGCGTTCTTTCGAGAGACACTTCATACCCTCACTGAATTCCAAGCAGGTATGTGTCAGTACTAGAATCCCTTTAGGACCCAGCACAACTCACCTGACACAGCCTGTGTCTGGGAAACAACAGTGATTGGCCAGCTCACGTTTAAATCACCTGTATCAGCATTCAGTCAGCGCTCGTGTTAGAGTTCACTTGTGTTTGATCCAGCTGATACTTGCTCTGTGACTTTCTTGTTTGACCCGGCTTGTTTGACCTTCCTTGCTTGCTTCTGATTCTGTACCGTTTGGATTCTGATCTACCTGTGTATGACCCAGCTTGCCTAGACTACGCTTTGCCTGATTCTACTAGTACCCACATCTGCAGCAGTGAACCACAAGGTCCAGCAATCATCTATCCTCATCTACAACAGTGAACTACAAGGTCCAGCACTCATCTACCCTCATCTACAGCAGTGAACTACAAGGTCCAGCAATCACCTACCTTCGTCTGCAGCGGTGTACTACAAGTCCCAGCTGACCTGCTCTGCTTAGACCTGCTCATGGTATGTGCTTTGAACTCTTTGTATAATCAGCACACCTGAACTGTTACTTGTTATCTGCACCTAGCCTGACATTAACACGAGCCAATACATAAAGGGAAACCTATCATGAATCCTGAACAGGCTCCGTTGTTTACACAAGAACTTTGCCGTTTATCGCATCAAGTTCAGGAAATGGCCACAGAGCTCACCAAGGTGCAATCTCCTTCTACTACCACCATTACTAAAACTCCATCTGAACCAAAAATTCCTTTGCCCGACCGGTTTTCTGGTGACCGTAAAGCGTTTTGCAACTTTAAAAACAGCTGCAAATTATATTTCAAGTTGAGGCCATCCTCGTCTGGCCCTGAAACTCAGAGGGTTCAAATCATTATCTCTCTACTACAGGGTGACCCCCAGGCTTGGGCCTTTAACCTGGAACCTAACCATCCAGCCTTACTAACAGTAGATGCCTTCTTTGAAGCCCTTGGGTTGCTATATGATGATCCAGATCGTGCTGCTACTGCAGAATCGACCCTGCGTAACTTAAAACAAGGAACTACCACAGCTGAAATGTATTGCTCAGAGTTTCGCAGGTGGGCCCCGGAATCTGGCTGGAATGATGCAGCTCTCCGCAGCCAGTTTAGAATTGGCCTTTCAGATGCGATTAAAGACGCTCTGGTCAACTTCTCCTATCCAGCCTCACTGGAGGAGGCTATGTGTCTAGCTATTAGAATTGACCGCCGCCAGCGAGAGAGGAGGCGAGAACAAACGATGGCTGTGGCAAACTGTATACCTTCCTTACCACCTGATTATTCCATCTCCAGTGCCAAATCTGAGGAAGAACCTATGCAGTTAGGCTCCACCCGGTTATCGGCCCAGGAACACAAACGCAGGCGTAATATGGGACTCTGCTTATACTGTGGCCTCAAGGGTCATATGCTCCGTTCGTGCCCTACACGTCCGGGAAACGCCAGGACCTAGGTGATTGCGGGGAGGTCACCTTAGGTCTACTCTCATCTCCCCAGGGGGACAATCGTATACTTTTACCCGCTGTCATTCACTTTGGGACAGGGGCTCATGAACTGCTGGCCTTGGTGGATTCTGGAGCAGCTGAGAATTTTATTGATAAAACTCTGATCACCTCTTTGTCCCTGGAAACTCATGCTCTAGATTGTCCAGTCCGCCTGATCTCTGTGGATAATCGGCCTCTCTCACAAGACCTAGTGCTCCAATCCACCAACCCTTTCCAGTTACAATTAGGGGCTTTGCATTGGGAGAAGATTTCTTGTCTTGTCATTGACTCTCCATCCACTCCTTTGATCCTAGGCCTTCCTTGGCTTCAGAAGCACAATCCTGTAATTGACTGGCCAACAAGAGATATTCTGGCTTGGTCCAATCAGTGTAAAAAGAGCTGCATCCAGCACCCTGTTCGACTTGATACCTGTCAAGTGGGAATAGAACAGATTCCACTTTCTTATAAGGACTTTCGGGATGTGTTTTCTAAAGGAATTGCTGACACTTTACCTCCTCATCGCAGTTATGATTGTCCCATTGACCTCTTGCCTGACACTACACCTCCTCGAGGGAGAGTCTTTCCACTGTCTGAACCAGAGAATCTTGCTTTGCAAGAATACATCCAGGAAAACCTAGCTAAGGGTTTCATCCGTCCCTCCACTTCTCCCGCAGGAGCAGGATGCTTCTTTGTCCCGAAGAAGGATGGAGGACTGCGACTTTGTGTTGATTACAGAGGCCTAAATAAAATAACCATTCCCAATCGGTATCCTCTCCCTCTCATCACAGAGTTGTTCTCTCAAATCCAGGGAGCCAAAATCTTCTCCAAACTGGATTTAAGGGGAGCCTATAATCTGGTGCGAATCCGTGCAGGCGATGAATGGAAGACGGCCTTTAACACCAAGGATGGTCATTATGAATGTCTTGTCATGCCTTTCGGCCTCAGGAATGCACCAGCCGTCTTTCAGAACTTCATGAATGACATTTTCCGTGACATGATGGGTCGCTTCATGCTTGTTTATTTAGACGATATTTTGATTTACTCTCCCAATCTTGAAACACATCAGAAGCATGTCTGCTCGGTATTAGCCCGACTAAAGACTCACTCCCTTTTTGTAAAGCCTGAAAAATGTCTTTTCCATGTTAAACAAGTACCTTTCCTGGGTTATCTAATTTCGGACACAGGCCTCACCATGGACCCAGCCAAGGTTCAAGCCATTCTAGACTGGGCACCACCTTCAGACCTGAAGGCAGTTCAACGCTTCCTGGGCTTTGCAAATTTCTATCGAAAATTCATTAAGAACTTTGCCACCATTGCACATCCCATCACCTCTCTCACCAGGAAGACTCCTAGTACATTTAAATGGACTACTGAAGCCCAGGCAGCCTTCACCCAGTTAAAGAAAGCCTTTACCTCTGCACCAATTCTACGCCATCCTGTTCCTGAGCTACCTTTTATTGTAGAGGTAGATGCATCTGAAGTAGGAGTGGGGGCGCTTTTGTCACAAAAAGATCCTGTAAGTGCTGCCATCCACCCTTGTGCCTTCTTGTCCCGTAAATATTCCCCAGCAGAACGCAATTACGATATAGGCAACAGAGAACTTTTAGCCATAAAGCTAGCTTTAGAGGAATGGAGACATTGGCTGGAGGGAGCTCGCTATCCATTCATAGTTCTGACTGACCACAAAAACCTTGAATATATCCGTTCTGCTAAAAGACTGAACTCGCGTCAAGCCAGGTGGTCATTGTTCTTCTCCAGATTTGACTTTACAATTTCTTATTTACCAGGTCCAAAAAACATTAAGGCCGATGCCTTGTCTCGCAGTTTTTTATCAGAGTCTCCTCCTCCGCTTCCTCCTCAACCCATTATCTCTGAGGATAGGATTTTGGCTTTTACCCAGACTGACATCTCTGAGGCCTTGTTACCAGCACAGGCTGAAGCCCCTCCCTCCACTCCCCCTGGTATGCTCTTTGTGCCCCTGGCTCTTCGTTTGCAGGTATTGCAACAAGTACATGCATCAAAACCTGCAGCACATCCAGGGTTTAGACAAACTTTTGAGATTGTCTCTCGCAACCTCTGGTGGCCATCGCTTAGGCAGGATGTGTTAGCCTTCGTCCAGGCCTGTGAAGTTTGCGCCAGAAGCAAGAGCAGTACCTCTAAGCCCCCCGGTCTCCTTCGTCCTCTACCAATACCTACCTGTCCCTGGACCCATTTATCTATGGACTTTATCACAGACTTGCCTCTGTCCCAGGGATGTTCCACGATCTGGGTGGTGGTAGACAGGTTCAGTAAAATGGCCCACTTTGTTCCGCTTCCGAAGCTTCCATCTGCTAAAGAACTGGCATCTTTATTCATTAAGCACATTTTCAGGCTCCATGGGGCACCAGTTAACATTGTCTCTGACCGTGGCTCTCAGTTTATAGCTCAGTTTTGGAAGGCCCTTTGCTCTCAGCTGGGGATTAAATTATCATATTCTTCAGCATATCATCCTGAGACTAATGGCCAAACAGAAAGGACTAATCAGACTCTAGAGAAGATGGTACGTTGTCTGATGGCCAAAGATGAGGTGGAGTGGGTCAACATCCTTCCATGGGCAGAGTTTGCCTTTAATAATTGTGCCAGCACATCTACAGGGACCTCTCCTTTCTTTTGTGTTTACGGGTTGCATCCTCGTGTGTGCTCCTTTGATCTTCCGCCCTCTGATGTTCCAGATGCCAACACCACGATTGAACATTTCTCCAAAATCTGGTCCGATGTAAATCATGCTATTTCCCGCTCTGTGCAGGCTTTTAAGAAAACTGCTGACAAGAAGCGCTCAAAGGCACCAGAATATAAAGTTGGTGACAAAGTGTGGTTATCATCTCGGAATCTGTCCCTGCATGTTCCATCTAAAAAGCTTGGCCCAAAATTCATCGGGCCTTATGAAATCTCGGAGATTGTTAATCCTGTGTCCTACAGATTAAAACTGCCCCCATCCATGCGCATTCCAAATGTCTTTCATGTTTCATTGTTGAAACCTGTTCATTCCAGCCTCCTAGTAAATGAACCAGAACCTGTGGATGTGTTGGACAGTCAAGAATATGAAGTGGCATTTATTCTTGATTCCAGACGAGTGCGCAATTCCTTACAATATCTTGTTCATTGGAAAGGGTTCGGCCCAGAGGATCGATCTTGGGTACCAGCTCGTGATCTTCATGCTGATCGACTTAAGAAGAAGTTCCATCTCCGTTATCCAAGTAAGCCTGGGGGTGCAGGAGCAACCCCTCGAGAAAGGGGGGGTACTGTCAGTACTAGAATCCCTTTAGGACCCAGCACAACTCACCTGACACAGCCTGTGTCTGGGAAACAACAGTGATTGGCCAGCTCACGTTTAAATCACCTGTATCAGCATTCAGTCAGCGCTCGTGTTAGAGTTCACTTGTGTTTGATCCAGCTGATACTTGCTCTGTGACTTTCTTGTTTGACCCGGCTTGTTTGACCTTCCTTGCTTGCTTCTGATTCTGTACCGTTTGGATTCTGATCTACCTGTGTATGACCCAGCTTGCCTAGACTACGCTTTGCCTGATTCTACTAGTACCCACATCTGCAGCAGTGAACCACAAGGTCCAGCAATCATCTATCCTCATCTACGACAGTGAACTACAAGGTCCAGCACTCATCTACCCTCATCTACAGCAGTGAACTACAAGGTCCAGCAATCACCTACCTTCGTCTGCAGCGGTGTACTACAAGTCCCAGCTGACCTGCTCTGCTTAGACCTGCTCAGGGTATGTGCTTTGAACTCTTTGTATAATCAGCACACCTGAACTGTTACTTGTTATCTGCACCTAGCCTGACAGTATGCTCATACTCGGGGGGGGATTTCAATGTGACTTTAAACTAAACCCAAGACTCATCTAACGGAACGTCATCCCTTACTTATAGAGCTCTACGAGCTATCAAAACACAACTACAAGAACTGACGTTACATGACACATGGCGTACTCTTCAGCCAAATGACAGGGACTTCACCTTTTATTCCTCCCCACACGACAAATACTTCCGTTTGGATTATTTTTTCATTTCTCAAAACGATTTGACATCCAAAAATGTGGCAGATGAGGTTTAATGTTGATAAATGTAAAGTTATGCATTTGGGGCCTAAGAATATGCATGCATCATACATGCTAGGGGGAGTACAACTGGAGGAATCCATAGTGGAGAAGGATCTGGGGGTTTTGGTAGACCATAAGCTCAATAACAACATGCAATGCCAAGCTGCTGTTTGCAAAGCGAGCAAAGTCCTTTCTTGTATTAAGAGAGGTATGGACTCCAGAGAAAGAGATATAATTTTGCCCCTGTTCAAATCATTAGTAAGACCTCATCTGGAATATGCCGTTCAGTTTTGGGCACCAGTTCTCAAAAAGGATATCGGGGAACTGGAGAAAGTGCAGAGAAGGGCAACCAAACTGATAAGAGGCATGGAGGAACTCAGCTATGAGGAGAGATTAGAGGAACTAAATTTATTCACTCTTGAGAAGAGGAGATTAAGGGGGGATATGATCAACATGTTCAAATACATTATTTGTCCATATAGTGAACTTGGTGTTGAGTTGTTCTCTGTACGGTCAACCCAGAGGACACGGGGGCACTCTTTACGTCTAGAGGAAAAGAGATTTCATCTTCAATTACGGAAAGGTTTCTTCACAGTTAGAGCTGTGAAAATGTGGAATAGACTCCCGCCAGAGGTGGTTCTGGCCAGTTCAGTAGATTGCTTTAAGAAAGGCTTGGATACTTTACATAGGTAAAGTTGAACCAGGGAAAATCTGATTGCCTATTGGGGGATCAGGAAGGAATTTTTTTCCCCTGCTGTAGCAAATTGGAGCATGCTCTGCTGGGGGTTTTTTTCGCCTTCCTCTGGATCAATTGTGGGCATTAAATTGGGTATCTGGATTGTATGATTATTTTTTATTTTATTTATTTGTTTTTAAGGTTGGACTGGATGGACTTGTGTCTTTTTTCAACCTGACTAACTATGTAACTATGTAACTATGTATCCATAGAACCAATGATTATTTCGGACCACAATCCGATAGCTATGACGTTAACCCTATCTACTTTACAGACCCCGAGCCCAATTTGGAGACTGGACAACTCTTTACTCAATGACTTGGACATTACTCAGAAAATATCCTCTCGCTTATCACAATACTTCCGAGAAAACACAGTAGGGGACACTAAGCAGTCGAACATATGGACGGCACATAAATGTGTTTTACGGGGAGAATTTATATCCATAGCTGCGCACAGACACAAACTTAGGAAACAACGACTACAAGAGTTATACGACAAAGTCTATAAACTAGAGAGGATGCACAAAGCATCGCTGGCACATACTACGCTTACGGATTTACTGCAGGCTAAGGAAGAACTCCGACAGGAGTTGCTCTCAAGACTACGAAGGAAATATGTTCTCTCACAAAAACTTTTTTACGAATTTAGTAACAAATCGGGTAAACTTCTAGCGAAAGCAATACAACGTAAGAAAGCAGGGGCTACTATACATAAAATTGTAGACCCTCAAGGAAAGAGTCATGTGACATCCGATGGAATTGCGAAACAATTCGTACATTACTTTTCGAAACTTTACAATTTGTCCCCAACCATCTCGACAGTACAGGCTACCGATAGACAAAAACTAATACTAGACTTCCTTAACGAATACGGGACTCCTCGGACGGTGATAGACGACATGCAATCTTTAGACGGACAGATTACCACTGAAGAACTTACTCTAGCCTTGAGCCAATTAAAGCCTAGCAAGAGCCGGGGCCCAGACGGCTTGACTGTTGGCTATTACAAAACTTTTCAGGAGACGCTCTCCCCACACCTGCTGAACACGTTTAACTCTCTTTCCCCCTCAGACCCCATCAATAAAGATTTATAAAGATTAAGCTCATATAACGTTGATTTCGAAACCCGGTAAGGACGACACCATTGTCTCGAATTACAAACCCATCTCGCTTTTAAACGTACATGTGAAATTATTTGCCAAAATATTAGCTAACCGTCTCCTCCGGATTCTCCCACAATTAATCTCCCTGGACCAAGTAGGTTTTGTTCCCGGAAGAGAAGCCAGGGACAATACGATAAAAGCTCTGCATATACAACACTGGCTTACCAATAAGACTCAACAAAAAGGTTTTTTCTTATCGTTGGACGCAGAGAAGGCGTTCGACAGGGTGGCCTGGGATTATGTGGCTGCCTCATTAGAAATGTTAGGACTCCCTGCCCACTTACGAAAGATGGTAGCGATGCTATATTCTTTTCCCACAGCTAAGGTACGGATTAATGGTTGCCTGTCGGACGTCTTCTCTGTGTCGAACGGAACTTGACAGGGATGCCCGCTATCACCGATCATTTTCATCCTTACCCTCGAACCCCTCTTGTGAAAACTTAGGGAGAACACTGCTATTAAAGGCATTGGCATCGATCATAATCAATATAAATTAGCGGCGTATGCCGACGATATCCTTATGTTTCTTTCGGACCCGCTAATTACATTACCGAATGTTTTGAAAGATTTCACGCTTTTCAACAAAATATCCAATTTACAAATTAATTTTTCAAAATCAAAGGCTCTCACCATCTCTCTCCCCTCGGCCATGGTAGACCTTTGTAAGCTGAATTTCCCATTTAGCTGGGAACCTAAAGCCCTCACGTACCTAGGTATCCATCTAACTTCCTCACCAGACGACCTTTACGACCTAAATTATAAAATGTTTCTTCAGTCCTTACAAACCGACCTTGCCAAATGGATGATTGGCAAGTTCTCCTGGTTTGGCCGCATAGCCATCATAAAAATGAACATCTTGCCACGCATTTTATACATAATGCAAGCGGTTCCGATTAGACTTCCTGCACTATTTTTTACAACGTACAAAAGGTTGTGCAGAAACTTTATTTGGGCCTCCAAATCTCCGAGAATAAGTTGGGATACACTGATACTACCTAAAGCTCTGGGAGGTCTCAGTTTACCCGACATTCGTAGATACCACTCGGCTTGCCACCTTACGAGAATCGTCTATTGGCATGTACACAAAGAGCTAAAAGACTGGATAACCATAGAAGACTCCCTTGACCCTACTCCTGTAATGCACTTGCCATGGATCTCGGAGGGCAAAGCACCCAGTGCCTATACCTCACACCCACTCACAGGCGCATCTATGCGAGTGTTCAGAGATGTAGCCGCGCAATTGCAATGGAATACTTTGCAGGGTCCGGTGATTCCTCTATCTAATAATCTGGATTTCGCCCCGGGAATCTCCGCACGAGAAGTTGTGGGAGGCCCTAAAAACCAAATTTTGCGAGCCTCACAGTTAGTATCCAATGGTACTGTTCTCCCATACAATGAGTTATGTTCATCCCTCCCAGTCTATGATATTCCATTTTTTAAATTCCTACAACTCAGACACTTCCTCCATAGTGCCAACCACTTATCGCAAAGGAGTAGACATCTGAACCCGTTCGAAGCTCTGTGTTTGAGCACGTCTCCTCTCAGGCACCTAATTTCAGAGATATACTCATTATTGTTCAGAGACCACGATCCCAAAAATTTACGCAACTGGGAGAGAGACCTTAACTTAGATCTCTCGAACGGGGAGTGGGAACTGATCTTTCGCAATATACATAAAAGCTCGATTAACGTGTCAACTCAAGAGAACTCATATAAAATCTTCTCGAGATGGTACCGAACGCCGGACATACTACACAAGTTCTTTCCCTCTGTTTTGCCATTATGTTGGCGATGCAACCAGGAAATAGGAACTATTCTACACATCTGGTGGGAGTGTATACGGATTAAACCCTTTTGGGAAAACATTCACAAACTAATAGCAGAAATCTCAACGAGAACATTAGAGTTCACGCCGATGCAATTTCTACTAAATTACTCGCCCTCTTTACACATTAACCTTAAGAACTCGATCATACCGCATTTGATTAATGCAGCTAAACAATGCATCCCTCTTTTCTGGAGGACTACAACACCTCCGACGGTGACAGACTGGATTACCAGGGTTGAGCGAATCTCTGAAATGGAACAATTAATCCATCAGGCACATGACACCCCAGCTAAATACACTGCATTATGGATGTGCTGGATTGATTATAAAACATCTCCGCGATTCGGCAACCCTGGTCGAATTCTTTAAGCCCCTTCTCTCAACATTGTTTTCCTGTTGGGGTACAATTATAACGCTCGGAAATGAATACATTACGAAATACATTAGTGGGTACTATTACAAATAGACATTTTATGGGACTGGCTACTCTGGTCTCGAGTCTATTGGAATATATCTATAAGACGGATGTTTTGACTTAATAACGAATGTGGCCTAACCACTCAGGAGGTTACACACGACTTACTAGAATTTGATTTATGATGTATTGAAAGAACAAATATGTCCCCGCTCCCTCTGTACAGAAAGCTCCCGTAAGGGGTGCAGAGGTTGAGTAGGGCATAGCTAGTAAAGTAAGTTAACATAGTTACTCTCGTAGAACACAGAAGGATTTCTACTCACTCGTAGAATTATATATTGGCCTTTCACACGTCGCAAGGAGCCTCTCCCATAGCCGATATGAGGTTTTAGTTACAACGTCACCATGGATTCAATACAGTGAAAAAGGACGATGTAATAGGAACATTACCTCGTGTCATTCAACTGTATGAATAGGACTTGCTGACTGTATACAGATTGTTGTTGTACTATGTTCATTGTATAGAATATTGTATTCTCATACTGTATTTCTTGTTCTGGATTGTATTTTTGAAAATTAACCAATAAAATTATATTGGAAAAAAAAAAATCTTCATAGGCCATACTTTAAAAACGTTTAATGGTTTAGAGTTACAGAGGTCTTGCTCTCGCTCTTGCAATACCGCACATGTGCGATTTGAACACTGTTTACATTTGCAGATGTGACTTATGTATGAATTTTCTTTGATGCGAGAGCACTTTAAAAAAAAATAAAAAATAAAAATCCACTTATTTATTTATTTAATTACAAATGCAAACATCCCTTGTGACAGTAATAGGTGGTGACAGGTACTCTTTATGGAGGGATCAAGGGGGGGGGGGCTAAAAGACCTCCAATCCCTCCTTTGCATTCAAAGTATTCAAAATGCCAAATACGCATTTTTGAATACTGGGGATTTTTTTTTTAATTGGCGGCATTGGCTGCCGGCATCGCCCTGGTACAACCAATTCCCCAAAATGACATACAGGTATGTGATTTTGCGGGAAGTGTTTAAAGCAACCTGTCAAGTTGCAATTTTGTATGTCATGCGGTTTTTGCGCAGCAGTTTTTCAAATGCAATAAAATAAAAAAATACACTTTAATGAATAATAAAAAAAACATAATATATACCCTATATTTTTTTTTTGCATAATATAAGATGATGTTATGCCAAGTAAATAGATACCTAACATGTCATGCTTTAAAATTGCATGCACCCATGGAATGGCCCCAAACTAAGGACATTTCCATAGGCAATGCTTTAAATTTTTTTACAGGTTACCAGTTTAGAATTACAGAGGAGGTCTAGTACGAGAATTATTGCGCTCGCTCTGACGTTTGCGGCGATACCTCACATATGTGGTTGTGACTTAAATATGCATTCACTGCTGAGTGCAGGAAAGGGGGCACTTTAAAAAAAAAAAATTATTCTTATTTTTATTTATTATTGTATTACTTATTATTATTATTATTATTATTATTATTTGTATTCTTGTTTATTATTGTATTATTATTTTTTTACATTTTTACACTGTCCCTTTAAAATATAATTTTTTTATCACTTTTATTGCTTTTATCACTTTTATGTAAACATTCCTTGCAATAACAATACAGCATGACATGTTCTCTTAATGGAGAGATCTGGGGTCTAAAATACCCCAAATCTCTCCTTTATTCTTAAAAACAAAAGATGAAACATTTTTATTAAACAATAAAAAAAATGCATCCTTTGCTTTAGGAAACATGTTTGCCTGGCCTGAGAACCGGAGATGACGCCGCTGTTACGGGCGTCCTCCAAGGGCATAGAGAGGAGCGGTGGCCATCTTGGCATTGCTTATCTCTATGTGAAGAAACTGTCAGCGCTGGATGGTTCCCGGAGCTACCGATGAGTAACGTTAGCCCTGGAACCACCTAGAAGCAGTGGAGGAGGGGCGGCACCTCTCCCGCTGCTTCTAAAATTGATACCGTGCCGAAGCCACCGCTGGGATCATTTTTATCAAAAAGCCGGTCACCTAATGCCGTGTACACACGATCAGAATTCTCTGATGGTTTTCCCGTCGGAATTCCGCTCAAACTGTCTTGCCTACACATGGTCACACCAAATTCCGAGTACCAAGAACGCAGAGACGTACAACACGTACGACGGGACTAGAAAAAGGAAGATCAATAGCCAATAGCCAATAGATTCCATCTCATAGTTGAATCTGAGCATGCTTGAGTTTTTGCGAATTGTATACACACGATCGGAATTTCTGATGAAAAGCTCTCGTCGGTCTTTTGCTGGCCGAAATTCCGATCGCGTGTATGCGGCATTAGGGAAAAAAATCGATACTGGGTTATGGCATCTAGCTGCAGCCATAACCCCCGGTATTTAACGTCAAAATCATGATGTACATTCCCAGTTGGGCGGTTAGCAAGCGTGTGTTTATCACTATGGATCAACCTAATGATAATTCGTATTTATAGTGGGGGACATACACATGGCAACATTTGAAGAACTACAGCACTTTTTTTTTTTTATAAATTCCCATCCTGAACTATTCTTTCTTTTTTAAAGTGTACCAGAAAGTCTATTTTCACATTTTCACTTTGGTTTTAATTACATTTTTGTAGCCCACTAGTGGATATCAGTTTGTCAGAAAGGGCTGTTGCCATCCTTGATGGACACTTGTTGAACTTAAACCAATTGCACGTTAGCTGACGTATTGTTTTTATTGCCTCACTAAAGTCTGTCCATGCACGTTTCATGGAATAGGAGAAGAAGTATATTGCGAATATTGTGTACATTTATTGTATGTTCATTTTTCAGGGTCTTCAACATTGACCAGAGAACCTGTAAGTATTACTTAATATTAAAACATTGGCTAAGTGCAAGATGTACAATATCGGGTTCAGAAGAATAATTGGAAGCATTAATGGGTGATGATGGGTACCAAAATTAGTGTTTCCAGATGGTGGTGTGCAAGTGGTGGCAACACTAGACTGGCTCTACTCCCAAACCAAAGAGCTTCCAAGCCCATTTTTGATGATACTGGAAAAAGAGATAAGGACTGGGGGGCCACACAAGAATACTGAACCATCAGATGCTGAGGAACATGCTAAAAAGCTGCCTTATACCAAATCTGTGACTTTCTTTCATGAGGGCCCCGTACCTGATGTGAGACCGAAGTAGTGGGGAGGCCTCCCTTGCACCTCAGGTCCTTAAAGCCTCTGGAGATGGAGACAGAGACTTGGTGGACACCGAGGGGCAGGGGTGCCAGGGGTGCGGAGCACAGAGCAAGCCTTAGTCCGAGATCCGAGGTGAGGTCAAGTTTAGTTGGGCAACAAAGCATAAAAAGGGTTAATCAGAAGAAGAATGGTCGAGATCAAAGTCAGGGTCGGGTCCAATAAGGTACAAATCCGAGGTCAATGGCAAGCAGCAATCAAGAGTAGTCAAATAGGATTCTAGGTCACAACAGGTTCAGACAGATCAAACGCTAGCACAGGAACAAGGGGGGACTGAAGATTATCCAGCAATTTGGCAGTGTCTGGGCTTATATAGGGAAGTTTGAGGTCACTTCCTGTGCACCTCCTGGGCATTTTCCCGCCTTTTTCCATCAGGTTGATGTCACTTCCAGTGCACCTCCTGGGTATTTTCCCGCCTTTTTCCATCAGGTTGAGGTCACTTCCTGTGCGCGTCCTGAGCATTTTCCTTCCCTTTTCCATCAAGTCTTCTGCGCAGGTGCAGGTTGGCGCCCTGAGGCATCTTTGGTGCATGCTCAGTTGGCACGTATTTCCTCTTGCGGCAACGTGCCATTGGTGCATGCGTAGTAAGCCCTGGACTCTTACAGAGCCCCCCCCAAAGGGGCAGCTTCCGGACGCCCGTCTGGGATAAAGCTCGCTGAAAGATTTGGAGTGTGGATATGTGACTCGGGTTCCCAGGAATGCTCTTCACGGCCATAACCCCTCCACTGTACCAGAAATTGGCGTCCGTGGCCCCTTCTACGGCAGTCCAGGATGGCCACCACCTCATAAAACTCAATCCCTTTAATCATAGAGGGAGGTGGAAGAAGAGCCCCCAAAGGGGTTCGGGGCCACGGGCTTCAGGAGGGAGGCATGGAAGACAGAGTGGATCTGATAAGTTGAGGGCAGTTTGAGTTTGTAGACAACAGGGTTGAATCAGGACAGGACAGGGAAGGGCCCAATTAACTTAGGGCCCAATTTCTTGGAGGGACAGGCCAAATTTAAAGGCCTGGTAGAAAGCCAAACCTTGTTTCCCGGTTGAAGATCCAGGTCCACCAACAATGCGAGACCTTCATTTCAAAAATTGTTCATGGAATAGTAAAATATTCTTTAGATTTTGGGCCTGGCTATGGTGGCAGGATCGAGCAGTAGACATAGGTCGGTGCACAAGTAGCGTGAGACAGTCAATTCCAAAAAAATGTGTAAGGAATTTTAATTATATTCTTTAGATATTGGGCCTAGCAGTAGCCTTGCAGTGACAAGGCACCAAGGAAAGCAAGATTTGGCTCAGTGTTTGGATCTGGCAAGGTAGCTCAAGCAGTAGCTATAGATGCACAATAAGCCACCACAGTTGAAAACTTCAAAGCCAAGTTAAAGTGGTTCTAAAGGCTGAAGGTTTTTTTACCTGCATGAATTCTATGCATGCAGGTAAAAAACCTTCTGTGAAAAACTTGTGTGCAGTGTCCCCAGCCCCCAATCCTTACCTGAGCTTCCTCCGATTCAGCGATGTTCATGATCCAGCGATGTCCTCGGCTGTCCCGGGACTCTCCATCCTCATTGGTCAATCACAACCAATGAAGGGACAGCAGGGGGCGGAGCCGAGACGCGGTTCTATGTGTCTTATGGACGCAAAGAGCAGCGGCTCGGGAGCTAGCATGCAGCGGTGTGCCCCAAGGCAATCAGCTTTCTCTGGGGGCTCTGCTCAAGGAGGAGGAGCCAGGAGCGCCCCCGGCGGGGACCTGAAAAGAAGAGGATTGAAGCTGTTCTGTGCAAAACCATTGCACAGAGCAGGTAAGTGTAGCAGCATCCCCGACCTCCAAAGGCCTAATGGTGACCTCCAGAGCCAGGGAGAGCTGACATCCTTCCTTGTAGTGTGGGTTATTAGGCATGGTGGGTGTATTTCAAGTTGAATATTTTTGAATGCAAGAAAAAGAGATTTATTGTTTCTTAACAGTGGTGATGGAGAGAGGGTTAGGGCCAGGACACCTTTAGGTGGATGCAATAGTAATTGTCAGACCCCGAGACATAAAATAATAGGCAGACAGCTATACAGGTGGAGGGCCTTTAAGCTGGATGCAGCAACTGTATTTGTAGAACTGCTGTCCCCTATGGCAAGTGAACTTTGAACAGTCAATAGAGATCCATACACGTGAACTCACAATAACCCGTTATAGATCTTCTCTCGCATCTCACATTATCCTACTATAGATCTTCACTCACTAAGCTCCCGGTCCCTCATTAGACTTCAAGATTCCAGACATTACTGGAACCCCTGAGCTCTTCCACAGCTAAACCCGCTGTATATTCCTCAAGCGTCACCCCCGCTAACCCGCTGGGTGCCTGACTTGGCACTCTACTGAAGCTTTCACACTTGCTCACCGTCCCCGGCTGGTGAAAAGGCTGCTCTGGTACTTGTTCAGACTTCCATAACTGGCCTTTAATAACAGGAATGGTTGTCCCTTAATGGTGACTGTGTCGCCTTTATCTCTGACCTTGATCCTCACTTGCCTCTGGAAACAGGAGTGGTCGTCCCATGTGGCAACTGCTTCTCCCTCACCGCTGGCAACGATGTGGTTCCCCGTCCGGTGGAACCTCTGCAACTTGGTTGGGCTTCCAGCCAAAAGCCACAACCCCTACTCTGCTTCTCTCAAACCTTGATAGGCCTCAGACAGCCTAAAAGCCAGGTGCTCCCAGGATGGGTCTCAGGCTTCTGGCCTAGAAACCCAGAGCCTTGTAACACACGTCCAGATGGCATAGAATACCGATCACCTGACTCCTCCCGAATAAACAGTCTCTCCCAGCAGGCCAAGGGATTTAAGGGGGAGGCACTCTGGGGACCCTGATTTAAGAGGGAGGCTCTCTGGGGACCCTGATGTAAGTGGAGGGCTCTCTGCTGACCCTGATGCAAGGGGAGGCTCTCTGGGAACCCTGATTTAAGGGGGAGGCACTCTGGGGACCCTGATTTAAGAGGGAGGCTCTCTGGGGACCCTGATGTAAGTGGAGGGCTCTCTGGGGACCCTGATGCAAGGGGAGGCTCTCTGGGAACCCTGATTTAAGGGGGAGGCACTCTGGGGACCCTGATTTAAGAGGGAGGCTCTCTGGGGACCCTGATGTAAGTGGGGGGCTCTCTTGGGGACCCTGATGTAAGTGGGGGGCTCTCTGGGGACCCTGATGCAAGGGGAGGCTCTCTGGGAACCCTGATTTAAGGGGGAGGCACTCTGGGGACCCTGATTTAAGAGGGAGGCTCTCTGGGGACCCTGATGTAAGTGGGGGGCTCTCTTGGGGACCCTGATGTAAGTGGGGGGCTCTCTGGGGACCCTGATGCAAGGGGAGGCTCTCTGGGAACCCTGATTTAAGGGGGAGGCACTCTGGGGACCCTGATTTAAGAGGGAGGCTCTCTGGGGACCCTGATGTAAGTGGGGGGCTCTCTTGGGGACCCTGATGTAAGTGGGGGGCTCTCTGGGAACCCTAATTTAAGGGGGAGGCTCTCTGGGAACCCTGATTTAAGGGGGAGGCACTCTGGGGACCCTGATTTAAGAGGGAGGCTCTCTGGGGACCCTGATGTAAGTGGAGGGCTCTCTGGGGACCCTGATGCAAGGGGAGGCTCTCTGGGAACCCTGATTTAAGGGGGAGGCACTCTGGGGACCCTGATTTAAGAGGGAGGCTCTCTGGGGACTCTGATGTAAGTGGGGGGCTCTCTTGGGGACCCTGATGTAAGTGGGGGGCTCTCTGGGGACCCTGATGCAAGGGGAGGCTCTCTGGGAACCCTGATTTAAGGGGGAGGCACTCTGGGGACCCTGATTTAAGAGGGAGGCTCTCTGGGGACCCTGATGTAAGTGGGGGGCTCTCTTGGGGACCCTGATGTAAGTGGGGGGCTCTCTGGGAACCCTGATTTAAGGGGGAGGCTCTCTGGGAACCCTGATTTAAGGGGGAGGCACTCTGGGGACCCTGATTTAAGAGGGAGGCACTCTGGGGACCCTGATGTAAGTGGGGGGCTCTCTGGGGACACTGATGTAAGTGGGGGGCTCTCTGGGGACCCTGATGTAAGGGGAGGCTTTCTGGGAACCCTGATTTAAGGGGGAGGCACTCTGGCGACCCTGATGTAAGTGGGGGGCTCTCTGGGGACCCTGATGTAAGTGGGGGGCTCTCTGGGGACCCTGATGTAAGTGGGGGGCTCTCTGGGGACCCTGATGTAAGAGGGAGGCAATCTGGGGACCCTGATGTAAGTGGGGGGCTCTCTGGGGACCCTGATGCAAGGGGAGGCTCTCTGGGAACCCTGATGCAAGGGGGAGGCTCTCTGGGGACATATACACACGCATGTATATTATATACATGTATATGCCCACCCAAGCGTATGACTTTTTTTACTACGTTGCTATGGGCTCTAGCCCCAGATCTTTTGTAGACCTAGCAACGCCCCTGATGACATGTTTGTTATTTAAAAAAAAGACAACCCTTTAATGCCACTTTAAGTTTTTTTGCTTGCTGGTCAAGGTTGACATCTATGAGGACGGATGTTCATATCACATTGGAGTTATCAAGGCCCTTAGGTGTTGGTCCATCTGCTCGGTGCAGTGACACGGTTTAATGTTGCAAATTTTATATGGTTAACAGTATCTTTGAGGGCGTATATTGAAAGGTTTAAAATAAAGTCTATAAAACATTGATAAAATAAGAAACGATTTATAGCGATCGATGTATATCATTATTTCACTTTTACAGGACGACACCTACACCGCAGTGAAATGCAGACAAGCGCCATATTAAAGAAGACCTCCGCTGACCTCTGTCTATAATGACCACATAACATCACCCCCCATTTAAAAATGAACCCTTGTTTGAGAAATAAACTTCCTTTCTTTGTTGCTATTGTGTATATATTTATTATACTACAAGTACTACCCGTATAATCCTCCATCGGGGGAGCTCCCATGGGCCGATCCACGTCCATCTCAGAGTAATTATCCCTGAAGATGAAGCGCACAGCTAATATTGCTCTACAAGAAACCACCATGTGTACAATATGCAGATACTGATAGCTGACGCATTTCAGCCCTCATGACATGTTGTCGCTGTTGTGTGTATATTGTGTACATATGTATTATACTAACAGTGCTGATGTCCTTCACTGTGCTCTGCCTATTACCTAAAACTGTATCAGTTCTTGGACCCTCTAGAGCAGATCCTTTTTATTTAATAAGGCCAGAGATTTTTTTTCTAACCAGGTCACTTTAGAGCTGTAGCCAGGGCCGCTGATAGGGCAGTACAACCAGCCCTGTTGTACCGGGCCCGGCCAGCAGGGGGGGCCCGAGCAGCTTTTAACTTCTAGCTAAAAAAAAAAAAAAAAAAAAAAAAAAAACGAAATAACTATATTAACCTGCACCCACTTGATTACTAACATATATAAGGAATATATATTCATTTCCTGGGCCCCATCAGGTTACCAGAGGGGCCCAGGAGGTGAAAGCAGAAGAGGGACTTTTTTTCTATTTTCGGGTGCAGGGATACAATGCTGTGCCGCATGCTGTTCTCAGTATACCTGCACAAACTAAAGTTCTTCCTGCTCACTGTATGCCTCTCCGGCGGATGGATATTACTGTTATACGGCTCCCTTCATCCAGTAAGTGCTGCAGCTTGAGGGACTTATCACTGGGACGGCTGAGACAGACAGAGCAGCAGGAGTAATCTGGACAATGGCAGTGGTGCACAGGCAAGCAGTCCCCTGCACACACACACACTGACAGGTCACACTATTGTAGCATGTGCAGTCCCTAGACTCTGTGTGCTCATGGTTATTATCATTATGATGATCAGGGCACAGTAGGTGCTGTATGGCTCTGTCAGTGTAACATGACTGTGTGGTGCTGACTTTCCTGATATATGACTGTACTGTGTGTTACAGACTATAACTCAGCACAGCCATAACAAAGTCAGCATCACACAGTCATGTTACACTGACAGAGCCATACAGCACCTGCTGTGCACTGATCATCATAATGATAATGACCATGTGCACATAGTGAGATGCTACTTTTACACATGTGATGGGGGAAGGGACAGTAAAAATACATAGCCAAGCTGCATTTTTACCACCCCCAAACCACTCTCCTTTCATAACCTTTCACCCAAGCTTTGCAATTAGGTCCTTTTTCATGCAGACCTGATTGAAAGCTCCGTATGAAGACACAAACTGAATGGGCACAGATGTCAAAACACTGACATCTCTCCCATTCAGATGCAGTTATGATTGGTGGGGCGCTGTAAATGTTAAATGTTCCAGCTCCTGCCTCCTGCCCTGACAGCGTGGAGGCAGGGGTGGGGTTATGGGCGGAGCCAGGATGGGTTGTGGGCGGGGTCAATGGGGCCCCGTTAGGTAGGCTGTATGGGGCCCCATGATTTCTAACAGCGGCCCTGGCTGTAGCTGGGGTTAAACACAGAGAGGCGGAGAGGAGAGGCGGAGAAAAGAGGAGGGTAGGAGAGGAAAAGAGGAGAGGAAAAGGGGAGAGGAGAGGAAAAGAGTAGGGGAGATGAGAGGAGAGGGAAAGGAGAGGGGAGAGA
Source organism: Lithobates pipiens (assembly GCF_037356315.1). Taxonomy (NCBI): domain Eukaryota; kingdom Metazoa; phylum Chordata; class Amphibia; order Anura; family Ranidae; genus Lithobates; species Lithobates pipiens. The sequence goes on along the minus strand of NW_027507884.1, from coordinate 205,077 downwards.
AGAGGAGAAGAAACGAGGAGAGGAAAAGAGGAGGTGGGAGGAGAGAGGAAAAGGGGAGAAGAGAAGAAGAGAGGAGGAGAGAGGAGAGGAGAAGAAAAGGGCAGAGGAGGGGAGAGGAAAGGAAAAGAGGAGAGAAGAGGAAAAGAGGAGAGGAGAGGAGAGAAGAGGAAAAGAGGAGAGGAGAAGAGAGGACAGCAGAGGAAAAGGGGAGAGGAGAGGAGGGGGGAGGAAAAGAAGAGAGGAGATGAAAGGAAAAGGGGAGAGGAGACGAGAGAAGAGGAAAAGAGAAGAGGAGAGGAGAGGAAAAGGGGAAGGGGGAGTACAGGACAAGGGGAGTGGAGAGGACAGGAAAAGAGGAGGGGGGAGGAGAGAGGAAAAGGGGAGAGGAGATGAAAAGAGGAGAGGAGAAGGGGAGGGGAGAGTAGAGGAGAAGAGGAGGGGAGAGGAGAGGAAAAGGGGAGAGGGGAGGAGATGAGCGGAATAGGGGAGAGGAGGAGAGAGGAAAGGGGCAGAGGAGAGGAAAAGAGGAGGAGGGAGGAGAGAGGAAAAGGGGAGAGGAGATGAAAAGAGGAGAGGAGAAGGGGAGGGGAGGGGAGAGGAGAGGAGAAGAGGAGAGAAAAAGGGAAGAGGGGAGGAGATGAGAGGAATAGGGGAGAGGAGAGGAAAATGAGAGAGGAGAAGAAAAGAGGAGAGGAAAAGGGGAGAGGAGGGCAGAGGAGAAGAAAAGAGGAGGTGGGAGGAGAGGGGAAAAGGGGAGAGGAGGAGAGAGGAAAAAGGAAGAAGAGAGAATAGGAGAGAGGAGTGGAGAAGAAAAGGACAAAGGAGGGGAGAGGAAAGGGGGAGGGGAAAGGAAAAGAGGAGAGGAAAAGTGGAGAGGAGATGAGAGGAAAGGAAAAGGGGAGAGGAGGGGAGAGGAAAGGGGGAGAGAAGGAGAGAGGAAAAGAGGAGAGGAGAGGAAAGTAAAAGGGAAGAGGAGAGGGAAATAGGAGATGAGAGGAAAAGGGGAGAGGAGGCGAAAGGAGAGGAGAGGAAAAGGGCAGAGGAAAGGAAAAGGGGAGGGGAGAGGAAAAAATGAGTGAAAAAGGGGAGAAGAGAGGACAGGAGAGGAAAAGGGGAGAGAAGGGCAGAGGAAAGGAAAAGAGGAGAGGAGAGGAGAGGAGAGGAAAATAGGAGAGGAGAGGAAAAGGGGAGGGGAGAGGAAAAGAGGAGAGGAAAAGGGGAGGGGAGGGGAGAAAAGAGGAAAAGAGGAGAGGAAAAGGGGAGAAGAGGGGAGAGGAGAGGAAACAAAAGTTTTTATTTTCTCTTTTGATCTATGTTAAAGAAAAACTGTGACTATAAAATATAGGGGGGGGGAGGGGTAGCAATGACAGTATTTATTATGAGTGTAACTTTCTGCAGCATCCGGGGTGATTGAATGATCATTTTATTTGATTAATTAAATTAAATGAAACAAATGGGGTCATTATTATCAGAGGTATAAAGTGAAGTAAATCCATGACCTCATAAATAGCGGACATGTCCTTTCTTAGAAGGCCTAGGAAGGGGGGAGGGGAACGACGTCCATGAAGAACTGAGTAGCAGGGAACTTCCAGATAAGGTGATGTGTTGACAATCTGCACCCTGGAGAATAAAACGGTGGTTGCTGAAATTTTTGACGTCACGCGATAGTTGAGCACAAATTTTTAGGAAAAAAAATTAAAAATACACATGAATACATTTTAGTGAACACAATATATTACAGATTTTTTGGGGAAAATGAAAAAAAATTATTTTTTTTGGCGATGAAATAGAACTGCACTTGCCCACAGAATGGCGATAAACTATGGTATATTAACCCCTTCACCTAAGCGTGAAAAAACAAATCTTAATGCCTAAGCACAATTTTGCAACTTTGATATGTGTTAGTAAAACTGTACATATCGTCACAACTACTTTGTGTATCCAGGTAGATTATTATTTTTTATTTTTTTTAGGATAAATTGGGCTTTCATTTGGTGGTAAATGGTAATGGTAATGGATATCTAAACAGTAAAAAAAAAAAGTTTTTTTTTAATTTAATTGTATATTTAATTGTATATTTCTTGTTACTACCATAACCTCCCACCAAAGAACAACCCAAATTAAATTCTCCTGCTCCTGATGATCGCAGTGATATCACATATGTGTATGTTAATAATTAGTAGAAACTCTCCATCTAGTGGTAAAAGATAAGAATGCAATTGTTTGTTTTGCTGCTGACACACTGAGCAGGTTAACGATAGGCACTCTACCTCCCTCTAGTGGCATAATGTGAAAAGTGAAAACGTATTTCTTATACAAATAATGCAGTGACTACAATGATAACATAACCTTCTCTAGTAACCTAAAATGAAACAGTGGGAAATTTACAAGTGTTTACATCTGGTTATTAATCACAATTGTATTTTTTTTTTAAATATGTGTGCAAATAAATGTATATGTCTCAAAATGAATGTTTACTACTATTATTTTTAATAATATTGTGTAGCGGCGGCTCCTGAAGAGCACCTGCTATGTATTTTTCAAAGTTAAGGGCAGCACAGTGGTGTAGTGGTTAGCACTCTCACCTAGCAGTAAAAAGGGTCACTGGTTTCGAATTTCAACCACAACACTACCTGCCTGCAGTTTGCATGATCTCCCTGTGCCTGCGTGGGCTTCCTCCGGGTACTCTGGTTTCCTCCCTCACTCCAAAGACATGCAGGTAGGCTAATTGGCTTCTGCCCAAAAATTGACCCTAGTATATGAATGGGGTCCTTGGATTGTGGGCTCCTTGAGGGTAGGGACTGATGTGAGTGTGCAATGTACAGGGATAGGGACAATTGTAGACACTCACTCAGGTTGAACTGGATGGACTGGTGTCTTTATTCAACCTTACTAACTAACTAATTCTGGCCATACATTATACAATTTTCTTCTATAGATTTCCTTTAGAATTACCAAAACCATATAATATGAGGTCAAATCTAAACACTTTCAATTTGTGTGCAATCAGACAGGCCCTTGTACCACACAGTTGAAGGTACATCTAAATGAAATTGAATAAGAAAATTGTATGGTGTATGGCCAGCTTAAGGTTATGCCTAAACTGCAGTTTGGTTTAGGCACAATTGTCTAAATTTGGACTCCGGTATCAGTCTGACTAGACTTTGAGATGTTCAGCCTGGCCACAGGGGGGCACTGTCTCTTCTGGCAGGCATGGAACTATGGTCTGGTTAGGTGTTTAAGTTACTCTCTCAGGGAAAAAAAATATTTTTTTTTTAAAACAATGGGGATATTTATTATAGCAAAGTGTTTTTTTTTTGTTTTTTTATAAATTGGCGCTCTTCTTTTGTTTATAGCGCAAACAATAAAAAAAAAATGCAGAGGTGATCAAATACCACCAAAAAGTTCTATTTGTGGGAGAAAAAAAGGACGCCAATTTTGTTTGGGTACAACGTCGCACGACCGAGCAATTGTCAGTTAAAGCGACGCAGTGCCGAATCGCAAAAAATGGCCCGATCATTGAACAGCCAAATCTTCCGAGGCTGAAGAGGTTAAAAAAGGAAAAAATAATAATAATGCCATATAATACTGATATATATATAATATATACATTGTGTCCAGCTCTGCGTACAGATAAATTGGGCAGAGGCTGCAAAGTGATAAATATCAGATAACAGCCATTTCCTGTAGACATGAGAATTTCTCACATATAGATATGTAGCAGTCGGGTGTTTGATGGTCGTGGCACTCTATACATCTCAACATAGAAAAAACAATCTATAGTCTTTAACTTCTTCAGCCACAACATCTCTATTCCCCCTACAGACAGGAGCATTCTTTACATTACTGCTATAGGCCCATTTATTCAGCAATAACTTTGTCATCAGTTAGGGTAACAACATAATACATATATTGTATTTTTTAGGGACAAATTAGGTTTTTATTTGGTGATATTGTCTTGTATTGTTTTTATTTTCTCCGCATTCCAAAAAACTAAAACAAAAATCTATTTTTTTCTACTTCGACTAGTGTTAGCTTCTATAACAGTACTTAGTTTAGATAAAAGTATAAATTACATTCAATAATTTGTCCTGTTTATAGTCACACTAAAAAAATAAAAAAAATAAAAATAAAATTACAATTTTTTTATATTTTGACCAGTGTTGGTATCTTATAAATGTTTTACTTTAGATAAAAGTATCAATGTTTTTCAATCATTTGTCCTGTTTATAGTGACACTAAAAATGCTTTCTGATTCAAAGCATTGCATTCATTAACCACTTTCAGACCGGACCATTTTGCAGAGGTCTTTTTACAATTTGGCACTGCGCTGCTTTAACTGGTAATTGCGCGGTCATGCAATGTTGTAACCAAACAAAATTTGCGTCCTTTTCTTCCCACAAATAGAGCTTTCTTTTGATGGTATTTGATTGCCTCTGCGATTTTTATTTTTTGCGATATAAACGTAAAAAGACCGCAAATTTTGAAAAAAAATGATATTTTCTATTTTTTGTTATTAGAAAAATCCAATAAACTCAATTTTAGTCATACATTTAGGCCAAAATGTATTCAGCCACATGTCTTTGGTAAAAAAAAGTCAATAACTGTATATTTATTGGTTTGCGCAAAAGTTGTCACATCTACAAACTAAGGTACGTTTTCTGGAATTTACGCAGCTTTTAGTTTACGACTGCCTATCTCATTTCTTGAGGAGCTAAAATGGCAGGGCAGTACAAAACCCCCCCAAATGACCCCATTTTGGAAAGTAGACCCCCTAAGGAAATTGATAAGTGGCATGTTGAGCCCATTGAATATTTTATTTTTTTGCCTCAAGCGATTGAATAATGACAAAAATTTTTTTTTTTTTTTTTTTTTTACACAAAGTTGTCACTAAATGATATATTGCTCACACATGCTATGGGCATATGTGAAATGACACCCCAAAATAAATTCTGCTGCTTCTCCTGAGTACGGGGATACCACATATGTGGGACTTTTTGGGAGCCTAGCCGCGTACGGGGCCCCGAAAACCAAGCACCGACTTCAGGCTTTCTAAGGGCGTAAATTTTTGATTTCACTTCTCACTACCTATTACAGTTTTGAAGGCCATAAAATGCCAAGATGGCACAAAACCCCCACAAATGACCCCATTTTAGAAAGTAGATACCCCAAGCTATTTGCTGAGAGGAATGTTGAGTCCATGGAATATTTTATATTTTGCCACAAGTTGCGGGAAAATTACAAACTTTAATTTTTTTTTTTTCACAAAGTTGTCACTAAATGATATATTGCTCACACATGCCATGGGCATATGTGAAATGACACCCCAAAATAAATTCTGCTGCTTCTCCTGAGTACAGGGATACTGCATGTGTGGGATTTTTTGGGAGCCTAGCCGCGTACGGGGCCCCGAAAGCCAAGAACCGCCTTCAGGTTTTCTAAGGGCGTAAATATTTGACTTCACTCCTCACTACCTATTACAGTTTTGAAGGCCATAAAATGCCAAGATGGCACAAAACCCCCACAAATGACCCCATTTTAGAAAGTAGACACCCCAAGCTATTTGCTGAGAGGCATGTTGAGTCCATGGAATATTTTATATTTTGCCACAAGTTGTGGGAAAATTACAAACTTTTTTTTTTTTTTTTTTTTTTTTTTACACAAAGTTGTCACTAAATGATATATTGCTCACACATGCTATGGGCATATGTGAAATGACACCCCAAAATAAATTCTGCTGCTTCTCCTGAGTACGGGGACACCACATATGTGGGACTTTTTGGGAGCCTAGCCGCGTACGGGGCCCCGAAAACCAAGCACCGACTTCAGGCTTTCTAAGGGCGTAAATTTTTGATTTCACTTCTCACTACCTATTACAGTTTTGAAGGCCATAAAATGCCAAGATGGCACAAAACCCCCACAAATGACCCCATTTTAGAAAGTAGATACCCCAAGCTATTTGCTGAGAGGCATGTTGAGTCCATGGAATATTTTATATTTTGCCACAAGTTGTGGGAAAATTACAAACTTTAATTTTTTTTTTTTTCACAAAGTTGTCACTAAATGATATATTGCTCACACATGCCATGGGCATATGTGAAATGACACCCCAAAATAAATTCTGCTGCTTCTCCTGAGTACAGGGATACCACATGTGTGGGATTTTTTGGGAGCCTAGCCGCGTACGGGGCCCCGAAAGCCAAGAACCGCCTTCAGGTTTTCTAAGGGCGTAAATATTTGACTTCACTCCTCACTACCTATTACAGTTTTGAAGGCCATAAAATGCCAAGATGGCACAAAACCCCCACAAATGACCCCATTTTAGAAATTAGACACCCCAAGCTATTTGCTGAGAGGCATGTTGAGTCCATGGAATATTTTATATTTTGCCACAAGTTGTGGGAAAATTACAAACTTTTTTATTTATTTATTTTTTTCACAAAGTTGTCACTAAATGATATATTGCTCACGCATGCCATGGGCATATGTGAAATGACACCCCAAAATAAATTCTGCTGCTTCTCCTGAGTACGGGAATACCACATATGTGGGACTTTTTGGGAGCCTAGCCGCGTACGGGGCCCCGAAAACCAAGCACCGCCTTCAGGCTTTCTAAGGGCGTTACAGTTTTGAAGGCCATAAAATGCCAAGATGGCACAAACCCCCCCCCCAAATGACCCCATTTTGGAAAGTAGACACCCCTAAATTTAGGGGTACACTAGTGAGACTAGGTAATAAATGGCGGGTGCCCTGAAACTATAAAAAAAATAACTAACCAATCAGCGTCACCTGTAACAGTTATATGGTGATCACTGGTGAAAGGGTTAACTAGGGGGCAATCAGGGGGCTTTATGCGGTAGTATATGGGGGTCCCTGGCGCTATAAAAAGCTGCGGCGAACCTAAATACTTACCTGCCTAACTAGCGTCACCTGTGACACTAATACAGCGATCAGAAAAACGATCGCTTATTAGGCTGGGTTCACACTGGAGCGATGCGGGAACGCCACGAATCCGCGGCGGGTTCCCGCATCGCATGCCTCCCGGCGGCAGTTCACACTGTCCTATGCGAACTGCTGGGAGTGTCAGTGAAATGTTAATGACACCCCCAGATCAGTTTGCATATCGCAGTGCGATCTGCAAACTCGGATCGCATGGTGTGAACACCCATGCGATCTGATTCTGCTGCGGACCAAAAAAAGGGTCCCGTGCGAGTTTGCGGCGGGTGCGGCGGGTGCGACACGAATTCAGCCATACTATCTGTATGGCTGAACTCGAATCGCACAGAGATCGGATGTGATTTGCACTGCAGTGCGGTGCGAATCACATCCGTTCTCATAAACCGCTGCAATGTGAACCCAGCCTTAGTGACACTGGCGACGGGGGGTGATCACGGGGTTAAACTTTTATTGGGGGGGTTAGGGGGGTACCCTAGAGCTAAAGGGGGCTAACCCTAACTTCCCTAACAGTTATTACAGTCACAAATGACACCAATGCAAAAAAAAATAAAAAATAAAAAAAAATGCTATTGGTGTCACTGTGACTGGGGGGGCAGGGGTGATTGGGGGGGTGAACAGGGGTGAAGGGGGGGTGTGAGTGTGCCTGGCATGTTCTACTGTGAAGTGTCGTGTTGGTGCAACTCACCGATCCTCTCTCCTCGGTGCCGGAACGAAAAATACCGACACGAAGGAGAGATTACATCACTTCCTCTCCTGTGTTTACATTACAGGAGAGGAAGTGATGTCACGCCTCACTTCCATTCGTCAGGAGCGATCGAGAGGGGGTGGCCATGAATGAATGGCCGCCCCCTCATCCCGGATCGCTTCTGAACGAAAACCGACCACCGCTGGCACCGGGGGGGGGGCCCGATCGGGCCCCCCACCCGCGGGAAGGCAGGGACGTACATGTACGCCCATATGCCTGCCCGTGCCATTCTGTCGACGTACATCGTCATGCGGCGGTCGGCAAGTGGTTAACAAACTAATTTATGGATTTTTTTTTAAATGTTGCAAAAAAAAATTTCTTCGTTTAATACATTTTTTATATAATTTTGACTGGGTTACATTAAAATCATAAATAAATTGTAAAATTTGCATTTAGTAATAGAATTATGCAGCTTTTAGTTTCTAGTATTCTTTTTTTAGTATCTCATTTCTTGAGGTGCTAAAATGCTTTTTTTTTTTTACTTATTTTTAAACAGTTCCTTTCATCTTTATTTTTTATTTTATTTATTTATTTTTATTTTATTTTATCATTTTTATTGTTATCTCAGGGAATGTAAATATCTTCTATGATAGCAATAGGTAATGACAGGCCCTCAAAGCATCTGACCACACCAAGATCGGTGTGATAAAATGCTTTCCCAATTTCCCAATGGCGCTGTTTACATCTGGCGAAATCTAAATCATGAAATGCTCGTAGCTTCTGGTTTCTTAGGCCGTAGAGATGATTGCAGCTGTTCTGGTCTCTGATCAGCTCAATGGTCAGCTGGTGGAACCACCGGCTGCATTCTCAGGTTCCCTAGAGGCTAATTAGCCGCTATGATTGCTTTTACATGAAAGCCGACCGCTGGCTAAAAAGAATGATACCAAGAGGATACCTAAACCCACAGGCATCATTCTGGTATAACCACTCAAAGTCTAGTAACATACCAGTACATTGCTGGTCCTTGTTGGGCATATATTGTAATCTTTTTTTTCATGCAGCCTGTGGGCTGAACGAAAAAAAGAGATCGATCGGTGGGTATGCCCACCATTAGAATACCTCCCTTCATCCACCCACTTCTAATGATGGGTATACATGCACCATTTTGTTTTTAACTGTGGTGGTGAAATCCCCTCCTACAGCGCTGGAGTCACGGCTTTATGTATTGTGGGAGCAAACGCTGTTGCTGCCAAGATAAATAAATCCGCGCTGCAACTGAATGGTGTACCTGCTAAGCAAATGATGGTTAACAATAAAACAAAGTAACATTACAGTATAACAGTAAGACATATTGAAAAATAAAACAGGTTTTAAGCAGAAGGTGTCAGTAAAGTTACCACAGGGATAACTGGAACCTGTGCCTAAAATATATATATGCTGAAGCATGGGGGCATCCGCCCCCAAAAGTTAGGAGCAAATCGTCCTCCTCCACCCCTGCTGCCCCCATACTTCCGCATATATGCACTTTTTTTTAACTGTGGCGGTGAAATCACCTCCTACAGCACTGGAGTCACAGCTTTATCTATTGTTGGAGCAAACGCTGTTGCAGCTGAATGGCGTACCTGCTAAGCAAATGATGGTTAACAATAAAACAAACATTACAGTATACCATACCTGCAAAACAAATACAATAAAACATAGTAAAAATAAAACAGAGAGAGAGTGATAGATATAGAACAATAGTGAGCGAACAGTAGAGTGGAAAGTAGAGAGCGAATATAAGAGAGAGAACAATAGAGAGAGAGAGAGAGAAAAGAAAAATACAACCACAACTATTTTTGGCTTTTTATTTTTTTGACTTATAAAAACTGTAAAAAAAACTTTAAACTGAACGTTGCTGATTAGGGTCTCTCAAAATGTGATGGGCATCACATCTTTCGAGACCCTGAGACCCTGTGTACATGTGCCTATGACTGTGCGGTGCTGTACCCTACACTAATACTCAACTAGTGTGTGATAGCGTTCGAAACAGTCACCAATGCAAATACCAGGTTGGTCAGGACAGTAGGAACAATAAAAGCGGTTGTCACACCTAAATCCGCACTTTCTACAGACAACCATCTTCTTTGGGGGTTTCTTTGGGTAGGGGTATCAGAGAGGACATGTGGAAAATGCTTCTCATGCTTACTGCAGTTGCACTGGAAAGTTGGGCCAGAGCACCATCTGGAAACAGAAGGGCTCTGACGATCTCGTTCTGGAATTTAAGGAAGGATCCAGTTTGTGCTGAAGCTCTATATAGCACATGAGCGTTCAGCAAAGCCAATTAAAATAAGTATACAGACACTTTTTATACCAGCGTCTGGCCTTACAGGCAATTAGGTACGGCGCCAACAACTGGTCGTTGAGGTCAACCCCTCCCATTTTGAGGTTATATTCATGGACACAGTCCACTCCTGACTGATATTTCGTGCATAAATTCTGGCCTGGCTCCTGACTCCGCTCCTGGCTCTCCCTTCTGCCAAGTCTCATCTGGTTCTCCTGAGAGACTCCAGCGGACATCTCGTCATCACCTCAGCCTATCACACCTAGCAACCCCTGCTTCTTTGGGCATAGCACTCCCAGTCACCACCTTCAGGGGTGCTCTGCACATAGCCACAAGGGAAGCCCTCTCAGCACTTTGGCCTCCGACCAGGTATGTGACATGCCCCCAGACCTAAATCAAGTATTTTAACCCTTATAGTTTGGGGTAAACCCACTGAGGGGGTGAACTTTTTTTTTTTTTTTTTTTTTACCCGAGTTAAGATTTAGAGAGAGAACATCTCTACAAGATGTCACTTGCTTAGTTCCTGTTTTTTTATTATTAGTTATGTTAGTTTCTTTATTCTTCTTTGTGGGTGTTAATAACATGAACCCTCCAGGCGTCCCGGAAAACCAAACACTTCTTAAAGTCCTCGTTCTTTCTACACTCTTAATACGGAACCACAAAGCTGAAATGATGGTCCGGACCACAGCTCTAATAGTCTTCATCTGTAAGTATCTGCTTTAATTATTGTCAATATATTAAATGATCTACCTATTTACCTATTTGTTCCATATCTATTAAATGTTGTTACTTATTCTAATTACTTACCCAATGAACAATTAACTAGTAACTATTTTAAAAAGAACTGCAAAAAATAACATTTTACTTGAAGTTGCTGCGAGGTAACACCAGTTGAGTATTGTCCGTGATACTTTTTTTATTTGCACTAAAATACTAATTTTCAGGACAAGCTTTCGGGGTGTGTCCCCTTCAAGGCTCAAGCCGTACCAATACCAGTATGGACCTTGAAGAAGGGAGTACAACATGAAAGCTTGTCCTGAAAATTTTGGGTTTTATTGCTATAAAAAAAAAAGTACCACGGACAGTTCTCAACTGTTGTTGTTGCAAGTGCACTGTATTAATGCACTTGCAACAGCAACAGTTGAGAAATGTCTGTGATACTTTTTTTTTTTTTAGCAATAAAATCCAAAATTTTCAGGACAAGCTTTCAGGGTGTACCTCCTTCTTCAAGGTCCATACTGGTATGATCCACAATCACCTCATACGAGGCAACAAAAACATTTCTAGTAAAAACCAAGACAACGTTTTTATTACTTAGAAATGTGGATAGAACTCTTTGTGTGATTGCTTTGTATCCTTGTTATTGTTATCATTAAGTGTAGAAGTAAAGTGTAGGTACAGTGGGTATATTAAATAATCACCCCCCCCCCCCCCCCTTTAAAATAATCACATTTTGTTGCTTTGCAGACAAAAATTAAGGCAGACACAGTTTTTGTTTTATCTAGCTGTATTTACTCAGTGCAACTTATAACATCCAAGTGAAAGGTATAACTCTAACATGTCAGATTTTTTTTTATTATTCAAAAACACAATCACTGAGTTGGAAAAAGGATCACCCCCTTGTGTCAGTATTTAGTTGAACCACCTTTTGCTTTAATTCCAGCCTTTAGTCTGTTGGGATTTGTCTCTACTAACTTTGTACATCTAGACTTTGCAATATTTGCCCGCCCCTCTTTGCAGAACTGCTCAAGTTAAATTTGATGGTGACCATTTGTGGACTGCAGTCTTCAAGTCATTCCACAGATTCTGAATAGACCATGCAAGGACATTCACCCTTTTCTCCTTCAACCACTGTGGGGTCATTGTTGCTGTGTGCTTTGGGTCATTATCATGTTGGAAAGTAAACCTTCTTCCCATTGACAACTTTCTGGCAGAGGGCAGCTGATTTTCTTCAATAATTTGATGGTATTTTCCTCCATTCATTTTTCCTTCTATCCTGACAAGTGCTCCAGTCCCTGCTGCAGAGAAACACCCTCATAACAGGATATATACCACCTCCATAATTTACTGTAGGAATGGTGTTATTTGGATGGATTTCTGTCAGACATATCATTTGATGTTGAGGCCAAATAATACAATTTTAGTCTTATCTGACCATAACACCTTTTTCCATGTGACCTCAGAATTTTCAAGATACATTTTGGCAAAACTCTGTTGTGACTGCATGTGGTCTTTCCTGAGGAGCGGCTTTTTTCTTGCACCTTCCTATACAAGCCACATTTGTAGAGAATTTGTGGTATTGTTGTCAAATGCACACAATGACCACTCTTTGTCATAAATTCCTGAAACTGCTTGAGAATTGCTGTAGACTCTTGGTAGCCTCTCTGACCAGTTTCCTCCTGGCTCTTTCATCCAGTTTGGAGAGACGTCCCGATCCAGGGAGGGTCTGTGTTGTACCAAAAACTTTCCATTTCTTAATAATAGACAAGATAATGCCTTTGACATTTTTTTTATCCATCTCCTGACTTGTGTCTGTCCACAACTTTATCTCGGAGACCCCCATGACAGTTCCTTGCCACCCATTGTTGATTGTTTGCTTCAGTTGCACTACCAGGGACTGAAATGCTCCAGGAAAGCTCTCTTCATGCTGAGCTATTCAAAATGACCACCGTTGATCACAGTTGAAAGTCGAATGGCTTTGTGTGCCATTGAGAAGGTGATTAGTTACACCTGATTGAGTCATTTTTAGGAGGGGGTGATCCTTTTTCCAAGTGTAGCGATGTAGTTGCCACTAGTAACAAACAATCCACCAATTCACCCCGCTGCCAGACTTCATACATCACTTACAGAGACAATGAACAGTCTTTTGCTGGTTTTGTTTTTGTTGTTTTATTGGGGGGTACAACTTGGATAGGGAAAAGGGGATATGGGATGTCCATAGAACCTTTTGAGTGCCATCATATTTTAAGAATAAGCACAAGAGCACATAGTTAGAGCCAGAAGATATGATGTTAATTTTTACTGAGTATGAATCTCCTCCTGCATTTCCATGCAGACTGTTGCTCCTCCACTGCTTAACTCCCACAGACTATTCCTTCCAAGAATTCCCCATCCAGTACCGTGTAAAGAATATAGACATCACCAGTCGCGGAATTATAGGGGTCGTCAAGATCACCATGGTGACTGGGCCCCTTGCTGCAGGGGGCCCTTGAGGGCCCCCTGTACTCTTCCATAGGAGGGGAGGCTGAGAGGAGCTCCCCGATCATCAGCCAAACTGAAATCGGCACTGTGCAGGGAGCTCCTCACATAGGGTAAAGTGAAAGCACAGCGTGTGCTCTTTGCCTCCCCCTACAGTGCAGTACCCAGCAGGAAGAGCCAAAGTAAATGTCTGCCTTTTTTTTTAATAGGACTAGCTACTGTATTTGTGTTTATATGTGTGTGTGTGTGTGTGTGTGAGCATGCTTGTGTGTGTGAGTGAGCATGCTTGTATGTGTGCGTGTGAGCATGCTTGTATGTGTGTGTGTGTGAGCATGCTTGTATGTGTGCATGTAAGCATGCTTGTATGTGTGTGTGTGTGTGTGTGAGAGCATGCTTGTATGTGTGTGTGTGTGTGTGTGAGCATGCTTGTATGTGTGTGTGTGTGTGTGAGCATGCTTGTATGTGTGAGCAGGGCCGCTGATAGAAATCATGGGGCCCCGTACAGCTCACCTGACTGGGCCCCCTTAAGCCCCACCCCTTGTCCTGCCCCTGGTCCTTCCTTCAGCCCCACCCCTGGCCCCTCCTTAGACCCTGCTTTGAAACAAAGTGCAGGTTTGTCTTCAAGTGATATTTACCACTGCAAACAGTGCCACCCATGCCACCAATGCCATAATGTACTGCAGACAGTGCCACCCATGCTGCCAATGCCATAATGTATAGATGCTGCTGTAGTAGTAGTAGATCTTGAATCATCTGCCCTTCCCCCAAGCAAGCACACACCTGTGTTAAGCGGGTCCCAGGAGTCATTTGCTCTCTGATCCTGCTGCTTCCTGGACTGGAGTGTCAGTCAATGTCAAAAACAATTTCAGTCAGTCATTCAGCTGCTTGCTTCTTTTCTTCTGCTGCCGCCGTTCGCCTCACTGCTTTTTCTCTTAGGCAGTGGAGAACAGAGCAGAGCGCTAAGAGCGGAGGGAAAGGAATCACTCCGCGGCGCCAGGGAAGGCAATATACAGGACGCTGGCTGGGACTTCAGCCAGCATGAAGAGCGGGCGCGGAAGAGACATTCTTCCACACCCGAAATAGAATAGTCCCTCCCTGCCACCTACAAGAACACTGGTATGGAGTTACCAGAAATAGAAAGAAAAAAACCTGAAGAAGTTGGGGGGGTGAATGTTGTCCGGTCGTGGCTGGAGGAATTTTTTTTATTTTTTGCATACATTTGTTCTCTGTTCAGGTTGCCTGGGCCCCCCTGCTGGCTGGGCCCGGTACAACAGGGCCAGTTGTACTGGCCTATCAGTGGCCCTGTGTGTGAGTGTGAGCATGCTTGTATGTGTGTGTGTGTGTGTGTGAGCATGCTTGTATGTGTGCGTGTAAGCATGCTTGTATGTGTGTGTGTGTGAGCATGCTTGTATGTGTGTGTGTGTGAGCATGCTTGTATGTGTGTGTGTGAGCATGCTTGTATGTGTGTGTGTGTGTGTGTGTGTGTAAGTGTGTGTGTGAGCATGCTTGTATGTGTGCATGTGAACATGCTTGTATGTGTGTGTGTGTGAGTATGCGTGTATGTGTGTGTGTGAGCATGCTTCTATGTGTGTGTGTGTGTGTGTGTGTGTGTGTGTGTGTGTGAGCATGCTTGTATGTGTGCATGTGAGCATGCATGTATGTGTGTGTGTGTGTGTGTGTGTGTGTGTGTGTGTGTGTGTGTGTGTGTGAGCATGCTTGTATGTGCGTGAGCATGCTTGTATGTGCGTGTGTGTGAGCATGCTTGTATGTGCGTGTGTGTGAGCATGCTTGTGTGTGTGTGTGTTTGTGTGTGTGCGAGCATGCTTGTATGTGTGTGTGTGAGCATGCTTGTATGTTTGTGTGTGTGTGCGAGCATGCTTGTATGTGTGTGTGTGAGCATGCTTGTATGTGTGTGTGTGAGCATGCTTGTATGTGTGTGTGAGCATGCTTGTATGTGCGTGTGTGTGAGCATGCTTGTATGTGCGTGTGTGTGAGCATGATTGTATGCGTGTGTGTGAGCATGCATGTATGTTTGTGTGTGTGTGCATGCTTGTGTGTTTGTGTGTGAGCATGCTTGTATGTGTGTGTGTGTGTGTGTGTGTGAGCATGCTTGTATGTGAGTGTGTGTGTGTGTGTGTGAGCATGCTTGTATGTGAGTGTGTGTGCGTGAGCATGCTTGTATGTGTGTGTGTGTGTGTGTGAGCATGCTTGTATGTGTGTGTGTGAGCATGCTTGTATGTGTGTGTGTGAGCATGCTTGTATGTGTGTGTGTGAGCATGCTTGTGTGTGTGTGTGAGCATGCATGCTTGTGTGTGTGTGTGAGCATGTATGTGTGTGTGTGAGCATGCTTGTGTGTGTGTGTGTGAGCATGCTTGTATGTGTGTGTGTGAGCTTGCTTGTGTGCGTGTGTGAGCATGTATGTGTGTGTGAGCATGTATGTGTGTGTGTGAGCATGCTTGTATGTGTGTGTGTGTTCATATATGTATGTGTATGCATGCATGTGTGTGTGCGCATGTATGTGATTGTGCATGTATGCATATGTATGTATGTGAATGTGCATGTGTTTATCAGCGGCGGTGCATCCAAAAGGGTGCTCAGGTTCCACTCCCTCTATGACCAATGGATAGATTCATGCATAGCATTAGTGATGGCCGAACAGTTCGACCGGCGGTCGTTTCGCGGCGAATTTCGATCGTTCGCTGTCCGCTCGTTCGCTCGCCTTTTCCCGTCGTTCGCCCCGGCGGACTTACGTGTTTAATGTGTAAAAGAACTTTGACCTATGATGACACGTCTATCATGGGGTACAGGACAGCCAATTGAGACATGACAGCACATGGACACTTGGACATTCCCCCTAACCTATAAATACACCCGATCCGGTGGCCATTTTACATTCTTTCTTCTGTCACTATAGGGAAAGGTTGCTGTGTGGAGTAGGGACAGATAAAACGCTAGCTATTTGGTACACAAAAGTTCTTTTCAGGACTGGTATAGGTGTTAGGTGTATATAGGTTTGCTGTGCTACTGATTGTTGCAGCAGCCTGAGTGTCTTTTGTCAGTTTAGAGAAAGGGAAAGGACGGTGTGTGCTACAGGACAGCCAGATTAGTCTTTCATCATCATCATCATCATCATCATTAGCTGTTACTATCAGGTCCACAAAAGAGCTATTCCAGTAACCACTAATCGTTCCAGTCTACTCTTTTTTGCCACTTTGTATAGGGACAGGAAGGAAGCAGTGTTGTCAGGCAGTGAGGGTCAGTTTAAAGACTTGCTGTTACTATTAGTTCCACAAAGGTTCTTTTCAGGACTGGTATCAGTGGTACGGTAATAGGCTTGTACACGTATAATATTCTTTCTTCCAAATATAGAAAGAATATTATACTTGACTGCTGCCCTTCTGCTGCAGTCTGCTAATCATTCACAACTCACTTGTTTCATAAAGCTCTTTATCAGGACTGGTAACTTGGTCTGTGTAGGGTGCTACAGTACATAGGGTTGAGTGCAGTACAGTCTGCTGTTCTGTAAGGACCGCTATCGGTCCACAATAGATAGGGTTGAGGTGCACCACTGCTGACCGCTGCCCTATACTGCAGCAGTCCTTCATTGGTATAGGGACTGAAGTACAGCCTGCTAATCACTAACACACAACCTGCTTGGTCCACAAAAGTTCCTATAAGGACTGGTAACTTGGTCTAGGGTGCTACAGTACATAGGGTTGAGTGCGGTACAGTCTGCTGTTCTGTAAGGACCGCTATCGGTCCACAATAGATAGGGTTGAGGTGCACCACTGCTGACCGCTGCCCTATACTGCAGCAGTCCTTCATTGGTATAGGGACTGACGTACAGTCTGCTAATCACTAACACACAACCTGCTTGGTCCACAAAAGTTCTTATAAGGACTGGTAACTAGGTCTAGGGTACTACAGTACATAGGGTTGAGTGCGGTACAGTCTGCTGTTCTGTAAGGACAGCTATCGGTCCACAATAGATAGGGTTGAGGTGCACCACTGCTGACCACTGCCCTATACTGCAGCAGTCCTTCATTGGTATAGGGACTGAAGTACAGTCTGCTAATCACTAACACACAACCTGCTTGGTCCACAAAAGTTCCTATAAGGACTGGTAACTTGGTCTAGGGTGCTACAGTACAAACGGTTGAGTGCGGTACAGTCTGCTGTTCTGTAAGGACCGCTATCGGTCCACAATAGATAGGGTTGAGGTGCACCACTGCTGACCGCTGCCCTATACTGCAGCAGTCCTTCATTGGTATAGGGACTGACGTACAGTCTGCTAATCACTAACACACAACCTGCTTGGTCCACAAAAGTTCCTATAAGGACTGGTAACTTGGTCTAGGGTGCTACAGTACATAGGGTTGAGTGCGGTACAGTCTGCTGTTCTGTAAGGACCGCTATCGGTCCACAATAGATAGGGTTGAGGTGCACTACTGCTGACTGCTGCCCTATACTGCAGCAGTCCTTCATTGGTATAGGGACTGACGTACAGTCTGCTAATCACTAACACACAACCTGCTTGGTCCACAAAAGTTCTTATAAGGACTGGTAACTTGGTCTAGGGTGCTACAGTACATAGGGTTGAGTGCGGTACAGTCTGCTGTTCTGTAAGGACCGCTATCGGTCCACAATAGATAGGGTTGAGGTGCACTACTGCTGACTGCTGCCCTATACTGCAGCAGTCCTTCATTGGTATAGGGACTAAGAGTTTTGTCACAGGGTGATTTAAAAAATGACAGGCAGAGGAAGAGGCAGGCCCTTCCGCAGGGGTGGTAGGGGTAGGGCAGGAGCAACAGCCTTGAGCCAAAGTGGGAAGTTGCAGAAGGTGCGTTCAATTACTTTAAAGGACGCACCAGACTTGGTTGAGTGGCTCACTCAGCCTTACTCTTCTGCACCCTCCTCATCCTCTCGATCTGCACCCTCTTCTTCACTCTCTGCTATGTGCACCCCCAAAGACACTACCACCAACAACACCACCACCACCACCACCACATACCTTCCGCTTGAGTCACAGGAATTATTTTCCGATCCATATCAAGAGGACATTTCTGATGCGCAGCCACTCTTGGTATTGGATCAGGAAGAGGAGGTAGCAACAACCGCTACTCAGCAGTCTGACGACAGTACCCAGATCAGCCCAAGGAGGAGGTTGGTCCCCGGTGTTGCTGCCTACTCCGAGATCTCTACTTATAGGGGTGGGGAAGGTGACGTTGATGATGACATGTCTAGTGATGTCACGTGGGTGCCCACAAGAGAGGAAGAGGAGGGGAGTTCAGAGGGAGATATGGACCAGCAGATAGGGAGGAGAAGCAGGAATAACTTACATTGCACAGGAGGGACAAAGCAGACTGCAAATGTATCAGGAGCGAGTCATCGACCATGTACGGTCACATCTGGCGCTCCCAGGACACCGGCACATGGCTCCGCAGTGTGGGCTTTTTTTAACGTGTCCGCTGCTGACAATAGCGTTGCCATCTGCAATCTTTGCAGTCAACGCATTAGTCGCGGTAAGCCCAACACTCACCCAGCGACGACCGCCTTAAGAAGGCACATGAGCAGCCATCACCGAGCCCAGTGGGAGCAACGGAACACACAAAGCCACACTGCAGGCTCTCACCGTCCAGCCTCGTCTTCTACTTCTCCTTCTCCTCTCTCCTCACAATTGTCCTCCACTCCACCTTCCATCACGCCAAGCTCACGTTTTTCTGCAAAAAGGCAGGCTTCCGTGGGCCTAATGTTCGAGCGTAAAAAAATGATGACGCCGGATAACCCTCTTGCCCAACGGTTGACGGCTGGCTTGTCAGAACTGATAGCCTGCCAACTACTGCCATATAAACTGGTGGACTCGGAGGCCTTTCGCAAATTTGTGGCCATTGGAACACCACAATGGAAGGTCCCAGGAATGAAGTATTTCTCAGAGAAGGGCATCCCAGAGCTATATGGCCATGTTCAGCGGCAAGTGAATGTATCTCTGGCACACAGTGTCGGTGCCAAGATACATCTGACCACAGACACGTGGTCTAGCAAACACGGGCAGGGAAGGTATATCACTTTTACTGCCCACTGGGTGAACCTTCTGACGGCCATCAAGCATGTAACCCGTGGCACCCATGTAGATTTGGTTTTACCGCCACGGATTGCATGCAGGCCTGACTCTTCTTCTCCTCCTCCTCCTACTCCATCCTCCTCCCTCTCTTCCTCAGCTGCCTCCTCCTTTTCCGCTGCTGGCGTCTCTTCCGCTGCACCGCCCAAGCTCCCCAGAACCTATTCGACATGCCAGGTGAGACGTTGCCATGCCGTGCTGCGTCTGTTGTGCCTGGAAGCCAAGAGCCACACTGGCCCGGCACTCCTTTCAGCTTTGCGTTCACAGGCAGATCAGTGGCTAACACCGCTCAATTTGACAGTTGGTAAAGTGGTGTGTGACAATGGTGCCAATCTGCTTAGCGCATTGAAACAGGGCAAAATCACGCACGTGCCATGCATGGCACACGTCTTAAACTTGGTCGTGCAGCGATTCCTTGTCAAATACCCTGGGGTCCAGAACATCTTGCGGCAGGCAAGGAAAATCTCGGCCCATTTCAGAAGATCTTACACGGCCATGGCTCGCCTTGCTGACATTCAGCGGCAACACCATCTGCCGGTCAGACGTCTTATTTGCGATTGCCCAACGCGATGGAACTCAACCTTCTATATGCTTGATAGGCTGCTCCAGCAGAAACGTGCAGTTAACGTCTACCTGTATGAACTCTGCGAAAGAAACGGTTCTGGGGAGCTGGGTTTTTTTTTCACCGCGCCAGTGGCTGCTCATGCGCGACGCATGCAGACTTCTGCGGCCATTTGAGGAGATCACCAAACTGGTCAGTCGCAGCCATGGCGCCATCAGTGACATGGTACCTTATGCCTTCTTTATGGAGCATGCATTGCGTCGTGTCATTGATCAGGCTGTGGAGGAGCGGGAAGATGAGGAAGTCGCAATGCTGGATGAATTCCCAGGGGGGGCTACTCTATCTGAAACAAGTCAACAACAGGAGTCTGAAGAGGAGTTAGAGGAGGATGGTGCCGGGGCAGATGAGGAGGAGCAAGAAGAGCGTGCTTTAAACCTTTCTGGGATCCCTGTTGTGCGTGGATGGGTAGAGGAGAATGAAGAGGACGACATTATCCTGGATGACGAGCAGGAGCCAGGCCACCACACCGCTTCCACTTTAGTGCAAATGGGGGCCTTCATGCTCCAGTGTTTTAATAGGGACCCCCGTATAAAAAGCATAAGGGTCAAGGACCAGTACTGGGTGGCAACGTACTTAGACCCCCGGTACAAACACAAAATGGCGGAAATGTTACCGCCGTCGCAGAGGGCTGTCAGAATGCAGCACTTCCAGGCCTTGCTTCCAGAAATGCTGCATTCTGCTTTTGCGTGCGCTGGCAGAGGAGCAATTCCCACTCCCAGAGAAGGATTTGCGGGTACCAATCCAACAGCGCCTGCAAGAAGAGGCCGGTTTGAAGATGTGTTGGTGACTTCCGATATGAGGTCATTCTTTCAGCTGACCCATCGACAGGTGTCATCCGGATCCAGCATCAGGGAACGCCTAGACCGTCAGGTGTCCGACTACATTGGGTTAACGGCCGATGTGGACGCTCTGAGGAGTGATGAACCCCTGGACTACTGGGTGGGCAGGCTTGACCTCTGGCCAGAGCTTGCCCAATTTGCAATCGAACTGTTGGCTTGCCCCTCATCCAGTGTCCTGTCCGAAAGGACGTTCAGCGCAGCAGGGGGGATCGTGACCGATAAGCGTACTCGCCTAGCTCACGACAGTGTTAACTACCTCACATTTATAAAAATGAATGAGGCATGGATCTCAGAGGAATTCAACACATGTGACCAGTAGACCATGTATATGTCTATAAACAATTTTTTTAATCAAGCACACAGACCTTCTTTCTTCATTTGGCTCACTTCCTTGTCCCAAAAAAGCACACCGTACTATATGCCCCTACCCTCCTCTTTGAAGAGGTTGAGCGGTGTCATATTTCTACTGGGGCTGCTTATGATATCCCTGTGCTGTGCTGACTTCCTCCTGGGGGTTCTTATTATGAGGGGATCACACCATCCCTGTGCTGTGCTGAGTTTCTCCTGGGCCTGCTTACTATGAGGGGATCACACCATCCCTGTGCTGTGCTGACTTCCTCCTGGGGGTTCTTATTATGAGGGGATCACACCATCCCTGTGCTGTGCTGAGTTTCTCCTGGGCCTGCTTACTATGAGGGGATCACACCATCCCTGTGCTGTGCTGACTTCCTCCTGGGGGTTCTTATTATGAGGGGATCACAACATCCCTGTGCTGTGCTGAGTTTCTCCTTGGCCTGCTTACTATGAGGGGATCACACCATCCCTGTGCTGTGCTGACTTCCTCCTGGGGGTTCTTATTATGAGGGGATCACAACATCCCTGTGCTGTGCTGAGTTTCTCCTGGGCCTGCTTTCTATGAGGGGATCACACCATCCCTGTGCTGTGCTGACTTCCTCCTGGGGGTTCTTATTATGAGGGGATCACACCATCCCTGTGCTGTGCTGAGTTTCTCCTGGGCCTGCTTACTATGAGGGGATCACACCATCCCTGTGCTGTGCTGACTTCCTCCTGGGGGTTCTTATTATGAGGGGATCACACCATCCCTGTGCTGTGCTGAGTTTCTCCTGGGCCTGCTTACTATGAGGGGATCACACCATCCCTGTGCTGTGCTGACTTCCTCCTGGGGGTTCTTATTATGAGGGGATCACACCATCCCTGTGCTGTGCTGAGTTTCTCCTGGGCCTGCTTACTATGAGGGGATCACACCATCCCTGTGCTGTGCTGACTTCCTCCTGGGGGTTCTTATTATGAGGGGATCACACCATCCATGTGCTGTGCTGACTTACTCCTGGGGCTGCTTACGGTGCTGCTGTCAGTGCTGTATATCACGGTGCTGGTGTGAGTGCTTAATGTCACGGTGCTGCTGTCAGTGCTGTATATCACGGTGCTGATGTCAGTGCTTAATGTCACGCTTCTGATGTCAGTACTCTCTATCACGGTGCTGCTGTCAGTGCTGTATATCACTGTGCTGATGTCAGTGCTTAATGTCACGCTTCTGATGTCAGTACTCTCTATCACGGTGCTGCTGTCAGTGCTGTATATCACGGTGCTGATGTCAGTGCTTAATGTCACGCTTCTGATGTCAGTACTCTCTATCACGGTGTTGCTGTCAATGCTGTATGTCACGGTGCTGGTGTTAATGCTTAATGTCACGCTTCTGATGTCAGTACTCTCTATCACGGTGCTGCTGTCAGTGCTGTATATCACTGTGCTGATGTCAGTGCTGTATGTCACGCTTCTGATGTCAGTGCCCTCTATCACGGTGCTGCTGTCAGTGCTGTATATCACGGTGCTGATGTCAGTGCTTAATGTCACGCTTCTGATGTCAGTACTCTCTATCACGGTGTTGCTGTCAATGCTGTATGTCACAGTGCTGGTGTTAATGCTTTATGTCACGCTTCTGATGTCAGTACTCTCTATGACGGTGCTGCTGTCAGTGCTGTATATCACGGTGCTGATGTCAGTGCTTAATGTCACGCTTCTGATGTCAGTACTCTCTATCACGGTATTGCTGTCAGTGCTGTATGTCACGCTGCTGATGTCAGTGCTCTCTATCACGGTGCTGCTGTCAGTGCTGTATATCACGGTGCTGATGTCAGTGCTTAATGTCACGCTTCTGATGTCAGTGCTCTCTATCATGGTGTTGCTGTCAATGCTGTATGTCACGGTGCTGGTGTTAATGCTTTATGTCACGCTGCTGATGTCAGTGCCCTCTATCACGGTGCTGTTGTCAGATGCCTCTATCACGGTGCATGTGTCATTGCTGTATGTGACGCTGCTGGTGATCATCTCCTGCACCCTCTTCTTTGCCTACCCTGGTCCCTGACCTTCCCTCTCCTCCATTGCCTTCATGCGCTCCACAGTCCTGAATTGTCAGAACAATTTCCCAAATAAAAAAAAAATGCTTGTAGTTATCGATCCCAAATTCACCTCATACATGCATTATGTCATTGGCCAGGTGGTGGGACTATGTTTTCCCTGCTAATAATTACCTTGTGGCTGCAAATTCGACCTAAAGGTTTGAAACGTTCGCCTCCCATTGAAGTCAATGGGGGCCGCGGCGAACGTTCAGTTTCGCGAACGGTCGGCCTCGTTCGCGGTCCGCGTTGCGAAACGTCCCATCGGAGGTTCGGGCCATCACTACATAGCATAGCATGAATCTATCCATGGCCACCGCTGCCACCCCCATATTTAGGTGTCTGATCCCTTTTGGGGTGCCGGGTGCATGAATTACAGCGGCGGGGGGTGTTTTCGCAGCACCTGATTAGAGCCATGGGCTCTAATAGGCTTCAAAATAGGTTAACTGCGAGCACCAAGCTTGACGCTCACAGTCTACCCAGGTGTGTTAGAAAAGTGAATTAATATTCACTTTCCTAACACTGAACCGCCTCTCCACCAATCAAGTGTGCGGGTCTGTTACCCCTCACCCGATTGGCTGAAACGCAGCTATTGGATGCCCATCAGGAGGAGAGGACGGAAGATGAGGATGGCAGGAGATGCAAGGAGGACCCCGCTCATGGCCGTTACCCACTGCCCCACCAAGACAGGGTAAGTGGCGGGCAGACAGCGAGCGGGCGGTGGGGATTCACAGTGGCAGCATTTGATGTGCACAGTGGCGGCATTTGATGCGCACAGCGGCAGAGTTTGATGGCACAGCGGCAGAGTTTGATGGGCACAGTAGTGACATTTGATGGTACAGTGGTGGTGTTTGATGGTACAGTGGTGGCATTTGATAGGCACAGTGGCTGTAATTGATGTTTTTTAAATCGGTTCCTTTATATGCGGCCACCCACTTGGGACTGAGCCCTGGTGTTCCACCATCGGGCTCGGAGAAAAGAGCCCTGTCCTGCTTCTGCCTTTACAATTGCTTTAAGAACTGAAGCACCACACAGTCCAAATACATGTTTATTCCAATGATGAAATGTTTGTCAAGCCAAAGTATTTCGGGGGCCACATTCCCTTCATCAGGGCTTGAAAGTATGATACTTTGTAACAGTCTATATGGGCTCAAATTGGTTTATAGTTGTGTATTGTTAGTTTGATTTTTTACGGCAGTAGCTAATTTAGATTGTATTAAGGTATCAGGGTATGGAAGAATGCTTAACCACTTCAGCTCCGGACCAATAAACACCTTAAGGACCAGAGGTCTTTTTCCAATTTCGCACTGCGCTGCTTTAACTGGTAATTGCGCGGTCATGCAATATTGCACCCAAACGAAATTTGCGTCCTTTTCTTCCCACAAATAGAGCTTTCTTTTGATGGTATTTGATTGCCCCTCCGATTTTTTTTTTTTTGCGATATAAATGGAAAAAGAGCGAAAATTTTGGAAAAAAAATATATTTTCTTCTTTTTGTTATAAAAAAAAATCGAATAAACTAAATTTTAGTCATACATTGAGGGCAAAATTTATTCAGCCACATGTCTTTAGTAAAAAAAATGTCAATAAGCGTATATTTTTTGGTTTGCGCAAAAGTTATAGCGTCTACAAACTAGAGTACATTTTCTGGAATTTACACAGCTTTTAATTTATGACTGCCTATCTCATTTCTTGAGGTGCTAAAATGGCAGGGCAGTACAAACCCCCCCCCCCCCCCCAAATGACCCCATTTTGGAAAGTAGACACCCCGAGGAAATTGCTGAGGGGTATGTTGAGCCCATTGAATATTTATTTTTTTTGTCCTAAGGGATTGAATAATGACAAAAAAAAAAAAAATGTACAAAAAGTTGTCACTAAATGATATATTGCTCACACATGCCATGGTTGTATGTGGAATTGCACCCCAAAATATATTCCGCTGGGGATACCACATGTGTGGGACTTTTTGGGAGTCTAGTCGCGCACGGCACCCCGAAAACCAATCACCACCTTCAGGATTTCTAAGGGTGCAAATTTTTGATTTAACTCCTCACTACCTATCACAGTTTCGAAGGCCATAAAATGCCAAAATAGCACAAAACCCCCCAAAATGACCCCATTTTGGAAAGTAGACACCCCAAGCTATTTACTGAGAGGCATGTTGAGTCCATGGAATATTTTATATTTTGCCACAAGTTGCGGGAATATTACAAACTTTTTTTTTTGCACAAAGTTGTCACTAAATGATATATTGCTCACACATACTATGGGCATATGTGAAATGACACCCCAAAATACATTATGCTGCTTCTCCTGAGTACGGGGATACCCACATGTGGGGGACTTTTTGGGAGCCTAGCCGCGTACGGGACCCCGAAATCCAAGCACCGCCTTCAGGATTTCTAAGGGCATACATTTTTTATTTTACTCCTCACTACCTATCACTACCTATTCACAGTTTTGAAGGCCATAAAATGCCAAGATGGCACAAAACCCCCCCAAATGACCCCATTTTGGAAAGTAGACACCCCAAGCTATTTGCTGAGGGCCATGTTGAGACCATTGAATATTTTTTTTTTGTCCCAAGGGATTGAATAATGACAAAAAATAAAAATAATTTTTTTTTTTTACAAAAAGTTGTCACTAAATGATATATTGCTCACACATGTCATGGTTATATGTGGAATTGCACCCCAAAATATATTCCGCTACTTCTCCAGAGTATGGGGATACCACATGTGTGGGACTTTTGGGAGTCTAGTCGCGTACGGCACCCAGAAAACCAATCACCACCTTCAGGATTTCTAAGGGTGCAAATTTTTAATTTAACTCCTCACTATCTATCACAGTTTCGAAGGCCATAAAATGCCAAAATAGCACAAAACCCCCCAAAATGACCCCATTTTGGAAAGTAGACACCCCAAGCTATTTACTGAGAGGCATGTTGAGTCCATGGAATATTTTATATTTTGCCAAAAGTTGCGGGAATATTACAAACTTTTTTTTTGCACAAAGTTGTCACTAAATGATATATTGCTCACACATGCTATGGGCAGAAGTCAAATTACACCCCAAAATAAATTCTGCTGCTTCTCCCGAGTACGGGGATACCACCTGTGGGGGACTTTTTGGGAGCCTAGCTACGTACGGGACCCCGAAAACCAAGCACTGCCTTCCGGATTTAAATATAAAATGCTACCAAAAAAACTGTTAGCGATCGCAGGGATCAGGCCTGACTCTGCGATCGCTGCAGTTATGTGTTTAGTGTTTTGTAAGTGACAGTGATCGATCGATACTGCACTTGGGTGGGCTGGGCAGAGGTGCAAAACACAGGTGCTAGCAGGTATCTGGGCTGATCCCACTAACAATGCGTTTTTTGGAACCCTGAACTGCCGGGTGATCAGGGGGTTAAACCTTTATTGGGTAATAAATGGTGGGTGCCCTCATGCTATAAAAAGCAAACTAACCAGAGTCACCCTTAACACTTATACGGTGATCAGTGGTGAAAGGGTTAACTAGGGGCAATCAGGGGGTTCAAATTTTTATTAGGTAGTATATGGGGGTCCCTGGCGCTATATAAAAACCTGACGGGGAACCTAAATAACTAACTGGCTAACCAGCGTCACCAGTGACACTTATACTGTGATCGCTGGTGAAAGGGTTAACTAGGGGCAATCAGGATGTTAAAACCATTATTGGGTAGTATATCGGGGTACCTAGCGCTATAAAAAACCTGGCGATGAACCTAAAAAAATAACTAGCTACCTAGCGACAGTAGCGACACTGATGCAGCGATCAGAAAAATGATCGCTTAGTGACACTGGCAAAAGGGGGTGAAAGGGTTAACTAGGGGCAATCAGGATGTTAAAACCATTATTGGGTAGTATATCAGGGTACCTAGCGCTATAAAAACCTGGCGGTGAACCTAAAAAAATAACTAGCTACCTAGCGACAGTAGCGACACTGATGCAGCGATCAGAAAAATGATCGCTTAGTGACAGTGGCAAAAGGGGGTGAAAGGGTTAACTAGGGGCAATCAGGATGTTAAAACCATTATTGGGTAGTATATCGGGGTACCTAGCGCTATAAAAACCTGGCGGTGAACCTAAAAAAATAACTAGCTACCTAGCGACACTAGCGACACTGATGCAGCGATCAGAAAAATTATCGCTTAGTGACACTGGCAAAAGGGGGTGAAAGGGTTAACTCTAGGGGCAATCAGGGGTTAAATCTTTATTGGGGGGTGATAGGGGGCTACCCTGGACCTAACACTAACTGCCCTGACAGTTTTTACTTTTACAACTGACACTGAATGCATTGATCAGTAAAGAAATGATCAATGCAATCAGTGACACTGTGACTGGGGGGGGGGGGGAGCGGGGGGGATCGGGGGGCGATCGGGGGGGGGGGGTTTGTGTACCTATGTGTACCTATGTGTCAGTGTAGTGTTTTGGTGCACTTACTTTTAGTCTTCTCCTCGTAGTCCGGTCAAAAAGACCGCCCCGAGAGAATGACATCACTTCCTCCTTCCTGTGTAAACAATACAGAGTGGGAGGAAGTTCGTCATTGGCCAGGAGCGATCGAGAGGGGTGGCCAGGAACCAAACGGCCATCCCCTCATCACGGATCGCTCCCGGAGGGAAATGGACCGCCGTATCCAGCAGGAGGGGGTCCGATCGGACCCCCCACCCGCTGGAAGGCTGGCACGTACATCTACGTGCTTGTGCCTGCCTGTGCCATTCTGATAAAGTATAATGGCAATACGGCGGTCCTTAAGTGGTTAAACCGGGCTTCTGGCAGATTGCTGTGCAAACTCACATTAATAATATACAACTATGAATATATTCTTATCTCCGTATAGACTGTTACAATGTATCATTATTTCAAGCCCTGATGAAGGAGGTGGAGATACAACCCCCAAAGTGTGTTGGTTTTACAAACATTTTATCATTGGAAAAATCGTATGTCTGGATCTTTAATCTTACCATATGGCACATCAATTCTTAATCATTCACAATTATTAATACAGCCAACATGTATCTGAATTGTTCTTCTCTTAGACACAATATCACATTTTTGTATAGACTGCAGTTTGTATTTCAGACATGTAACCGTTTTTTGTCTTATTTTACAGCCACAATCCTGGAACACACAGGTGAGTCTTTATTTTATATCATTCAATCAATCAATCAATCAATTAATCAATCAATCACTATAGTAAAATGATAGAAACTGAGAGCCTGAGCCGGCCGCTCCCTCCACAGCTCAGCGCTCCAGTGAGCGAGGAGGAGGCAGAGCAGAGATCAGCGACTGACGGTCAGCAGTTCTCTGCTCATGAGGTTGTGAGAACCGAGCGATCGGAGGTGTTTGATCGCTCGGTTCTCAGGGTTAAGCCGTGTACACACGGGAGGACTGTATGGCCAAGTTTGTCCGTCAGACAATCCGACGGACAGTCCGTCATACTTTCGAATGAACTGACTTGACCACACACGGATGAACAAACAGTCCGTCGAAAGCTTGCGCGATGACGTGTACAGCACATACGACGGGACTAGAAATCGGAAGTCCAATACACAGCAATGCAACCTTTCGCCGTGTAAATCCTTTCTGAGCATGCGCCATACTTAGTCCGTCGAACTAGCCTACTGACAAGCGGATTGTCCGCTGAAACCAAAGTCTGACGGACTGTATTACGGAAATTCCGAAATACTTCGTCCGCCAGACTGCACGCTGAAAAAGTCCGCTGAAGCCCACACACGAGCGGACTGTCCGCTGAAATGTGTTTCGGCGGACTAAGTTGGCCAGACAGTCCGCCCGTGTGTACGCGGCTTTAGAGGTGCCAGTGGACAGATGTTGCATCCACCTAGGTAAGTATGAATCTAAAAAAAAAAAACACCCATACTTTTAATAAATTAAATCATCATTTAAAAACAGTATTTTGGATTTACTTGGGTTATATTTGTGTAATATTTAAAATTGTTTGATGATCTGAATCATTTAAAGTGTTTTGTTACCCCAACATTTCATATTCCTGCTATGTGCCTGTTGTACCATGTACTTGTATGGGAAAGTCTTCTGTTCTTTTTGCATTGCTTCCTTTGTGTGAAATCCCTGGTGTTCCTGTAAACCCCCTGCTTTCCTATTAATAACTGACCACACTAAGCAGGAGAGCACAATGTGGTCAGTTCTCTAGCTATGCTGGGAACTTAGCTTGCCCCCCTGTAATGATCAGACGTTTTGACATACTCAATTTACAGACATTAATAGGGAAATTTCTGGAGTGATGTTTATAAACACAGCTACAGAAATAAATATCCACCAATCAGTTTTTTTTTTTTTTCTAAGCCCCCGTACACACGTTCGTAAATTCCGACGACAAAATCCATCAGATTTTTTCCGACGGATTTTGTCCAAAACTGGTGTTGCATACATACGGTCGGACGAAGTTGTCGGAAAACCCGATCGTTCGGAACGTGATGGCGTTCGTTCGTTACGACGGGACTACGTCGAGGCTAGTAGCCAATAGCTTTGGTCTTGTAATTTGATCTGAGCATGCGTGGCACTTTGTCCGATTGTAATTCTCTACAAACGATTGGAAAAGGTCCTATCGGATTATATTGTCGGAAAATCTGATCGTGTGTGGGCTCCAAATTATCGATGGAAAAAGTCCGATAGAGCCCACACATGATCGGATTTTCCGACAATATAATCCGATAGGACCTTTTCCGTTGGAATTTCCGACCGTGTGTATGGGGCATAAGAAGGCAAACCACATCCTGAGTAGCAGTAACTTCCCCGGCCAGCAGGCTGCAGAGAAGGACCCTAACTAACTGTGGGAAAGCAGTGGTCTATGTACAGAGCCTGACACGCCCTCTGCTGAGTCACTCCTATGGCTCTGCAATCAGAAATTCTACTGCCCCCTGCTGATTGGAGAGCTCTGACTGAGCAAGGAGCATATCAGGCTTCTGCAGAGAGACCACTGCTTCCACACGGAGATAACGGTTCCTACTCTGTAGCATGCTGTCGGGAGACAGGGAAACTCTGCACACCTTTTTGTTTTTGATGCATCTAAATGTACTTAGCCATACAAGTCCTTCTGAATGTGACGTACGATGACTAGTTATGTAGATGAATTCATCTGAAGGGTCAGTTGGCTGAGTACCATGTCATGCCACTTTCTTAGAACATATTACATTTTATTGTGTGGAATTACCATGGCAGGAGTTAGAATTCCACTTTATTCCTCTTCAGGATGGGCAGTGAGCCCTGTGGTCACCTTCACCCCAAACTGGAGGAAGATCTTCAGAGGAGACTCTATAACAATGACGTGTGATGTGGGGTCCTCTGGAGGAGAAGATCTGACCTACGCCTGGTACAAAGATGATACATGGATACATATGGGAAAAATCTATACCATTAGATCGGCAAACACTTGGAATAGCGGAGACTACAGCTGCCAGGCCGGTACAGAAAGAAGCGGCACTGCCAGACTGGACGTTGTTTATGGTCAGTTAATTTTTTTCATATTTGGAAATATTTCATTTATTATTCTCTTTGCCCATTCCAGACAAAATAACAGAATCCTATTATCAAGCAGTACCCACAGTTTTCTTCTTAGTGCAGCCAGCAGTTGACTTTATTACATCTTACGGATATTACGGATACTACAAGTCCCAGCATAGGAGGCTGCCATATCTCAGCCCCCCGTGGTCTAGGGCACTACAAGTCCCAGCAGAGCAGGCTGCTCTTACAGAACAGGAGAAGGAGCTGGGGGGGTGGGGGGATGTGCTGGGAGGGGAGAGAAGGAGGCACAGGTTTGAGATGAAGGAGGATTTTTTCTGAAAGTGAGGATTTATGCTGGGAGGGGGAGATGTGGGAGGATTTTTGCAGAGAGGGGTCTTTATGCTGGGCGGGGAGGATTTGTGCTGAGAGGGGTATTTATACTGGGAGGGGGCAATGGGGGAGGATTTGTGCTGGGAGGGGTATTTATGCTGGGAGGGGGGGATGGGGGAGGATTTGTGCTGAGAGGGGAAAGTTGGGGAAGTATTTGTGCTGGGAGGGGGAGATGGGGAAGGATTTGTGTTGAGGGGGGTATTTATGCTGGGGGGGCGATGGGGGAGGATTTGTGCTGGGAGGGGTATTTATGCAGGGAGGGGGAGATGGGGAAGGATTTGTGCTGGGAGGGGTATTTATGCTGGGAGGGGGAGATGGGGGAGGATTTGTGCTGAGAGGGGAAGTTAGGGAACTATTTGTGCTGGGAGGGGGAGATGGGGAAGGATTTGTGCTGAGAGGGGGAGGTGGGGGAGGATTTGTGCTAAGAGGGGAAGTTGGGGGAAGTATTTGTGCTGGGAGGGGGAGATGGGAAAGGATTTGTGCTGAGAGGGGGAATTTATGCTGGGAGGGAGCAACGGGGGAGGATTTGTGCTGTGAGGGGTATTTATGCAGGGAGGGGGAGATGTGGAAGGATTTGTGCTGGGAGGGTATTTATGCTGGGAGGGAGAGATGGGGGAGGATTTGTGCTGAGAGGGGAAGTTGGGGAAGTATTTGTGCTGGGAGGGGGAGATGGGGAAGGATTTGCGCTGAGAGGGGAAATTGGGGGAAGTATTTGTGCTGGGAGGGGGAGATGGGGAAGGATTTGCGCTGAGAGGGGGAGATGAGGGGATTTTTGCTAAGAGGCAGAATGTATGCTGGCAAGAGGAGATGGAAGAGGATTTATGCTGGGAGGGGTGATCGGGGAGGATTTGTGCAGAGAAAAGGGGGATTTGTACTGGAAGGGGTTATATGAGGATGAGGATTTGTGCTGAAAGGGGTATTTTTGCTGCTAGGGGGGAGATGGAGGGGGCGGGGGTCTGGAAGGGGTGTGGTTTACAGATGATAGGCCGATTCTTATATAGGTAGGGGTGTGGCCTTGACAGGAAGGGTGGGTCGTATTTAAATTAGGGGGGGTGCATGAATTTAGACAGGCCTAGGACAGTACAAAACCGAAATACACCACTGCTCTGGGGCGCCCCCTGCTGGCCAATACAACATGTAGCAGCCCCTGGAACGGAAGACTGGAGTCTCTGCCTACCAGACAGATAAGTATTGGACATCTTCTTTACAGCGTTTTCTCCTAAATTGTTATCCTAGTGATGAGGTCTCCTAAATGAAAACAAACTGATAAATGAAGCATACAGTATATACTAATTCCTGGAGGTCACACACAGGAGGCATCTACTACACATCTCTACTACAAATGGTTGTGGGAGTAATTCTGTGTCTGTCCTCCATCTTCTCATGAGATCTTCTCTGTGTTCCAGGCCCGGTGATCCTGAGGGTTCCTCTCCATGTTCATGAAGGAGATGATCTGACTCTGAGATGTCACCATCGTTCTGACTTCACGGGAAGATCTACAGAATTCTACAAGGAAAATTCTGTCATTCAAAAATGGAGGGAAACATCTGAATTTCATGTAGGAATTGTAAACGTGATGAACATCGGGAGATACAAATGTGCAAAGAAAATAACTCAGAATACTCGGAAATATTATGTACATTTCTCAGATGAAGTTTTTATCTCCATACACAGTAAGTCATGGGATGTGTACATATCTACCCTTTAATACAGCCAAAATGGTTTATTTATAAATCCTTTCCAAATGCACATTTTAGGCCTGAAGATTTGTTTGCAATTTTTAGAAACATATAAAAGATGGGGTTATGTCAATCAAATAGATACCAAACGTAACAAGCTTTAACCACTTCAATACCGGCCAATTTTTACCCCCTTCCTGCCCAGGCCAATTTTCAGTTTCCAGCGCTGTCGCACCTTGAATGACAATTGCGCGGTCATACAACACTGCACCCATATGACATTTAATTATTTTTTATTTTTTCCCTCACAAGGGGAGGAGAACAATAATTGTTCCTCTATACTGGGAATCGGGATGAGCCGAACAACCCCCCCCCCCCCACCCTTCTGTTTGCACCAGAACATGCAAGCAGGCAAAAAATATATTTGAACACAGTTAAAGTCTATGGGACACGAATATGAATAATAAAAAGTGCTAATTTTAAAGGCTTATATACAAGTTATTGTCATAAAAAGTGTTTGGGGTCCCGGGTCCTGCCCCAGGGGACATGGATCAATGCAATTTTCTTTTTTTAAACGGCCGTTTTTTCGGGAGCAGTGATTTTAATAAT
Source organism: Lithobates pipiens (assembly GCF_037356315.1). Lineage (NCBI taxonomy): Eukaryota > Metazoa > Chordata > Amphibia > Anura > Ranidae > Lithobates > Lithobates pipiens. The sequence continues at coordinate 171,739 of NW_027507884.1, read as the reverse complement.
GCTTAAAATGAAACAATAAACGTGTGATATTCCTTAAATTTCATACCTGGGGGGTGTCTATAGTATGCCTGTGAAGGGGCGCTTGTTTCCCGTGTTTAGAACAGTTTGACAGCAAAATTAAATTTCTAAAGGAAAAATAAAGTCATTTAAAACTACTCGCAGCTACAATGAATTGTCGGTCCGCAATACACATAAAAGTTCATTGATAAAAACGGCATGGGGATTTCCCCACAGGGGAACCCCGAACCAGAATTAAAAAAAAAAACATGTGTGGGGGTCCCCCTAAATTCCATACCAGGCCCTTCAAGTCTGGTATGGAAATTAAGGGGAACCCCATGCCAAAATGTAAAAAACAAATGGCGTGGGGGTCCCCCTCAAAATCCATACCCAACCCTTATCCTTATGATGCTATCGGCGATAGTGCGCATGCGCCGTAGACAGCGATGCCTGTCTTTTAGTAAATATCTCCTAAACCGTGTAGGTTTAGGAGCTATTTCTCGGACCTACAGGTAAACCTTAATCTGAAAAAAAAAAATATTAATTTTGATTTGTTGTTTAAATCATTTTGTTTAGTTAAATTAATTTAATGTGTTTTTATTTTATTCTTTTATTTTCTATTCATTTTTGTTCTATTCTTTTCTATTCTGTTTTACTCTTTTCTATTTCATTATGTTTTATTCTAATCTTTTCATAATTCAAATTTAGAAAAAGACGACTATATTCTTTCTATTTTATTCCATTCTATTCTAATCTATTTGTTTTTCTATTCTATTATTTTCCATGCTATTCCTCTATTTTATATTCTATTCCATCCTATTCTATTCCTGTTTATATATAGTCTATTCTGTATTATTCTATTCTTTTCTTTTCAAAATTTGAACATTGAAAGATGGCTATTAGTGATGGCCGAACGGCTCGCCCGGCGGTCGTTTTGCGGCGAATTTCGGCTGTTCGCGGTCCGCCCGATTGGCGGACTATTGCCGCCGTTTGCCCGGCGGACTATTGCCGCCGTTCGCCCGGCGGACTTCCATATTTACTGTGTAAAATAACTTTGACCTATGATGACACATCCATCATGGGGTACAGGACAGCCAATTGAGACATTACAGCACATGGACACTTGGACATTCCCCCTAACTTATAAATACACCCGATCCGGCGGCCATTTTACATTCTTTCTTCTGTCACTATAGGGGGAGGTTGCTGTGTGGAGCAGGGAGAGATTGCAGTGACCCAAATCGCTAGCTATTTGGTACACAAAAGTTATTTTCAGGACTTGTATAGGTGTTAGGTGTAGTTCAGGATTTAGGTTTGAGGCAGTGCTGTGCTACTGATTGTTGCAGCAGCCTGAGTGTCTTTTGTCAGTTTAGAGAAAGGGACAGAGCGGTGTGTGCTGCAGGGACAGTCAGTTTAATCATTAGCTGTTACTATCAGGTCCACAAAAGTGCTATTCCAGTAACCAGTTATTGTTCCAGTAGCCTCTGTTTTCTCATTTTATATAGGGACAGGCAGGAAGCTGTGTGTCAGGCAGTGAGGGTCAGTTTAATCAGTAGCTGTTACTATTAGGTCCGCAAAGGTTCTTTTCAGCACTGGTATCAGTGGTATCAGAGGCGGCTCTTTAATTAGGCAAATTAGGCGATTGCCTTAGGCCTCGCCCACAGGAAGGGCCTCGCCATCGAGCGATTGCCTAATTTGTCTCTGAGGTGTTGTGCTGCACTGTCTGCTGCTGTGTGGAGTGTGGGACAGTCTCTCAAACGGAGGGGTGAGCGGGCGGTGGGCGCGCTGCACACAGCTGCAGACAGAGTGAGCTCCACGGCGGTGGACGAGGGGGGTGATAAGAGTACAGTGGTGTGATCTCAATTACTTTCTTTCTCAATTGTTCCTGAATTTCTTTGGGTCTCGGCATGATGTGTAGCTTTTAAGGATCTTCTGGTGGACCTTACTGTGTCAAGCAGCTCCTATTTAAGTGATGCCTTGATTGTGAACAGGTGTGGCAATAATCAGGCCTGGGTGTGGCTAGAGAAATTGAACTCAGGTGTGGACAACCACAGTTATAGTATGTTTTAACAAGGGGGGCAATCACTTTTTAACACAGGGCCATGATGGTTTGGATTTTTTTTCACCTTTAATAATAAACACCTTCATTTACAAATTGCATTTTGTGTTTACTTGTGTTGTCCTTGACTATTGTTTAAATTGGTTTGATGTTCCGAAACACTTAAGTGTGACAAACATGCAAAGGAACAGGAAATGAGGAAGGGGGCAAACACTTTTTCACACCACTGTATGTCTGACTGTCTAATATGCATGGCTTAGGCTGCCTGCGTGTCCAATAGCAGCAGCGCCGTCCTCCGAGTCCTAGCCCTTCCTTCTCCTAACGGCGGCCCCATTGCATGCCGGGAATTGTAGTTCTCCCACAGAGCACAGGCACATAGACTTCAACATGGCCGTCTGGTGCCTGTGCTCTGCAGAGACTACAACTCCCAGATTGTACTGCAGGGCAGAGCTAGAACATCATGTGTTGCTTCTCCAACTGAGTCCTGCTGCCTTTACCAATTTGTCACCAAGGCGAGGAGCAGGAGCAGGTACAGTATATATGTATATATATATATATATATATATATATATATATATATATATATATATATATATGAAAAACCTAACAACAATGCACCCCCACCAAATCTAAGAGTCCAAAGGCCATATTAACTCTGCATTGACAAGACAGTTTTATTTTCACACATTCTAAAAATAACTTTTCATCTGCTTTACTGAGAATGCTTTACAGTGGCTGCGTTTGATGGCACGGTGGCTGCAATTGATGGCAAAGTGGTTGCGTTTGATGGCACAGTGGCTGCATTTGATGGGCACGGTGGCTGTGTTTGATGGCACGGTGGCTGCGTTTTATGGCACAGTGGCTGCAATTGATGGCAAAGTGGCTGCGTTTAATGGCACAGTGGCTGCAATTGATGAGCACAGTGGCTGCGTTTGATGGCACAGTGGCTGCATTTGATGGGCACGGTGGCTGCGTTTGATGGCACAGTGGCTGCGTTTGATGGCACAGTGGCTGCGTTTGATGGGCACAGTGGCTGAGTTTGATGGCACGGTGGCTGCAATTGATGGGCACAGTGGCTGCAATTGATGGGCACAGTGGCTGCGTTTGAGGGCACAGTGGCTGCGTTTGAGGGCACAGTGGCTGCGTTTGATGACACAGTGGCTGCGTTTGATGGGCACAGTGGCTGCGTTTGATGGCACAGTGGCTGCGTTTGATGGCACAGTGGCTGTGTTTGATGGCGCAGTGACTGCATTTGATGGGCACAGTGGCTGAGTTTGATGGCACGGTGGCTGCAATTGATGGGCACAGTGGCTGAGTTTGATGGCACAGTGGCTGCAATTGATGGGCACAGTGGCTGTGTTTGATGGCACGGTGGCTGCAATTGATGGGCACAGTGGCTGTGTTTGATGGCACAGTGGCTGCTTTTGATGGCACGGTGGCTGCGTTTGATGTCGCGTGGCTGCGTTTGATGGGCACAGTGGCTGCGTTTAATGGCTCAATGGCTGCATTTGATGGGCACAGTGGCTGAGTTTGATGGCACGGTGGCTGCAATTGATGGGCACAGTGGCTGTGTTTGATGGCACGGTGGCTGCAATTGATGGGCACAGTGGCTGTGTTTGATGGCACGGTGGCTGCAATTGATGGGCACAGTGGCTGTGTTTGATGGCACAGTGGCTGCTTTTGATGGCACGGTGGCTGCGTTTGATGTCGCGGTGGCTGCGTTTGATGTCGCGGTGGCTGCGTTTGATGGGCACAGTGGCTGCGTTTGATGGAGCAATGACTGCATTTGATGGGCACAGTGGCTGAGTTTGATGGCACGGTGGCTGCAATTGATGGTGCAGTGGCTGCGTTTGATGACACAGTGGCTGCGATTAATGGCACGGTGGCTGCTTTTGATGGCACAGTGGCTCCTGTATCTGACCATCTCCTGCATCTTTGTGGCATGATTGTCTGTCAGCACCCTGTCAGTGGCTCCAACTTTTTTTATACCGTGTTAGCCAGGTAAGAGTTTGCATGCCATTACCATAATAAAACCGTCTCCTGTATCATTGTCTCTGCAAGTCTCTGACCGTCTCCTGTATCATTGTCCACACACAGTCTCTGACCGTCTCCTGTATCATTGTCCACACACAGTCTCTGACCATCTCCTGTATCATTGTCCACACACAGTCTCTGACCGTCTCCTGTATTATTGTCCGCACACAGTCTCTGACCGTCTCCTGTATTATTGTCCACACACAGTCTCTGACCGTCTCCTGTATCATTGTCCACACACAGTCTCTGACCATCTCCTGTATCATTGTCCACACACAGTCTCTGACCGTCTCCTGTATCATTGTCCACACACAGTCTCTGACCGTCTCCTGTATCATTGTCCACACACAGTCTCTGACCATCTCCTGTATCATTGTCCACACACAGTCTCTGACCGTCTCCTGTATCATTGTCCACACACAGTCTCTGACCGTCTCCTGTATCATTGTCCACACACAGTCTCTGACCATCTCCTGTATCATTGTCCACACACAGTCTCTGACCGTCTCCTGTATCATTGTCCACACACAGTCTCTGACCATCTCCTGTATCATTGTCCACACACAGTCTCTGGCCGTCTCCTGTATCATTGTCCACACACAGTCTCTGGCCGTCTCCTGTATCATTGTCCACACACAGTCTCTGGCCGTCTCCTGTATCATTGTCCACACACAGTCTCTGACCGTCTCCTGTATCATTGTCCACACACAGTCTCTGTCCATCTCCTGATTCATTGTCCACACACACAGTCTCTGGCCATCTCCTGATTCATTGTCCACACACAGTCTCTGACCATCTCCTGTATCATTTTCCGCAGTCTATGACCATCTCCTGCATGATTGTCTGTCAGCACCCTGTCAGTGGCTCCAACGTTTGATACCATGTTAGCGAGGTAAGAGTTTGCTTGTCATTACCATAATAAAACCATCTCCTGTATCATTGTCCACACAGTCTCTGACCATTGCCTGTATCATTGTCTGCACAGTCTCTGACCGTCTCCTGTATAATTGTCTGCATAGACTCTGACCGTCTCCTGTATCATTGTCCACACACAGTCTCTGACCATCTCCTGTATTATTGTCCGTACACAGTCTCTGACCATCTCTTGTATCATGGATGTGAGGTCGGTGACTGTCCTTTAGCTGGGTTGGACTGTCCCTTAGCTGGGCTGTCTCTTATCTGGGACTGTCCCTTAGCTGGATTGGATGGGTCGGACTATGTCCCTCAGCTGGGTTGGACTATGACTATATCCCTCAGCTGGGACTGCTCCTTGGCTGGATTGGACTGTCCCTTAGGTGGATTGGATTGTCGCAGTCCCATAGCTGAATTGGACTGTCAAACTCCTATAGCTGGATTGGGCTGTCTCTCAGCTGTATTAGGCTGTCCCTTAGCTGGGTCGGACTGTCTCTTAGGTGGATTGGAATGTCACAGTCCCATAGCTGGATTGGCCTGTCCCTCATCTGATTGGCCTGTCCCTCATCTGATTGGCCTGTCCCTCATCTGATTGGACTGTCCCTCATCTGATTGGCCTGTCCCTCATCTGATTGGCCTGTCCCTCATCTGATTGGCCTGTTCCTCATCTGATTGGACCGTCCCTCAGCTGGATTGGACTGTCCCTCAGCTGGATTGGACCATCCCTCAGCTGGATTGGACCGTCTCTCAGCTGGGTCGGACTGTCCCTTATATGGGACTGTCCCTTAGCTGGTTTGGACTGCCTTCACTAAAAGAAGAAATGTTGTCATATGAGTTTGTCCTGTCATTAATTGTATGGTATGAGATTTTAGTAAAAATCAACCTTATCAGCAAGGTGTGACAAAAGGATTATCTGCCTTAGCAGTTTTGTCCATTGAACTTGATCTGGCTTCAAAATTAAATTATTCATCTGTGATAGATGAATTTACAACTGCCAAATGTAGGCGACTGTTTTGCAACTTCTGATATTGAAACATAAAAAAAATGTACTACTGTTAAAACTTCCCAGGGGGTTTGTGTATGAGCCCCAACTATAGTTAGCACATATATTGTGGTATTGCATATTGAAACAAAGGTTTTGTTTTGTTTTTGTTTTGATTGGCTTTCAGTAAGTGCCTGAGAAAGGACCCTGGTATAAGTCTAATCTAATAGGGAACTCTTACACCAGGCTGTTTTCCTGCAGGCACCCTAAACAGACACCTGTTCAGAATTGACAGTCATTTGTTGGAGCAGCACCATGGTAGTTGCAGATCAAACAGAAGCAGCTTCTTTGGCTGCACAGGATAGCAGGACTTAATTTTCTGACTAAAGTTTCAATTTAAGTTTTTTTTTTATTGATGTTTTGCTAAAGAATACAAGAAACTGAGTTATTTTGTTACTTGGAAAATATTGCACTTTATACCTATTATGTTCCATGCACTACTGAGCAAATATTTAAAGTTACATATTTATATGTTTTTATGTTTTACATTTTTGTAAAAAAATCACTTGTTGCATTAAACAGGTTATGTTTTAGAATATGTTGTAAAATTACTTTTTTTTTGTTTTATACTTTGTTGACAAATTAATTTCACATTTATGAGACAGCACAAAGGATAATGAGTAGGCAGCTGCACAATTTGATCTATATCTGTGTGCGTGTAACATATATACCCACCCACCCTATGTTTAATGATATTTGATTAAAGAATAATTGGCTAGAGAAATTTATAGAAACTGTGAATTCATAGTTCATAGGATTTAAGTTAATATATGCATTCATACAGTTAATTTTTATCATTTTTATAATATTTTTCCCATTATGGGCGTGAGTGGGGCCTCATGTCTAAGATTTGCCTAAGGCCTCAGAAAGTCTAGAGCCGCCTCTGAGTGGTATGGTAATAGGCTTGTACACGTATAATATTCTTTCTTCCAAATATAGAAAGAATATTATACTTGACTGCTGCCCTTCTGCTGCAGTCGGCTAATCAGTCACAACCTACTTGTTCCACAAAGGTCCTTATAAGGACTGGCAACCTGGTCTAGGGTGCTACAGTACATAGAGTTGAGTGAGGTACAGTCTGCTATTCCGTAAGGACGGGTATAGGTCCACAATACATTGGGTTCAGGTGCACTACTGCTGACCGCTGCCCTATACTGCAGCAGTCCTTCATCAGTATAGGGACTGACGTACAGTCTGCTAATGAGTCACACACAACCTACTTGTTCCACAAAGGTCCTTATAAGGACTGGTAACCTGGTCTAGGGTGCTACAGTACATAGGGTTGAGTGAGGTACAGTCTGCTATTCCATAAGGACTGGTATAGGTCCACAATAAATAGGGTTGAGGTGCACTACTGCTGACCGCTGCCCTATACTGCAGCAGTCCTTCATCAGTATAGGGACTGAAGTACAGTCTGCTAACCAGTCACACACAACCTACTTGTTCCACAAAGGTCCTTATAAGGACTGGTAATTTGGTCTAGGGTGCTACAGTACATAGGGTTGAGTGAGGTACAGTCTGCTATTCCATAAGGACTGGTATAGGTCCACAATACATAGGGTTGAGGTGCACTACTGCTGACCGCTGCCCTATACTGCAGCAGTCCTTCATCAGTATAGGGACTGAGAGTTTTGTCACAGAGTCATTTTAAAAATGACAGGCAGAGGAAGAGGCAGGCCCTTCCGCAGGGGTGGTAGGGGTAGGGGGGCAGGAGCAACAGGCTTGAGCCAAAGTGGGAAGTTGCAGAAGGTGCGTTCAATTCATTTAAAGGACACACCAGACTTGGTTGAGTGGCTCGCTCAGCCTTACTCTTCTGCACCCTCCTCATCCTCTCAATCTGCATCTTCTTCTTCACGCTCTGCTATGTGCACCCCCAAAGACACTACCACCAACAACACCACCACCACCACATACCTTCCGCTTGAGTCACAGGAATTATTTTACGATCCATATCAAGACATTTCTGATGCGCAGCCACTCTTGGTATTGGATCAGGAAGAGGAGGTAACAACAACCGCTACTCAGCAGTCTGACGACAGTACCCAGATCAGCCCAAGGAGGAGGTTGGTCCCCGGTGTTGCTGCCTACTCTGAGATCTCTACTTATAGTGGTGGGGAAGGTGACGTTGATGATGACGTGTCTAGTGATGTCACGTGGGTGCCCACAAGAGAGGAACAGGAGGGGAGTTCAGAGGGAGATATGGACCAGTAGATAGGGAGGAGAAGCAGGAATAACTTACATTGCACAGGAGGGACAAAGCAGACTGCTAATTTATCAGGAGCGAGTCATCGACCATGTACGGTCACATCTGGCGCTCCCAGGACACATGGCTCCGCAGTGTGGGCTTTTTTTAACGTGTCCGCTGCTGACAATAGCGTTGCCATCTGCAATCTTTGCAGTCAACGCTTTAGTTGCGGTAAGCCCAACACTCACCTAGGGACGACCGCCTTAAGAAGGCACATGGGTAGCCATCACTGAGCCCAGTGGGAGCAACGGAACACACAAAGCCACACTCCAGGCTCTCACCGTCCAGCCTCGTCTTCTCCTTTTCCTCTCTCCTCACAATTGTCCTCCACTCCACCTTCCATCACGCCAAGCTCACGTTTTTCTGCAAAAAGGCAGGCTTCCGTGGGCCTAATGTTCGAGCGTAAAAAAAATGATGACACCGGATAACCCTCTTGCCCAACGGTTGACGGCTGGCTTGTCAGAACTCATAACCCGCCAACTACTGCCATATAAACTGGTGGACCCGGAGGCCTTTCGCAAATTTGTGGCCATTGGAACACTACAATGGAAGGTCCCAGGAAGGAAGTATTTCTCACAGAAGGGCATCTCAGATCTATATGGCCATGTTCAGCGGCAAGTGAATGTATCTCTGGCACACAGTGTCGGTGCCAAGATACATCTGACCACAGACACGTGGTCTAGCAAACACGGGCAGGGAATGTATATCACTTTTACTGCCCACTGGGTGAACCTTCTGACGGCCGTGAAGCATGTAACCCGTGGCACCGTGTAGATTTGGTTTTACCACCACGGATTGCATGCAGGCCTGGCCCTTCTTCTCCTCCTCCTCCTACTCCATCCTCCTCCCTCTCCTCCTCGGCTGACTCCTCCTTTTCCGCTGCTAGCATCTCTTCCGCTGCGCCACCCAAGCTCCCCAGAACCTATTCGACATGCCAGGTGAGACGTTGCCATGCCGTGCTGCGTCTGTTGTGCCTGGAAGCCAAGAGCCACACTGGCCCGGCACTCCTTTCAGCTGTGCGTTCACAGGCAGATCAGTGGCTAACACCGCTCAATTTGACAGTTGGTAAAGTGGTTTGTGACAACGGTGCCAATCTGCTTAGCGCATTGAAACAGGGCAAAATCACACACGTGCCATGCATGGCACACATCCTAAACTTGGTCGTGCAGCGATTCGTTGTCAAATACCCTGGGGTCCAGGACATCTTGCGGCAGGCAAGGAAAATCTCGGCCCATTTCAGAAGATCTTACACGGCCATGGCTCGCCTTGCTGACATTCAGCGGCGACACAATCTGCCGGTCAGACGTCTTATTTGCGATTGCCCGACAAGATGGAACTCAACCTTCTATATGCTTGATAGCATCCTCAAATGGGCGCAACGCATGCAGACTTCTGCGGCCATTTGAGGAGATCACCAAACTGGTCAGTCGCAGCCATGGCGCCATCAGTGACATGGTACCTTGTGCCTTCTTTATGGAGTGTGCATTGCGTCGTGTCATTGATCAAGCTGTGGAGGAGCAGGAGTGGGAAGATGAGGAAGTCGCAATGCTGGATGAATTCCCAGGGGGGGCTACTCTATCTGAGACAAGTGAACAACAGGAGTCTGAAGAGGAGTCAGAGGAGGATGGTGCCGTGGCAGATGAGGAGGAGCAAGAAGAGCATGCTTTAAACCTTTCTGGGATCCCTGTTGTGCGTGGATGGGGAGAGGAGAATGAAGAGGACGACATTATCCTGGATGATGAGCAGGAGCCAGGCCACCACACCGCTTCCAGTTTAGTGCAAATGGGAGCCTTCATGCTCCAGTGTTTTAATAGTGACCCCCATATAAAAAGCATAAGGGTCAAGGACCAGTACTGGGTGGCAACGTACTTAGACCCCCCCCCCCCCCCCCCCGGTACAAACACAAAATGGCGAAAATGTTACCGCCGTCACAGAGGGCTGGCAGAATGGAGCACTTCCAGGCCTTGCTTCGAGAAATGCTGCATTCTGCTTTTGCGTGCGCTGGCAGAGGAGCAATTCCCACTCCCAGAGAAGGAGTTGCGGGTACCAATCCAACAGCACCTGCAAGAAGAGGCCGGTTTGAAGATGTGTTGGTGACTTCGCATATGAGGTCATTCTTTCAGCCGACCCATCGACAGGCGTCATCCGGATCCAGCATCAGGGAACGCCTAGACCGTCAGGTGTCTGACTACATCGGGTTAACGGCCGATGTGGACGCTCTGAGGAGTGATGAACCCCTGGACTACTGGGTGGGCAGGCTTGACCTCTGGCCAGAGCTTGCCCAATTTGCAATAGAACTGTTGGCTTGCCCCTCATCCAGTGTCCTGTCCGAAAGGACGTTCAGCGCAGCAGGGGGGATCGTGACCGATAAGCGTACTCGCCTAGCTCACGACAGTGTTGACTACCTCACATTTCTAAAAATGAATGAGGCATGGATCTCGGAGAAATTCAACACATGTGACCAGTAGACCATGTATATGTCTATAAAAATATTTTTAATCGAGCATACAGACCTTCTTTCTTCATTTGGCTCACTTCCTTGTCCAAAAAAAGCACACCATACTATATGCCCGTACCCTCCTCTTTGAAGAGGTTGAGCGGTGTCATATTTCTACTGGGGCTGCTTATTATGAGGGGCTCCCACCATCCCTGTGCTGTGCTGACTTCCTCCTGGGGCTGCTTATTATGAGGGGCTCCCACCATCCCTGTGCTGTGCTGACTTCCTCCTGGGGCTGTACCTCTGCTGTGCATATTATGAGGGGTTCCCACCATCCCTGTGCTATGCTCGTTATGGGGGGCTCCCACCATCCCTGTGCTATGCTCATTATGAGGGGCTCCCACCATCCCTGTGCTGTGCTGACTTACTCCTGGGGGCTGCTTATTATGAGGGGCTCCCACCATCCCTGTGCTATGCTGACTTCCTCCTGGGGCTGTACCTCTGCTGTGCATATTATGAGGGGCTCCCACCATCCCTGTGCTATGCTCATTATGAGGGGCTCCCACCATCCCTGTGCTATGCTCATTACGAGGGGCTCCCACCATCCCTGTGCTATGCTGTCTTCCTCCTGGGGCTGCTTACGGTGCAGGTGTCAGAACTGTATATCCCGGTGCTGATGTCAGTACTCTCTATCACGGTGCTGCTGTCAGTGCTGTATATCACGGTGCTGGTGTTAGTGCTTTATGTCACGCTGCTGATGTCAGTGCTCTCTATCACGGTGCAGGTGTCATTCCTGTATGTCACGCTGCTGATGTCAGTGCTCTCTGTCACGGTGCTGCTGTCAGTGCTGTATATCACGGTGCTGATGTCAGTGCTCTCTATCATGGTGCTGGTGTCAGATGACTCTATCACGGTGCTGGTGTTAGTGCTTTTTCTCACGCTGCTGATGTCAGTGCTCTCTATCACGGTGCTGCTGTCGGTGCTGTATATCACGGTGCTGGTGTTAGTGCTTTATGTCACGCTGCTGATGTCAGTGCTCTCTATCACGGTGCTGCTGTCAGTGCTGTATATCACGGTGCTGGTGTTAGTGCTTTATGTCACGCTGCTGATGTCAGTGCTCTCTATCACAGTGCTGTTGTCAGATCACTCTATCACGGTGCAGGTGTCATTGCTGTATGTCACGCTGCTGATGTCAGTGCTCTCTATCACGGTGCAGGTGTCATTGCTGTATGTCACGCTGCTGATGTCAGTGCTCTCTATCACGGTGCTGGTGTCAAATGTCTCTATCTGTCTCTATCACGGTGCTGCTGTCAGTGCTGTATATCACGGTGCTGGTGTTAGTGCTTTATGTCACGCTGCTGATGTCAGTGCTCTGTATCACGGTGCTGGTGTCAGATGACTCTATCACGGTGCAGGTGTCAGATGACTCTATCACGGTGCAGGTGTCATTGCTGTATGTCACGCTGCTGGTGATTAGTGATGGACGAACTTCCAATGGGATGTTTTACGAACGCGAACCGCGAGCGCGGGCGATAGTTCGCAAACCGGAACGTTCGCAGCGGGCCCCATTGACTTCAATGGGAGGCGAACTTCGCAAACCTATAGGTCAAATTTGCAGCCACAAAATAATTATTAGCTGGGCAAACATAGTCCCACCACATGGCCAATGACATAACACATGTATGAGGTGAATCTGGGATCGACAACTACAAGCATTCTTTTTTTATGTGGGAAATTGTTGTGACAATTCAGGACTGTGGAGCGCATGAAGGCAATGGAGGAGAGGGAAGGTCAGGGACCAGGGTAGGCAAAGAAGAGGGTGCAGGAGATGATCACCAGCAGCGTGACATACAGCAATGACACCTGCACCGTGATAGAGTCATCTGACAACAGCACCGTGATAGAGAGCACTGACATCAGCAGCGTGACATAAAGCATTAACACCAGCACCGTGATATACAGCACCGACAGCAGCACCGTGATAGAGAGCACTGACATCAGAAGCGTTACATACAGCACTGACATCAGCACCGTGATATACAGCACTGACAGCAGCACCGTGATAGAGAGCACTGACATCAGAAGCGTGACATACAGCACTGACATCAGCACCGTGATATACAGCACTGACAGCAGCACCGTGATAGAGAGCACTGACATCAGCAGCGTGACATTAAGCACTCACACCAGCACCGTGATATACAGCACCGACAGCAGCACCATGATAGAGAGCACTGACATCAGCAGCGTGACATTAAGCACTCACACCCGCACCGTGATATACAGCACTGACTGCAGCACCGTGATAGAGAGCACTGACATCAGCAGCGTGTCATTAAGCACTCACACCAGCACCATGATATACAGCACTGACAGCAGCACCGTAAGCAGCCCCAGGAGGAAGTCAGCACAGCACAGGGATGGTGTGATCCCCTCATAATAAGAACCCCCAGGAGTAAGTCAGCATAGCACAGGGATGGTGTGATCCCCTCATAATAAGCAGGCCCAGGAGAAAATCATCACAGCACAGGGATGGTGTGATCCCCTCATAATAAGCAGGCCCAGGAGAAAATCAGCACAGCACAGGGATGGTGTGATCCCCTCATAATAAGAACCCCCAGGAGGAAGTCAGCACAGCACAGGGATGGTGTGATCCCCTCATAATAAGAACCCCCAGGAGTAAGTCAGCACAGCACAGGGATGGTGTGATCCCCTCATAATAAGAACCCCCAGGAGTAAGTCAGCACAGCACAGGGATGGTGTGATCCCCTCATAATAAGCAGGCCCAGGAGAAAATCAGCACAGCACAGGGATGGTGTGATCCCCTCATAATAAGAACCCCCAGAAGGAAGTCAGCACAGCACAGGTATGGTGTGATCCCCTTATAATAAGCAGGCCCAGGAGAAAATCAGCACAGCACACGGATGGTGTGATCCCCTCATAATAAGAACCCCCAGGAGTAAGTCAGCACAGCACAGGGATGGTGTGATCCCCTCATAATAAGAACCCCCAGGAGTTAGTCAGCACAGCACAGGGATGGTGTGATCCCCTCATAATAAGCAGGCCCAGGAGAAAATCAGCACAGCACAGGGATGGTGTGATCCCCTCATAATAAGAACCCCAGGAGGAAGTCAGCACAGCACAGGGATGGTGTGATCCCCTCATAATAAGCAGGCCCAGGAGAAAATCAGCACAGCACAGGGATGGTGTGATCCCCTCATAATAAGAACCCCCAGGAGGAAGTCAGCACAGCACAGGGATGGTGTGATCCCCTCATAATAAGAACCCCCAGGAGGAAGTCAGCACAGCACAGGGATGGTGTGATCCCCTCATAATAAGCAGGCCCAGGAGAAAATCAGCACAGCACAGGGATGGTGTGATCCCCTCATAATAAGAACCCCCAGGAGGAAGTCAACACAGCACAGGGATGGTGTGATCCCCTCATAATAAGCAGGCCCAGGAGAAAATCAACACAGCACAGGGATGGTGTGATCCCCTCATAATAAGAACCCCCAGGAGGAAGTCAGCACAGCACAGGGATGGTGTGATCCCCTCATAATAAGCAGGCCCAGGAGAAAATCAGCACAGCACAGGGATGGTGTGATTCCCCTCACAATAAGCAGGCCCAGGAGAAAATCAGCACAGCACAGGGATGGTGTGATCCCCTCATAATAAGAACCCCCAGGAGGAAGTCAGCACAGCACAGGGATGGTGTGATCCCCTCATAATAAGAACCCCCAGGAGGAAGTCAGCACAACACAGGGATGGTGTGATCCCCTCATAAGCAGCCCCAGTAGAAATATGACACCGCTCAACCTCTTCAAAGAGGAGGGTAGGGGCATATAGTACGGTGTGCTTTTTTGGAACAAGGAAGTGAGCCAAATGAAGAAAGAAGGTCTGTGTGCTTGATTAAAAAAATTGTTTATAGACATATACATGGTCTACTGGTCACATGTGTTGAATTCCTCCGAGATCCATGCCTCATTCATTTTTAGAAATGTGAGGTAGTTAACACTGTCGTGAGCTAGGCGAGTACGCTTATCGGTCACGATCCCCCCTGCTGCGCTGAACGTCCTTTCGGACAGGACACTGGATGAGGGGCAAGCCAACAGTTCCATTGCAAATTGGGCAAGCTCTGGCCAGAGGTCAAGCCTGCCCACCCAGTAGTCCAGGGGTTCATCACTCCTCAGAGCGTCCACATCAGCCGTTAACCCAATGATGGTCTAGGCGTTCCCTGATGCTGGATCCGGATGACACCTGTCGATGGGTCGGCTGAAAGAATGACCTCATATCCGAAGTCACCAACACATCTTCAAACCGGCCTCTTCTTGCAGGCGCTGTTGGATTGGTACCCACAACTCCTTCTCTGGGAGTGGGAATTGCTCCTCTGCCAGCGCACGCAAAAGCAAAATGCAGCATTCCTCGAAGCAAGGCCTGGAAGTGCTGCATTCTGGCAGCCCTCTGCGACGGCGGTAACATTTCCGCCATTTTGTGTTTGTACCGGGGGTCTAAGTACGTTGCCACCCAGTACTGGCCCTTGACCCTTATGCTTTTTTATACAGGGGTCCCTATTAAAACACTGGAGCATGAAGGCCTCCATTTGCACTAAAGTGGAAGCGGTGTGGTGGCCTGGCTCCTGCTCATCATCCAGGATAATGTCGTCCTCTTCATTCTCCTCTCCCCATCCACGCACAACAGGGATCCCAGAAAGGTTTAAAGCATGCTCTTCTTGCTCCTCCTCATCCGCCCCGGCATCATCCTCCTCTGACTCCTCTTCAGACTCCTGTTGTTCACTTGTCTCAGATAGAGTAGCCCCCCCTGGGAATTCATCCAGCATTGCGACTTCCTCATCTTCCCGCTCCTGCTCCTCCACAGCTTGATCAATGGCACGACGCAATGCACGCTCCATAAAGAAGGCATAAGGTACCATGTCACTGATGGCGCCATGGCTGCGACTGACCAGTTTGGTGATCTCCTCAAATGGCCGCAGAAGTCTGCATGCATCGCGCATGAGCAGCCACTGGCGCAGTGAAAAAAAACCCAGCTCCCCAGAACCGGTTCTGCCGCAGAGTTCATACAGGTAGACGTTAACTGCACGTTTCTGCTGGAGCAGCCTATCAAGCATATAGAAGGTTGAGTTCCATCGCATCGTGCAATTGCAAATAAGACGTCTGACCGGCAGATTGTGTCGCCGCTGAATGTCAGCAAGGCGAGCCATGGCCGTGTAAGATCTTCTGAAATGGGCCGAGATTTTCCTTGCCTGCCGCAAGATGTCCTGGACCCCAGGGTATTTGACAACGAATCGCTGCACGACCAAGTTTAAGACGTGTGCCATGCATGGCACGTGCCTGATTTTGCCCTGTTTCAATGCGCTAAGCAGATTGGCACCGTTGTCACACACCACTTTACCAACTGTCAAATTGAGCGGTGTTAGCCACTGATCTGCCTGTGAACGCAAAGCTGAAAGGAGTGCCGGGCCAGTGTGGCTCTTGGCTTCCAGGCACAACAGACGCAGCACGGCATGGCAACGTCTTACCTGGCATGTGGAATAGGTTCTGGGGAGCTTGGGCGGTGCAGCGGCAGAGACGCTAGCAGCGGAAAAGGAGGAGGCAGCTGAGGAGGAGAGGGAGGAGGATGGAGTAGGAGGAGAAGGAGAAGAAGAGTCAGGCCTGCATGCAATCCGTGGCGGTAAAACCAAATCTACATGGGTGCCACAGGTTACATGCTTGACGGCCGTCAGAAGGTTCACCCAGTGGGCAGTAAAATTGATATACCTTCCCTGCCCGTGTTTGCTAGACCACGTGTCTGTGGTCAGATGTATCTTGGCACCGACACTGTGTGCTAGAGATACATTCACTTGCCGCTGAACATGGCCATATAGCTCTGGGATGCCCTTCTCTGAGAAATACTTCCTTCCTGGGACCTTCCATTGTGGTGTTCCAATGGCCACAAATTTGTGAAAGGCCTCCGAGTCCACCAGTTTATATGGCAGTAGTTGGCGGGCTATGAGTTCTGACAAGCCAGCCGTCAATCGTTGGGCAAGAGGGTTATCCGGCGTCATCATTTTTTGACGCTCGAACATTAGGCCCACGGAAGCCTGCCTTTTTGCAGAAAACCGTGACCTTGGCGTGATGGAAGGTGGAGTGGAGGACAATTGTGAGGAGAGAGGAGAAGGAGAAGTAGAAGACGAGGCTGGACGGTGAGAGCCTGCAGTGTGGCTTTGTGTGTTCCGTTGCTCCCACTCGGCTCGGTGATGGCTGCCCATGTGCCTTCTTAAGGCGGTCGTCCCTAGGTGAGTGTTGGGCTTACCGCGACTAATGCGTTGACTGCAAAGATTGCAGATGGCAACGCTATTGTCAGCAGCGGACACGTTAAAAAAAGCCCACACTGCGGAGCCATGTGCCGGTGTCCTGGGAGCACCAGATGTGACCGTACATGGTCGATGACTCGCTCCTGATACATTTGCAGTCTGCTTTGTCCCTCCTGTGCAATGTAAGTTATTCCTGCTTCTCCTCCCTATCTGCTGGTCCATATCTCCCTCTGAACTCCCCTCCTCTTCCTCTCTTGTGGGCACCCACGTGACATCACTAGACACGTCATCATCAACGTCACCTTCCCCATCGATATAAGTAGAGATCTCAGAGTAGGCAGCAGCAACACCGGGGACCAACCTCCTCCTTGGGCTGATCTGGGTACTGTCGTCAGACTGCTGAGTAGCGGTTGTTGCTACCTCCTCTTCCTGATCCAATACCAAGAGTGGCTGCGCATCAGAAATGTCCTCTTGATATTGATCGGAAAATAATTCCTGTGACTCAAGCAGAAGGTATGTGGTGGTGGTGGTGGTGGTGTTGTTGGTGGTAGTGTCTTTGGGGGTGCACATAGCAGAGAGTGAAGAAGAGGGTGCAGATCAAGAGGATGAGGAGGGTGCAGAAGAGTAAGGCTGAGTGAGCCACTCAACCAAGTCTGGTGCGTCCTTTAAAGTAATTGAACGCACCTTCTGCAACTTCCCAATTTGGCTCAAGGCTGGTGCTCCTGCCCTACCCCTACCACCCCTGCGGAAGGGCCTGCCTCTTCCTCTGCCTGTCATTTTTTAAATCACCCTGTGACAAAACTCTTAGTCCCTATACTGCTGAAGGACTGCTGCAGTATAGGGCAGCGGTCAGCAGTGGTGCACCTCAACCCTATCTATTGTGGACCGATACCGGTCCTTGCAGAACAGCAGACTGTACCTCACTCAACCCTATGTACTGTAGCACCCTACACCAAGTTACCAGTCCTTATAAGGACCTTTGTGGACCAAGTAGGTTGTGTGTGACTGATTAGCAGACTGTACGTCAGTCCCTATACTGCTGAAGGACTGCTGCAGTATAGGGCAGCGGTCAGCAGTGGTGCACCTCAACCCTATCTATTGTGGACCGACACCGGTCCTTACAGAACAGCAGACTGTACCTCACTCAACCCTATGTACTGTAGCACCCTACACCAAGTTACCAGTCCTTATAGAGACCTTTGTGGACCAAGTAGGTTGTGTGTGACTGATTAGCAGACTGTACGTCAGTCCCTATACTGCTGAAGAACTGCTGCAGTATAGGGCAGCGGTCAGCAGTGGTGCACCTCAATCCTATCTATTGTGGACCGATACTGGTCCTTACAGAACAGCAGACTGTACCTCACTCAACCCTATGTACTGTAGCACCCTGGACCTTACCAGTCCTTATAAGGACCTTTGTGGACCAAGTAGGTTGTGTGTGACTGATTAGCAGACTGTACGTCAGTCCCTATACTGCTGAAGGACTGCTGCAGTATAGGGCAGCGGTCAGCAGTGGTGCACCTCAACCCTATCTATTGTGGACCGATACCGGTCCTTACAGAACAGCAGACTGTACCTCACTCAACCCTATGTACTGTAGCACCCTACACCAAGTTACCAGTCCTTATAAGGACCTTTGTGGACCAAGTAGGTTGTGTGTGACTGATTAGCAGACTGTACATCAGTCCCTATACTGCTGAAGGACTGCTGCAGTATAGGGCAGCGGTCAGCAGTAGTGCACCTCAACCCTATCTATTGTGGACCGATACCGGTCCTTACAGAACAGCAGACTGTACCTCACTCAACCCTATGTACTGTAGCACCCTGGACCTTACCAGTCCTTATAAGGACCTTTGTGGATCAAGTAGGTTGTGTGTGACTGATTAGCAGACTGTACGTCAGTCCCTATACTGCTGAAGGACTGCTGCAGTATAGGTCAGCGGTCAGCAGTGGTGCACCTCAACCCTATCTATTGTGGACCGATACCGGTCCTTACAGAACAGCAGACTGTACCTCACTCAACCCTATGTACTGTAGCACCCTGGACCTTACCAGTCCTTATAAGGACCTTTGTGGACATAGTAGGTTGTGTGTGACTGATTAGCAGACTGTACGTCAGTCCCTATACTGCTGAAGGACTGCTGCAGTATAGGGCAGCGGTCAGCAGTGGTGCACCTCAACCCTATCTATTGTGGACCGATACCGGTCCTTACAGAACAGCAGACTGTACCTCACTCAACCCTATGTACTGTAGCACCCTGGACCTTACCAGTCCTTATAAGGACCTTTGTGGACCAAGTAGGTTGTGTGTGACTGATTAGCAGACTGTACGTCAGTCCCTATACTGCTGAAGGACTGCTGCAGTATAGCGCAGCAGTCAGCAGTGGTGCACCTCAACCCTACCTATTGTGGACCGATACCGGTCCTTACAGAACAGCAGACTGTACCTCACTCAACCCTATGTACTGTAGCACCCTGGACCTTACCAGTCCTTATAAGGACCTTTGTGGACCAAGTAGGTTGTGTATGACTGATTAGCAGACTGTACGTCAGTCCCTATACTGCTGAAGGACTGCTGCAGTATAGGGCAGCGGTCAGCAGTGGTGCACCTCAACCCTATGTATTGTGGACCTATACCAGTCCTTAAGGAATAGCAGACTGTACCTCACTCAACCCTATGTACTGTAGCACCCTAGACCTTACCAGTCCTTATAAGGACCTTTGTGGAACAAGTAGGTTGTGAATGATTAGCAGACTGTACGTCAGTCCCTATACTGATGAAGGACTGCTGCAGTATAGGGCAGCGGTCAGCAGTAGTGCACCTCAACCCTATGTATTGTGGACCTATACCAGTCCTTAAGGAATAGCAGACTGTACCTCACTCAACCCTATGTACTGTAGCACCCTAGACCTTACCAGTCCTTATAAGGACCTTTGTGGAACAAGTAGGTTGTGAATGATTAGCAGACTGCAGCAGAAGGGCAGCAGTCAAGTATAATATTCATTCTATATTTGGAAGAAAGAATATTATACGTGTACAAGCCTATTACCATACCAGTCCTGAAAAGAACCTTTGTGGACCTAATAGTAACAGCTACTGATTAAACTGACTGTCCCTCACTGCCTCACACACAACTTCCTGCCTGTCCCTATTTAAACTGACAAAACACAGGCTGCTGGAACAATAACTTGAATAGCACTTTTGTGGACCTAATAGTAACAGCTAATGATTAAACTGACTGTCCCTGCAGCACACAGCGTCCTGTCCCTTTCTCTACACTGACAAAAGAGACTAAAGCTGCTGCAACAATCACTAGCACAGCACTGCCTCAAACCTAAATCCTGAACTACACCTAACACCTATACCATGATAGCAGTCCTTAAAAGAACTTTTGTGGACCTAATAGATAGCGATTTGGGTCACTGAAGTCTCTCCCTGCTCCACACAGCAACCTCTCCCTATAGTGACAGAAGAAAGAATGTAAAATGGCCGCTGGATCGGGTCTATTTATAAGTTAGGGGGAATGTCCAAGTGTCCATGTGCTGTAATGTCTCAATTGGCTGTCCTGTACCCCATGATGGATGTGTCATCATAGGTCAAAGTTATTTTACACAGTAAACACGCCGATCGGGCGGACGGCAAACAGCCGAAATTCGCCGCGAAACGACCGCCGGGCGAACCGTTCGGCCATCCCTAATGGTAAATACAGCATCAGTGCAACTAAATGTGGACTGGTAGGTCCACCAGGAGGTCGGTGGTTGGGTAGGATTAGAATCCCACGCAAGTGTCGACTCTATGGGGGCGCAGTAGTCCACCAGGCCTACTCGGCATATTAAAATTTTGAAAATAAAATAAACATAAGGTATAAGCACTAAAGTGCATGGTGATAGGCAATACGCATAACACAATATGTGTTATAATGTCAGACACGAACAGTTGACTTTAAAACAAAACAAAACAAACAATAAATAAATTAGTAACTATTAACTTGGGCATATATGTAAACAGTTCACCCGTGGGCTCGCCAGAAGAACCAGAAGGAGCTGGGGGGGGGGACCACCGTCATAATAAAATTTGGCAAAACGAACCTTGAAATAGTAACTTTCAACTTAGGTAAATAACAAATGAGTCCCCCCCCCCCGCTGGCCCCCCAGGAAAATCCAAAGGGGGCCCGGGGGAGACCCTCATCATACATCAGAGGTGACTCCCTAAAAGATCTGGCAAGACAGAGTTTATTAACCAAAGATAGATTCATATTATCTAACTTGTCAGAGACCATCCCTGAGGGCTTATGAAAAGTGGGGGCCCACCTTGCCACCCTCAAGGGCACCGGGCGAGCCCCCAGTCTAAGTGTCAACTGAGGAGGGATGGCCCCAATACCTCAACCCACCCCACAGGCACAGACCGCCTTCCACCCTATCCGCCGTATATCTCTTTGGGCAGTCTGGGATGCCCGTCCATGCCCGGGAGCGCCGATCTCAAAGAAAAGAAACCCCTCCCACAGAAGGGTTTGATGCCAGTAACATGCCTTTAAGGAGCTGCTCCGGGAGCACAGAGCAAGGAAGGTATCATCCACACCTCCGGTCAAATTGGGCCTAAAGTATATGAGGAAAATGGCGAAGGTAAAGTTTAGGCCACTGGAAAGGTAGATGTCCTGAGTGTGGGCAGGTTAAATGTCATCCTGTGGGGACATCCTGGTAGTGTTGGGCCTGAAGCGATCGTAGGGCCTGGGATCCTTGTTGGGAGGCCTGTGATAACTTGCGGGAAGACTGTGCCGGCCGGGAGCGGGAAAACGATGAGGATGGGTCTCCTTGGGATGGTGGAAGGTCCAGCTGCAAGTCCTGGAAGTGACATCTCAGGTCAGTCAGGGAGAATGCTTGGACTTGGTGCCCCCGGTAGGTAAAAGACAATTTAAAAGGGAACCCCCACCTGTATTTTATGCCTTGACTTTGCAAAATTAGAAGGTAAGGTTTTAGGTTCCTTCTTTTGGCGATTGTAACTGGAGATAAATCTGCAAACAGTTGAAGGGGGTAATTTTAAAAGGTGAGAGTTTGGCGTTCCCTCGCAGCTTTCAGGAATCTTTCTTTAGTGCGGTAATAATGTAGCTTTATGATGACATCCCTGGGGGGCCTTCCGAGGGTTTGGGAGCCAGGGACCTATGGATGCGGTCAAATTCCAGGCGCTCCATGGGGATTTCAGGAGCTAGTTCTTGAAAAAAAGCAGTGGCTGTGGCCTCAGGGATCCCACAGATTCTCAAATTGTCCCTGCGGGCTCTGTTTTCAGAGTCCTCCAGCTTATCCCGCAAACCCTCCAGCTCTGCATTTAACTTTTCAACTTCCTCTTCATGGCCCTCCAGCACTGTAGTGGTTAAGTCCATTCTCTGTTCTAGCTGATTTGTGCAGTGGTCTAGCTCTTTAGGACCTTGCATGAGGTCAGAGGAAAGTTTGCGTGAAGCTGCAGATATTTCATCCCTCACTATGGAACGAAACCTGGCCAGCATATCCTCTGATGCATGTTGCTCAGGGCTTACCAGATCCGAGGGGAACTGCTGCAGACTGTCCGAGGGAGACACTGGACCTGCTGTGGAGAGCCTCGTGGTGTCGTCTGGTTCGGGAGGCTCGGGCGCCATCTTGCCCTTCCCTGCTGCGGATTGCATCTTTCGCTGTTTGGGGGGGTTTCTGCTTTCCCCTCTGTGAACGGTGCATTCCTGTGGGTCCCCGTCATTGTCCGCAGCCCAGGATGCCCAATCGCTCGTGTCTGGCTAATGTTAGTGCTTTGTTAGCCGGGTATAAAACGGCCAGTGTCGCGGAGCTCAGAGACTAGGCAGCCATCTCCCGCGATCGTGCGCATGAGCCCCCATATATGTTTATATTTTTAATTTGTTTTCAAATTTGATTTCATTTTGTTATTTCAGATTCATTTAAATTCATTATTATTGTACTTTGGAAATTCGGATGCATCCAAATTTCTAAAAAATTCATCCAAATTTTGATTCGAAATGAAATTAACCGCTCATATCTGGTCAGCACAACTGTCATTTTTTTATGGCCACACCCGACATGTGTTTATGTTGTTATCCACTTGAAGACTAAGCCTTTTCTGGAAATTTTGTTTACAAGTTTAAATCAGAATTGTTTACTAGAGAGTTGCTTATAACCCCCAAACATTATATATAATATATATATATTTTTTTTAATAGAGACTCTAGGGAATAAAATGATGATTGTTGCTTTTTTTTTTATCTCACACGGTATTTGTGCAGCGTACATTAACCACTTCAGCCCCGGACCAATTGTCAGCCTAAGGACCAGAGGTCTTTTTACAATTTGGCACTGCACTGCTTTAACTGGTAATTGCGCGGTCATGCAATGTTGTACCCAAACGAAACTTGCGTCCTTTTCTTCCCACAAATACAGCTTTCTTTTGATGGTATTTTATTGCCTCTGCGATTTTTATTTTTTGCGATATAAATGGAAAAAGACCGAAAATTTTGAAAAAAATATATATTTTCTTCTTTTTGTTATAAGAAAAATCGAATAAACTAAATTTTAGTCATACATTTAGGGCAAAATGTATTCAGCTACATGTCTTTAGAATAAAAATGTCAATAAGCGTATATTTATTGGTTTGCGCAAAAGTTATAGCATCCACAAACTAGAGTACATTTTCTGGAATCTCATTTCTTGAGGTGCTAAAATGGCAGGGTAGTACAACCCCCCCCCCCCCCCAAATGACCCCATTTTGGAAAGTAGACACCCCAAGGAAATTTCTGAGGGGTATGTTGAGCCCATTGAATATTTTTTTTTTGTCCTAAGGGATTGAATAATGACAAAAAAAAATAAATTTTTTTACAAAAAGTTGTCACTAAATGATATATTGCTCACACATGCCATAGTTATATGTGGAATTGCACCCCAAAATATATTCTGCTACTTCTCCCGAGTATGGAGATACCACATGTGTGGGACTTTTTGGGAGTCTAGTCACGCACGGCACCCGAAAACCAATCACCACCTTCAGGATTTCTAAGGGTGAACATTTCACTCCTCACTATTTATCACAGTTTCGAAGGCCATAAAATGCCAAAATAGCACAAACCCCCCCCCCCCCAAATGACCCCATTTTGGAAAGTAGACACCCCAAGCTATTTACTGTGAGGCATGTTGAGTCCATGGAATATTTTATATTTTGCCACAAGTTGCGGGAATATTACAAACTTTTTTTTTTTGCTCAAAGTTGTCACTAAAGGATATATTGCTCACACATGCTATAGGCATATGTGAAATTACACCCCAAAATACATTCTTCTGCTTCTCCTGAGTATGGGGATACCACATGTGTGGGACTTTTTGGGAGCCTAGCCACGTACGGGACCCCGAAAACCAAGTACCGCCTTCAGGATTTCTAAGGGCATTCATTTTTTATTTTACTCCTCACTACCTATCACTACTTATCACAGTTTTGAAGGCCATAAAATGCCAAGATGGCACAAAATGGGTCCCCCAAATGACCCCATTTTGGAAAGTAGATATCCCAAGCTATTTTCTGAGGGGCATGTTGAGCCCATTGAATATTTTTTTTTTGTCCCAAGGGATTGAATAATGACAAAAAATAAAAATAATTTTTTTTTTACAAAAAGTTGTCACTAAATTATATATTGCTCACACACGCCATGGTTATATGTGGAATTGCACCCCAAAATACATTTTGCTGCTTCTCCTGAGTACAGGGATACCACATATGTGGGGCACCGAAAACCAATCGCCACCTTCTGGATTTCTAAGGGTGCAAATTTTAGATTTCACTCCTCACTACCTATTACAGTTTCGAAGGCCATAAAATGCCAAAATAGCACAAACCCCCCCCCCCCCCCCAAATGACCCCATTTTGGAAAGTGGACACCCCAAACTATTTGCTGAGAGTCATGTTGGCTGAACGAAAAAAAAGAGATTGATCGGTGGGTATGCCCACTATTAGAATACCTCCCTTCATCCACCCACTTCTAATGATAGGCATACATGCACCATTTATATATGCCGAAGCATGGGGGCATCCTCCCACAAAAAAGTTATGCCACGTACACACGGTCAAACTTTTCCACGGGCAAGCCCTCCGTCGGAATTTCGACCGTATGTACGCAGCATTAGGAGCAAAATCGCTCCTCCGCCCCTGCTGCCCCCATGCTTCGGCATATATGCTCTTTTTTTTTAACTGTAGTCGTGAAATCACCTCCTACAGCGTTGGAGTCGCGGCTTTATGTATCGTGGGAGCAAACGCTGTTGCTGTCAAGATAAATAAATCCACGCTGCAACTGAATGGCGTACCTGCTAAGCAAATATGGTTAACGTTAAAACAAAGTAACATTATAGTATAACAGTAAAACCTTACCATACCATACCTGCAAAGCAAATGCCAAAAAAAAAACTGTAAAAAATAAAACATTTTTTAACACAACCTGTGCCTAAAATATATATATGCCGAAGCATGGGGGCATCCTCCCGCAAAAAAAGTTATGCCGCGTACACATGGTCGAACTTTTCCACGGGTAAGCCCTCCGTCGGAATTTAGACTGTATATACGCGGCATTAGGAGCAAAATCACTCCTCCGCCCCTGCTGCCCCCATGCTTCAGGCATATATGCTCTTTTTTTTTTTAACTGTGGTGGTGAAATCACCTCCTACAGCACTGGAGTCACGGCTTTATGTATCGTGGGAGCAAACGCTATTGCTGTCAAGATAAATAAATCCGTGTTGCAGCTGAATGGCGTACCTGAAAACAAAAAAAATGGTTAACAATAAAACACAGTAAACAGTAAAGTATAAAAAATTAGAGAGAAGAGAGAGAGAGAAAACAATAAAACAACAACTATTTTTGGTTTTTATATTTTATATATATTTTTTTTTATTTTACTTTTTTTACACTTTTTTTTTAACTGTAAACTGTAACAACTGTAACGGTTCGGGTCTCTCAAAATGCGATGGCATCTTGGGAGACCCTGTGTTAGTGTGCCTAGCCTGTGAAATACTTCACTAGTGAATGGTAGCGTTCAAACCACTCACCAAGGCAAAGACCAGGATTTCTGGACAGCGTGGACAATAACAACGGGTGTCACGCCTATATCTGCACTTGGTACAGACACGACATCTTCTTTGGGGGCTCGTTGGGTAGGGGTACTCGGGAGGGCATAAGCATAATGCCTCTCATGCAGCCGGCTTACTGCATTTGGTTGGGAATGGTGAGGTGCAGAACCGTCTGGATACAGAAGGTCTGTGACAACCTCTCTCTGGAAGAAAAGAAAGGTTAAAGCCCCGCCTGAAGCTTTGTATAGCACATAAGCATTCAGCAAAGCCAATTGAAATAAGTAAACAGACACTTTTTTGTACCAGCGTCTTGCCTTACAGGCAACTAGATACGGCGCCAACAACTGATCATTGAGGTCCACCCCTCCCATATTTTTGTTATATTCGTGGACACAGAGTGGTTTCTCCACAATACCAGTCGCTGTATGAATTTGGACCGTCGTGTCTGCATGAAGGGAGGTAAGAACGAAAACATTCTTATTGTCCCTCCACTTCATAGCGAGCAAATTATTACACTGATAGCAGGCTCTCTCTTCCAGCCTAAGATGGGAATCTACAAGCCGCTGGGGAAAGCCCCGGCGATTAGGACACACTGTGCCACATGCTCCAATCTGATGATCAAACAAGTGACTAAACAGTGGCACGCTCGTGTAATAATTGTCCACGTTCAAGTGGTACCCCTTTCCGAACAAGGGAGACACCAAGTTCCACACTATCTTGCCAGCACTTCCTATGTAGTCAGGGCAGTTCTCCGGCTCTACGTGACTATCTTTGATTCAATAGGTTTTTATTAGTATTTTTGCAAAAGTACAAAGTAATATAAAAAAGAACAAAATAACAACAACCACCATTACAGCTTACAGTGTAACAAAAATGGGAGAGAATCTAGGATGGAAAGCATATATCCTATTCACATTGCAAGTACTATATACAAACAGAGAAGGAGTATGATGGGGGGAAGCCACCCCTCTAGACACCCCAAACGGGATCTTGCTGTGTCCAGAGGCGTAGACATCGCAGTAGGTATAATATGAAAGTCAGCAAGGAAGATGGCAATATAAACAGGGTATGTCGTATAGTAAAAGTACCATCTGTAGATTAGTATATTGAGAAAGTAATAGTATAATGTACATTGAATAGTGGTTAAACTTTAGCTAGCTAAGATAAACAAATAGTTAGAGAACACTGCATCTAGAGTGCGTGTACTTGCTGGTCGACCCAACATGCAATATCAGGCACAGTATGATAGGACAAAACAAACAAAAAGAGAGAGAAAAAAAAAAAAAAAAGGGGGGGGGGAGGCAGAGGAGGGGGAGGGAAGCAGGCTCAATGTAGTATATGGAAAGGAGGAATCAATAGCTAAAGAGTTATAATTCAGATGAGTAAGGGACGTGATTTGGTGAACCATGCATCCCAGATTTTCCAACGAGATGTTATTTTAGTTAAATAACCTTCCGCTGCAGCATACATGCGTTCATATGCACAATGTGTATGTACTAAGCGCACAATTTCCGTACAGGAGATTGGTACGGGGGATTTCCAGTTACGGGCTATCACCAGTCTAGTAGCTAGTAGAATCTGTGTAATAACATATTGAAGTGTGTGGGGGTACTGTTCTATGCCTATGGACAAAATCGCTAAGGCCGGGGATGGTTCAATGGGAATACAGGTTACTTCAGCAATGAGGCGGAAAATATCTATCCACAGTAATTTAACGTGGGGGCAGTCCCAAAGTATATGGTAGAGGGTGCCTGGTGCACCGCATTGTCTCCAACAATGCACGTCGAAAGAATCATTGTACAAGTTCATACGTGCAGGGGTGAGATACCATCTAAGGGTAAGTTTATAAGTGAGTTCCCAAAGGTTAGCAGATTTCGTAGTTTTGTAGATGGAACGTAATGCACATTGCCATTGTTGTGGAGATAGTGACACACCAATATCCCTTTCCCATTTAAGCATGGGAGGAAGAATATCAATGATGCTTTTATCTTTAAGCGAAGCATAAAAAAGTGAGATGCCTTTGACGGGGGCCATAGTGTTAGTGAAATACTGCCAAATTTTCGTGGGCAAGGTGAGATGCGTATGTGGGTGTCTGAGCAGGCAGTGTGAAACTTGAAGGTATGTGTAATAGTCCTTTGAGGTGAGCGAACAAGCTTGCTGTAGTGTGGGGAATGGATGGAGAAATTCAGAAGAGTATAAGTCTCCAATATGTGCTATACCTTTTTTTTTCCAGGGAGCTATTTGTAGGTTAGGGATGAGCAAGTTAAGGATTTCGATTGGTATGGGCACTGTACACAAAGCGGTTGGAGTGGGTACGTTCGTAAGGAGATATAGGAATGCTTTAACGGATGCACGGACAGTCAGGGATATATGCTTGTCCAATTTACATAAAGAGGGAAAGCTTAGGAGCCAGACTGTTAAGTTGCCACCGGGGATTTGAGAAGCTTCAATAGAGCTCCATTGATTAAGGGGGTTAGGAGAGAACCATTCTCTCATCTGTGCTAAGATAGCCGCCATATAGTAGTCCTGTATATCGACGTAACCCATACCTCCAGCTAATTTATGTTTAATAAGGGCTGTTTGGGTTACTCTCTGTCTTTTACCTTGCCACACAAAGTGTTTGAGAAGGGATCGTGTCCGTGCGAAGAAAGACATGGGTATTGGGATGGGCAGGGATCTGAAGAGATATAGAAGCTGTGGAAGTAAGATCATCTTGAAGGCAGCTAACCTACCTGCGCTGGAGAGTGACAGTTTGGAGAGTTTATTCAGTTCTATAGGTAGAGTATTTAGGAGGGGTAAGTAATTAGCTTGATATAATGCTGTAGTGTGTGCGGTAAGTTTTATACCCAAGTAAGTGATAGTATTTGTGGACCATGCATAAAGATATCTGTTCTGCAAAAATGTTTGTTGACGCTGAGACAATGCTATTGGTAGGATATAAGACTTAGAAGCATTAACCTCTTCCCGCCCGCCCTATAGCCGAATGACGGCCGTGGGGCAGGCGGGTTCGTTCGGGCGGTCGTCCCTGGACGGCTTTGTGTTTACTTCCGCAATGCGCGCCCCCGGCGGCGCGCATCGCGGAAGTTTTGTATCCGCCGTGTCTCCGGGAGACAGGCGAATACAGATCGCCGTGAACGGCCAATCAAAGCGGCCGTTCACAGAGCGATCACAGCTGCCAATAGGAGATGATCTCAAATATAAACAAATGAGATCATCTCCCGTTGCCGTGTCTCTCTCTCCTCACACAGAGACAGCGTGTGAGGAGAGAGAGCGGATCTGTGAGTTGTGAACTACTGTGCTAACATCTGTCAGCCCCAGTGCCAGTGCCAGTGCAAACTGTCAGCCCAGTGCCAACTGTCAGCCCAGTGCCAACTGTCAGCCCACTGCCATCTGTCAGCCCACTGCCATCTGTCAGCCCACTGCCATCTGTCAGCCTAGTGCCATCTGTCAGCCCAGTGCCATCTGTCAGCCCAGTGCCATCTGTCAGCAGTGCCGCCAGTGCCAGCACCAGTGCCACCTACCACCTGCCAGTGCCACGTGCCACCTGCCAGCCCCAGTGCCGTCAGCCCCAGTGCCGTCAGCCTCAGTGCCGTCAGCCTCAGTGCCGTCAGCCCCAGTGCCGCCAGCCCCAGTGCCGCCAGCACCAGTGCCGCCAGTGCCAGTGCCGCCAGTGCCAGCGCCAGTGCCACCTGCCAGCGCCAGTGCCACCTGCCAGCGCCAGTGCCACTTGCCAGTGCCGTCAGCCCCAGTGCCGTCAGCCCCACTGCCGTCAGCCCCACTGCCGCCAGCGCCAGTGCCGCCAGCGCCAGTGCCGCCAGTGCCACCTGCCAGCGCCAGTGCCATCCGTCAGCCCCAGTGCCGTCAGCGCCAGTGCCGTCAGCGCCAGTGCCGTCAGCCCCAGTGCCGTCAGCCCCAGTGCCGCCAGCGCCAGTGCCACCTGCCAGTGCCAGTGCCATCTGCCAGCCGCAGTGCCATCTGCCAGCCCCATTTGCCAGAGCAAATAGCCAGTGCCATCTGCCAGTGCCAGCCCCAGTGACATCTGCCAGCCACATCTGCCAGCCACATCTGCCAGCCACATCTGTCAGCCACATCTGTCAGCCACATCTGTCAGCCAGCCACATCTGCCAGCTACATCTGTCAGCCACATCTGTCAGCCACATCTGTCAGCCAGCCACATCTGCCAGCCACATCTGTCAGCCAGCCACATCTGCCAGCCAGCCACATCTGCCAGCCACATCTGTCAGCTACATCTGTCAGCCACATCTGTCAGCCCCATCTGTCAGCCCCATCTGTCAGCCCCATCTGCCTCCAGTGCCATCTGCCTCCAGTGCCACGTGTTGTCAGTGCCACGTGTCGTCAGTGTCACCTGTGATCAGTGCTGTCAGTGTCACCTGCCACATCAGCGTCGCCTGTCAGTGCCATTTGTGATCAATAAAAATGTCACAAAGATTGTATTCAGCTGAGGAGGCATATGATATCCTTGCAGCCGACGAGAGCAACGGGGAGGTTTCCGCTTCGGATTCCTCCTCATATTCAGATTGTGACTCTGACGTGGACTACGAGCCTGTCCTCAGCAGTGGTACCATGACAGCCTCAGAGGAGGAAGATGATAGTCCGCCCGTCAGACGAAGGCGCACTGGTGAGGAGGCGGTACCATCCACCAGCACCGCAGAGCCATCCACCGGCAACCCAGTGCCATCCACCGGCACCACAGTACCTCGGCAAAGGCCACGTACCAGTGGGGTGTCAACTCGGCCCCAAAGGGTTAGGTCCCATGCCAGCCTTCCCTATTCCCTCCAGAACCCCTTGTGGCTTCCTCCTAACTCAGGAGAAGCCAACGTTCCCCCTTTCACTG
Organism: Lithobates pipiens; assembly: GCF_037356315.1. Lineage (NCBI taxonomy): Eukaryota > Metazoa > Chordata > Amphibia > Anura > Ranidae > Lithobates > Lithobates pipiens. The sequence continues at coordinate 140,767 of NW_027507884.1, read as the reverse complement.
CCAACCCAGGAGTCCAGGTGGACACACAAAATTTTTCCCTGATGGACTTTTTCCACCTAATTTTTACAGAGGACTTGCTTGAATCCATTGTGGTCCAGTGCAACCTATATGCCCAACAATTTATTCAAAGTAACCCAACGTCCTCTTATGCCCGTCCCTACGAGTGGAGAGCCCTAACAGTGGAGGAGTTTAAAATTTTTTTGGGCCTCACATTTTGTATGGGACTAAACAATAAAAATGAAATACGTGCATATTGGTCAACCCGCCCCATCTATCACATGCCCATCTTTTCCTCAATAATGTCCCGGACCAGATATCTAACGATAATGAGATTCCTACACTTTAACGACAATACCCAGTGCCTTCCCCGGAATGACCCAAATTTTGATAAACTTTACAAAATTCGGCCACTAATAAATTATTTTTCTCAGATTTTCCCCCAGTTGTTTACCCCAGACCAACACATATGTGTGGATGAGTCCCTGATAAAATTTTCTGGCAGGCTGGGGCTAAAGCAATTTATTCCCTCCAAAAGGGCCCGCTATGGAGTGAAGATGTATAAGTTGTGTGACCGAGCCACAGCATATACATATTCCTTCATGGTATACGAAGGGAAGGACACCCAGCTACATCCCCCTAATTGCCCCGAATACATCGGATCGAGTGGAAAAGTTGTTTGGGAACTCATAAACCCACTCCTGGAGAAAGGCTACCATCTCTATGTGGACAATTTTTATACAAGTTTACCCCTGTTCCGCAATCTCCATAGAAAGCAAACTCCAGCATGTGGCACCGTACGAACGAACCGGAAGGGCTTTCCTCAAAGCCTCGTCAACAAAAGGCTAAGAAAAGGCGAAGCGGCGAGCTTACGGAACGAGGAAATTTTGGCTGTGAAGTGGAGGGACAGAAGGGATGTCTATATGCTTTCTTCGATCCACAACAACACTTTTGTTGAGATCACCAGGAGGGATGGCCCAATACAAAAACCCACTTGTATCCATGAGTACAACATGTTCATGGGGGGTGTCGACTTGAACGACCAGATGCTCGAACCCTATCTTGCCATGAGAAGAACATACAAGTGGTATAAAAAAATTGCAATTTATTTCTTTAATTTGGCCATATACAATACATATGTCATTTATCGTAAGTCCACAGAAAGACCCATACCCTTCCTTGGCTACCAGGAGGAAATCACCATTGCCCTTATATACCCCAACGGCCCGCCACAAAACATTCGATCCGATGTAATTAGCAGACTCTCTGAACGCCACTTTCCTGACAAAATCCCTCCCAAACCAACAGGCCGAAGACATCAGAAAAAATGTCGGGTGTGCAGCAAACGAGGAGTGAGAAGAGACACCACTTATCATTGTGCCGAATGCCCTTCCCAACCAGGCCTCTGCATAGGTGACTGTTTCCGCCGTTACCATACTTTAGTGAATTATTAGTGAAGTATGGTAACCCTAACCCTCACTTCCTGCCATTTACCTTCAAACCCCTTATGCCTCTGCTTGCTCTGTAACTGACCCTGGCTTGTTATTCGACCACGCTTCTGCCTACTGATTTTGTACAAAGCTCTGCCTGATCTGGAACTGACCCTGGCTTGTTATTCGACCACGCTTCTGCCTACTGATTCTGTTTATGCCTCTGCCTGATCTGGAACTGACCCTGGACTATTATTCGACCATGCTTCTGCCTACTGATTCTGTACATACCTCTGCCTGATCTGGAACTGACCCTGGACTGTTTGACCATGCCTTTTGCCTGCCTCTTGGACTGATCTTGTACCCTCTGTGGACTAGTGGGATTCATAACAGGGGTCTCACATATGTGAGGGGCTCCAGAATAGATTTTTTGGATGAAGAAGACAATTTCCTTTGTTTTCTCATTCCTAGGGTCTGGAGACTCGGAGGCTTCAAAGAGATTTGGGTGGGAGAAGCCTCTACCCCTATCCCCATTCTGTCCTGAACAAGGCCCTACTTCTGCCTGCTGCCTGTAGGACCTATACCATCATGCCTCTGCCTGTCGCATGAACTGACCACACAACATGGATGGACCATGTTCCTGCCTACTACCAGGACCAATATTTTGGCAATGCTGACGATCTCTGCCTGCACTGACCTTGGACTGTATATGGACAGTATCCCTGCCTGCTGCCAATATTGACTATGGACAGTATACCTGCCTGTTGCCTGGAAAATTGTGTTCATTTTTGCTGACCAAGTCCCTGTCTGCTGCCTGGACCAGTGCTAACATCCTGTGGACAACTGTGCTGCTAAAACCACAGGTAATCTTTTGTTTACTCTTTTCTCGGCAGAATGTATTTTGGGGTGTAATTCTTGGTATGTGCATGCTATGTGTCCCTGGAACACCTGATGGTGTTCCTTGCATGTTGGGCCTCTGTATGTGGCCAAGCTGTGTAAAAGTCTCACACATTTGGTATCGTTATACTCAGGAGGAGTAGTAGAACATATTTTGGGGTGTCATTTTTGCTATGTAAATGTTATGTGTTGGAAATATCTTATAAATTTACAACTTTGCGTAAAAAAAATGCGTTTTCATTTTTTTTCCACATTTTCCCAAAACTTCTGGAAAAAAAATGAACCATCAAACGACTCATTATGCCTCATAGATTATACGTTGGGGTGTTAGCTTTCCAAAATGGGGTCACTTTGTGGGCATTTCCATTGTCCTGGTGCTCCAGGGCCTTCAAAACTGTAATAGGTGGTTGAGAAATAAGATGTGTAATTTATGCTCCTAGAACGCCTGATGGTGCTATTTCAATATTGGGCCTCTGTATGTGGCCAGGCTGTGTAAAAGTCTCACACATTTGGTATCGTTATACTCAGGAGGAGTAGAAGAATGTATTTTGGGGTGTCATTTTTGCTATGTATATGCTATGTGTTGGAAATATCTTATAAATGGACAACTTTGCGTAAAAAAAATGCGTTTTCATTTTTTTTCCACATTTTCCCAAAACTTCTGGAAAAAAAATGAACCATCAAACGACTCATTATGCCTCATAGATTATACGTTGGGGTGTTAGCTTTCCAAAATGGGGTCACTTTGTGGCCATTTCCATTGTCCTGGTGCTCCAGGGCCTTCAAAACTGTAATAGGTGGTTGAGAAATAAGATGTGTAATTTATGCTCCTAGAACGCCTGATGGTGCTATTTCAATATTGGGCCTCTGTATGTGGCCAGGCTGTGTAAAAGTCTCACACATTTGGTATCGTTATACTCAGGAGGAGTAGTAGAACGTATTTTGGGGTGTCATTTTTGCTATGTATATGCTATGTGTTGGAAATATCTTATAAATGGACAACTTTGCGTAAAAAAAATGCGTTTTCATTTTTTTTCCACATTTTCCCAAAACTTCTGGACAAAAAATGAACCATTCAAACGACTCATTATGCCTCATAGATTATACGTTGGGGTGTTAGCTTTCCAAAATGGGGTCACTTTGTGGGCATTTCCTTTGTCCTGGTGCTCCAGGGCCTTCAAAACTGTAATAGGTGGTTGAGAAATGAAATGTGTAATTTATGCTCCTAGAACGCCTGATGGTGCTATTTCAATATTGGGCCTCTGTATGTGGCCAGGCTGTGTAAAAGTCTCACACATTTGGTATCGTTATACTCAGGAGGAGTAGTAGAACGTATTTTGGGGTGTCATTTTTGCTATGTACATGCTATGTGTTGGAAATATCTTATAAATGGACAACTTTGCGTAAAAAAAATGCGTTTTCATTTTTTTTCCACATTTTCCCAAAACTTCGGGAAAAAAATGAACCATTCAAACGACTCATTATGCCTCATAGATTATACGTTGGGGTGTTAGCTTTCCGAAATGGGGTCACTTTGTGGGCATTTCCATTGTCCTGGTGCTCCAGGGCCTTCAAAACTGTAATAGGTGGTTGAGAAATGAAATGTGTAATTTATGCTCCTAGAACGCCTGATGGTGCTATTTCAATATTGGGCCTCTGTATGTGGTCAGGCTGTGTAAAAGTCTCACACATTTGGTATCGTTATACTCAGGAGGAGTAGTAGAACGTATTTTGGGGTGTCATTTTTGCTATGTACATGCTATGTGTTGGAAATATCTTATAAATGGACAACTTTGCGTAAAAAAAATGCGTTTTCATTTTTTTCCCACATTTTCCCAAAACTTCTGGAAAAAAATGAACCATTCAAACGACTCATTATGCCTCATAGATTATACGTTGGGGTGTTAGCTTTCCAAAATGGGGTCACTTTGTGGGCATTTCCATTGTCCTGGTGCTCCAGGGCCTTCAAAACTGTAATAGGTGGTTGAGAAATAAGATGTGTAATTTATGCTCCTATAACGCCTGATGGTGCTATTTCAATATTGGGCCTCTGTATGTGGCCAGGCTGTGTAAAAGTCTCACACATTTGGTATCGTAATACTCAGAAGGAGTAGCAGAACGTATTTTGGGGTGTCATTTGTGGTATACACATGCCACGTGAGAGAAATAACCTATTATATTGAAAATTTTGTGAGGAAAAAAAAAAAAAAAAAAAATCTTCATTTTGCAAAGAATTGTGGGAAAAAGATGACAACATCAAAAACCTCACCATGCATCTTAGTAAATACCTTGGAATGTCTACTTTCAAAAAAGGGGTCATTTGGGGGGTATTTGTACTTTCCTGACTTGTTCGGGTCGCAAGAAATGAGATAGGCCACCAGTACATCAGGTGTGATCAATTTTGTGCGATTCGCACCACAGCTTGGAGACTCTCTAACTTTCACAAAGACCAAATAATATCCACTAATTTGGGTTATTTTTACCAAAGATATGTAGCAGTATAAATTGTGGCCAAAATTTATGAAAAAAAAAATATAATTTGCAAAATTTTATCACAGAAACAAAGAAAAATGCGTTTTTTTTCAAAATTTTTGGTCTTTTTTCTTTTATAGCGCAAAAAATAAAAACCCCAGAGGTGATCAAATACCACCAAAAGAAAGCTCTATTTGTGGGAAAAAAAGGACACAAAATTCATTTGGGTACAGTGTTGCATGACTGAGTAATTGTCGTTCAAAGTGTGAGAGCACCAAAAGCTGAAAATTGGTCTGGGCAGGAAGGTGTTTAAGTGCCCTGTAAGCAAGTGGTTAACCTTGTAATATGAGACATAGCTGAAATCATCAAGTACACTTTGTACCGAAGCCAGGGAAGTGACTGGGTTAGTCAATGCAAAAATAATGTCGTCCGCAAAAAGGTTAATTCTGTGGTCAGTGTTACCAATGAGAAAACCAGATATAGCATCATGGGACCTAATTCTGGCTGCGAGGGGTTCTATCATGAGATCGAATATCAGAGGCGAAAGAGGGCAGCCTTGTCTCGTGCCGTTCGTAATGGGAAATGGTGTAGAGAGCATAGACAAACAATAGACTTGGGCTGAGGGGGTAGAATACAGTGCTAGAATTGCAGAGAGGATAAAACCTCGAAATCCAAATTTTTCTAGGGTAAGTTTTAGGTATTGCCAATGAACCCGATCGAATGCCTTCTCCGCATCCAAAGAAAGGAGCAGAGAAGGCACTCGATGGGTCGCTGCGTGATGAATGATGTTGATCATACGCCGTGTGGCATCAGAGGTCTGGCGACCTTTGACAAAACCAGATTGGTCAGAGTGTATTAACAATGGCAATATGTCAAGCAGCCTAGATGAGATCACTTTCGCATATAGTTTTACATCGTGATTTATACGAGAAATAGGACGAAAATTCTGTGGTAGGTTTGGTTCCTTCCCCGGCTTCGGTATTGTAACAATCAAAGCTTTAAGCATTTCCTGAGGAAAGGAGGCGGAGGAGGCAGCGGAATTGAAAACATTGGTTAAGTGTTCAAGAAGCACATAGTCGAATTGCTTATAGTATTCACCTACAAAACCATCCGGACCAGGGGCTTTATTATTAGGTAAAGTATGGATAGCTTTTCTAATTTCGTCTCGGGTAAGTGGGGCATTTAGTTGTTCCAGTTGCTGAGGGGTCAATTGGGGAAGATTGACTGATTGTAAGAAGGTCTGAATTTGGGAGGGTTGAGGTTGATGTAGTGTCATATCATCAGCGAGATTGTATAGGCCGCTGTAATATTCGCTAAAAGCATTGGCAATAGATTGAGGGTTAGTCAATTTGGAATTGGTGATAGGGTGGAGCAAGTAGGGTATAGTAGATTTGGATACATGGCCTTTGACCTGATGCGAAAGTAATTTACCGGGTTTATTGCCCTCAGCAAAAAATTTCATTCTAAAGCGTTTTTGTGTTTTGTCATGGGTTTCTAGTAGTAAAGTTCTGAGTTCAAGTCTGAGGGAGGTCAGTTGGGCTTTGAGTGCCAGAGTGGGGTGCTGTTTGTTCATGGAATCAGTGGTTTGGATTTTGGCAAGGATATCATCTAAACGCTGCCTCCTACATCTTCTATCTCTAGTTCCATATTGAATAAACAAGCCCCTCATGTACGCTTTGTGGGATGCCCAGAGCACATGAGGGTCAGTAACTGAGTCTTTGTTCTGCGAGAAAAAAGCTAATAAGTTTTCACGTAACAGGTCTTTATATGGGTCTGTTTGCAGGATCCTAGTGTTAAGTCTCCATAAATAGGCCGGAGGGGTTTTAGTTGAGTCCTCAATAGTAATGCTAACCGGAGAATGGTCTGACTACGTTGTGGGGTGAATAGTAGAGGAAGAAATTTTCTGAAGGGTCCAAGGATCTGTTAGAAAAAGGTCAATACGTGAGTAAGAGTTATGGCAGGAAGAAAAAAAAGTAAAGTCCTTTTCATCAGCATGTAAGCATCTCCAAACGTCGTACAGACGAAAGCGGGAGAGAAGGGGATTCAGAGCCGGTCTGGGTCTTTTGGTGCGGATAGAGGAGTCCAGGGCAGGGTCAGGGGTGCAGTTAAAGTCTCCACACCATATCACTGCTCCTTGTTGAACTGCAGTTACTTTCTTATGAAGCTTACGTAGGAATCGTGCTTGGTGCACGTTAGGAGCATAGGAGTTAACAATAGTGTAAGGAATAGTATTGATCGTGCAAGTTAAAATGATGTATCGACCATCGGGGTCCAGGGTAACCTGGGTGAGTTGGTATGTGAGGGTATTGCGAATGGCAATAAGAACTCCTTTCTTTTTGGAGGTAGCGTTGGCCATGTAGATTGTACTAAAGTTCTTGTTTGTACAAGAAGGAGGGTGGCTAGACAAGAAGTGTGTTTCTTGTGCACATAAAATATCACATTGGGTTTGCTTGGTGAGTGACCATAGAGAGGACCTCTTGGCAGGATGATTTAATCCTTTAGCATTGATGGAGACAAATTTGATGGTCATGTTTGCAGGTCAGGTCGGGAGAAACTGTAGTAGCTGGAAAGTTACCTGAAGTACCGTAGAAAAGAGAAGTGAGTCCAAGTGAAGATTATATGCGGTTGCAAGGGATGCTTCCGAAGAAAACTTGATAGTTGATCAGAACGAGGTGTGGACGGGAATGTGGACACTTTCACCAGGGAGTATAGATATTGTGGTAAGCCTGCTGGGAGAGGATAAGAGGAAAAGAAAAACAAACCACACAGAAGAAACAAAAGGGTAAAATCGGTTGGATCAAAGCAGAAAAAGCACGTGTCTGAGCCTCTAGATGTGACTAATTACTGCCTGGTAATTAACCAGAGGGCCGTGCTGCGGCCGCTTACAGTGGCAGTAAGAGGAAAAAAATAAAAATAAAATAAAATAAAATAGAAAAAATAAAAAAGAGACCAATGAAAAAGTGTTTCCAATAGAACAAACCTTAGTACCCTGTGCTAGGAAACACTAACTGGGGGTAAAGAGTTTTTGTACCGAGCGTGAGTGTGAGCAGAAGGCACACCGAATCGGCATGCAGTAATCGTACAACCGGGACCCTAGGTAGGGAGTTGGTTCCTACGGGGTCTTGGCGGAAGAGATTGAGGAGACATGGCCCCTGTGTTGCTCTGATCCATAGGAGTTGCCTCACTATGAGAAGGAACAATGTTCCAGTTGCGCAGGAGTAGCAGGCCTTGCTGCAGCAAATGGACCAGGTGTTTCGATCACTCGTGTTGGATAGAGATTTTGGATGGGGCAATCCATTGATACTGGATTTGATTGTTGCGTAGCGCTTTAGTGATAGTGTTGAGTTGTCTGCGTCTGCTTAAGGTGTGTTGAGACAGATCAGCATACACTTGTAGGTGCCCATAAGGGTCAGGGAGAGAGGGCAGTCCTCTTACTATGCGCATAAATTGCTCCTTAATATGATAAAAGTGCACCCTAAGGATGACATCCCTAGGCACAGCATCTGGGAGGAAGGAGGGCTTGGACAGCCTGTGTATACGATCAATAACTAGTTCAATGCCTTTCTCATCAGGGAGTATAGCTTTAAGAAGGTTTTTTGCAAATAAAGGTAACTCAGTGTTTTGAACAGATTCAGGAATTCCACGGATCTTAAAGTTGTTGCGTCTGGCCCTGTCCTCTAAATCTGCGATTTTGTCCTTAATCCAGCACGTTTCTTGGGCCTGTGCTTCTTGGGCATCAATCATGTCATTTACAGTAATAGTGACATCTCCCATGTTAGCTTCAAGCTGTGTGGCTCTGTCCTCTAGTGCATTGATGCTGGTGCTAAAGTTCTGCATAAGGGAGAGCATGTCAGACTGTAAGGAGCTTCTAAGGGACATCAGCATCTCCTTGAGAGTGGTGTCCATGACTGCCTGACCTGCTGTGGGGAAGGAGGCAATGGCGTCCGGTTGTGGGCTCTGCTGAGGGAAGACATAGGGCATGGTAGTGGCCTGGACACTATCCTGAGGTAAGCCATTATCCAGTCTCATCTTAGATTTCGCCGGACTGTTAGTCAGCGGCGTACCTGGGGGCGATGTATAATTTTCTCCGGTATTGGCACTTACCAGTGCGGTGTGATGTGTGGAGATGTGCTCTCCTTGATGGGAAGAAGCAGCTGCTATTTTCAACCCGCAGCGGGACGGGGCCTCGGCGCCATTTTGGCTGCGCCGTGTGGACGGCTGATACATGAACTCCGTCAGCTTCCGAGGGATCCTGTCCTCTTTTCGTTTGAGGGACATCTCTCCTCTGCCTTGCAGTAAAAGCTCCGGTCAATCGGTGGAGAAATAATTCCCGGGTGTCGCTGTAAGCCGCTGTTTCGCGCCGTCAGTGTGGAGAGCTCTGAGTTCAGGCGTCCATCTTGGTCACGCGCCGGACACGCCCCACTCTACGTGACTATCTTTACCCTCATAAACCATAAAGCTCCATGTATAGCCTGTGGCCCTGTCACAGAACTTATAGAGCTTGACCCCATATCTGGTACGCTTGTTGGGAATGTATTGTTTGAATGACAAGAGACCAGTAAACTTAATCAGGGACTCATCAATGCAGACAACTTCATGGGGAGTAAACAAGTCTGCAAAACGTTGGTTGATGTGGTTTATGAGGGGCCAAATTTTGTAGAGCTGATCGTGTTCAGGGTCTCCACGAGGACGACAAAGTTCATTGTCATTGAAGTGCAAGAACCGCAAGATCTGCTCGTATCGTTTCCTGGACATGGAGTTAGAGAACACGGGCATGTGGTCAGTTGGATGCGTGGACCAATAAGCCCGCAACGTCATGAATTTATGTGTGCCCATGTTGAGGGAAAGGCCCAGAAAGGTCTTAAATTCAGAAACCGCTTGGTTTCCAATCTCTGGCAAGGGAAGGCAACTGGGGATTAGCGGCAATGTGTTGACCAGCATATAAATTAGTTTGGTCCACAATAGATCTATAGAGATCTTACGTGAAATACAGCGAATAAAAATCAAGTGGCGTAAAATCAGCTGTATCCACCTGAATACCGGATTGGCCAGTGAATGGGGGAAGTACTGGTGCTGCAGAAGTGGTGGGCACCCAATTAGGATTGGCGAATTCTGCAGGAAGGGCACTATGGGAACAATGGGCCTGCCTTTGTCTTCTTCTTGGTGGCAGCGGGACACTACTTGTGCTTGCCACCTCGTCAGCTTGAACTGCACTTATGGGACGTCACCACGTGATACTGCAGTGCTGGATGTACGTCCAGGGTGTACTAGGCCACTGGTGCTTGCCAGTTCACCAGAAGGATGAGCGTCTCTAGTACTTCTCTGCTCTATACGAGAGACCTGCGATTCTTGCACCTCAACAACATCAGAAGATCAGGGTCGGGTACACCTGACGTTAGCAGGGACCTCATCTTCGTCGTCAGAGCTATCTGTCATGGAGTCGCTGTACTCTACAGGTTCGTATTCTGAGACTGAATCTGACAGATCAGTGTCTTCCTCTTCACTATCTGTCATGCTCAGGAACATGTAGGCCTCTTCACTAGTGTACCTTCACTTTGCCATTTTGGGCTCTAAATTTAGGGGTACACTAGTGAGACTCACAGGTAAAAAAAGCACCTAGGCTGTCAGCGACTGTATCAAATGCTACAAAAAAAACTGTTAGCGATCGCAGGGATCAAGCCTGACTCTGCGAAAGCTGCAGTTATGTGTGTTGTGTTTTGTAAGTGACAGTGATCGATCGATACTGCACTTAGGTGGGCTGGGCGGAGGGGCAAAACGCAGGTGCTAGCAGGTATTTGGATTGATCCCGCTAACAATGCGTTTTTTTGGAACCCTAAACTGCTGTGAACGCTAGTATAGATCTGATCAGATCAGATATTGATCTGTTCAGATACTATACCACTAAGGGAGGTGTATGCTTTTTGCGCGTGGGTGTTAGCGGTACTGGCACTAACCTAGCACTGCCTGGGGCAACGCAGACCCTAAAACCTAATTGATATCACCCGCCGGGTGATCAGGGGGTTAAACCTTTATTGGGTAATAAATGGTGGGTGCCCTGATGCTATAAAAAGCGAACTACCTAACCAGAGTCACCCGTAACACTTATACGGTGATCACTGGTGAAAGGGTTAACTAGGGGCAATCAGGGGGTTAAAACCTTTATTGGGTTTTTATATGGGGGTACCTGACGCTATATAAAAACCTGACGGGGAACCTAAATAACTAACTTCCTAGCGGCACCAGTGACACTAATGCAGCGATCAGAAAAACGATCGCTTAGTGACACTGGTAATAGGGGGTGAAAGGGTTAACTGTGGGGCAATCAAGGGGTTAAACCTTTTTTGGGGGGGGGTAGGGGGCTACCCTGGACCTAAAGGGTCCTAACATTAGCTGCCCTGACACTTTTTACAGTCACAACTGACAGTAAATGCAGTGATCAGTAAATAAATGATCACTGCAATCAGTGACACTGTGACTGGGGGGGGCGATCGGGGGGTGACTGGGGTGAAAAGTGTGCCTATGTGTGCCTACGTGTCAGTGTAGTGTTGGTGCACTTACTTGGATGTCTTCTCTCCTCGCCGTCCGGTCAAAAAGACCGCCACGAGGAGAGTGACATCACTTCCTCCCTGCCTGTGTTTACAATACACAGCGGAGGAAGCTTCTCATTCGCCAGGAGCGATCGAGAGGGGATGGCCAGAAACCAATGGCCATCCCCTCATCCCTGATCGCTCCTGAAGCGAAACGGACCGCCGCATCCAGCGGGAGGGGGTCCGATCGGACCCCCCACCCGCTGGAAGGCAAGAACGTACATGTACGTGCTTGTGCCTGTCGGTGCCATTGTGCCGACGTACATTGCCTAACGGCGGTCCTTAAGTGGTTAAGGTGAAAAATGATAAGGCTTTACAACCACTTTAAACATTTCTATTACATATGTTTTCAAGCACACAAAAAAGTTGACTTACTGAGCCTACCTAGAAGAACTTAAAAACAGCAACTATTGGGACAATGAACACCTCGGTCAGGACTATTTAATGTACAAAATAATATATAGAGTTCAGGGGTCAGGAGTAAGTTATATGCAAAACAACATATAGAGTGCAGCAGTCAGGATATACCCTGTGGTCACATCAGAGCCCCCTCGTATATCAAAGTCCCCATTATTTCCCTATACATCAGAGTTTCTCCTTACATCAGCGTCCCCCCCTATATCAGAGTTCCCCTGTACATAAGACTCCACAGACTTCCTCCTTAGATCAGAGTCCACAGAGTTCCCCCTTACATCAGAGTCCTCAGAGTTCTTTGCATCAGACTCCACAGAGTTCCCCCTTACATCAGAGTCCTCAGAGTTCTTTACATCAGACTCCACAGAGTTCCCCCTTACATCAGAGTCCTCAGAGTTCTCCTTTACATCAGACTCCACAGAGTTTTCCCTTACATCAGAATCCCCAAAGTTCCCTTCCTTTACATCAGAGTCCACAGGGTTCAGTGTAAGGAGGAACTCTGCAGATACTGATGTAATGGGGAACACTGTGGACCATGATGTAAGGGATGTGATGGGGTCCCCCTTCCATCATTGCAAAGGGGGAACTCTGAAGATCCGGATGTAAATGGGAATTCTAATGTAAAAATGCTGTGCACCATGATGTAAGGAGGAATGCTTTAGACCCTGGTGTAAAAAGGAACTCTGAGGATCACCAGTAGGGATGAGCTTTCTGTTCGAGTGGAACATGAGTTTGATTTGAACATCGGCTGTTCGATCGTTTGATGAAGATCGAACATTATGGGGCGTTTGCGCCAAATTAGAGTGGCACGCTACGCCCCATAATGCACGTTTTATCACAGTACATTGATGGCTGATGATTGGCCAGGCATACACTATGACCCGCATGCTTTGGCCAATCACAGCGCTGTCAGCAAAGAGAGTCATAACTGGCCAAAGGCAGCACGTTGGCCCTGTGTAGTGTGTTGCTGGCATTATATTGTGCAGGCAGTCTGTTCCTAATCCACTTCAGGCAGCAGTGTATTTAATACCTATATACAGTCAGACACGTATACATATATATATATATCCACTGTATCCAGTTTAGCTAGATCTCACTGCAGACCATTCCTGGTGTACTGTTTCTATTATAGTTCAGGTAGTTGATTCAGTTAGCTGTAGTGTATTTAGTATATATATATATATATATATATATATATATATATATATATATATATATATATATATATATATATATATATAGAAAGGCCAGTATGGTGGCCTGAAATTATGGGAGGAGCCCGGTCGTGTATATAACCCGCCGTTCGCCCATCCTTCATCGTCGGTTCCGGTGCGCGATACCTGATACGTCAGATATCAAGGGCCGACTATCCTAGACCAGACGCAGTGATCCCGTTCGTGAGTTCCCGCGTTGTTCGTCTCCGTCTTTACCATCTTCCCGTTCATCAGCGTCCGTGGGTTTCACCGTCGGAGTGTCGTCTTACCATCGAATTTATCGTCACACGTCGGGCCGGCTGTCGCAGGTAGGGCTTCGGCACCCCCTTTTTCAGTTCATGTATTACAATGCAAACATTCCCTGAACTCACGAACCGCTCGAATGTTTTACTGTGGCTCTCGTACGCATGTCACTGTTTCTACTTTCGATGTAGTCGTTGTCACCTTCGGTCTATCACGCCACGTCAGGCGATTCGTTCGCAGGCACATTCGAAACCGTTCGACTCCCCGAGCATTCTATTAGTATCGGTCGAATCGTTCGACTCACAGCCGACTGCTTGTTACGACAAAGCAAGCAGTCCGCACGTATTGGTTGGTCTACCCCAGTTCGACATGTCTCATCATTCATACAGTTGTGTTATGTATCTCATTTTTTCTCATTCAAGTCATTTCAGTCCTACTCATTTCTACCGTTTCTAGTCATTTCTGTCACTAGCTGCGCTCCGGCGCGAATCTTGTCGCACCTCTGGTGCACCGATTCGCTTTGAAGTGCCCCAGGGTTCGGCCTCATTTCTGTACATGCTCCAGAGACTGAGTCACTCGCAGGATCACGTACGGTCCCTGATTCTTGTCTTTGTCATGGCATACCATTTCTGTCACTTATTACGCTCCAATTCGAATCCTGTCGCATTCTTCTATGCACCGATTCGTCCTGGTGTGCCCAGCTGCTACGCCTCATTTCAGTACATGCTCCAGAGACGGATTCTTGGTAACCTACAGTCCAGTCGTTGAATCCTGTTTCTGTCATGGGATATCATTTCTGTCACTTATTACACTCCAGTTCAAATCCTGTCGCATTTTCATGCCCCGATTCGTTCTGGTGTGCCCAGCTGCTACGCCTCATTTCAGTACATGCTCCAGAGTCGGATTCTTTGTTGTTACCGTCAGTCCAGTCGTGGAATCTTGTCTCTGTCATGGGATATCATTTCTGTCACTTATTACGCTCCGATTCGAATCCTGTTGCATTTATTTATGCACCGATTCGTCCCGGTGTGCCCAGCTGCTACGCCTCATTTCAGTACATGCTCCAAAGACGGGATTCATCTGTTAGGTTCATGGGCTTGTCTGCTGATTCCAGTCTTTGTCATGGGTTTCATTTCATTTCACCTATCACGTTCCGGTACGAATAGTCACATTCGTGGACCAAATTCGTCCCGGCGTGCTCCAGGATTGGCCTCATTTCAGTACATGCTCCAGAATCCGTTTCGTGCTCGGTCGCAAGTTCGTGGCATGGCGATTCGGATCTCTGTCATGGCAGATTCACTCATTTCACGGTCTCTCATCGCTTCCCGCTTCTAGTCCAGTTGATTCTTCAATGTTGGATTTAATCGGGGGGGCCCTTGCTCGTCAGCCTCATTCGCTATGGAGTTGACAAAAAAAAAAATAAAAAAAAAAATATAAAAAAAAAAAAATAATTAAGGAGAGAGAAAGGGGGAAAAGAAAAGGGAAGAGGAGATTTCATTTGTTTCTTTCATTGTGTCGTTTCATCTCATGTCTGAATCTCACCTCCACTGTTAGCTAGCCGTTCGTCAGGTGGGAGTCTCAAACAAAACTTCACCTTCATCTCCTCAGGTCAGTCGAGTTCAGTAGGTCCAGCCTGCACCTGGTCGGACGGTGCCTCCTTAGGTAAGCATTATCTTCTGGTAGGAGATGCTCTTCAGCACAATCATCCTTCTTTAAAAAAAAAAAAAAAAAAAAGGAAAATGTATTTTCTTTAGGAGTCTCCAACCAGTTTGTAATCCATGTCCCCCCTATAGGTCCATATTAGGAGAAAACCCGGATCAGAGGACTAGTAGCCTCGCCAGACCCGCATTCTGCCACCATGTCCCAGGCTGGCAGCGAGGACCTCACGGCTCCATTATCTCCATCTATTGTCTCAGAGAATGGCAGCCAAAGGGCCTTCAGAGCGTGGACCATTCCCAGGCTCACAGCCGAGCTAAGACGCAGGGGCGTGCCCTTTCCAGCAACAGCCAGAAAGGCCGAGCTTTTCAGGCTCCTGTTTCCTCCCCCTGCGCCGGTCGAGGCTTCTGCCCAGCAGGCCTCCCTGGGCTCCATCGCCTCCTCAATCTCACAGCTTCACACCCTGGTGTCGTCCCTCACAACCTCAATGTCAGAACTGCAGAGTCGAGTGGCCCTCCTCGAGACCCACCCCGCTGTTCCTCTGCCAGTACCAGCATCCGAGCCAGTTGTTAATCCTCCCGCAGGTATCTCCGGATGTGCACCAATAGTGTACCCGTCCCATCTGGTGTCAGCTAACATCAGGAAGGACATCTTAGAGGGCAAAGACGTCAATTTGGCTTCTCTCCTCATCTCTATTCATGAGCTGGCAGAGAACAAGGCGTATACTTGGGGGGACGTATCAGTGGTCCTCAAAGCCAAGGATTCCAGACTGGACAGGAAACTCTCTATCACCGAGTTTACCTTGGCTTTCGGCATGATGAGGGACATCATTTGCTCAGCTTCCCCTGGCAGGAGGGAGGAGCTGGATCGGTACCTCCATGTGGTAGTTGACCTGGGTTACAAGTACGGCGGGTTTTCATTCTATGATTACCACCGCTCCTTCTCGGCTAAAGCGGCCGCCAGGCTCTCCCAGTTCCAGACACCTACGGACTGGAGCACAATGGATACCGAGCTGTTCTGCCGCCACTTCGCGGGGCTACGGTCCCCTCTGTGTGCGATCTGCCAGTCAGCAACTCATACTGCGGCTTGGTGCGCAAGCTCAGTGGCAGCCCCGCCCTTAGACGGTCCATCTACCTCGAGTGCCGCTCAGGGCCTACAGGCACCGGCACGCCTGCCACAGACCGATAAGCTTGGGCGCCCAGTCAAAACCATGGGCGGTGCACCAATCTGTAACAATTACAACAGTGGGTCGTGCAATTTCAGCCAGTGTAGGCTGCTCCATGTGTGCACCCAGTGTCATAGAGCTCACCCCCGGCTGATGTGTGAGCTCAAGCCGCTCAAGAGGTCCTGACTAAGCCGGCTCAACATTTCATGGCTTAGTGCCTACCTCACCAGTCATCCTACCCCCTCACTATCCGCCTTCCTCGTCCAGGGCTTCACGCATGGTTTTCATACTGGACTTGTCTCTCTCCCTCACATCACGCACGAATGCCAGAACCTACGATCGGCAGCCACGGATGAACAAGCCATTGACCTACTGCTGCAATCTGAGCTAGACCAGGACTTTGTCATCGGCCCTTTCGTACAGCCCCCATTTAACACCTGGCGAGTCAGCCCTATTGGGCTTGTCAAGGGCAAGTTCTCTAATAAACTCAGATTGGTTTATGATTTGTCAGCGCCTCATTCCTCTACGGTCCCCAGCCTCAATTCCCTTATCCCCTCTGAGGAGTTCTCCCTTAAGTATGCATCTGTAGACATGGCCATCCAGGTCATTCTTAAAACAGGCACAGGTACCTGGCTTTCCAAGGCCGACATCTCAAACGCCTTCAAGCTTCTTCCCATCCATCCATCCCTCTGGTGCTGGCATGGCATTAAGTGGAGGCAGCTGTACTACTTTGCCACTAAACTCACGTTCGGATCCAAGAGTAGTCCCTGGCTCTTCGACACTTTTGCGCAGGCTCTCGCATGGATCTTGCTGCACGTAGCCCAGTGTCAGGAAGTCATTCATTATCTGGATGACTTCCTGCTGATAGAGTCACCCGGCTCTCCTCCACGAGATCTGGGTAAGTTGAGGGCAGTCTTCAATAATCTTAACGTCCCCATTGCCGAGCATAAGGTGGAGGGGCCGTCACAGGCCATCACCTTTCTCGGGGTCAGCCTAGACACTAACACTATGCAGGCCAGCCTTCCCCCGAATAAACTGACCCGCATCAGGACGGTCCTGAGGGACTTCACCCGTGCCAGGACTTGTACCAAAAGACAGCTTCAATCCCTTCTTGGCATGCTTAACTTCGCCATGCGCATCATCCCTCAGGGGCGCTCGTTCGTGTCACGTCTGTTAGCCTTACTGTCCCACTCACAGGACCCGGAGCAAGTACTCAGCCTGGATTCCGCAGCTATAGCAGACCTTGCCATGTGGGAGGAATTCCTATCTTCCTGGAATGGAGTGTCCCTGTTCGTCCCCTCCGTGTCCTCCCTTTCACCTCGGGTGGTGACCGACGCGGCGGCCTCCACGGGCTTTGCGGCGATCTTTGGCAACCTCTGGCTCGCAGCCCCCTGGCCTCCCCAGATACTGGCTATTCCTGGCTTCACTGAGACGTCCTCCCTGTTCGAGTTATATCCCATTGTAGCCGCTGCACACACATGGGGCCGCAGCTGGTCGGGCCAGACGGTGGTTTTTTCTACAGATAACCTGGCCACTGCGGAGATCATTAATAAAGGCAGGTCCAGGTCTCTACAGATTATGTCCTTCCTGCGGCGACTGACCCAGCTCTCATTGTTGTTCCAGTTCAACCTTCATTGTTCCTTTGTCCCCGGTAAATTTAATCAGGCAGCGGATGCCCTCTCCCGCTTTAACTTTGTTTCGTTCTTTGACCAGGTGCCCGGAGCCGGACCAACATCAGCAGCTATCCCGGACTGGTCTCAACTGACCTTGGATTAGCCCCACACCTCTCAGCAGCAACTCAACTCATTGATCTCTCCCTCTCAAACAATACCCGCAAGGCCTATCAATCGGCCTGGAGGGCCTTCAGCCGCTTCACGTCGTCTCACGGCACAGAGTCCTCCCGGGTCAAACAAGTCCTTGCCTTCATTTCTTACTGCCATTCGGAGTTGGCATTGTCTTTTAATACGATCCGGTTGTACTTGGCCGGGGTACAACATTTCACGTCCCTTCAGGACCCTACTAAGCCCTCCTTGTTCACTTACCACGCCGTCCGGGCACTCATGCGCGGCATTCAGAAGCGTCGGCCGGTGTCCAGCACCAAACGGCTGCCTATCACAGGTGAAGTGTTCAGGGACATGTCAGATATTCTGGCCTCTTCACCTTTCGGTCTCCACGTTAGTGTTGTCCTGCAAGCAGCCATACATCTGGCCTTCTACGGCTTCTTACGACCAGGCGAGTTTACCTGCAGTAGCCCCTCGGCACGCATGCTGTGCAAGCACCATCTAATCAGGTTCGAGGACCACTTCATCCTACACTTAGCGGTTTCCAAGACACAGCAGCTTGGCTCAGGCACGGACATACACTTCTATAAGACCTACAACCGCTGGTGCCCGGTCACTGTTCTCACCCGCTTGTTGACCCTTTTGGCCGATCAACCAGGGACTGCCCCGCTTCTGCCCTTCCACACGAAACCTCTCAACGCAGCCCAGTTCATGGAACATGTCAGGATACTCCTGGGCATCCTTCACCTCAATCCTGCCCAATACTCTGGACATTCATTTCGTATCGGGGCAGCTTCGACGGCCTCCCGCCAAGGGGTCCCGGTCCATGTTATCAAAAAGTTGGGTAGATGGAAGTCCTCCTGTTTTGCCCGTTACATACCCAATCCGCAAGTGGAGATGGCCCAGGCCTTCGTCAAACTCACCCAGTAACAGTCTTGGTTCAATAAAATGTATTCCCTACCTGAGTGTTTTGCCCCCTTATTTTGGTATACCGTACGTTAGACCAGGGCACACTTTCAGGTTCATTTCAAGTAAGCGAGTTTATGTTATCCTTGTTTGTCATCCTTATCCGTATCGGTCAGAGGGCTCTACACCATAAATAGAAAGGCCAGTATGGTGGCCTGAAATTATGGGAGGAGCCCGGTCGTGTATATAACCCGCCGTTCGCCCATCCTTCATCGTCGGTTCCGGTGCGCGATACCCGCCCACCCGCCCCTTTATCAGGGCTTTTCTCCAGCATACTCCTCATGTGAGTACTCATTTCATCATTTCATATTCATTTCATTTTGAGGTATGCCCCCTTATTTTGGTATACCGTACGTTAGACCAGGGCACACTTTCAGGTCCATTTCAAGTAAGCGAGTTTATGTTATCCTTGTTTGTCATCCTTATCCGTATCGGTCAGAGGGCTCTACACCATAAATATACATCCCGGCTTTGTATATATATCCACTATATAGCCACTGTATCCAGTTTAGCTAGATCTCACTGCAGACCGTTTCTGGTGTACTGTTTCTAATATACTTCAGGCAGGCAGTTGATTCAGTTAGCTGCAGTGTATTTAGTATATATATATATATATATATATATATATATATATGCACTGTATCCTGATCTAACTGCAGGCCATTCCTGGTGTATGTATTCAATTACACTTTCAGGCAGGCCAGGCAGGTTATTCAGTGATCTGTAGCGCATAAAAAATATATATATATATATATATACTGTCGCCTACATACAGTGGTGTGAAAAAGTGTTTGCCCCCTTCCTCATTTCCTGTTCCTTTGCATGTTTGTCACACTTAAGTGTTTCGGAACATCAAACCAATTTAAACAATAGTCAAGGACAACACAAGTAAACACAAAATGCAATTTGTAAATGAAGGTGTTTATTATTAAAGGTGAAAAAAAATCCAAACCATCATGGCCCTGTGTGAAAAAGTGATTGCCCCCTAAACCTAATAACTGGTTGGGCCACCCTTAGCAGCAACAACTGCAACCAAGCTTTGCGATAACGTGCAATGAGGCTTTTACAGCGTCCTGGAGGAATTTTGGCCCACTCATCTTTGCAGAATTGTCCTAATTCAGTTACATTAGAGGGTTTTCGAGCATGAACGGCCTTTTTAAGGTCATACCACAACATCTCAATAGGATTCAGGTCAGGACTTTGGCTAGGCCACTCCAAAGTCTTCATTTTGTTTTTCTTCAGCCATTCGGTGGTGGACTTGCTGGTGTGTTTAGGATCATTGTCCTGCTGCAGAACCCAAGTTCGTTTCAGCTTGAGTACACGAACAGATGGTCGGACATTCTCCTTCAGGATCTCTTGGTAGACAGCAGAATTCATAGTTCCTTTTATCACGGCAAGTCTTCCAGGTCCTGAAGCAGCAAAACAGCCCCAGACCATCACACTACCACCACCATATTTTACTGTTGGTATAATGTTCTTTTTATGAAATGCAGTGTTCCTTCTACGCCAGATATACTTGGACACACACCTTCCAAAGAGTTCCACTTTTGTCTCATCGGTCCACAGAATGTTGTCCCAAAAGTCTTGGGGATCATCAAGATGTGTTGTGGAGAAATTGAGACGAGCTTTGATGTTCTTTTTGCTCAGCAGTGGTTTTCTCCTTGGAACTCTGCCATGCAGGCCATTTTTGTCCAGTCTTTTCCTGATGGTGGAGGCATGAACGCTGACCTGAACTGAGGCAGTTCCTTGGACGTTGTTGTGGGGTCTTTTGTGACCTCTTGGATGAGTCGTCGCTGCGCTCTTGGGGTAATTTTGGGCGGCCGGCCACTCCTGGGAAGGTTCACCACTGTTCCATGTCTTCGCCATTTGTGGATAATGGCTCTCACTGTGGTTCGCTGGATTCCCAAAGCTTTGGAAATGGCTTTATAACCCTTTCCAGACTGATAGATCTCAATTACTCTCTTTCTCAATTGTTCCTGAATTTCTTTGGGTCTCGGCATGATGTGTAGCTTTTAAGGATCTTCTGGTGGACCTTACTGTGTCAAGCAGCTCCTATTTAAGTGATGCCTTGATTGTGAACAGGTGTGGCAATAATCAGGCCTGGGTGTGGCTAGAGAAATTGAACTCAGGTGTGGACAACCACAGTTATAGTATGTTTTAACAAGGGGGGCAATCACTTTTTCACACAGGGCCATGATGGTTTGGATTTTTTTTCACCTTTAATAATAAACACCTTCATTTACAAATTGCATTTGATGTTCCGAAACACACCACTGTATATATTTTCACACCACTGTATATATCCACTGCATTCTAGTCTAGCCAAGCCTATATCTGACTGCAGGCCATTGCTGGCATACGTTTTCAAATACACTTTCAGGCAGGCAGGCAGGCAGGCAAGTGATTCAGTGATCTGCAGTGCATTAAATATATATACAGTCTCCAACATATATATATATCCACTGAATTCCAGTCTATCCAAGCCTATATCTGACTGCAGGCCATTGCTGGTGTATGTTTTCAAATATACTTTCAGGCAGGCTGGCAAGTTATTCAGTGATCTGCAATGCATTAAATATATATACAGTCTCCAACATATATATATATATCCACTGTATTCCAGTCTAGCCAAGCCTATATCTGACTGTAGGCCATTTCTGGTGTACATTTTCAAATACACTTTCAGGCAGGCAGGCAGGTGATTCAGTGATGTGCAGTGCATAAAATATATATACTGTCTCCCACATATATATCCACTGCATTCTAGTCTAGCCAAGCCTATACTTGTCTATAGGCCATTCCTGGTGTATGTATTCAAAGACACTTTCAGGCAGGCAGGCAGGTGATTCCGCGATCTGCAGTCCATAAAGATATATATACAGTCTCCTACATATATATCTACTGCATTCTAGTCTAGCCAAGCCTATACCTGACTGCAGGCCATTCCTGGTGTAATTTTTCCTAGTAAACTTCAGGCAGTGTTTTGCTAATCCAAGTTTAAAGCATTTCTGAAAGGCCACCAAGGAAAGGCAAACTCTCACAGGTCACTAAAAGAGGACAAGCAGGCTCTGTGTCTACAGGCAACAGTGCTGGTCGTGGACACGGTGCATCCTCAGCATGTGGCCGTGGGGCACACTTGTCCTTTTTTTCGACAGCTGGCTGCGTTGAGCCATGACATGCAGAAGAGTTGGTAGAGTGGATCACAAAGCCCTCCTCATCCTCCTCATCCTCTGTCACCCAGGCTAATGAGACGTTTGACTACCAATGCAGCTGCCAAAGCGGCCTATTCCATCGGCTCAATGGCATCAGTCACTCCTTCCCTAGCCCCACCATCATGTCCTGAGGAATCCCCTGAACTGTTGGACCACAGTGTCGGGTACATGCTGCAGGAGGATGTGCAGCATTTTGAAGGCTCCGATGTGATGGTACCCAGGTTGAGGATGAAGGCAGTAACGTGAACCCAGAGAGAGGTGGTGCCCAAGAAGGACAAGAAACTGGCAGTCATGTTCCTCTGGCTGCAGCATACTGCCAGGTTTTCTCCAGTGGCGAGGAGGGAAGGGATGATGAGGTCACTGACTCTACGTGGGTGCCTGATAGAAGAGAGGAGGAGGAGGCACATCTCCAACGAGGAAGAATGCCCTCCAGGGGCCAGCTTAAGGACAGGCAACCAACTGCATCACACCGCCCAGCTCCGCATGTGCAGGGCGCTGAAGTTTTTTCAAAAGTTCTTTGGTGTGGGCCTTTTTTTGAGACGTGAGCAGCAGATCTCACTGTTGCTGTTTGCAACATATGTCTGAAGCGTATCAAGCGTGGCAAAAACAGCAGCCGCTTGGGCACCACATGCTTGACCAGACATATGTCGAGCTCCCATGCAGTCCGTTGGCAACAGTACTTAAAAGACCCACACCAAAGAACAAGGCGGACCTCTCCTTGCTCCTCATCAGCTGGGATCTCCAACCCCACTATGCCTTCAGTCCTCTCAGAGACCTGCACTGAGAGGAATTAAGGTGTAGAATTAGGTGTCCCAAGCACTTGCGGGTAATCTGCTAGTAGAACACCTAAACCCAATTGTAGCAGGCAAATTTCCCTACCCCAGTTCCTAAACCGTCTAAAGAAATTTGGTCCCAGCCATCCACATGCTCTAAATTGCTAGCACTCCTGCTGCCTTTTCAGCTGGTAGACTCTGCCCCCTTTCGAGAATTTGTGGAATGTGCAGTACTTCAGTGGCAGGTTCCCAAACACCATTTTTTTTTTCTCAGAAAGCCATTCCGGCTCTCTACCGGCATGTGGAAGGCAATGTCTTGGCCTCGTTGGACAGGGACGGCATATTACCGCTGACTCATGGTCCAGCAGGCATGGACAGGGACGTTACCTTTCTTCTCGCACTGGGTAACTCTGCTGGCAGCTGGGAAGGATGCAGGACAGGGTGCAGTAATGTTGGAGCTTGGTACGCCACCACACCTGCAAAATGCTGGTAGTGCTGATTCTGCCACACCTCTCTCCTCCACCCCCTCCTCGTCTTCTTCCTCTATGGCCTCTTCCTGTGCAGATTTGTCCTCGAAACCAGCGGTGCTCCGTAGGCGTTCTAGGAGCTATGCAAGCACTCAGGCAAAAAGATGACATACGGTGCTTGAGTTGGTCTACTTAGGGGACAGGAGCCACACTGGGGCAGAGATTCTGGTAGCTCTGCAGGGGCAGGCTCAGAGATGGTTGACGCCACACCAGCTTCAGCCAGGAATGGTGGTTTGTGACAATGGCACCAACCTCCTCTCACATTCTACTTTATCACATTCTACCTTATATTTAATTTCATTTTATTTCATTTATTCACCAACTATTCAGGTGCTCACATATTTATTGGGCATATTTACAGCTCACGGTTTATTGGAATAATTTTTTTAAACAAAATAAGTTATTTAGACACTTTATTTTAGTTGGTGTCAATTTTATTTAAAACATTATAAAAGCATTTGCCTCATCTTTGCACTGAATTCACACATTCATGTGTTTTCCCCCAACTCACACACGTTTAACACGTTTGTTAATCAAGGGTTTCTTTCAGTTGAAGATCTAATTGAGTAATTAACCACACATGAAGTTGCATATTTAAAATATTTTAGTAAGTATGTATATTGTGGTGGTAGGGTAGGTATGACTAAGCACCGTTAAAGTGGAGGTCCACCCTAAAATGGACCTCCGCTCATCGGAATCCCCCCCCCCCTCCGGCGCCACAATTGGCACCTTTCAGGGGGGAGGGGGGTGCAGTTACCTGGATAATCCAGGTAACTGCACCCACTTCCGGGATAGCTGTCTGCGGAAAGGGGCGTAGATTACGCCCCTTTCCGCAACTGCCCGGAGCAAAAAGACAGAATGCCATAGGCAGAGGGAAGCCTATGACTGTGGGAACAGGGGCTGGATGAGAGGGGATCAGGATTGGCAGTGTCTAGGGGGGAGGGGGGTTGTTGTTAATATAAGGGACAGACCCCTCCCCAGAGCATCAGGGAAAGTTGCAGGGAGCATGGCAGAAATGGAGCGCCTGTTAGCACGGCTGAGTGAGGAAGCGGCGTCGCGGGGCCTGGGATGGCTGGAGCAGATGCTTGTGCCAGTGCTGACGTGGCCAGTAGAGACCGGGGGGAGGGAGTCGGTATGAGCTCGGAGGTCCCGGCCTCCGGAAGCACTTCTCGCCGACCCTGCCGACATGAAAGCAGCCCACTGGGGGCTCCTTCGGGCCCATCCGCTAAACGAGCGACCCAGGCAGCAAAGGGGAGACAGGCCAGCAACTCCCCGCCACAAGAGGGACATGTAGAGGGTTGGTCAGGCGGGTTGAGAGCAGCAAGCAGCCCGGGAGGCGGCGGGATCAAGCGAGCGCAGGCCCCACCCCCAGTGTGACGTCAGAGCGGACGGGGGCCTCAGCGGGGAGATTAGAAGTTGCGGCTGCTGGGCATGCCATCCCCTCAGCTGTAGTACCGGATAGACGACCGGCAGTGAGAGGGAGCGGAATGCCAGGACAAGAACAACTAAGTGGGGCTGAGGTGGGATGCACCGGCCCTAAGAAATCCATGCACAAATCAGCAGGCGGGTATGCAGCGTGGAGGCGAGAACGGATGGCTGCTGGTCCCTTGGCATCCAGGGCCATGTCTCCTGGAGGGCTGTCGGAAGGAGGAGAAGAGATGTCCGGGCAGAGGTCGGAGGGTGAGCTGATGGGGTCGGAGGAGGAGGTTCCCCTGAGCCAACCAACAGCAAGGGAGATGGGACGATCGGCTGGTGGGTTTACCCCTGTGCAGCCCAGTAAGTCCATTTCTTCTTTTCCTTCAATAGGGCTAGACTGTGGCAGTACTGAAGCGGGCTGTGGGGGTGGTGAGCAGTCACAAATGGGGGTAGTGGGCAAGACGGGGGGGGAATGGCTAAGGGCACAGGGCACGGTACTGCAGGGGTGGCGGAAAAAGTCTGCTGCGGTTTTTGGCAGGGATCAAGAATCTGGTTACCAGGTTTGAGAAAGAGGACAGGGTTTCCGCCAGTCTGGCGGCTGCCTGGGTCCCTCCGGTTGGGGCGGCTACCTCAAAGCACCCTCCCAATGTTGAGGGCATGTGGCCTGGTACAGATCAGGAGGGCGGGCGCTCTCTTGTCCCCCTCTTTTCCTGCAGCCTGCCAGGTTGCGTGCTTGGATAAGGGTTTGGTATGGATTTTTGGGGGGCCCCACACCATTTTTTTTAAACATTTTGGTGCGGGATACCCCTTAAATCCAATTTTGAGGAGGACCCCACGCCATTTAAAAAAAAAAAAATTGGCGTGGGGTTCCCCTTAATATCCATACCAGACCTGAAGGGCCTGGTATGGAATTTAGGGGGACCCCCATGCATTTGTTTTTCTAATTTTGGCTTGGGATTCCCCTGTGGGGAAATCCCCACGCTGTTTTTATCAATGAACTTTTATGTGTATTGCGGAAAGAAAATTCATCGTAGCTGCGAGTAGTTTTAAATTACTTTTTTTCCTTTAGAAATGTCATTTTGCTGTCAGACTGTTCAAAACGCGGGAAACAAGCGCCCCTTTACAGGCATACTATAGACACCCAAAATTGTGTGCTGTTTGGCGAACAGCCAATGTTCAAGTCGAACATAAAGCTCATCCCCGGTTACTGATTGTCTGTTCACAATTTTACCAAAAGGTTGGAAGCACTGAGCAAAACACTGAGATCTTAATTTAAATTTCCCATATGTATTATTAAGATTCCATACCACACTCACAACAATACAGAAGATACATTACTATAACTGTTTGTCTATGTGATTATTTTTTAGATCTATTTGAAATTCCAGAGATAAAAGTGACCCCGTATCCAGTGGTAGAAGGTGATGAGATGACCCTGACATGTGACACTAGTCTCAGCCCTCTCAGACCGAGGACACAACTGAAATTTCCTTTTCAAAAAGATGGGTGGTATGTCCAAGGATTCTCTTCAACTAATCAATATGGAGTTCAGTCCGCTCAGGTGAAGGACTCTGGGAATTATTCCTGTGAAGTGACAACTACAACCAACAGTGTAAGGAAGAGGAGTCAGGAGATATTGGTGAAGATAAATGGTGAGTCAATTACAGGACCGACCAAAAGAATGAGTAACATTTTATAAACCCAAATCAGAAGACTCAGATTTGTGAGTAGGGATGAGCCGAACACCCCCCGGGTTCGGTTCGCACCAGAACTTTCGAACGGACCCCAAATTCGAACGAACTTTAGAACCCCATTGAAGTCTATGGGACTCGAACGTTCGAAATGAAAAGTGCTAATTTTAACGGCTAATATGCAAGATACTGTCCTAAAAAGGGTTTGGGGACCTGGCTCCTGCCCCAGGGGACATGGGTCAATGCCTAAAATGTTTTTAAAAATGGCCGTTTTGGCGGGAGCACTGATTTTAATGACGATTAAAGTGAAAAAAAAGTGAAATATTCCTTTAAATATGGTGCCTGGGGGGTGTCTGTAGTATGCCTGTGAAGTGCCACGTGTTTCCCGTGTTTAGAACAGTCCTTGCACAAAATGACATTAAACAGAAATAACACCATTTAAAACTGCTTGCGGTTTTAATGTTATATCTGGTTCCTGCAATATGGTTGAAAATCATTGAGAAAAATGGCATGGGTAGCCCTTCCTGCCCATTACCAGCCCCTTTAGGTCTTGTACGCATATTAAGGGGAACCCCGTACCCATATTAAAAAAAGGAAATGCGTGTGGCCCCCAGGCCCTATATACTCAGAACAGCAGTATACAGGCGGTGCAAACAAGACAGGGACTGTGTAGGTTTGTTGTGTTAAGTTGAATCTGTTTGTAATTTTCAACTGGTACATTTTTAAAGTGTAGCTCCAGTCAAAAAAACTATTTTTAAGCTTTTTGGAAAACATAGGGAAGGGTTATCACCCCTGTATAATTTGTTTTGTCGTCCATCTTTTTTCATCTCACTTGCTGTTGTCTCCTTCCGTTTGCAAGTAGGAGATGTTTGTAAATTGGATGTTTGAAAGTAGGGGCCTGCCCTATATGCTCTGCAGAAATAGCGGAACAAGGTGTTGGTTTTGCCACAACATTGTAAGCCCTCAAAGTGACTCTTGGTGGGCGCTGGAGCACCCTGCTGTGAATGATTATTCCGAAAGAACGCTGGATGCAGGACAGGCCAGTAGCTCAATTGCATACTGTGCAAGCTCTGGCCAGTGATCCATCCTCAAGACCCAGTAAGTCAGAGGATTTTCGGTGGGAAAGGTATCCAAGTCTGACCTTGCCTCTAGGTATTCCTGCACCATGTAAATCAGACGCTGGCGATGGGTGCTGTAACCGATCATACCTTGGGGCTGCGGACTAAAAAATTGTCTGAAAGCATCAGTCAGACGGCCACCTTCTCCACCGCTCCTTCTGACTGATGCCTCAGCAACACGTTGTCCAGGACCAGGAGTTTGTAACCTCCCAGTCTCTGGGAACGCGTTGCACAGACCTTTCTGCAAGGCCTCCCGGAGATGTCTCATCCTCTGCTCCCTCTGTGATGGCAAGATAAGGTCGGCAACCTTACCCTTGTACCGTGGATCAAGGAGAGTGGCCAGCCAGTAATGGTCCCTCTCCTTGATCCGAAGAATAGGAGGATCCTTCCGCAGGCTTTGCAGGATCAGGGAGGCCATGCAGCGTAGGTTAGCTGAGGCATTCGGTCCGGAGTCCTCTGGGTCACTAAGGACAACATGATCCGCAGCTACCTCCTCCCAGCCACGTACAAGTCCACGTGTTTCTTGGGACTGTAAATCATCCCTACAAGACTGCTGCTGCTGCTGCTGATGCTGAGTGCCAGCCTCCACCTCCATGCTGACACAATCATCCTCCTCCTCCTCTTCCTCCTCCTCATCCTCTTCCTGTGTGATGGGTGGCACAGCAGGAACACTGTCTGGATAAAGGGGGCCTTGAGAGGCAAGGAAGTCCTCCTCTTCCTGCCTCTGTTCTGCCTCAAGTGCCCTGTCCATTATTCCACGCAGCGTATGCTCCAAGAGGTGGACAAGAGGTACAGTGTGACTGATGCATGCACTGTCACTGCTCACCATCCTTGTGGCCTCCTCAAACAGTGACAGGACAGTGCATGCATCCCTGATCATGCCCCACTGGCGTGGTGAGAAAAAACCGAGCTCACCTGACCCTGTCCTGGTGCCGTAGTCGCACAGGTACTCATTGATGGCCCTCTGCCGCGTGTGCAGCCGCTGCAGCATGGCCAACGTTGAGTTCCATCTGGTGGGCATGTCACATATAAGGCGGTTCTTGGGCAGGTTCAACTCCTTTTGGAGCTCAGCCAGCCGAGCACAGGCATTAAATGATCGGCGGAAATGCATACAGACTTTCCTGGCCTGCTTCAGGACATCCTGTAAGCCGGGGTACCTGCCCAAGAACCGCTGCACCACCAGGTTAAGGACGTGAGCTACACAGGGCACATGGGTCAGTTGTCCCTGTCGGAGGGCGGAGAGGAGGTTGGTGCCATTGTCACAAACCACCATTCCTGGCTTAAGCTGGCATGGCGTCAACCACCTCTCGGCCTGCCCCTGCAGAGCTGACAAAACATCCGCCCCAGTGTGGCTCCTGTCCCCCAAACAAACCAGCGCAAGCACGGCATGGCATCGTTTTGCCTGCGTACTTGCGTAGCCCCTTGAACGCCTACGAAGCACCACTGGTTCTGAGGACAGAGCACTGGAAGAGGCCATGGAGGAAGAAGAAGAGGAGGGGGTGGAGGAGAGAGGTGTGTCACAACCAATAGTAGCATTTTGGAGACCTCCAACACTACTGCACCTTGTCCTGCATCCTTCCCAGCTGCCAGAAGAGTGACCCAATGGGCCGTGAAAGACAGGTAACGTCCCTGTCCATGCCTGCTGGACCATGAGTCAGCGGTAATATGCACCTTACCGCTGACCGCCCTGTCCAGCGAGGCAAGGACATTGCCTTCCACATGCCGGTAGAGAGCCGGAATCGCCTTCCATGAGAAAAAGTGGCGTTTGGGGACCTGCCACAGAAGAACCCCACATTGTACAAACTCACGGAAGGGGGCCGAGTCTACCAACTGAAAAGGCAGCAGTTGAAGTGCTAGCAATTTAGCCAAGCTAGCATTCAACCGCTGGGCATGTGGATGGCTGGGAGTGAACTTCTTTCGCCGGTCCAGCAGCTGGGGCAGGGACATTTGCCTGCTATAATCGGACGTGGGTGTACCGCTAGCAGAGTTCCCAGAAGCACTTGGCTGTGACACACCTAATTCTACACCTTCATTCCTCTCAGAGCAGGTTTCAGAGAGGACTGAAGGTCTAGTGGGGTTGGAGATGCCAGCTGATGAGGAGCAAGGAGAGGTCCGCTTTGTTCTTTGGTGTGGGTCTTTGAGGTACGCTTGCCAACGAGCTGCATGGCAGGTCAACATATGTCTGGTCAAGCATGTGGTGCCCAAGCGGCTGATGTTTTGGCCACGTGAGATACGCTTGAGACATATGTTGCAAATAGCAGCGGTGCGATCTGATGCACTCGTCTCAAAAAAGGCCCACACCAAAGAACTTTTAGAATAACGCGCAGAGGCAGCGCTCTGCACAGGCGGAGCTCTGCGGTGTGATTCAGTCGGTGTGCTGCCCCTAAGCTGGCCCCTGGAGGGCATCCTGCCTCGTTGGACATGTGCCTCCTCCTCCTCCTCCTCCTCTCTCCTTCCAGGCACCCACGTGGAGTCAGTGCCCTCATCATCTCCTCCCTCTTCATCGCTGTAGCAAACCTGGCAGTATGCTGCAGCTTGTGGAACATGACTGCCAGATTGCTGTCCTTCTTGAGCATCCCCTCTCTCTGCGCTCATGCTACTGCCTTCCTCTAGCTGAGTGTCATCATCAGAGCCCACAAAACACTGGGCATCCTCCTGGAGCATGTACCCAACACTGTGCTCAAAGAGTTCAGGAGACTCCTCAGGAGGACGTGGTGGGTCTAGGGAAGGAGTCACTGATGATGACATTGAGAGGAGGGAAGACGATGCGTTGGCAGCTGCTTTGCTAGTACCCTGAGACTGGGTGAGAGAGGATGAGGAGGATGAAGAGGGCTTGGTCATCCACTCTACCAAGTCGTTGGCATGTTGCGGTTCAACATGTCCAGCTGCCGAAAAGAAGTACAAGCGTGTCCCATGGCCACGTGTTGATGACAATGCACCGCGTCCATGACCAGCACTGTTGTCTCTAGACACAGAGCCTGCTTGCCCTCTTTTATCGGCTCGCGCCTGTCTGCCTCTCCTTGCTGGCCTTCCAGACATGGTAATGGCCTGAAGGGAGTTGGGTAAAAAAGCAGTTGGGTAGTGTATATTGTGCTAGAGGCACACAACACCCACTAACTCCTGCAGATGCCTTTATTATAGAACACCAGAGATAAAGGGGTATATACAGATGTATACTGTGCTGTGCTGGAGGCACACACAACTTCCAATAACTCCTGCAGATGGCAAGTGGGCTCAAATAGATAACAGCTATGTAGGTGGATATAGCGGTATGTACTGGGTACAGAGCATGCAGACAGCACGCACTCCTAACACTACTGACTGCAAGCTCTATTATAAAAGATAGATCACTAGCTATATAGGTGAGGTGAATATAGCGGTGTATACTGCGGTCAGGGCACGCAGACAATAACCACTACACAACAGCAAGATCGAAAATAGGCCGACAACGATCGGTGTGTACTGTGTTGAAGGTACACAGAACACCCACTGCTTCAGATGCCAACACAATACACAAGGCCGCCACGCTGGCGGCCTTATATAGTGTGGGGCGTGCACTACACAGCCTGAGCTATGATTGGCCACAGGCATCCTGCCTGTGGCCAATCATGGCTCTCCTCGCTGCTGGCGCTGCGATTGGCCAAGCATGCGGGGTCACAGTGCATGCTTGGCCAGCAATGCACTGCGCCATCGCAGTGCATTGTGGGCCGTGAGCGCCACTCGAATTTGGCGCGAACGGACCAAAATGTTCGGACTTCGCCGAACGGACGAACAGCCAATGTTCGAGTCGAACGTATGTTCGACTCGAACACGAAGCTCATCCCTATTTGTGAGGATCAGAATTTACAGTAACAATGAATTCATGGGAAATCAAACATTCTTCGATGCCCAGTTTCAACTGTAATAGTCCCTAAAAACAAGTGGACAAACCTCTTGGTATGTAGCACCCCCTCAACCCC
Organism: Lithobates pipiens; assembly: GCF_037356315.1. Lineage (NCBI taxonomy): Eukaryota > Metazoa > Chordata > Amphibia > Anura > Ranidae > Lithobates > Lithobates pipiens. Next base: position 109,249 of record NW_027507884.1, on the reverse strand, counting down.
TGGGGGCAGTTCAAGACCTCCAAGTGGCTCAGGGGGCTGACTTTTTAACTTCAGGGTTGAATCATTGACTTGTAGGGTGGAAGAAAGTGAGAGCCAGTCATTTTAGGACAGTTCAACAGAGTTTATTATATGACCAAATCAACTCAGAGACAGAGGGATTAGGGCAAAGGCTACACAAAGAGCAAAAAGTGCAGACTCCAAATTTCTACTCAGTCAATAAAGAAAAAGGAACTTTAAATGAGATTGGAGCTCTGTACTATTCAGACAGTAGAGCAGCTTCAATTCAGCACAGTAACCACACCGAGCCACCAGAACTTCCTGCAATGTCCACCAGTAGAAGCTTCTCCCGAGCTTCCATTCACTGGTGTCACGAGGGTCACGTTCCTGATGTGAGAACCAAAGTAGTGGGGAGACCTCCCTTGCACCATGAGTCCTTAAACCCTCTGAAGATGGCGACAGAGACCTGGTGGACACCGAGTGGCAGGGGTGCTAGGGGTGCAGAGCACCGAGCAAGCCTTAGTTCGAGATCTGAGCCGAGATCAAGTCCAGTTGGGCAACGAAGCATAAAAGGGTTAATCCGAAAAAGAATGGTCGAGATCCAAGCCGGGGTCATTCCAATCTGGCAGCTGAGTACAAAAAGGGCAAAGAAGTAGAATGGTTAAGGTACAAATCCAAAGTACACCCGCCCTGAGGGATCTTTGGTGCATGCTCATTTGGCACGGATTTCATCTTGCGGTAACACACCATTGGTGTATGCGTAGTAAGCCCTGGACTCTTGCAACTGGGCACTTCACAAATGTACACCAAAACCTGGGGGGGGGGCAGGGACTTTAAAAGACTCTACATGACCCAAGATGGCCACCAGGGTGACCTAGATCCAGTGTAGGCAACCAGTACACTGCTATAGGGAATCTTAAAGAAACCCAGTTTGCCTTGACATCCTCCTCAAGCTGCCTTGCTGTTGCACTCTCCTGCAGTGGAGAAAATAGACTGCACCTGCCTAAACACCACTAGCAATGAATTCCCTAGTGGTTGGTCAGGGAGATATAATTATTGATCACTTACATTTTGGATCCTCTTGCACCATTCTCTAGGCTGTGTTCCTAGGTAAACTGTGAGTGAGCCCACTCCTTGGCTGAGAAGCAACCCCACACATGAATGGTCTCAGGATGCTTTACTGTTGGCATGACATAGAACTGATGGTAGCGCTCACCTTTTCTTCTTCGGACAAGTTTTTTTCTGGATGCCCCAAACAATGGGAATGGGGATTCATCAGAGAAAATGACTTTACCTCAGTCCTCAGCAGTCCAATTCCTGTACCTTTTGCAGAATATCAGTCTGTCCCTGCTGTTTTTCTTGGAGAGAAGTTGCTTTTTTGCTGCCCTTCTTGACACCCAGGCCATCCTCCAATAGTCTTCTCCTCACTGTGCATGCAGATGCACTCACACCTGCTTGCTGCCATTCCAGAGTAAGCTCTGCACTGGTGGTGCCTCAATCCCACAGCTGAATCAACTGTAGGGGACAGCCCTGGCACTTGCTGGACTTTCTTGGGCGCCCTGAAGCCTTCTTCACAAATGCAGTGGAAATGTTTTTATGGGATTAAAGAGGAGTCCCGCCTGGGAAAAAAAATTAAAAGTCAGCAACTACAAATACTGTAGCTGTTGACTTTTAATATATGGACTCTTACCTGCCCAGGGAGCCTGCGATGTCAGCACCCAGGCTGATTTTTGGATCGGCTGTTGGGTGCTGCCGCCGCCGCTGCCATCTCCTTTCGGATTCACAGCCGGTTCCCTACTGCGCATGTGTGCTGCGCTTTCTAATTGTGCCAGCGGCCGAGAAAGGAGGAGGGGGGCCGAACTTCCGAGGGATGCAACAGGTTCCTATTCCCCTCTCCCCACTGAAAGGTGCCAAATGTGGCACTGGACAGGGGAGAAAGCAAATAAACTGAGGTTACACTTTTGGCCACTCACCCCACCAAGGAAAACGGTGTTCCTTCCTAGATATCCCATATAGATACCTTGCTGATGTCTTGGTATAAGATCTCACGCTGCTCGAATCTGGTCAATCCTGGGGCTTACTACTTTTCAGTTCACGGTTCTACTTCTGGTCAACGTGGGACTGCTGGCAGCCTGGCCAACATCCCGAGGCATGGCTCTCCCTCGTTGGGTCGACTTGCTGCTCTGGCCTTCTTCCGCAGCCCTGGCTGCATGTTCTGGACATCTGTGATGGGCAGGAGGGGGCAGAGCCCTGTGATGTGCTGGGTCCTTCTCATGTAGCCGTTCCTGGGTCCCTGGGTCTGCTGGGCACTGGGGGTGGAGAGTCTTTCACGATCCTCTGTTGCAGCTGCCTCTGACCACCAGGGGAAGTGTCAGGGTTGAAGCGCTCCGGCGGCCATGACTGCCAAGCATGTGGAGTCGCAGGTCCCCCCCATTTGGCACCACTCTCCTTTCATTAATTATGGCAGCTATCTGTGCCTACAGTCAGTCAGTACCTTGAGTGGCTGCCGTCGCTCGCAGCTGTGCCATGACTTCATCCATCGCCGGTAGGCAGAGAGGGGACAGAGAGCGGTGAGCGTGTGAATCTTCTACTCACGAATTATGTCACCCCCTTCCTCTTCTCCTTACTGCACACTGAGCGCCTCCCTGCTCCTGGCCCCTCCCCTTTTCTTAAAGGGTATACATTTTTCTTTTGCCAAGCATGACTGTGCTGTCTTAATTTGTCATGCCGTTCCTGCGCTCATCTTTTCTCTGCTCCGGGACTTTCTCTCTAGTGTGCGTATGGAATTTTCTCCCTTTTGTTTCTAGAAGTGACAACTGCAACCTGCAGTGTAAAGAAGAGGAGTCAGGAGATATTGGTCGAGATAAACGGTGAGTCAACCCGAGGGACCAACCAAAGGAATGAGTTGTATTTCTTAAACCCAAATCAGAGGACTCAGTGCTTAATAATAAATGAATGAGCCATAAATTAACTTCAAATTTACGTAGTAATGATGCCCAGTCTGGGCTGTAATAGTCCCCCCAAAAAAAAAAACAGATGGATAAACTTCTTTGGATGTAGCACCCCTCACCCCCTTGATGCAGTTTGGGCCCTGAAGTGGCTCAGTGGGCCACGAAGCTTGAGGATTTGTTTACTACCACTGATGCTGAGCCATTTTCTACTCCCACTAGCCACAGTCTGGCCCTCCCGAAATTATGAGCAACAGTAAACTGGCCCTTTGTTTAGAAAGTTTGGAGACCCGTGCTTTACACTATACTAATTTATAGGGATGAGCAGCAACTTCAACTTGTATTGAAAAATCTTTGATAATCAACCCCCTAATTGACTCCAAAACTAAATTTGTCTTTGTCAAATTTTTGGGACAGTTTAGAAAATATGTATTGATATTAATCCGAGACTGATACATTTCATCAAAATTTCACAGAATGTTTTTTGTTACTCATTTTTAGAGCTGTTTGTCACCCCGGTGCTAAATGTAAGCAATTTTGAAGTCCTAAAAGGTGACAACGTGACCCTGACATGTAACACAAGTCTCAGTCCACTCAGACAGAGGACAGAACTTCAGTTTGCTTTCTCCAGAGATGGACGGAATGTTCAGGACTTCAGTTCATCTGATCATTATGGTATTCGCTCTGCTCAGCTGGAGGATTCTGGGAATTATTCCTGTGAAGTGAGATCTGCAGCCAACATTTCTAAGAAGAGTGAGGATGTCTTTGTCCACATAAGAGGTAAATTGTTTCACAGTTATGAAGAAAGTTACCCTACATGGGTATGTACATCCAGTGCCTTGTTTTAAATTAAAAGTGTAAAATGATTAACATTGTCTTTCTCCTCCGCTGGGCTGATCCTGAGTATTTCAGGGGGCCTGCCACCTGCCAACCCATCTGTCGGGGACTGGTACTGGGACTCTTCTCCAAGTTTCCAGCAAGAAAATCACCAGAGATGCTGCTTCTGAGTCATCCAGCCCTACCTGAGTCACTCAAACTCTGACCCAGAAAAACACGCAGGCATGGCTGCCAGCCAAACCTGAATTTACCTACACTAACAAAAAACCCTAACATTAGCTCTCTAGCAACACTAGGGGGTGCTACACCAGTATGGATCAGAGTGAGTCTGATTGGTTAGTGTTTGCATGTGAATGTGAATAAGACATTAATATTATTATTATTATATTAGGTATACTGTGTTAAAGAGGAAGTAAACCCTGATGGGTCTACTTCCTCTTTCATTCCCTGCAAAGGTAAAGCATAATGGACTACTATGCATCGCATAGTAGTCCATTATGTGTCACTTACCTGACACAGGAGCCAGCGAAGTCACCGCTGTCCCCTGTAGTCCGGCGCATCCATCTTCTCGGTGGGTCTCGCCGCGATGACGTCACTCCCGCGCATGCACATGCGAGCCGCCACTCGCGGCATTTCGCCGTTGACCGCGGCACGCTCAGTGCACCTGCGCGCCACTGTCTACGGTGCATGCGCCGTAGACATCAGTGCCTGTCTTTCGGAAAATATCTCCTAAACTGTGTAGGTTTGGGAGATATTTCTTGGACCTACAGGTAAGCCTTAATCTAGGCTTACCTGTAGGTCAAAGTTGGTTGTAAGGGTTTACAACCACTTTAATGGGAACACATAACAGACATATGATGGAGTTACAAAGGTCGCATCTGGGAGGGGTCCCAAGACGGCAGGAAGGGAGCCCGCTGCAGGACATGTGAAAGGTGTGTGACGGAAGACTGGTTCACACTGCTGTGACCCCAAAGTTGTGTGACTTGTCTGTGACTTGCTTGCCCTTTTCTTGCAACTTGCTTGTGATCTGCTTGCAACTTTTGTGATTTAATTTTGAAATCTATGGCACTCAGGTCGCATAAAAGTAGTGCAGAAAACTTTTGGCACCCATTGAAATGAATGTGTTTTGACTTGTCATCTGATTTTATGGGGTTTTAGTAAATTAACCCCTATGTGTTGCATGATAAGTCACAGCCGTGTGAACGGGGGACTATAAAGGGCTCTCTCTGCCCCAGGAGTAATGGGCCCCTGGGATCAATGGAAAGGGCCCCTGAACCCGGAGGGAAGGGCCCTGGGCTCAGACGAAAGGGCCTCGGGACAGATGGAAAGGGCCCCTTCATTGTTTCTTGCACTAGAGCCTTGAAGGTTCTAGTTACGCATCTGCTGCTATAACCACTTGCTGATTATATAACTTATATATACGGTGGCAAAGTGGTACAGCTGTGCCGGATCATGTACCTAGTAAGTGGTCCAACACTTCCGGGTCTGGGGCGCGCATGCACACCACCAGCACCCACTGGTCCTTCGGTACAGAGGGAGAATGGTGATCTGCCTATATAACAAGACAGATTTTAATTCTGTCAGTACAGAAGGAATGGATCCTGTGTTCCTGCAAAGCAGGGACATGGATCCATGCCTTCCTCTAGTACAAGCACAGTAAGAAAATACTGGCTAGGCACACATTTAACCCTTTGATCACCCCTAATGTTAACCTCTTCCCAGCCAATGTCATTAGTACAGTGACAGTGCATGACAGTGTATATCCAGGCTCACGTCCCTCAAGACACAGTTGCTTGTATTAGGCAGACAAGTATCGATTATGCACGCCTGCAGAATGGTCCGTGCGTGTTGATGTCACGCTACTAGCTCCTAACCAACGCGTTTCCTCTCAGGAGGCATCGACTGGGAATGGAGGCTTAATATACCTTAAAGGGGTTGTAAAGGTTTGTTTTTTATTTTCTAAATAGGTTCCTTTAAGTTAGTGCATTGTTAGTTCACTTACCTTTTCCTTCGATTTCCCTTCTAAATGTTTTTTTTCTTTGTCTGAATTTCTCATTTCCTGTTTCTCCTCAGTAAACTTCACACCATCATCCGAGCGATGTTTAGTCAGCCAGAACAGCTTACTGAACAGCTTACTGAGGAGGAACAGGAAGTGAGAAATTTAGACAAAGAAAACAAAGAAAACATTTAGAAGGGAAATCGAAGGAAAAGGTAAGTGAATCAACAATGCACTAGCTTAAAGGAGCCTATTTAGAAAATAAAAAACAAACCTTTACAACCCCTTTAATCCCCTAAGGCTGGTCGGCAATCAACCCTTGGTTGTGATTTTGTTCGTGCACATAGGATCCCTTGGTGGGATCTATATATCTGGTAAGCCGCCATCCTTTTGTTGTGGAGTACAGTGGTGATGCACAAGCACTTTTCATTTATTTATTTTTGCACAAGGACACTCTTTTATCTTCTCGCATGTGGGGAAGTAGTTCCACTACAGATCAAGTTTATGCAAAGAGACTGTATCAACTGTTGGATCACACTTTTAATCATATGTGTTTTGGAGCACAATGTTTAAATTACATATTTATAGCACAATTGTTTACTACCACTGATGCTGAGCCTATGGGCAATTAAGGGGATTGTCACTTTTGTATGTTATTCGATTTTTGATGCAATTTTTATGAGTGCATCAAAACACAGGCAGTGGCTCATCAGAAAAAGCACACTATTTCTAGATTCTACAAATATAATAACATAAGGTATGGAATATGAATGAAAATTAAGAATTTGAGAGGTACGTATGAACGTTCAGCATTAGATCAGCATAGTCTACAGTCTGACAAATGTGCACTCCTCAAACTACTTTTCAGACTATTTATGACTTTACCATTTAAGACAGGGCCTCATTAAAAGTATTTTTTGTAGACCCTGAGCTAGTAAAGGTTTATGATGCCTTGCATACTGTCTAACTTCTCTGCTTTCTATCAAATGTGCCTTAAGCAGTCCATCTTTCCATTACCATTTCTACTTTTCCATTATCATTCAATATGACTACTCTCCTTTACACTAGCATTCAGAAGAATTGTCCACTTTACATTAGATGTCAGTGGAATGGTCCACTTTATATTAGATGTCAGTGGAATGGTCCACTTTATATTAGATGTCAGTGGAATGGTCCACTTTATATTAGATGTCAGTGGAATGGTCCACTTTATATTAAAATTCAGAGTGATCATCCTCTTTAAATTTGAATTCAGAGGTATTGTCTACTGTACATTAGAGTTCATAACGTTCATTTGCTTTACAATTAATGTTCAGAGGAATCATCCATTTTGTATTAGAGTTCAGAGGAATTGTTCCCTTTCATTAAAGTTCAGAGGAATTTTCCACTTTGTATTAGTGTTAGGAGAGATAATCCACTTTATATTGACGTTCAGAGAGATCATCCACTTAAGGTGAGGGAATTCCTGGTTGCCACCAGAACTAGTGTCCCTTTGGAAGATTTTCCTCCCTATTCTTGTTCTGGGAACAACCCATAATTTGGGATTTTCTTTCATTCTAAGTGATAACAGTAAACAGGACAAATAGAAAAGGCTAATCCGCCGAATAGGGGCACAGACATTGATAAAAACCTGACAAGGGCTCTAATCCCTCTCTACTCTATACAAAACGTAAAAAAAAATGTTTTGCATTTAGTTATACTTTCATGGTTATAGTTATTTCATATGTTCCTTTTTTATTTTTTAAGGCGAAAAGACCACAGATTACACATTACAGAACATACTTCGATTGTTGGCGTCTGGAATCATAATACTTATAGGGGCCTTTATTGTCTACTGTCACATGAAGTTTGTCAGGGATTCCAAGACCAAGAATGGTGAAGATGCTGAGGAGAGAGTGGAAGAGCACCAACTCTAATCTCTATGACTATAAAGCACCAATTGTATGTTGTCAATAATAGGGAAATATAGGAAAGAAGAAGCCATGATGGTTTAGCAGCTTTATCATTAAAGCTGATTTCTAGGCAGATATAACAGACACAAATATTTACAGCTCTGTAATCATTAATATGTTATCAAATATGTATATTTTATAAATAGAAGTAGTGTATATACAGTTCCTGAATGTGACTGGTACAGGCCATGTGCAGGGCCTGGAGTGTGAGAGCCAATCAGTTCATGTGCTGACAAGAAGGATGCTAATAGGAAGAGAGCAGAGTGACAGAGAGATGAGCTCATCACTGTGCTGCTTCTCCTTTCACTGTTCAGTCACAGGTTGGGGACTGGTCCGGGATTATCTAGGCTTGGGGGATGTGGGTTGAATGGTGCTGCCCATTCAAATGGGGACCTTTATTGTAAGGTGAACATTGCAGAAATGTTTCTTTTATTTTATCTTTTAATGGACTATTCCAGTGGTCATTAACCCTGTCCTCATGGTCCACTAGCAGGCCAGGTTTTATGTATTACCTTGGGGAGATGCAGACTAGAATACTGCAGCAAATATCACCTGTGATGTATTTCAGTTATCTTGCAAACCTGGCCTGTTAGTGGGCCCTGAGGACAGGGTTGATGACCACTGGGCTATTCAATTATACATTATATTACCAAAAAGTATTGGGACGTCTGCTTTTACATGCACATGGACTTTAATGGCATCCCAGTCTTAGTCCGTAGGGTTCAATATTGAGTTGGCCCAACCTTTGCAACTACAACAGCTTCAGCTCTTCTGCAAAGGCTGTCCACAGGGATTAGGAGTGTGTCTATGAGAACTTTTGACCATTCTTCCAAAAGCGCATTTGTAAAGGCACTGATGGTGGACGAGAAGGCCTGGCTTGCAGCCGCCTGTGTAATTCATCTCAAAGGTGTTCTGAAGGGTTGAGGTCAGGACTCTCTGCAGGTCAGTCAAGTTCCTCCACCCCAAACTCGCTCATCCATGTCTTTTGAACCTTGCTTTGTGCACTGGTCCAAATCATTTGGTGGAGGGGGGATTATAGTGTGGGGTTATTTTTCAGGGGTTGGGCTTGGCCCCTTAGTTTCAGTGAAAACTTAAGGCGTCAGCATACCAAGATATTTTGGACAATTTAATGCTCCCAACTTTGTGGGAACAGTTTGGGCATGGCCCCTTCCTGTTCCAACATGACTGCGCACCAGTGCACAAAGCAAGGTCCATAAAGACACGGATGAGCGAGTTTGGGGTGGAGGAACTTGACTGGCCTGACCTCAACCCAATAGAAGACCTTTGGGATGAATTAGAGTGGAGCCTCAGAGCCAGTCAATCTCGCCCCAACATCAGTGCCTGACCTCACAAATGCACTTCTGGAAGAATGATCCCATAGACACACTCCTAAACCTTGTGGACGGCCTTCCCAGAAGAGTTGAAGCTGTTATAGCTGCAAAGGGTGGGCCAACTCAATATTGAACCCTACGGACTAAGACTGGGATGCCATTAAAGTTCATGTGCGTATAAAGGCAGGTGTCCCAATACTTTTGGTAAAATAGTGTATTTTCTTATTTTTGGATAGTATAGTTATGTAACTATTTCTGACAAGCTATAGTAACATATGACAATGTAGTGTTTATATAGAATTAAATTCAATTTTAAAAAGGCAAAGCTGTAATTCCCTTCAGCCACCGCTTACCTAATATGTGGCAGTGTAGACTACAGACTAGCGTGGAACAATGTTTGGAGAGTGGTAGACCACGTGTTCTTAGCTTGATCACAATTCCTTCTTGTTAAAGCCTATAAGTATGAAAATATAACAGATCTGTATATAGAGAATCATTTCTTTATACCAGCTGCAGGAAACTGTGCAACCACTAAGGTCTATATTTTTGTAAAATACACCAATAAAGCTTTTACCAAACTAACTCTATTGTTGTTTTGATTTGCACTGAGGCTTAAGCCCGACCCGATCTAAAACTTTCTTAATCCAAGAAACAGTATGTAAGGGTTAGAATCTCTTTCAATTGTTCATTATCACTTTTTTCCCCATTTGGGAGATTTCTCCTTATTTCCTGTGTGATTAAATTATATCAGATGGGACAGGATATAAGAGGGAATTCTTACAGGCAGAAATTAAAAAAATTTCCAGCATAAAGAGCAAGGGTTAGAAACTCTGTAGGACTTTATTCTTATCTGTGCCCCCCATGAAATAAACTTTTCCTCACTTTTGTATGTATAATGGAAAGGAGACTTGGGCAGCTATAAAAACCCATTTGTTGACTCTTAACCACTTGCCGACCAGCCGCCGCACTTTTACTGCAGCAGAATGGCACGGCTGGGCAAAACGACGTTACCTTATGTCCTCGCCCTTCTGGCCACTAAGGGCACTCGCCCACAAGCGTGTCCCTGGAGCCGATGCAAGTGCCCGGCGGGCGCAATGACCACCAGGCACCCGCGATCTCTCGTAACAGAGCGAGAACCGGGATCTCATTGTGTAAACGCACACAAATCCCGGTTCTTTCAGGGGAGTAGAGGCAGATCGTGTGTTCATACTAAGTAGGAACACCGATCTGTCATTTCCACCAGTCAGTCGCCTCCCCCCTGCAGTTAGAACACACATAGGGAACGCATTTAACCCCTTGATCGCCCCCTAGTGTTAACCCCTTCCTTGCCAGTGACATTTATACAGTAATCAGTGCATTTTTCTAGCACTGATCGCTGTATAATTGTCAATGGTCCCAAAAATGTTTCAAAATTGTCTGATCTGTCCCCTGCAATATCGCAGTCCCGATAAAAATCTCAGATCGCCACCATTACTAGTAAAAAAATAAATAATAATAAAAATGGCATAAATCTATCCCCTATTTTGTAGACACTATAACTTTTGCGCAAACCAATCAATATGCACTTACTGCGATTTATTTCTTTTTTTTTACCAAAAATATGTAAAAGAATTCATATCGGCCTAAACCGAGAGAAAAAAAAATTTGGGGGGGAAAAAAAAATGGGGATATTTATCATTATTATTATTTTTCAAAATTTTCGCTTTTCTTTTGTTTATAGCGCAAACAATAAAAACCCGCAGAGGTGATCAAATACTACCAAAAAAAAGCTCTATTTGTGGGGAAAAAGGATGTCAATTTTGTTTGGGTACAACGTTGCACGACCGCACAATTGACAGTTAAAGCAACGCAGTGCCGAATCGTAAGAAATGGCCTGGTCGTTGAGCATCCAAATCTTCCGGGGCTGAAGTGGTTAAAAAAGGAAAAAAAAATAATGCCATATAATACTGATATATATAACCAGTTGGACCGCCGCATGAAGATGTACGTCGGCACAATGTCACCGACAGGCACAAGCACGTACCGGTACGTGCTTGCCTTCCAGTGGGTGGGGGGTCCGATCGGACCCCCTCCCGCTGGCTGCGGCGGTCCGTTTAGCTTCAGGAGCGATCCGGGATGAGGGGATGGCCGTTGGTTTCTGGCCATCCCCTCTCGATCGCTCCTGGCAAATGAGAAGCTTCCCCTGCCTGTGTATTGTAAACACAGGCAGGGAGGAAGTGATGTCACTCTCCTCGTGGCGGTCTTTTTGACCGGACGGCGAGGAGAGAAGACATCCAAGTAAGTGCACCAACAGTCCACTGACACATAGGTACACATAGGCACACTTTTCACCCCAGTCACCCCCCGATCGCCCCCCCCCCAGTCACAGTGTCACTGATTGCAGTGATCATTTATTTACTGATCCCTGCATTTAGTGTCAGTTGTGACAGTAAAAAGTGTCAGGGCAGTTAGTGTTAGGCCCCTTTAGGTCCAGGGTAGCCCCCTACCCCCCCTAATAAAGGTTTAACCCCTTGATTGCCCCCTCAGTTAACCCTTTCACCCCCTTTTACCAGTATCACTAAGCAATCGTTTTTCTGATCGCTGCATTAGTGTCACTGGTGCCGCTAGGAAGCTAGTTATTTTTTAGGTTCACCGCCAGGTTTTTATAGCGCTAGGTACCCCGATATACTACCCTATAATGGTTTTAACCCCCTGATTGCCCCTAGAGTTAACCCTTTCACCGGCGATCACTGTATAAGTGTCACTGGTGACGCTGGTTAGCCAGTTAGTTAATTAGTTATTTAGGTTCCCCGTCAGGTTTTTATATAGCGTCAGGTACCAACATATAATACCTAATAAAGGTTTTAACCCCCCTGATTGCCCCTAGTTAACCCTTTCAGCAGTGATCACCATATAAGTTTTTTACGGGTGACGCTGGTTAGGTAGTTTGCTTTTTATAGCATCAGGGCACCCGCCATTTATTACCCAATAAAGGTTTAACCCCCTGATCACCTGGCGGGTGATATCAATTAGGTTTTAGGGTCAGATAGGGTCTGCGCCGCCACAGGTAGTGCTAGGTTAGTGCCAGTACTGCTAACACTCACGCGCAAAGCATACACCTCCCTTAGTGGTATAGAATCTGAACAGATCAATATCTGATCTGATCAGATCTATACTAGTGTCCCCAGCAGTTTAGGGTTCCAAAAAAAACGCAGTTAGCGGGATCAATCCAGATACCTGCTAGCACCTGCGTTTTGCCCCTCCGCCCAGCCCAGCCCACCCAAGTGCAGTATCAATCGATCACTGTCACTTACAAAACACAACACACATAACTGCAGCATTCGCAGAGTCAGGCCTGATCCCTGCGATCGCAAACAGGTTTTTTTCGGTAGCGTTTTATACAGTTGCTGACAGCCTAGGTGCTTTTTACCTGTTAGTCTCACTAGTGTACCCCTAAATTTAGAGCCCAAAATGGCAAAGCGAAGGTACACTAGTGAAGAGGCCTACACGTTTCTGAGCATGACAGATAGTGAAGAGGAAGTCACTGATCTGTCAGATTCAGGCTCAGAATACGATCCTGTAGAGGACAGCGGCTCCATGACAGATAGCTCTGACGACGAAGATGAGGTCCCTGCTAACGTCAGGCGTACCCGACCCCGATTTTCTGATGTTGTTGAGGTGCAAGAATCGCAGGTCCCTCGTATGGAGCAGAGAAGTACTAGAGCCGCTCATCCTTCTGGTGAACTGGCAAGCACCAGCGGCCTAGTACACCCTGGACGTACATCCAGCACTACAGTATGCTTTGCAGGTATGGTATGGTAAGGTTTTACTGTTATACTGTAATGTTACTTTGTTTTAACGTTAACCATAATTTGCTTAGCAGGTACGCCATTCAGTTGCAGCGCGGATTTATTTATCTTGACAGCAACAGCGTTTGCTCCCACAATACATAAAGCCGTGACTCCAACACTGTAGGAGGTGGTTTCACCTCTACAGTTAAAAAATATTCAATGGGCTCAACCTGCCCTTCAGCAAATAGCTTGGGGTATCTACTTTCCAAAATGGGGTAATTTGGAGGGGGTTTTGTGCCATCTTGGCATTTTATGGACTTCAAAACTGTGATAGGTAGTGATGGGTAGTGAGGAGTAAAATAAAAAATGAATGCCCTTAGAAATCCTGAAGGCAGTGCTTGGATTTCGGGGTCCCGTATGCGGCTAGGCTCCAAAAGAGTCCCACATATGTGGTATCCCCGTACTCAGGAGAAGCAGCAGAATGTATTTTGGGGTGTAATTTCACATATGCCTATAGCATGTGTGAGCAATATATCATTTAGTGACAACTTTGTGCAAAAAAAAAAGTTTGTAATATTCCCACAACTTGTGGCAAAATATAAAATATTCCATGGACTCAACATGCCTCTCAGCAAATAGCTTGGGGTGTCTACTTTCCAAAATGGGGTCATTTGGGGGGGGTTGTGCTATTTTGGCATTTTATGGCCTTCGAAACTGTGATAGGTAGTGAGGAGTGAAATCAAAAATTTGCGCCCTTAGAAATCCTGAAGATGGTGATCGGTTTTCGGGGCCCCGTACGCAGCGAGGCTCCCAAAAAGTCCCACAAATGTGGTATTCCCGTACTCAGGAGAAGCAGCAAAATTTATTTTGCGGTGCAACTCCACATATAACCATGGCATGTGTGAGCAATATATAATTTAGTGACAACTTTTTGTAAAAAAAAAATATTTTTATTTTTTGTCATTATTCAATCCCTTGGGACAAAAAAAAATTCAATGGTCTCAACATGCCCCTCAGAAAATAGCTTGGGGTGTCTACTTTCCAAAATGGGGTCATTTGGGGGGGGGGTTTGTGCCATCTTGGCATTTTATGGCCTTCAAAACTGTGATAGGTAGTGAGGAGTGAAATCAAAAATTTGCGCTCTTAGAAATCCTGAAGATGGTGATCGGTTTTCGGGGCCCCATACGCAGCTAGGCTCCCAAAAAGCCCCACAAATGTGGTATCCCCGTACTCAGGAGAAGCAGCAAAATTTATTTTGGGGTGCAACTCCACATATAACCATGGCATGTGTGAGCAATATATAATTTAGTGACAACTTTTTGTAAAAAAAAAAAAAAAATTATTTTTTGTCATTATTCAATCCCTTGGGACAAAAAAATATAAATATTCAATGGTCTCAACATGCCCCTCATCAAATAGCTTGGGATGTCTACTTTCCAAAATGGGGTCATTTGGGGGGGTTTTGTGCCATCTTGGCATTTTATGGCCTTCAAAACTGTGATAGGTAGTGATAGGTAGTGAGGAGTAAAATAAAAAATTAATGCCCTTAGAAATCCTGAAGGTGGTGCTTGGATTTCGGGGTCCTGTACGCGGCTAGGCTCCCAAAAAGTCCCACACATGTGGTATCCCTGTACTCAGGAGAAGCAGCAGAATGTATTTCAGGGTGTAATTTCATATATGCCCATAGCATGTGTGAGCAATATATCATTTAGTGACAACTTTGAGCAAAAAAAAAAAAAGTTTGTAATATTCCCGCAACTTGTGGCAAAATATAAAATATTCCATGGACTCAACATGCCTCTCAGTAAATAGCTTGGCGTGTCTACTTTCCAAAATGGGGTCATTTGGGGGGTTTTGTGCTATTTTGGCATTTTATGGCCTTCGAAACTGTGATAGGTAGTGAGGAGTGAAATCAAAAATGTTCACCCTTAGGCCGCGTACACACGGGCGGACTGTATGGCCTACTTAGTCCGTCATACAATCCGACGGACAGTCCGTCATACTTTCGAATGAACGGACTTGACCACACACGGATAGCCAAACAGTCCGACGAAAGCTTGCGCGATGACGTGTACAGCACGTACAACGGGACTAGAAATAGGAAGTCCAATACACAGCAATGCACCCTTCTGCCGTGTAAATCCTTTCTGAGAATGCGCCATTCTTAGTCCGTCGAACTAGCCTACTGACGAGCGGATTGTCCGCTGAAACCAAAGTATGACGGACAGAATTACGGAAATTCCGAAATACTTAGTACGCCAGACTGCACGCTGAAAAAGTCCGCTGAAGCCCATACACGAGTGGACTGTCCGCTGAAATGTGTTTCGACGGACTAAGTAGGCCATACAGTCCGCCTGTGTGTACGCGGCCTTAGAAGGCGGTGATTGGTTTTCGGGGTCCCGTACGCAGCTAGGCTCCCAAAAAGTCCCACACATGTGGTATCCCCGTACTCAGGAGAAGCAGCAAAATGTATTTTGGGGTGCAATTTCACATATAACCATGGCACGTGTGAGCAATATATAATTTAGTGACCACTTTTTGTAAAAATTATTATTATTATTATTTTTTGTCATTATTCAATCCCTTGGGACAAAAAAAAAATATTCCATGGGCTCAACATGCCCCTCAGCAAATAGCTTGGGCTGTCTACTTTCCAAAATGGGATCATTTTGGGGGGTTTTGTGCTATTTTGGCATTTTATGGCCTTTGAAACTGTGATAGGTAGTGAGGAGTGAAATCAAAAATTTGCGCCCTTGAAATCCTGAAGGCAGTGATTGGTTTTCGGGGCCCGTACGCAGCTAGGCTCCCAAAAAGTCCCACACATGTGGTATCCCCGTACTCGGGAGAAGTAGCAGAATATATTTTGGGGTGCAATTCCACATATAACCATGGCATGTGTGAGCAATATATCATTTAGTGACAACTTTTTGTAAAAATGTATTTATTTTTTGTCATTATTCAATCCCTTGGGACAAAAAATAAATATTCAATGGGCTCAACATGCCCCTCAGCAATTCTTTGGGGTGTCTTCTTTCCAAAATGGGGTCATTTGGGGGGGGGGGTTTGTACTGCCCAGCCATTTTAGCACCTCAAGAAATTAGATAGGAAGTCATAAATTAAAAGCTGTGTAAATTCCAGAAAATGTACTCTAGTTTTTAGACGCTATAACTTTTACGCAAACCAACAAATATACGCTTATTGACATTTTTTTTGCTAAAGACATGTGGCTGAATACATTTTGCCCTAAATGTAGGACTAAAATTGAGTTTATTCGATTTTAGAAAATATGTTTTTTTCTCAAACTTTTCGGTCTTTTTCCATTTATATCGCAAAAAATTTAAATCGCAGAGGCAATCAAATACCATCAAAAGAAAGCTCTATTTGTGGGAAGAAAAAGACGCAAATTTTGTTTGTGTAAAACATTGCATGACCGCGCAATTACCAGTTAAAGCGGTGCAGTGCGAAATTGTAAAAAAAACTCTGGTCCTTAGGCTGACAATTGGTCCGGGGCTTAAGTGGATAATATATGTACAGCTCTGTGTACAGATAAATTGGGCACAGGCTGCAAAGTGAGAGACATCAACAGCCATTTCCTGTAGACGTGAGAATTTCTCACATATAGATATGTAGCAGTCGGGTGTTTGATGATAGTGGCACTCTATACATCTCAACATAGAAAAAAACAATCTATAGTCTTTAACTTCTTCAGCCACAACATCTCTATTCCCCCTACAGACAGGAGCATTCTTTACATTACTGCCATAGGCCCATTCAGCAATAACTTTGTCATCAGTTAGGGTAACAACATAATACATATATTGTATTTTTAAGGACAAATTAGGTTTTTATTTGGTGATATTGTCTTGTATTGTTTTTATTTTCTCCGCATTCCAAAAAACTAAAACAAAAATCTATTTTTTTTCTATTTCCCCCAGTATTAGCTTTGATAAAAGTTTTTACTTTAGATAAAAGTATAAATGACATTCAATAATTTGTCCTGTTTATAGTCACAAAAAAAAATTAATTGAAATTTTCTTCTACTTTGACCAGTGTTGGTTTTTTATAAATGTTTTACTTTAGATAAAAGTATCAATGTTTTTCAATCATTTGTCCTGTTTATAGTGACACTAAAAATGCTTTCTGATTCAAAGCATTGCATTCATTAACAAACAAATTTATGGATTTTTTTTTTAAATATTGCAATTTTTTTTTTCTTCGTTTAATACATTTTTTATTAGAATTTTGACTGGGTTACATTAAAATCATAAATAAATTGTAAAATTAGCATTTAGTAATAGAATTATGCAGCTTTTAGTTTATGACTGCCTATCTCATTTCTTGAGGTGCTAAAATGGCAGGGCAGTACACCCCCCCCCCCCATGACCCCATTTTGAAAAGTAGACAGCCTAAGGAAATTGCTGAGCGGCATGTTGAGCCCATTGAATATTTTATTGTTTGTGATTGAATAATGACAAAAAAAAAGCTGTCACTAAATGATATATTGCTCACACATGCCATGGATATATGTGGAATTACACCCCAAAATACATTCTGCTGCTTCTCCAGAGTATACCACATGTGTGGGACTTTTTGGGAGTCTATACGCTTACGGGCCCCCGAAAACCAAGCACACTACCTATCACAGTTTTGAAGACCATAGAATGCCAATATGGCACAACCCCCCCCCCCCCCCCCCAAATGACCCCATTTTGGAAAGCAGACACCGCAAGCCGAGTACATGGGTACTAAACACGACATGCTTTAAAATTGCGCACAAACGTGTATCAACGACAAACTACATACATTTTTAAAAGCCATTAAAAGCTTTTACAGGTTACCACTTTAGATTTACAGAGGAGGTCTACTGCTAAAATTACTACCCTTGATCTGACCTTCATGGTGATACCTCACATGCATGGTGCAATTGCTGTTTACATATGACGCTAGGCTGACGCTTGTGTTTGCCTTTGCGCAAGTGCGGGGGGGCAGGGGTGCTTTTTTTTATCTTATTTTTAAACAGTTCTCTTTATTTTTTTATTTTTTTTATCATTTTTATTGTTATCTCAGGGAATGTAAAAATCTCCTATGATAGCAATAGGTAGTGAC
The DNA here is from genome assembly GCF_037356315.1 of Lithobates pipiens. NCBI lineage: Eukaryota > Metazoa > Chordata > Amphibia > Anura > Ranidae > Lithobates > Lithobates pipiens. The sequence goes on along the minus strand of NW_027507884.1, from coordinate 91,312 downwards.
AGGCCCTCAAAGCATCTGACCACACCAAGATTGGTGTGATAAAATGCTTACCCAATTTCCCAATGGCAAAATCTAAGTCATGAAATGCTCGTAGCTTCTGGTTTCTTAGGCCATAGAGATGATTGCAGCTGTTCTGGTCTCTGATCAGCTCAATGGTCAGCTGGTGGAACCACCGGCTGCATTCTCAGGTTCCCTAGAGGCTAATTAGCCGCTATGATTGCTTTAACATGAAAGACGACCGCTGGCTGAAAAGAATGATACCAAGATGATACCTAAACCCACAGGCATCATTCTGGTATAACCACTCAAAGTCTAGCAACATACCAGTACATTGCTGGTCCTTGTTGGGCATATATTGCAATCTTTTTTTTCATGCAGCCTGTGGGCTGAACGAAAAAAAGAGATTGATCGGTGGGTATGCCCACCATTAGAATACCTCCCTTCATCCACCCACTTCTAATGATGGGCATACATGCACCATTTTATTTTTAATTGTGGCGGCGAAATTCCCTCCTACAGCACTGGAGTCACGGCTTTATGTATCGTGAGAGCAAACGCTGTTGCTGTCAAGATAAATAAACCCATGCTGCAACTGAATGGCGTACCTGCTAAGCAAATGATGGTTAACAATAAAACAAAGTAACATTACAGTATAACAGTAATATTTACCATACCTGCAAAGCAAATACAAAAAAAAACATAGTAAAAAATAAAACATTTTTAACACAATCTGTGCCTAAAATATATATATGCTGAAGCATGGGGGCATCCACCCCCAAAAGTTAGGAGGATATCACTCCTCCACCCCTGCTGCCCCCATGCTCTGGCATATATGCTCTTTTTTTTAACTGTGGTAGTGAAATCACCTCCTACAGCACTGGAGTCACGGCTTTATCTATCGTGGGAGCAAACGCTGTTGCAGCTGAATGGCGTACCTGCTAAGCAAATTATGGTTAACAATAAAACAAACATTACAGTATAACATACCATACCTGCAAAGCAAATACAATAAAACATAATAAAAATAAAACTGAGAGAGAACAATAGATATAGAACAATAGTGAGCGAACAGACACCTTTTGTATACAGACACCTTTTTATACCAGTGTCTGGCCTTACAGGCAATTAGGTACGGCGCCAACAACTGGTTGTTGAGGTCCACCCCTCCCATACTGAGGTTATATTTTCATGGACACAGTCCACTCCTGACTGATATTTCATGCATAAATTCTGGCCTGGCTCCTGACTCTGCTCCTCGCTCTTCCTTTTGCCAAGTCTCATCTGGTTCTCCTGAGAGACTCCAGCGAACATCTCCTCATCACCTCAGCCTATCACACCTGGCAACCGCTGCTTCTTTGGGCGTAGCACTTCCTGTCACCACCTTCAGGGGTGCTCTGCACATAGCCGCAAGAGAAGCCCTCTCAGCACTTTGGCCTCCGACCAGGTATGTGACATGCCCCCAGACCTAAATCAAGTATTTTAACCCTTATAGTTTGGGGTAAACCCACTGCGGGGGGGTCAACTTTTTTTTTTTCCCCGAGTTAAGCTTTAGAGAGAGAACATCTCTACAAGATGTCACTTGCTTAGTTCCTGTTTTTTTTATTTTTAGTTATGTTAGTTTCTTTATTCTTCTTTGTGGGTGTTAATAACATGAGCCCTCCAGGCGTCTCGGAAAACCCAACACTTCTTAAAGTCCTCGTTCTTTCTACACTCTTAATATGGAACCACAAAGCTGAAATGATGGTCCGGGCCACAGCTCTGATAGTCTTCATCTGTAAGTATCTGCTTTAATTATTGTCAAGATATTAATTGATCTACCTATTTGTTCCATATCTATTAAATGTTGCTACTTATTCTAATTACTTACCCAATGAACAATTAACTAGTAACTATTTTAAAAAGAACTGCAAAAAATAACATTTTACTTGAAGTTGCTGCGAGGTAACAACAGTTGAGTATTGTCCGTGATACTTTTTTTATTTGCACTAAAATACAAATTTTCAGGACAAGCTTTCGCAGTGTGTCCCCTTCAAGGTCCAAGCCGTACCAATACCAGTATGGACATTGAAGAAGGGAGTACACCATGAAAGCTTGTCCTGAAAATTTTGGGTTTTATTGCTATAAAAAAAAGAAGTACCACGGACAGTTCTCAACTGTTTTTGTTGCAAGTGCACTGTATTAATGCACTTGCAACAACAACAGTTGAGAACTGTCTGTGATACCTTTTTTTTTTTTTTGCAATAAAATCCAAAATTTTCAGGACAAACTTTCAGGGTGTACCTCCTTCTTCAAGGTCCATACTGGTATGATCCACAATCACCTCATACGAGGCAACAAAAACAATTCAAGTAAAAACCAAGACAACGTTTTTACTACTTAGAAATGTGGATAGAACTCTTTGTGTGATTGCTTTGTATCCTTGTTATTGTTATCACCAAGTGTTGCAGTAAAGTGTAGGTACAGTGGGTATAGAAAATAATCACCCCCCCCCCCCCCTTTAAAATAATCACATTTTGTTGCTTTGCAAACAAACATTAAGGCAGACACAGTTTTTGTCTTATCTAGCTGTATTTACTCAGTGCAACTTATAACGCGCCTAGAGGCGATTCAGTTCGCATTGTGCGCTATATAAGTATTTCATTCATTCATTCATTCATAACATCCAAGTGAAAGGTATAACTCTAACATATCAGATTTTTTTTTTTTTTTATTCAAAAACACAATCACTGAGTTGGAAAAAGGATCACCCCCTTGTGTCAGTATTTAGTTGAACCACCCTTTGTTTTAATTCCAGCCTTTAGTCTGTTGGGATTTGTCTCTACTAACTTTGCACATCTAGACTTTGCAATATTTGCCCGCCCCTCTTTGCAGAACTGCTCAAGTTAAATTTGATGGTGACCATTTTTGGACTGCAGTCTTCAAGTCATTCCACAGATTCTGAATAGGCCATGCAAGGACATTCACCCTTTTCTCCTTCAATCACTGTGGGGTCATTGTTGCTGTGTGCTTTGGATCATTGTCATGTTGGAAGGTAAGCCTTCTTCCCATTGACAACTTTCAGGGAGAGGGCAGCAGTTTTTCTTCAATAATTTGATGGTATTTTCCTACATTCATTTTTCCTTCTATCCTGACAAGTGCTCCAGTCCCTGCTGCAGAGAAACACCCTCATAACAGGATATATACCACCTCCATAATTTACTGTAGGAATGGTGTTGTTTGCATGGATTTCTTCCAGACATATCATTTGATGTTGAGGCCAAATAATACAATTTTAGCCTTATCTGACAATAACACCTTTTTCCATGTGGCCTCAGAATCTTCAAGATACGTTTTGGCAAAGCTCAGTTGTGGTCTTTCTTGAGGAGCGGCTTTTTTCTTGCAATGCCTTTGACATTTTTTTTATCCATCTCCTGACTTGTGCCTGTCCACAACTTTATCCCGGAGACCCCGGTGACAGTTCCTTGCCACCCATAGTTGATTGTTTGCTTCAGTTGCACTACCAGGGACTGAAATGCTCCAGCAAAGCTCTCTTCATGCTGAGCTAATCAAAATGACCACCGTTGTTCATAGTTGAAAGTCAAATGGCTTTGTGTGCCATTGAGAAGGTGATTAGCTAGACCCGATTGAGTCATTTTTTGTGTAGCGATTTAGTTGCCGTTAGAAACAAACAATCCACCAATTCACCCCACTGCCAGACTTCATACATCACTTACAGAGACAATGAACAGTCTTTTGCTGGTTTTGTTTTTGTTGTTTTATTGGGGGGTACAACTTGGATAGGGGAAAGGGGATATGGGATGTCCACAGGACCTTTTGAGTGCCATCATATTTTAAGAATAAGCACAAGAGCACATAGTTAGAGCCAGAAGATATGATGTTAATTTTTACTGGGTATGAATCTCCTCCTGCATCTCCATGCAGACTGTTGCTCCTCCACTGCTTAACTCCCACAGACTATTTGGGACACTTTTTTGGCAGTAGGCGGAGTCATTGTATAATTAGGGGGCGGGGCATTCTTTTATAGGTGTTGCATAGAAAAAGGTAAAAATGCGGCACTTAGCGCACCGCGGCGAAAAATGGGCGTGATTACGTAGAATAGTGGGTGTGGCTTACATGGGGCGTGGCTCAAAGGGGTGTGGTTAGAGTCTGAGATGAATGCGGGATGGAGAGGGAAAGGAGGGGGATGGAGAGAGGGAAAGGAGGGGATGGAGAGAGGGAAAGGGAGGGGGAGAGAGGGAAAGGGAGGGGGGGAGGGAAAGAAGGGACAGCAGCCCCCCAATCCTACACCACAATAGCAATATGTGTTTTCCAGAGTTTGACAATCAGCAGATAAAGATACTCCAAATACCTGGTGTTGGCGCTTCAATCATCCCGGCGCCATGATTGTTATGGTGTCAGGATGATTGAAGCGCATTATTTCTATTATTACATTGTAATATAAAATGAAATCATTCAACTTACCATAATGCAGAATCAGTGGTACCCATGCGCGTGTCACTAGCCACGTTGCCTGCCACCAGATGCCATCAGGTGTCCCAAGTGGAGTCTGTCCTTACATCAGGTGCCCCATCAGAGGTACCTTCCTCACATCTGTGTCCATCAGCGGAGCCCCTTCTTACATTTGGTGCCCCTCTGACATCCACAGACCGCCCCCCCCACACCCTGCACAGACCTGCCCCCATATACTCCACAAACCAGCCCCCACATCTCCAGACTGGCCCCCGACATCCACAGACTGGCCCCCGACATCCCACTGGCCCCAGACATCCACAAACTGGCCCCCGACATCCACAAACTGGCCCCCCACATCCACAGACTGGCCCCCACATCCACAGACTGGCCCCCGACATCCACAGACTGGCCCCCACATTCACAGACTGGCCCCCGACATACCACTGGCCCCCGACATCCACAGACTAGCCCCCACATCCACAGACTGGCCCCCGACATCCACAAACTGGCCCCCCACATCCACAGACTGGCCCCCCACATCCACAGACTGGCCCCCACATCCACAGACTGTCCCCTGACATCCACAGACTGGCCCCCGACATCCACAGACTGGCCCCCACATTCACAGACTGGCCCCCGACATCCACAGACTGGCCTCCGACATCCACAGACTGGCCCCCACATTCACAGACTGGCCCCCGACATCCACATACCATGACTGTCACTGGCCCCCGACATCCGACTGGCCCCCGCCCCGACATCCACATTGACAGACTGGCCCCCAACATGCCACCGTTGCCGCGTGCAGACATTTAACTGTGGCGCCGCCCACCGCCCTTTACACTGACACAAACACACACTAGCAGCGGGGGTGGGCGGCGCCACAGGTGTAGACCAACTTCTGGTCCTCTTAAAAATGGCGGCCGGCAGGGAAAAAAACGGGAAATTCAATTTCCCGGGAAAAACCGAATTTCGCGGGACATTTCCCGGGACAAAATAAATTTGGGACAAATGTCCTAATGTCCCGCGAAATTTGGGACAGTTGGCAACTATGCCCATCCATTACCATGTAAAGATTATAGACATCACTGTTGACCATGTAACAGTGATGGTCTCAGAACTCCTTCTCCTCCTGCTCAAACTTATGATTTCTGAGGTAAAGTAATGTCACATCTTCTTCTTTTGAGCAATAAGGACCCACTGTGAATAAGCCCCTAAACAGGCTCTGGTTGATCACTGCTACTAGGCCTGAGGCCTGCAGCACCTCTCCCCGGAGGCCTAGTAGTTTCAAAGCATTTGTTTGGATGGTGGACTACTGTTCCCAGCCAGCCCAACTTGCAAATCCTGTGCCCTCAGGCCACATCGATTTGACACAGATCCCCACAGTCTCTCCTCTGATCCATGACTCCCCATCATTCACCGTGTAAATGATGAAGACTTTTATAATGACTGTGTAGAAGCAGAGTTCCCTCAATGACTTCCTGGCACATCCAGCCCTCCACTGTAGTAACACTCACCGACCTTCCACAGCCCCGAGTCCTTGATGAGGAACTTGACCGTACCGCATGTTCCCACAGCTTCACCTGCCCCTCTGCTCCAGGAGTTCCTTACCACCGACCGTGTGGTGAGAAAGACATTGCCAATGCCCATGTCCCTAGTAAAAAAAAATATTATTAGCACCTACCTATTGGTAGAGGGTGCTACACAAGTCAGTAATTCTGTTTTTTGATTTTTTTGGTGTTATATCTTTTACTTGGATGTTATAAGTAGAGATGGACGAACTTCCGACGGGACGTTTCGCGAATGCGAACCGTGAATGCGGCCAAAAGTTTGCGAACTGCAAAGTTTGCGCCGGGCTCCATTGACTTCAATGGCAGGCGAACTTTAAAAACCTTCAGGTCATATTTTCAGCCACAAAATACTTACTAGCTGTGCACACATAGTCCCACCACATGGCCACTGACATAACACATATATGAAGTGAATCTGGGATTGACAACTACAAGCATTCTTTTTTTATCTGTAAAATTTTGACAATTCAGGACTCAGGAGTGCATGAAGGCAATGGAGGAGAGGAAAGGTCAGGGTAGGCTATGAAGGGGGTGCAGGAGATGATCACCAGCAACATGATATAGAGCACTGACACCAGCACCATGATAGAGTGCACTGACACCAGCACCCTGATACAGAGCACTGACACCAGCCCTGTGATAGAGTGCACTGACACCAGCACCGTGATATAGAGCACTGACACCAGCACCATGATAGAGTGCACTGACACCAGCACCGTGATAGAGTGCACTGACACCAGCACCGTGATATAGAGCACTGACACCATCACTGTGATAGAGTGCACTAACACCAGCACCGTGATATAGAGCACTGACACCAGCACCTTGATAGAGTGCACTGACACCAGCACCATGATAGAGTGCACTGACACCAGCACCGTGATATAGAGCACTGACACCAACACCGTGATATAGAGCACTGACACCAGCACCGTGATAGAGTGCACTGACACCAGCACCATGATATAGAGCACTGACCCCAGCACCGTGATAGAGTGCATTGACACCAGCACCATGATATAGAGCACTGACACCAGCACCGTAATAGAGTGCATTGACACCAGCACCATGATATAGAGCACTGACACCAGCACCGTGATAGAATGCTCTGACACCAGCACCGTCATGTAGAGCACTGACACCAGCACCATGATAGATTGCACTGACACCAGCACCATGATAGATTGCACTGACACCAGCACCGTGATATAGAGCACTGACACCAGCACCATGATATAGAGCACTGACACCAGCACCGTGATAGAGTGCACTGACACCAGCACCGTGATATAGAGCACTGACACCAGCACCGTGATATAGAGCACTTACACCAGCACCGTGATATAGAGTACTGACACCAGCACCGAGATATAGAGCACTGACACCAGCACCGTGATATAGAGCACTGACACCAGCACCGTGATAGAGTGCATTGACACCAGCACCATGATATAGAGCACTAACACCAGCACTGTGATAGAGTGCATTGACACCAGCACCATGATATAGAGCACTGACACCAGCACCGTGATAGAATGCACTGACACCAGCACCGTCATATAGAGCACTGACACCAGCATCATGATAGATTGCACTGACACCAGCACCATGATAGATTGCACTGACACCAGCACCGTGATATAGAGCACTGACACCAGCACCGTGATATAGAGCACTGACACCAGCACCATGATATAGAGCACTGACACCAGCACCGTGATAGAGTGCACTGACACCAGCACCCTGATACAGAGCACTGACACCAGCCCTGTGATAGAGTGCACTGACACCAGCACCGTGATATAGAGCACTGACACCAGCACCATGATAGAGTGCACTGACACCAGCACCGTGATAGAGTGCACTGACACCAGCACTGTGATATAGAGCACTGACACCAGCACCGTGATAGAGTGCACTGACACCAGCACCGTGATAGAGTGCACTGACACCAGCACCGTGATATAGAGCACTGACACCATCACTGTGATAGAGTGCACTAACACCAGCACCGTGATATAGAGCACTGACACCAGCACCTTGATAGAGTGCACTGACACCAGCACCATGATAGAGTGCACTGACACCAGCACCGTGATATAGAGCACTGACACCAACACCGTGATATAGAGCACTGACACCAGCACCGTGATAGAGTGCACTGACACCAGCACCATGATATAGAGCACTGACACCAGCACCGTGATAGAGTGCATTGACACCAGCACCATGATATAGAGCACTGACACCAGCACCGTAATAGAGTGCATTGACACCAGCACCATGATATAGAGCACTGACACCAGCACCGTGATAGAATGCTCTGACACCAGCACCGTCATATAGAGCACTGACACCAGCACCATGATAGATTGCACTGACACCAGCACCATGATAGATTGCACTGACACCAGCACCGTGATATAGAGCACTGACACCAGCACCATGATATAGAGCACTGACACCAGCACCGTGATAGAGTGCACTAACACCAGCACCGTGATATAGAGCACTGACACCAGCACCGTGATATAGAGCACTTACACCAGCACCGTGATATAGAGTACTGACACCAGCACCGAGATATAGAGCACTGACACCAGCACCGTGATATAGAGCACTGACACCAGCACCGTGATAGAGTGCATTGACACCAGCACCATGATATAGAGCACTAACACCAGCACTGTGATAGAGTGCATTGACACCAGCACCATGATATAGAGCACTGACACCAGCACCGTGATAGAATGCACTGACACCAGCACCGTCATATAGAGCACTGACACCAGCATCATGATAGATTGCACTGACACCAGCACCATGATAGATTGCACTGACACCAGCACCGTGATATAGAGCACTGACACCAGCACCATGATATAGAGCACTGACACCAGCACCGTGATAGAGTGCACTGACACCAGCACCGTGATATAGATCAATGACACCAGCACCGTGATATAGAGCACTGACACCAGCACCGTGATATAGAGCACTGACACCAGCACCGTGATATAGAGCACTGACACCAGCACCGAGATATAGAGCACTGACACCAGCACCGTGATATAGAGCACTGACACCAGCACCGTGATAGAATGCACTGACACCAGCACCGTGATTGAGTGCACTGACACCAGCACCATGATAGAGAGCACTGACACCAGCACCGTGATATAGAGCACTGACACCAGCACCATGATAGAGTGCACTGACACCAGCACCGTGATAGAATGCACTGACACCAGCACCGTGATTGAGTGCACTGACACCAGCACCATGATAGAGAGCACTGACACCTGCACTGAGATAGAGAGCACTGACAGCAGCACTGATCCCACCAACTCGCTGCAAGACCCCAAAAATATGACACCGCTCAACCTCTTCAAACAGGAGGGTACGGGCATATAGTACGGTGTGCTTTTTTCTACAAAGAAGTGAGCCATATGTAGAAAAAAGGTCTGTGTGCTCGATTAAATAAATCGTTTATAGAGATATACATGGTCTACTGGTCACATGTGTTGAATTGCTTCGAGATCCATGCCTCATTCATTTTTATAAATGTGAGGTAGTCAACACTGTCGTGAGCTAGGTGAGTGCGCTTATCGGTCACGATCCCCCCTGCTGCGCTGAACGTCCTTTCGGACAGGACACTGGACGAGGGGCAAGCCAACAGTTTGATTGCAAATTGGGCAAGCTCTGGCCAGAGGTCAAGCCTGCCCACCCAGTAGTCCAGGGGTTCATCACTCCTCAGAGCGTCCACATCGGCCGTTAACCCGATGTAGTCGGACACCTGTCGGTCTAGGCGTTCCCTGATGCTGGAGCCGGATGAGACCTGTCGATGGGTCGGCTGAAAGAATGACCTCATATCAGAAGTCACCAACACATCTTCAAACCAGCCTCTTCTTTCAGGCGCTGTTGGATTCGTAGCTGCAACTCTTTCTCTGGGAGTTGGAATTCCTCCTCTGCCAGCGCACGCAAAAGCAGAATGCAGCATTTCTTGAAGCAAGGCCTGGAAGTGCTCCATTCTGACATTCCTCTGTGACGGTGGTAACATTTCCGCCATTTTGTGTTTGTACCAGGAGTCTAAGTACGTTGCCACCCAGTACTGGTCCTTGACCCTTATGCTTTTTATATGGGGGTCCCTGTTAAAACACTGGAGCATGAAGGCCCCCATTTGTACTAAACTGGAAGGGGTGTGGTGGCCTGGCTCCTGCTCATCATCCAGGATAATGTCGTCCTCCTCGTTCTCCTCTCCCCATCCACGCACAACAACAGGGATCCCAGAAAGGTTTAAAGCATGCTCTTCTTGCTCCTCCTCATCCGCCCCGGCACCATCCTCCTCTGACTCCTCTTCAGACTCCTGTTGTCTCAGATAGAGTAGCCCCCCCGGGAATTCATCCAGCATTGCAACTTCCTCATCTTCCCGCTCCTGCTCCTCCATGGCTTGATCAATGTCACGACGCAATGCACGCTCCATAAAGAAGGCATAAGGTACCATGTCACTGATGGCACCATGGCTGCAACTGACCAGTTTGGTGATCTCATCAAATGGCCACCACAGAAGTCTGCAGGCATCGCGCATGAGCAGCCACTGGCGCAGTGAAAAAAACCAAGCTCCCAAAACCTGTTCTGCTGCAGAGTTCATACAGGTAGACGTTAACTGCACTTTTCTGCTGGAGCAGCCTATCAAGCATATAGAAGTTTGAGTTCCATCGCGTCGGGCAATCGCAAATAAGACGTCTGACTGGCAGATTGTGTCGCCGCTGAATGTCAGCAAGGTGAGCCATGGCCGTGTAAGATCTTCTGAAATGGGCCGAGATTTTCCTTGCCTGCCGCAAGATGTCCTGGACCCCAGGGTATTTGACAACGAATTTCTGCACAACCAAGTTTACGACGTGTGCCATGCATTGCACGTGCGTAATTTTGCCCTGTTTCAATGTGTTAAGGAGATTGGCACCATTGTCACACACCACTTTACCAACTGTCAAATTGAGCGGTGTTAGCCACTGATCTGCCTGTGAATGCAAAGCTCAAAGGAGTGCAGGGCCAGTGTGGCTCTTGGCTTCCAGGCACAACAGACGCAGCACAGCATGACACCGTCTCACCTGGCATGTCGAATAGGTTCTGGAGAGCTTGGGCGGCGCAGCGGAAGAGACACTAGTAGCGGAAAAGGAGGAGTCAGCCGAGGAGAAGAGGGAGGATGGAGTAGGAGGAGGAGAAGAAGAGGCAGACCTGCATGCAATCCATGGCGGTAAAACCAAATCTACACGGGTGCCACGGGTTACATGCTTGACGGCCGTCAGATGTTTCACCCAGTGGGCAGTAAAAGTGATATACCTTCCCTGCCCGTGTTTGCTAGACCAAGTGTCTGTGGTCAGATGTATGTTGGCACCAACACTGTGTGCCAGAGATACATTCACTTGCCCTTGAACATGGCCATATAGCTCTGGGATGCCCTTCTGTGAGAAATACTTCCTTCCTGGGACCTTCCATTGTGGTGTTCCAATGGCCACAAATTTTTCGAAAGGCAGGCCTCCGAGTCCACAGTTTATATGGCAGTAGTTGGCAGGCTATCATTTCTGACAAGCCAGCCGTCAACCGTTGGGCAAGAGGGTTATCTGGCGTCATCATTTTTTTACGCTCAAACATTTGGTCCACAGAAGCCTGCCTTTTTGCAGAAAAACGTGAGGATGGCGTGATGGAAGGTGGAGTGGAGGACAATTGTGAGGAGAGAGGAGAAGGAGAAGTAGAAGACGAGGCTGGACAGTGAGAGCCTGGAGTGTGGCTTTGTGGGTTCCGTTGCTCCCACTGGGCTCGGTGATGGCAGCTCATGTGCCTTCTTAAGGCACTCATCCCTAGGTTGTTGGGCTTACCGTGACTTATGCGTTGACTGCAAAGATTGCAGATGGCAACACTATTGTCAGCAGCGGACACGTTAAAAAAAGCCCACACTGCGGAGCCATGTGCCGGAGTCCTGGGAGCTCCAGATGTGACCGTACATGGTTGATGCCTCACTCCTGATACATTCGCAGTCTGCTTTGTCCCTCCTGTGCAATCTAAGTTCTTCCTGCTTCTCCTCCCTATCTGCTGGTCCATATCTCCCTCTGAACTCCCCTCCTCTTCCTCTCTTGTGGGCACCCACGTGAAATCACTAGACACGTCATCATCTATGTCACCTTCCCCACCGCTATAATTAGAGATCTCGGAGTAGGCAGCAACAGCGGGGACCAACCTCCTCCTTGGGCTGATCTGGGTACTGTCGTCAGACTGCTGAGTGGCGGTTGTTGCTACCTCCTCTTCCTGATCCAATGCCAAGAGTGGCTGCGCATCGGAAATGTCTTGATATGGATCGGAAAATAATTCCTGTGACTCAAGCGGAAGGTATATAGTGGTGGTGTTGTTGGTAGTAGTGTCTTTGGGGGTGCACACAGCAGAGAGTGAAGAAGAGGGTGCAGATCGAGAGGATGAGGAGGGTGCAGAAGAGTAAGGCTGAGTGAGCCACTCAACCAAGTCTGGTGTATCCTTTGACGTAATCGCACGCACCTTCTGCAATTTGCCCCTTTGTCTCAAGCCTGTTGCTCTTGCCCTACCCCTACCACCCCTGTGGAAGGGCCTGCCTCTTCCTCTGCCTATCATTTTTTAAATGACCCTGTGACAAAAGTCTCTAGAGAAGTGCAGTATGTATGTGGAAGAAGGTATATAACTCCCCGCTTCAATCTGTCGTTTGTGGGGGCCACTGGTCTATCACACCAGTTATAATACTTTTTTTATATTGCGTTTGTCACTCTTTGTAGTATCGCTGCAGAACCGCTCAGCAGTCACAATGCTGCACAATGGAAACACACTATACTATGCTTTCTATATGTGCAAGTATTTTATACGTGTATTACACACCTATATACTGCACACCAAATAGTAAACCTATACCAGTCCTTAACAGGACCTTTGTGGACCTAGTAGCTAGTGATTTGCAGACTGTCCCTCAGTCCCTACACTGATAAAAGACTGCTGCAGAATAGGGCAGTAATCTGCAGCACAGCCCTGCACCAGCACCCTATATATTGTACACCTATACCAGTCCTTACACGGACCTTTGTGGACCTAGTAGCTAGTGATTTGCAGACTGTCCCTCAGTCCCTACACTGATAAAAAACTGCTGCAAAATAGGGCAGCAGTGCACCACAACCCTATATATTGTACACCTATACCGTGTTTCCCCGATAGTAAGACACCCCCGATTGTAAGACGTATCGGGAGTTTCAGAGGGGTCGGCTAATATTAGCCGTACCCCGAAAGTAAGACATATGTCTTACTTTCGGGGAAACACGGGGGTATTGCCGCCTCCAGTGGCGTACTAAGAGTGGGGCGGGGGTGCGGGCCGCACCGGGTGCCACACCCTGGGGGGGTTGCCAGGCCAGCGCCCTCCCCCTCCGACTGAAGAGACAGCGCCGTTCTGATCAGTCTCGGGTAGCGGCTGTCACTCACAGCCGAGCAGAGTGAAGCCGCCTCCCCCTCCTCTTGTATGGCTACACAGTGCTGTCCATGAAGGAGAAGGAGGGGGAGGCGGCTTCACTGAAGCCGCCTCCCCCTCCTCCTCCTCCTCCATACACAGCACTGTGTAGCCATACAAGAGGAGGGGGAGGTGGCTTCACTCTGCTCGGCTGTGAGTGACAGCCGCTGCCCGAGACTGATCAGAACGGCGCAACTCAACCACAGAGAAGGGGATTATTGCGCCAGGTCCCGGATCACTGCCGACAGGTGTCACTGGCTCTGTGTCCTCCCGGTACAGGTCAGTGCTGGTCATACAGAGAGAGACCAAGGAGGGGGAGGGGGAGGGGGGGTGTGAAGAGATTCTCTGCAGCTCTTATTATGTAACCGCAAGATGCAGCTGAGGAGGACTACAAGTCCCAACATACCGGGCTGTGTGGGCTTACAGTTCTCCTCTGCTGAGCATAGCAGCTTTGTATGCTTGGACTTGTAGTCCTCCATAGTGCAGCCTTGCATGCTGGGACTTGTAGGCCTCCTCTGTAGTACAGTGCAGCCTTGCATGCTGGGACTTGTAGTCCTCTGTAATGCAGTGCAGCCTTGCTTGCTGGGACTTGTAGTCCTCTTCTGTAGCGCAGTGCAGCTCTGCATGCTGGGATTTTTTTCCAATATAAGACATACCCCGAAAGTAAGACATAGTGGGGCTTTTGGGGATAAAAAGAAAGTAAGACACTGTCTTACTTCCGGGGAAACACGGTACTAGTCCTTACAAGGACCTTTGTGGACCTAGTAGCTAGTGATTTGCAGACTGTCCCTCAGTCCCTACACTGATAAAGGACTGCTGCAGAATAGGGCAGGAATCTGCAGCACAGCTCTGCACCAGCACCCTATATATTGTACACCTATACCAGTCCTTACAAGGACCTTTGTGGACCTAGTAGCTAGTGATTTGCCGACTGTCTCTTAGTCCCTACACTAATAAAAGACTGCTGCAGAATAGGGCAGCAGTCAGCAGCAGTGCACCACAACGCTATATATTGTACACCTATACCAGTCCTTACAAGAACCTTTGTGAACCTAGTAGCTAGTGATTTGCAGACTGTCCCTCAGTCACTACACTGATAAAGGACTGCTGCAGAATAGGGCAGTTATCTGCAGCACAGCCCTGCACCAGCACCCTATATATTGTACACCTATACCAGTCCTTACAAGGACCTTTGTGGACCTGTAGAAATTGAGTTATTACTGTATTAATAACTATATTTCAATACATCATATTAATGAGGAAAGTTCCAAGAAAATCCGTTCAGTTCTCATGTAAAAATACCAAAATTGATTTAATAATAAAAATGGCAAAATATTACAAGAACAGTGTCAAAATGTAGAATATAAAATAGCATCGATAAGTTTCTTATTCTTAAAATGAAGATTGTATATATGTATCTTTGTGTGTGTATGTGTGAGAAGGTTTGTCAGCTTCTCCTCCCAAGTCTGCTCATGTCTGCTGGTGTGCAAGTCTGCCCTCTAGAAACAGCCTGTCTGTATTTTCTACCCCTAAAACTAAAAACCCCCACCCTTTTACCAATTAAAAATGGTTTAACAATCTCTGAGCTCTGTTGTACCACAAGAAAAGCCCGCAAATTCTGAATGAGCAAATTCCCTCCCACCTCATCCAATAGGATGTTGAAATACAAAACCGTCTCTAATCAAAACATTCCATAGGGATGGCAAAACTGCCATGTATTAAACCATTTACCTTATACAATACAAGTTTCCTATCTTCTAAACCAAATACTACATATATCAGTAAATAGATTATATACGTTTAAAAAGCAATGTACGTAATGATAATCCTAATCAGGAAATACTGTAATATAAAGAAATAACTTATATCATACTGAAACTTTGTGTCTTTTAGACAAGGATGTAACCTTATCTCTTATAATGGGGGGATGTGAATAGTCAACTGACTCTAAATTACAGCCATATGTGAAATGTACATAGAACTGCTTCCCATGAAATGCATATGAAGCTTTAAAAAGACTTTTACATACATGTATGTAAATACATATACATACATATACACACATACACATATATACACATATATATATATATATATATATATATATATATATATATATATATATATATATATATATATATATATATATATATATATATATATTTATTTCACTTTATCCATATCTAGAACATATAATGATATACATAAGCAAGTCAATCATTCTCAAAAGACCCAAACCATTTATAAATTTTCATATTCTAACAGGACCTAGTAGCTAGTGATTTGCAGACTGTCCCTCAGTCCCTACACTGATAAAAGACTGCTGCAGAATAGGGCAGCAGGCAGCAGCAGTGCACCACAACCCTATATATTGTACACCTATACCAGTCCTTACAAGGACCTTTGTGGACCTAGTAGCTAGTAATTTGCAGACTGTCCCTCAGTCCCAACACTGATAAAAGACAGCTGCAGAATCGGGCAGCAGTCAAGTA
Source organism: Lithobates pipiens (assembly GCF_037356315.1). Classification (NCBI taxonomy): domain Eukaryota; kingdom Metazoa; phylum Chordata; class Amphibia; order Anura; family Ranidae; genus Lithobates; species Lithobates pipiens. The sequence continues at coordinate 75,281 of NW_027507884.1, read as the reverse complement.
TAATATTCTTTCTATATTTGGAAGAAAGTATATCATACGTGTACAACCCTATATACTGTATACCTATACCAGTCCTTAAAAGGACCTTTGTGGACCTAATAGTAATAGCTAGTGATTAAACTGACTGTCCCTGCTCCACACAGCGTCCTGTCCCTACATTGACAAAAGACAGCTGCAAAATCAGTCAGCAGTGCACTCAGCAATCACCAGCACAGCAGTGCACCAGAACCCTATATACTGTACACCTATACCAGTCCTTAAAAGGACCTTTGTGGACCTAATAGTAATAGCTAGCTAGTGATTAAACTGACTGTCCCTGCTGCACACAGCGTCCTGTCCCTACACTAACAACAGACAGGCTACTGCAATCACCAGCACAGCAGTGCACTGAACCCTATATACTGTACTACACCTATACCAGTCCTTTAAGGGACTTTTGTGGACCTAATAGCTAGCGATTTGTGTCACTACAGTCTCTCCCTGCTCCACACAGCGTCCTGTCCCAAAACTGACATAAGACAGAATGTAAAATGCCCGCCAGATCAGGTCTATTTATAAGGTAGGGGGAATGTCCAATTGTCCATGTGCTGAAATGTCTCAATTGGCTGTCCTGTCCCCCATGATGGATGTGTCATCATGGGTCAAAGTTCTTTCACACTGTAAACACATATGTCCTCCGGGCGAACAGCGGCAATAGTCCACCGATTGGGCGAATCGCGAACACGCCAAATTCGCCGCGAACCGACCCCCGGGCGAACAGTTCGGCCATCCGAAGTTATAAGGTACACTAAGTAAATACAGCTGGACAAAAAACAAAACAAGCTGCATGCTATGGGGGCACTGGTGAGGGCTCGATCCCAAGCCAGTCTCTGTGTGTGCACTGACACTCATACAGTATGGCTCAGCCCTGCCCCACCCTTTCCTCTAAGGCTGTGATTGACAGCAGCAGGACCCAATGGCTCCCACTGCTGCCTCCTTGTCCAATGAAGAGAGACGTAAGAGAGAGCTGCTGTTCTTCGGCACAGGGCTGGATTGAGATCTGGCTCAGGTGAGATTAGGGGGGCTTGGGGGGGGGAACTGATCGCAGAAGGTTTTTTTACCTTAATGCAAAAATACATTAGAGATAAAAAAAACCTTCTGCCTTCACAATCGCACTAAGAACTGAAGCGCCACACAGTCCAAATACAAGTTTATTCCAATGATGAAATGTCTGTCAAGCCAATGTGTTTCGGGAGCCACAGTCCCTTCATCAGGGCTTGAAAGAATGATACTTTGTAACAGTCTATATGGGCTCAAATTGGTTTATAGTTGTGTATTGTTAGTTTGATTTTCTATGGCTGTCAGTAGCTAATTTAGATTGTATTAAGGTATCAGGGTATGGAAGAATGCTTAAACCGGCTGCTGGCAGATTGCTGTGCCAACTCACATTAATAATATACAACTATAAATATATTCTTATCTCCGTATACACTGTTACAATGTATCATTATTTCAAGCCCTGATGAAGAAGATGGAGATACAACCCCCAAAGTGTGTTGGTTTTACAGACATTTTATCATTGGAAAAATCGTATCTTTAATGGATCTTTAATCTTACCATATGGCACATCAATTCTTAATCATTCACAATTATTAATACAGCCAACATTTATCTGAATTGTTCTTCTCTTTTTTCAATTTGTATTTCAGACATGTAATAGTTTTTTTGTCTTATTTTACAGCCACAATCTTGGGACACACAGGTGAGTCTTTATTTTATATCATTCAATCAATCCATCAATTAATCAATCAATCGCTATAGTAAAATGATAGAAACTGAGAGCCTGAGCCAGCCGCTCCCTCCACAGCTCAGCGCTCCAGTGAGCGAGGAGGAGGCAGAGCAGAGATCAGTGACTGACAGTCAGAAGCTCTCTGCTCATGAGGTTGTGAGAACCGAGCGATGGGCGGTGTTTGATCGCTCGGTTCTCAGTGTTAGAGGTGCCAGTGGACAGATGCTACATCCATTTAGGTAAATATGAATCTACAAAAAAACCTCATACTTCTCTTTTAATAAATGAAATCATCATTTGAAACTGCATTTGGATTTACTCGGGTTATCTTTGTGTAATATAAAAAACAAGTTTGATGATCTGAATCATTTAAAGTGTTTGTTACCCCAACATTTCATATTCCTGATATGTGCCTGCTTTACCATGTACTTGTATGAGAAAATGTTCTATTCTTTTTGTATTACTTCCTTTGTGTGAAATTCCTCTAAATCCCCCTGCTTTCCTATTAAAAACTGACCACACTAAACATGAGAGCACAACATGGTCAGTGCTCTAGCTATGCTGGGAACTTAGCTTGCTCCCCTCTAATGATCAGACTTGTCTTGACATGTTCCCCCACCTTGCTCAGCACAGTCTTTCACTGGGGAGATCAGTGTGCTGTTGCTTCTCCTCCCCCAGCTCTTATGCAGCTGAGGACAGAGGGAATGTGATCAAAAAAGGTAAAAAAGGTATTTATAATGTTTTTATATCTATACACAAATGTTTTGCCTGTCATGTCTATTTGAAACTGAATGGGTTGTTTTTACAAGGTGATCGTTTCCAACCACTTTAAGTATTACAAATATGCAAAAAAATAAAAATAGAGGGGCAAACACAGCACTGTATATGGGAAAATATTTTTATATTGATTTTCACTATGATTGTGGGGGAAATTAGCGCTGCCTCTTTATGTATACATATGTTTTACATCAGATATTAGAAAATAAGGTCTTCACCTTTCTCTTCTTTTTGGCTGCAAGCGCAGTTTTCAATTCACATTTGATCACCGCGATTGGTCATCACGGCGATCACATGGTACCGAGCCACTCAGATCAGCTCTGTACACTGTATGTGTGACCGGAGCCGTCCAAGAACAGCTCAATTTACAGACATTAATATGACTAGTTATGTAGATGAATTCATCTGAAGGGTCAGTTGGCTGAGTACCATGTCATGCCACTTTCTTAGAACATATTACATTTTATTGTGTGGAATTACCATGGCAGAAGTTAGAATTCCACTTTATTCCTCTTCAGGATGGGCAGTGAGTCCTGTGGTCACCTTCACCCCAAACTGGAGGAAGATCTTCACAGGAGAGTCTATAACAATGACGTGTGATGTGGGGTCCTCTGGAGGAGAAGATCTGACCTACGACTGGTACAAAGATGGTACACGGGCACGTACAGGAAAAATCTATAACATTACAACTGCAGACACTTGGAATAGCGCGAACTACAGCTGCCAGGCCGGTACAGAAAGAAGCGGCACTGCCAGACTGGACGTTGTTTATGGTCAGTTCATTTTTTTCATCTAATGATAAATTCATCCATCAAAACAGCGCATAATGTTATATTTACAAACAATAACCATAGAGTGCAATAAATGATAAGATGATCCTCATTAAAATTATATAGATTCACAATGTATATATAATCAGTGGATTCAAACTCTGTGTCTCATTTTTTAGTCCATCTCCAATCTTAAATTGTTAACTCTTGATGGTGAGTTTTTAAATCTCGCAGCAATTTAACCACTTCAATACAGGGCACTTAAACACCTTCCTGCCCAGACCAATTTTGAGTTTTCAGCGCTGTAGCACTTTGAATGACAATTGTGCGGTCATGCTACACTGTACCCAAATGAAATTTTTATCATTTTTTTCTTACAAATAGAGCTTTCTTTTGGTGGTATTTGATCACCTCTACGGTTTTTATTTTTTGCGCTACAAATAAAAAAATACCGAAAATGTTGAAAAAAATTTTTTTTTTTTTTATTTCAGTTTCAAAACTTTGTAAATAAGTACGTTTTCTCCTTCACTGATGGGCACTGATGGGGCTACACTGATGGGCACTGATAAGGTGGCACTGATGGGCACCAATGAAGTGGCACTGATGAGGTGGCATTGATGGACACTGATAGGCGGCACTGATAGGGGGCACGGATGGGCGACACAGATGGGCGACACGGATGGGCGACACGGATGGACACTGATAGGTGGCACAAATTGGCACTGATAGCTGGCACAGATTGGCATGGATGGGCGGCAGAGATGGGCATGGATAGGCGGCACAGATGGGCATGGATAGGCGGCACAGATGGGCAAGGATAGGCGGCACAGATGGGCATGGGTGGGCACTGATAGGCAGCACAGGTGGGCACTCATAGGCGGCACAGGTGGGCACTCATAGGCGGCACAGGTGGGCACTCATAACAGGTGGGCACTCATAGGCGGCACAGGTGGGCACAGGTGTTATACTGTACTAATGGATGCCAATCAGTGCCAAACAATAATGCATGCCAATCAGTGATGCCCATTGTGGGCACTGATTGGCATCCATTATGGGCACTGATTGGCATCCATTGTGCTGACCATTGGCATCCCTGGTGGTCTAGGGAGGATTACCTTTTCCCTGGTGGTCTGGTGGCGTCCCTGGTGGTCCAGTGTGGGCATCCTCGGGGGGGGGGGGGGGGGTGCTGATAATCGATCAGCACAGACCCCCCCCTGTCAAAGGAGCAGCCGGTCGGCTCTCCTCTACTCGTGTCTGACAGACGCGAGTGAGGAAAAGCCGATCACCGGCTCTTCCCATTTACACTGTGATCAGCCGTGATTGGACACGGCTGATCACGTGGTAAAGAGTCTCCGTCGGAGACTCTTTACCGAGATCGTAGTTGCCGGGTGTCAGACTGACACCCCGCAACAACGATCGCCGCGATGCGCGCCCCCGGGGCGCGCATCGTGCAGGAATAACATGAATCGGACATTTGGTTTGCAACACATAAGCAGGTCCCTGCAGTAACCAGTAATAAAGAGAAACAGAGTAATCAGCATAATAAAGTATTGCTATGCAACTCTAGCGCTGCCCTTTTTCAGCTACTTCCCTGCATGGGTAAACTAACACCCAGCACTATCTACCTATGCAGTCAGGCCTGACTGATCTAGATGGAAGTCCAGTGAGACAATATTCGCTAGCAATCTTTCGGTGGTGCACTTGAAGAACAACTTTGTAATCCAAACGAATAATAAAGATAAAGTATCTGTCTTTAAACAGCTCTCACCACCCAGACAAGTACAAATCCGTTTCCTCCGCCGATTCGTCTAGGAACAGGAATCCACCGACCTCCGAGTCTTCAATCCTTCTGGTGTACTGCAGCAAGGATGAGAAATGTCTCTCAGGTGCAGCTAGGCTGGCAGAGGGCTCTTTGGAAAAGAGCACAAGGCCCAGGCTTCAGGCCTTGTGCTTCCAGCAGTTCAGCACAGACCTCCTCTTGCTAGGAGAGGGGAGGGGGTGTCCAAAGAGAGAAAGAAACTAGGCCTCCCCCCCTCCTTATATGCCCTCCCCCATGAGTCTCTGGGGCATAACCCCAAACATCCTGGGAACCAGCGGGGTTCTGGGAAAAGTAGTTTTATAGTCCTTAAAGAGACCCCGCTACACACTCCCCCCACTTAAACTCTTTGGTCCCCAAAGATAAACTTTTAACACATATCCTGTACCAATTTTGAAAGTGCTGGGTATGATGTTGGTACAGATGTTATACTGTACTAATGGATGCCAATCAGTGCCAAACAATAATGCATGCCAATCAGTGATGCCCATTGTGGGCACTGATTGGCATCCATTATGGGCACTGATTGGCATCCATTGTGCTGACCATTGGCATCCCTGGTGGTCTAGGGAGGATTACCTTTTCCCTGGTGGTCTGGTGGCGTCCCTGGTGGTCCAGTGTGGGCATCCTCGGGGGGGGGGGGGGTGTGCTGATAATCGATCAGCACAGACCCCCCTCTGTCAAAGGAGCAGCCGGTCGGCTCTCCTCTACTCGTGTCTGACAGACGCGAGTGAGGAAAAGCCGATCACCGGCTCTTCCCATTTACACTGTGATCAGCCGTGATTGGACACGGCTGATCACGTGGTAAAGAGTCTCCGTCGGAGACTCTTTACCGAGATCGTAGTTGCCGGGTGTCAGACTGACACCCCGCAACAACGATCGCCGCGATGCGCGCCCCCGGGGCGCGCATCGCGCAGGAATAACATGAATCGGACATTTGGTTTGCAACACATAAGCAGGTCCCTGCAGTAACCAGTAATAAAGAGAAACAGAGTAATCAGCATAATAAAGTATTGCTATGCAACTCTAGCGCTGCCCTTTTTCAGCTACTTCCCTGCATGGGTAAACTAACACCCAGCACTATCTACCTATGCAGTCAGGCCTGACTGATCTACATGGAAGTCCAGTGAGACAATATTCGCTAGCAATCTTTCGGTGGTGCACTTGAAGAACAACTTTGTAATCCAAACGAATAATAAAGATAAAGTATCTGTCTTTAAACAGCTCTCACCACCCAGACAAGTACAAATCCGTTTCCTCCGCCGATTCGTCTAGGAACAGGAATCCACCGACCTCCGAGTCTTCAATCCTTCTGGTGTACTGCAGCAAGCATGAGAAATGTCTCTCAGGTGCAGCTAGGCTGGCAGAGGGCTCTTTGGAAAAGAGCACAAGGCCCAGGCTTCAGGCCTTGTGCTTCCAGCAGTTCAGCACAGACCTCCTCTTGCTAGGAGAGGGGAGGGGGTGTCCAAAGAGAGAAAGAAACTAGGCCTCCCCCCCTCCTTATATGCCCTCCCCCATGAGTCTCTGGGGCATAACCCCAAACATCCTGGGAACCAGCGGGGTTCTGGGAAAAGTAGTTTTATAGTCCTTAAAGAGACCCCGCTACACACTCCCCCCACTTAAACTCTTTGGTCCCCAAAGATAAACTTTTAACACATATCCTGTACCAATTTTGAAAGTGCTGGGTATGATGTTGGTACAGATGTTATACTGTACTAATGGATGCCAATCAGTGCCAAACAATAATGCATGCCAATCAGTGATGCCCATTGTGGGCACTGATTGGCATCCATTATGGGCACTGATTGGCATCCATTGTGCTGACCATTGGCATCCCTGGTGGTCTAGGGAGGATTACCTTTTCCCTGGTGGTCTGGTGGCGTCCCTGGTGGTCCAGTGTGGGCATCCTCGGGGGGGGGGGGTGTGCTGATAATCGATCAGCACAGACCCCCCTCTGTCAAAGGAGCAGCCGGTCGGCTCTCCTCTACTCGTGTCTGACAGACGCGAGTGAGGAAAAGCCGATCACCGGCTCTTCCCATTTACACTGTGATCAGCCGTGATTGGACACGGCTGATCACGTGGTAAAGAGTCTCCGTCGGAGACTCTTTACCGAGATCGTAGTTGCCGGGTGTCAGACTGACACCCCGCAACAACGATCGCCGCGATGCGCGCCCCCGGGGGCGCGCAGCGGCTCATAATCCTGAGGACGTCATATGACGTCCGGTCAGGATTATGAAACCACTTTGCCGCCGTCAATTTGTAATAGGGCGGGCGGCTAGTGGTTAACATAGTTCATTAAACTCTTGACATATATTACACCATTGCCCGGAATTTATCGTTAGATGTATTGATTCATTTTTATAGAGTTTTCTTTGCGATATTGACAGGGTTTTATTTTACATAAAACCTGATTTAAAGCAGCTTCAAAATAGGAGCGTAATTCCACAGTCCCCAGAAGATATACACACAATTTTGGGGTGTAAGCGCTTGTCTTTTTACATCTAGCAGGGCGGTGGTTAGCTGTAATAAAGTTGGGGTAGTTTCATTTTTTTCATATTTGGAAATATTTCATTTATTATTCTCTTTGCCCATTCCAGACAAAATAACAGAAACCTATTATCAAGCAGTACCCACATTTTTCTTCTTAGTGCAGCCAGCAGTTGACTATATTATGGATTACAGATATAACAGATTCTACAAGTCCCAGCATGGGAGGCTGCCATATCTCAGCCCCCTGTAGTCTAGGGCATTACAAGTCCCAGCAGAGCAGGCTGCTCTTACAGAACAGGAGAAGGAGCTGGGGGGGGGGGGGGGGGGATTGCTGGGAGGGGAGAGAAGGAGCCACAGGTTTTAGATGAAGGAGGATTTTTTCTGAAAGTGAGGATTTATGCTGGGAGGGGGAGATGTGGGAGGATTTGTGCTGAGAGGGATATTTATGCTGAGAGGGGGCAATGGGGGAGAATTTGTTTTGAGAGGGGTATTTATGCTGGGAGGGGGCGATGGGGGATGATTTGTGTTGAGAGGGTGAATTTATGCTGGTAGGGGTGATGGGGGAGGATTTGTGCTGGGAGGGGTATTTATGCTGGGAAGGGGAGATAGGGAAGGATTTGTGCTGGGAGGGGGAGATGGGAAAGGATTTGTGCTGGGGGGTTTTTATGCTGGGAGGGGGATATGGGGAAGGATTTGTGCTGGGAGGGGGAGATGGGGAGGATTTGTGCAGAGAGGGGGAGATGAAGGGATTTTTGCTAAGAGGGAGAATTTATGCTGGGAGGGGGTGATGGGGGAGGATTTGTGCTGAGAAAAGGGGGATTTGTACTGGAAGGGGTTATATGAGGGTGAGGATTTGTGCTGAAAGGGGTATTTTTGCTGCTAGGGGGAGATGGAGGGGGTGTGGCTTACAGATGATAGGCCGGGTCTTATATAGGTAGGGGTGTGGCCTTGACAGGAAGGGTGGGTCGTATTTAAATTAGGGGGTGCATGAATCTAGTCTGGCCTAGGACAGTACAAAACCTAAATACACCACTGCTCTGGAGCGCCCTCTGCTGGCCAATACAACATGTAGCAGCCCCTGGAAGGGAAGACTGGAGTCACTGCCCGCCAGACAGATAAGTATTGGAGATCCTCTTTACAGCGTTTTCTCCTAAATTGTTATCCTAGTGATGAGGTCTCCTAAATGAAAATGAATTGATAAATGAAGCATACAGTATATACTAATTCCTGGAGGTCACACACAGGAGGCATCTACTACACATCTCTACTACAAATGGTTGTGGGAGTAATTCTGTGTCTGTCCTCCATCTTCTCATGAGATCTTCTCTGTGTTCCAGGCCCGGTGATCCTGAGGGTTCCTCTCCATGTTCATGAAGGAGATGATCTGACTCTGAGATGTCTCCATCGTTCTGACTACAAGGAAAAATATACAGAATTCTACAAGGAAGATTCTGTCATTCAAAATCAGAGCGAAACATCTGAATTTCATGTAGGAATTGTAAACATGATGAACATCGGGAGATACAAATGTGCAAAGAAATTAGCTCCGAAAACTTGGAATAATTATAAACATTTCTCAGATGAAGTTTTTATCTCCATACACAGTAAGTCATGGGATGTGTACATATCTACCCTTTAATACAGCCAAAATAGTTTATTTATAAATCCTTTCCAAATGCACATTTTAGGCCTGAAGATTCGTTTGCAATTTTTAGAAACATATAAAAGATGGGGTTATGTCAATCAAATAGATACCAAACATAACAAGCTTTAACCACTTCAATACTGGCCAGTGGTATTTAATCACCTCTGTGGTTTTTATTTTATACGCTATAAACAAAAGAAAAGCGACAAGTTTGAAAAAAAAAAAAACAATATTTTTTTACTTTTTGCTATAATAAATATCCAAATTTAAAAAAAAAAAATTTCTCAGTTTTGGCAAAGTATTCTTATACATATTTTTGGTAAAAAAAAATCGCAATAAACGTATATTGATTGGTTTGCACAAAAGTTATAGTGTCTACAAATTTATGGCATTTTTTTTTTTTTTTTTTTACTAGTAATGGTGGGGATCTGTGAATTTTATCGGGACTGTGACATTGCGGCGGACATATCAAACACTTTTGAAACCATTTTGGGACCATTCATATTTATACAGCGATCATTGCTATAAAAATGTATTGATTACTGTATAAATGTCACTGTCGGGGAAGGGGTTAACACTAGGGGGGGATCAAGGGGTTAATTATGTTTCCTAGGGAGTGATTCTAACTGTAGGGGGGGGACTCACAAGGGGAGGAGACCGATCATTGTTCCTCTATACCGGGAATAGGGATGAGCTGAACACACCCCCCCCCCCCCACCACCACCTTCGGTTCACACCAGAACATGCAAACAGGCAAAAAATTTGTTCGAACACACGAACACCGTTAAAGTCTATGGGACACGAACATGAATAATCAAAAGTGCTAATTTTAAAGGCTAATATGTAAGTTATTGTCATAGAAAGTGTTTGGGGACCCGGGTCCTGCCCCAGGGGACATGTATCAATGCAAAAAAAAGTTTTAAAAACTACCGTTTTTTTGGAAGCAGTGATTTTAATAATGATTAAAGTGAAACAATAAACGTGTAATATTCCTTTAAATTTCATACCTGGGGGGTGTCTATAGTATGCCTGTAAAGGGGTGCATTTTTCCCCTGTTTAGAACAGTCTGACAGCAAAATGACATTTCTGAAGGAAAAAAAATGCGTGGGGGTCCCCCTATATTCCATACCAGGCCCTTAAAGTCTGGTATGGAAATTAAGGGGAACCCCACACCAAAATGTAAAAAAAAAAAAAATGGAGTGGGGCTCCCCCTCAAAATCCATAGCAGACCCTTCAGGTCTGCTATGGATTTTAAGGGGAACCCCGCACCAACATTTAAAAAAAAAAAGGCGTACCAGACCCTTAACTAAGCACGCAACCTGCCAGGCCACAGGAAAATAGGGGGAGGGGGACAAGAGAGCGCCCCCCCTCCTGAACTGTACCAGACCACATGCTCTCAACATTGGGAGGATGCTTTGAGGTAGCCCCTCAAAGCACCTTGTCTCCATGTTGATGGGGAGAAGGGCCTCATCCTCACAACCCTTGCCCGGTGGTTGTGGGGGCCTGCGGGCGGGGGGGACTTATCGGAATCTGGAAGCCCCCTTTAACAAGGGGACCCCTAGATCCCGCCACCCTTGTGTGAATTGGTAATGGGGTACAAATGTACCCCTACCATTTCACAAAAAAAGTCTCAAAAAGTTCAAAAAGACAAAAGACAGTTTTTGACAAGTCCTTTATTAAATTCTTCTTCTTTGCACTTCTTCTTTTCATCTTCTTTCTTCTGGTCTTCCTTCCTTTGCTCTTCTCGTCCCGCATCTTGCTCCTGCTTCTTCTCCGCGCTGTCCGCACGATTCATCTCTGTGGGAATCTTCAGCAGTGTAATGCTCCACTTCTTCTGACAGTTCTTAAATAACGGAGGGCGGGGCCACCCGGTGCCATGCTCTGACCCACGGGGACTTCCCTATGGCTTTCGCCATGTTACGTAAATGGGTGACCACGCCTCCCTCTGACATCACGGGGAAAGTCATAGGTAAGTCCCAGTGCGTCAAAGGAGGGCACTGGGTGGCTCCGCCCTCCAATGATTGGCCAAGCATACACTATGACCCACATGCTTTGGCCAATCACAGCGCTGTCAGCAAAGAGGGCCAATTATGGCTCGGGGGTTAAGTCCACGCCCCATACTATATAAGGCTGCCTGCACGTTGGCCCTGTGTAGTGTGTTGCTGGCGTTATATTGAGCAGGCAGTCCATTCCTAATCCACTTCAGGCAGACAGGTGATTCAGTTAGCTGCAGTGTATTTAATATCTATATACAGTCAGACTATATATATATATATATATATATATATATACACACACATTCCGGATTTTTGTGTATATATATATATATATATATATATATATATATATATATATATAGCGATACCCTCACTTAAGAGGGCCGCAAGTTTGGTTTGGGCCCTGAGCACAGCTCCGCCAACCCCCCCGGCAATCTGCTCTACTTGTTGTTTTATAAAAGGAATAACATGAATCGAACATTTGCTCTACCCACTCTGGCACAGTTAGTATCTAGCAATACACATTAAATCGCTTATACTCTAAATATGTGTGTGTGTGTGGGTGGATAACTCAAGCTCATAGACAATCTTTGAAAGTATATAACTGACTTTACTTGTTGTTTTTATAAAAGGAATAACATGAATCGAACATTTGGTTTGCAACACATAAGCAGGTCCCTGCAGTAACCAGTAATAAAGATAAACAGAGTAATCAGCATAATAAAGTATTGCTATGCAACTCTAGCGCTGCCCTTTTTCAGCTACTTCCCCGCATGGGTAAACTAACACCCAGCACTATCTACCTATGCAGTCAGGCCTGACTGATCTAGATGGAAGTCCAGTGAGACAATATTCGCTAGCAATCTTTCGGTGGTGCACTTGAAGAACAACTTTGTAATCCAAACGAATAATAAAGATAAAGTATCTGTCTTTAAACAGCTCTCACCACCCAGACAAGTACAATCCGTTTCCTCCGCCGATTCGTCTAGGAACAGGAATCCACCGACCTCCGAGTCTTCAATCCTTCTGGTGTACTGCAGCAAGGATGAGAAATGTCTCTCAGGTGCAGCTAGGCTGGCAGAGGGCTCTTTGGAAAAGAGCACAAGGCCCAGGCTTCAGGCCTTGTGCTTCCAGGAGTTCAGCACAGACCTCCTCTTGCTAGGAGAGGGGAGGGAGTGTCCAAAGAGAGAAAGAAACTAGGCCTCTCCCCCTCCTTATATGCCCTCCCCCATGAGTCTCTGGGGCATAACCCCAAACATCCTGGGAACCAGCGGGGTTCTGGGAACAGTAGTTTTATAGTCCTTAAAGAGACCCCGCTACACACTCCCCCCACTTAAACTCTTTGGTCCCCAAAGATAAACTTTTAACACATATCCTGTACCAATTTTGAAAGTGCTGGGTATGATGTTGGTACAGGGAATTTCCACCAGAACTCAGAGGTGGGATTCCCTGTCCCACAGGTCACACTGGCATGAGTGGCCTGCCTAACTGTGCCAGAGAGTGAGCTGGGGTTGCCCTCCACCAAATGGTCAGTGGAGGGATTAGAGCGTTCAGCACTTCTTCTAGCAGTCACAACAGAGTCCTCAGAGCTCTCCCCCATTTGAGAGTAGGTTAGCTTCTTGGGGGGTCTCACAACTCGGCGAGCTCTCTGTTCTCTTGGGACTTCAGGCTCTGGTGCCACAGGCTCTACTTCAGAAACACACTCTGACAGCATCACTGGTTCTGGAACATCGGCCCTTTCCTCTTCTGAGTAAATGCTAGGGATATCTTCCCAGCCTTCAGGCACACCACTAGATGGAATGAACTCTGTAGCTTCTGGGTTCAGTGTCCCATCCTGTATATCCTCAGTAGGTGGGAGATCTATGGCAGAATTTCCTGGAGTTGATGAAGGCCACAGCCACTCAAGCTCTCCTCTTCCACCTTCACCTCGTTGGGGATCTTGTCCATCTCTAACCCGGGAGGTCTGAGACCGAGTGCTAGGACCTGGGGTATCCAGAATGGAAACAGATTCAGGTGGATTTCTCACTGGAGGTATTCTGACTGCTTCAGTAAGCGGGAGCAAATGATTCATGTGCCAAGTCTTCAAGGGCCCCACTTTCCCCTCTGGTTTTAACTTATACACAGGCAATCCAGGTAGCTTTCTGCAAATGACATAGGGCTCCGATCTCCATCTATCAGCAAGCTTGTGCTTCCATGGGATCCCCAGATTGCGTAGCAGTACATGGTCCCCAGGCTGCAGGTCTTGCACTCGAACCTTCAGATCGAAGTTCCTCTTGTTGCGGGCTCCGCTTTGGTCCGAGGCCGCCTGAGCTCGTTCATGGGCCACTTTCAAATTGTGCCTAAGTCGGTCCACATATCCCTTGTGGGAGGTAGCAGAGGTATGGTCTAGGGAAATGCCAAAGGCCAGATCCACCGGCAATCTTGCTTCTCTCGCAAACATGAGCCGGTAGGGGGAGTAACCCGCCACATCACTTGTGGTGCAGTTGTAAGCGTGCACCAAAGCTGATATGTGTTGGCTCCAGTGTTGCTTCTTCTTTGTCTCTAGAGTTCCAAGCATGTTTAGTAAGGTCCGATTAAACCTCTCAGGTTGGGCATCTCCTTGTGGATGATAAGGTGTAGTCCTGGTCTTCTCTACTCCCAATGAGTCTAGTAGGTTCCGGATCAGACGACTCTCAAAGTCCCTTCCTTGGTCTGAGTGGATTCTCTGTGGAAATCCATAGTGGACAAAATATTTTTCCATGAGCACCTTGGCCACAGTGGAGGCCTTTTGGTCTTTGGTGGGGAAAGCCTGGGCATAACGGGTGAAATGATCGGTTACCACCAGAACATTTCCCAATCCACTCAAATCGGGTTCGAGGCAGAGAAAGTCAATGCACACCAGATCCATTGGACCCTGACTCTGTAGGTGGCCCATTGGGGCAGCTTGATGGGGTAGAGTCTTCCTCTGGATGCATCGTGCACAAGAACGGCAATATTCCTCCACTTCTGCCCTCATACAGGGCCAATAGAACCGGCTTCTGACAAGCTGGAAAGTCCTCTCCGCCCCTAGATGGCCATGCTGGTCATGTAAGGCAATTAGTACCGTCTCTCGGTGCTTCTCTGGGAGAAACAACTGCCACTTATCTTCTGAGTTATCAGAGGGGCCCCTTCGGTAGACCACTCCCTGATGTACTTGTAGCTTATCCAACTCTTTCCTCAGCAGGCGAGCCTCCTTGGAAGGGTGATGTCGAAGTCCCTCTGGATTCTCGTTCTCCAAAGCTTCAAGGACCAATCTCCCCATGGGGTCTTCCAATTGGTCATAGCTCAGCTCCTTTCTGGACAGCTTTGGCAGGAGTTCCTCTGCTAGTTGAGTTACCCCACAGTAGGGTTGAGGGACTCCCACTGCGGTGACTCCTATCTCCTCGGCTCTGGAGCGCCCTCTTGCTTGAAACTCAGCACCCTGACAGAGTGCTCGCACTCCTTCCGGTGCTACCTGGGTCCAGTCTTCCCAGTCATTGACCATGACATGAGATCTTCGGGACAGGGCATCTGCATCCCTATTTCCAGCCCCTGGTCTGTATTTTTGACTGAAGTTGAATCCGGATAATGCAGCCAACCATCTGTGTCCGGTTGCATCTAACTTTGCAGTAGTGAAGAGGTAGATCAGAGGATTGTTATCTGTCTTTACGGTAAACTCCGCCCCATAGAGATAGTCCTTCAGTTTGTCTACTACTGCCCATTTGAGGGCCAAGAACTCCAATTTATGAGTGGGGTAGTTCTTCTCCGAGGGAGTCAGGCTCCGGCTCACATAGGCCACTGGTCGCAGCTGCCCTTCATACTCTTGATAGAGCACTCCGCCTAGGCCCTCATGACTGGCATCGACATGTAGCTCATATGGTCTGGTGGGGTCGGCATAGGCCAGGACTGGGGCCGTGGTAAGGCTCCTCTTCAAGGTTCGGAAAGCCTCTTCACACCTTGGGTTCCACTGATCTTGAACCGACTCACCGGCCCTCCTAGGTCCCAAGCCATCCTCTTCTCCTTCAGTCTTGAGCAATTCGTTTAGTGGCTTGGCAATCTGGGCAAACCCCTCCACAAATCTTCTATAATAGGAGCAGAACCCCAGGAAAGATCTGAGCTCTGTGACTGTTGTCGGTCTTGGCCAAGAGGTAACTGCCTCCAACTTCTCAGGGTCTGTAGCCACTCCCTTTTCAGACACTATGTGTCCCAGATAGTTCACAGAGGATTGGTAAAACCGGCACTTCTCGGGAGAAAGCTTGAGTCCCTCTTCGCTGAGTCTTCTCAACACCTTCTCCAACCTGGCCTCATGTTCTTCCAAAGTCTTCCCGAAGACAATGACATCGTCCAAGTATACAAGGACTTCTATGAGGTTCATGTCTCCAACGGTCTTCTCCATGAGGCGTTGAAAGGTAGCAGGGGCTCCAGACAGGCCCTGAGGCATTCTGTTGAATTCAAAGAATCCCACTGGGGTTATGAAAGCTGTCTTCTCTCGGTCTTCCTGGTGCATGGGGATTTGGTAGTACCCACTCTTGAGGTCCATTACACTGAACCACTTGGCACCAGACAAACTCTGTAGGGCATCCTCTATTCTCGATGTGGTATACTGGTCAGGGATGGTCCTCCTGTTGAGAGTCCTGTAGTCGATACAAAGCCTCAACGACCCATTCTTTTTCCTGACCACCACTATGGGGGAGGCATAGGGACTTCTAGACTCCCGAATCACACCAGTCTTCTTCAACTCCGCAAGCTGCTCCCTCAGATCCTCCAGATCAGCTAGAGGGACCCGCCTAACCCTTTCCCTGAAGCGGATTCGGTGGGTGGCACTCCTGGCACATCCCACATCAAACTCATCCTTTGAGAAAATCCTCTCCCATCTAGTCAGCTGGGCCTTGGCTCTCTCCTTCCAGGCTCCAGGTAGGTCCAGGTTCTCCATGGAAAGTTTTTCCCAAACATCTCCTCCTTCACCCGTTCCTTTTACTTCTGACCAGCTGACTGGGGCCGCAGGACTCACCTGCCCCAACAGCATCCTGGCAGGGATCTCTATGGGTCTCTCCGTAGGGTTTCTCACACTCACTGGGACTCTTCCTCAAACCTTCTTCAGGGCCTTGATTGGAATCACTTCCGGTATCACTTCCAGGCCTGAGTGGTCCTCCCTTGGATCGGATTCCAGCATGACAAAAGGGCCAGGCTGCTCCCAGGTAAGCTTCACCGTGGCCCTGAGGCAGGCTACCTCTCCGGGCTGCAGCACCACTCCTTCTCTCCCAAGTCTCCACACCTTCCCTATCCCCTCTCCTGGGGTCTTCTGCTCTAGGACCAACCGTTGGTAGGCTGTCTTCAGCATGGGATGGATATTGGGATCTTGATGGTTTCTCGTCTTCACTAGAGGGGTCAGAAGTCTTCGCACCAGATCCGTATTGGTCCCTATGATGAGGGATATCTTGCTGGCCCCGGGCGGTCTAGGACACACAACTGCCAGGGTGTCAAACACCTCTGTTTTCCCCGCCACAGATGGATCGAAGGTCAGCTTTATGGGCAGGTAACCATCGTAGGGGAAACTCTGAGCTCCCAGGCCCCATATCTCCAGCTCTTCTATCTTCTGTATAGGCAAATGGCTCAAGTGCCTATCATAGAAGTCTCTGTACAACAAAGTCACTTGAGCTCCAGTGTCCAGGAGGGCCTTCGTGTAGACTCCTTCCACCTGGATGGAGACAGTGGGGGACGGGCCGACCAATTCTTCTGGGTAGGGCCGGGTTGAGGCCACCCTCTTCTGGGGACCCGTCTTCATCCAGTTGGGTTTTGACTTTATTCTTTTTCGAGCCTAGTATGCATTGACCCTCCCCACAGTAATGGGAGTACAAACCCGCTGAGGGATGTTATTGTTTCTTATTTGTAGACATTCCTTCTGAGGGGTCTGGTTTTCTCTCTCTCTCTTCCTTCTATTCAGTTTGGAGTTCACTGAAAGGCATGGGCACCCGGTTGACTCCCTCACCGGGGCCCTCTGGAGTTTCCCGCCGGCTGGCGGTTATCTGTCTTCTTCTTCCTGGGACTGGAACATCTACTGGCGAAGTGGCCACTGCCCCCGCAGTTGTAGCATAGCATCTCTTCTCGGTCTCGAGTGGGGCTTGGTGTATCTGGAAACAACTCCTTCCTAGAACTTGGTTTCTCGGCTCCCCCTTGACCTTTCGCCATCATAGCAGTCAACATCTCCATCACCTGGGACATCTGTAACTTCAAAGTGTCCACCTCCTTATCTCTAGCGGGAGTCATGGCCGGTGTAACTATTGCTACCGGTTGTTTGTCGGGCTCGGTGAGATGTTCTTCCCTTTTCTCTTCCAGTAGGGCCTCTTCCTCTCTGATCATTCGGATGAGGTCAGTGTACTCCAGACTCTTCCCATCCTGTCGGGCACGCAGTGTCCATGCAATAGGATCCATGGGTTGAGCTCCCCTCAGTACCTGTTGAGCACGGGCCTCATCTACTTTTCCTGGGCTGATCCCCTTCCTTAGGATCATCCTATGCAGGATTTTATCTAAACGTCCCATGTAGTCTGATAGTTTTTCACCTTTCTTCTGGTAGCAATGCTCTAACTGATAAGCAAGCTCAGAGATTTTCTCTGTCCCACCAAACACATTCTGTAATACATCTAGGTACTCCTGCGCATTACAGTCTGTCTTGCTCATCTTCAGGTTGCGTACGGCCTCTAGAGCAGGCCCCTTTAGACTTTCCACAATCCTCTGCTTCTTTCTGCGCTCTGGAACTTCCCATTCCTCTAGTGCCTGAGTTGCGCTATCTAACCACTCTTCAAATCCCTCTTCTTCCGAAGGTACAGGTTTCCTCCCTGAAAACATCCAGAGTTTTCTGTACCCCGACATCGGGTAATCTGTGGGATCCTTCTTGCACTGGGCCACAATCTCCCCCAGGACAGCACACAGTTCTGCGCTAAGGGTGGCCGGTGCTGATCTGAGACTCTCGGGTGATCCCGTTGGTGATGGCTCCTCCTTTGTTGCGTGCGCCAACCTATAGGATCTGTTGTCTTGTGTCCGTACACAGTTGCGCTTAAAAGCCTCCGGCATCCCATCCCAGTATTCCACTAGCGCGTACTGATATGAGATGTCTGGGTCTGATTTTATCTCCATCACCCATGGTTCATGGTCTGGGGACACTGACTTCATTAACTCCTCTACGGTCTCAGTCGACCATTTCTCCCCTGGGAGGCTAATGACCACTGACTGATTTGGGTCGGCCTTAGCCGCTTCACACCACGCTCTGACTCCCTGTGGGTCCATGCCGGTACCTCTGGCGTGTTCACCGCTGTCTCAGAAATCCCGGATTTACGAGCCCCCACGTATAGCGATACCCTCACTTAAGAGGGCCGCAAGTTTGGTTTGGGCCCTGAGCACAGCTCCGCCAACCCCCCCGGCAATCTGCTCTACCCACTCTGGCACAGTTAGTATCTAGCAATACACATTAAATCACTTATACTCTAAATATGTGTGTGCGTGGGTGGATAACTCAAGCTCATAGACAATCTTTGAAAGTATATAACTGACTTTACTTGTTGTTTTACAAAAGGAATAACATGAATCGAACATTTGGTTTGCAACACATAAGCAGGTCCCTGCAGTAACCAGTAATAAAGATAAACAGAGTAATCAGCATAATAAAGTATTGCTATGCAACTCTAGCGCTGCCCTTTTTCAGCTACTTCCCCGCATGGGTAAACTAACACCCAGCACTATCTACCTATGCAGTCAGGCCTGACTGATCTAGATGGAAGTCCAGTGAGACAATATTCGCTAGCATCTTTCGGTGGTGCACTTGAAGAACAACTTTGTAATCCAAACGAATAATAAAGATAAAGTATCTGTCTTTAAAGAGCTCTCACCACCCGGACAAGTCCAAATCCGTTTCCTCCGCCGATTCGTCTAGGAACAGGAATCCACCGACCTCCGAGTCTTCAATCCTTCTGGTGTACTGCAGCAAGGATGAGAAATGTCTCTCAAGTGCAGCTAGGCTGGCAGAGGGCTCTTTGGAAAAGAGCACAAGGCCCAGGCTTCAGGCCTTGTGCTTCCAGCAGTTCAGCACAGACCTCCTCTTGCTAGGAGAGGGGAGGGGGTGTCCAAAGAGAGAATGAAACTAGGCCTCTCCCCCTCCTTATATGCCCTCCCCCATGAGTCTCTGGGGCATAACCCCAAACATCCTGGGAACCAGCGGGGTTCTGGGAACAGTAGTTTTATAGTCCTTAAAGAGACCCCGCTACATATATATGCACTGTATACTGATCTAACTGCAGGCCATTCCTGGTGTATGTATTTAAATACACTTTCAGGCAGGCAGGCCAGGCAGGCTATTCAGTGATCTGTAGTGAATAAAATATATATACTGTCACCTACATATATATCCACTGCATTCTAGTCTATCCAAGCCTATATCTGACTGCATGCCATTGCTGGCATACGTTTTCAAATACACTTTCAGGCAGGCAGGCAGGCAAGTGATTCAGTGATCTTCAGTGCATTAAATATATACACAGTCTCCAACATATATATATATCCACTGAATTCCAGTCTAGCCAAACCTATATCTGACTGCAGGCCATTGCTGGTGTACATTTTCAAATACACTTTCAGGCAGGCAGGCAGGTGATTCCGCGATCTGCAGTGCATAAAGATATATATACAGTCTCCCACATATATATCCACTGCATTCTAGTCTAGCCAAGCCTATACTTGTCTACAGGCCATTCCTGGTGTATGTATTCAAAGACACTTTCAGGCAGGCGATTCCACGATCTGCAGTCCATAAAAATATATATACAGTCTCCTACATATATAGCCACTGCATTCTAGTCTAGCCAAGCCTATACCTGACTACAGGCCATTCCTGGTGTAATTTTTCCTAGTAAACTTCAGGCAGTGTTTTGCTAATCCAATTTTAAAGCATTTCTTGAAGGCCACCAAGGAAAGGCAAACTCTCACAGGTCACTAAAAGAGGGTAAGCAGGCTCTGTGTCTACAAGCAACAGTGTTGGTCGTGGACACGGTGCATCCTCAGCATGTGGCCATGGGGCACGCTTGTCCTTTTTTTTCGACAGCTGGCTGCGTTGAGCCACGACATGCAGAAGAGTCAGTAAAGTGGATCACAAAGCCCTCCTCATCCTCCTCATCCTCCTCATCCTCTGTCACCCAGACTAAGAGAAGTTTGGCTGCCAAAGCAGCCTATTCCATCGGCTCAATGGCATCAGTCACTCCTTCCCTAGCCCCACCATCATGTCCTGAGGAATCCCCTGAACTGTTCGACCACAGTGTCGGGTACATGCTGCAGGAGGATGCGCAGCATTTTGAAGGCTCCAATGTGATGGTACCCAGGTTGAGGATGAAGGCAGTAACGTGAGCCCAGAGAGAGGTGGTGCCCAAGAAGGACAAGAAACTAGCAGTCATGTTCCTCCAGCTGCAGCATACTGCCAGGTTTTCTCCAGCGGCGAGGAGGGAGGAGATGATGAGGTCACTGATTCTACGTGGGTGCCTGATAGAAGAGAGGAGGAGGAGGCACATCTCCAACGAGGAAGGATGCCCTCCAGGGGCCAGCTTAAGGACAGGCAACCAACTGCATCACACTTTACAGCTCCGCATGTGCAGGGCACTGACGTTTTTTCAAAAGTTCTTTGGTGTGGGCCTTTTTTGAGACGTGTGCAGCAGATCTCACTGTTGCTGTTTGCAACATACTGTATGTCTAAAGCGTATCAAGCTTGGCCAAAACAGCAGCCGCTTGGGCACCACATGCTTGACCAGACATATATCGAGCTCCCGTGCAGTCCGTTTGCAACATTACTTAAAAGACCCACACCAAAGAACAAGGCGGACCTCTCCTTGCTCCTCATCAGCTGGGATCTCCAACCCCACTATGCCTTCAGTCCTCTCAGAGACCTGCACTGAGAGGAATGAAGGTGTAGAATTAGGTGTCCCAAGCACTTGCGGGTAATCTGCTAGCAGATCACCTAAACCTGAATGTAGCAGGCAAATTTCCCTACCCCAGTTGCTAAACCATCGAAAGAAATTCGGTCCCAGCCATCCACAGCGGCTGAATGCTAGTTTGGCAAAATTGCTAGCACTTCAACTGCTGCCTTTTCAGCTGGTAGACTCTGCCCCCTTTGGAGAATTTGTGGAATGTGCAGTACTTCTGTGGCAGGTTCCCAAACACCATTTTTTTTTCTCAGAAAGCCATTCCGGCTCTCTACCGGCATGTGGAAAGCAATGTCTTGGTCTCGTTGGACAGGGCGGTCAGCGGTAAGGTTCATATTACCGCTGACTCATGGTCCCGCAGGCATGGACAGGGACGTTACATTTCTTCTCGCACTGGGTAACTCTGCTGGCAGCTGGGAAGGATGCAGGACAGGGTGCAGTAATGTTGGAGCTTGCTCCGCCATCACGCCTCCAAAATGCTGGTAGTGCTGATTCCATAGTTGCCAACATTGTAAAAAAAAATTCGGGACACTTTTTTGGCAGTGGGCGTAGTCGTGGTATAATTAGGGGGTGGGGCATACGTTTATAGGTGTGGCATAAGAAAAGGTAAAAATGCGGCGTGGTTTATGTAAAATAGTGGGCGTGGCTTACATGGGGCGTGGCTCAAAGGGGTGTGGTTAGAGTCTGAGATGAATGCGGGATGGAGAGGGAAAGGAGGGGGATGGAGAGGGGGGGGAGGGAAAGGAGGGACAGCAGCCCCCCGATCCTACACCACAATAGCAATATGTGTTTTCCAGAGTTTGACAATCAGCAGATAAAGATACTCCAATTACCTGGTGTTGGCGCTTCAATCATCCTGGCGCCATGATTGTTATGGTGTCAGGATGATTGAAGCGCATTATTTCTATTATTACATTGTAATATAAAATTAAATCATTCAACTCACCATAATGCAGAATCAGTGGTAGCCATGAGCGCGTCACTAGCCACGTTGCCTGCCACCAGATGCCATCAGGTGTCCCAAGCGGAGTCTGTCCTTACATCAGGTGCCCCATCAGAGGTACCTTCCTCACATCTGTGTCCATCAGCGGAGCCCCTCCTTACATCTGTTGCCCCTCTGACATCCACAAACCGCCCCCCCCACATCCTGAACAGACCTGCCCCCACATACTCCACAGACCTGCCCCCACATCTCCAGACTGGCCCCCGACATACCACTGGCCCCCAACATCCACAGACTGGCCCCCGACATACAACTGGCCCCCGACATCCACAGACTGGCCCCCACATCCACAGACTGGCCCCCCACATCCACAGACTGGCCCCCCACATCCACAGATTGGCCCCCGACATACCACTGGCCCCCACATTCACAGACTGGCCCCCGACATCCACATACCATGACTGTCACTGGCCCCCGACATCCGACTGGCCCCCGACATCCGACTGGCCCCCACCCCGACATCCACATTGACAGAATGGCCGCCAATGCCACGCACAGACATTTAACTGTGGCGCCGCCCACCGCCCTTTACACTGACACAAACACACACTAGCAGTGGGGGTGGGCGGCGCCACAGGTGTAGACCAACTTCTGGTCTTCTTAAAAATGGCGGCTGGCGGAGATATTGTCTCCGCCGGCCGCCGACCTCTAGCGGCCGGCGGCAAAAAACTGGGAAATTCAATTTCCCGGGACAAACCGAATTTCGCGGGACATTTCCCGGGATAAAATTAATTCGGGACAAATGTCCTAATCGCGGGAATGTCCCGTGAAATTCGGGACAGTTGGCAACTATGTGATTCTGCCACACCTCTCTCCTCCACCCCCTCCTAGTCTTCTTCCTCTATGGTCTCTTCCTGTGCAGATTTGTCCTCGAAACCAGTGGTGCTCCGTAGGCGTTCTAGGGGCTATGCAAGCACTCAGGCAAAAAGATGCCATACGGTGCTTGAGTTGGTCTACTTAGGGGACAGGAGCCACACTGGGGAAGAGATTCTGGCAGCTCTGCAGTAGCAGGCTCAGAGGTGGTTGATGCCATGCCAGCTTCAGCCAGGAATGGTGGTTTGCGACAATGGCACCAATCTCCTATCACATTCTACTTTATCACATTCTACCTTATATTTAATTTAATTTTATTTCATTTATTCACCAACTATTCAGGTGTTCACATATTTATTGGGCATATTTACAGCTCACAGTTTATTGGAATAATTTATTTAAACAAAATAAGTTATTTAGACACTTCATTTTAGTTGGTGTAAATTTAATTTAAAACATTATAAAAGCATTTGCCTCATCTTCATCTGCACTGAATTCACACATTCATGTGTTTTCCGTCAAACTCACACACGTTTAACACGTTTGTTAATCAAGGGTTTCTTTCAATTGAAGGTCTAATTGAGTAATTAACCACACATGGAGTTGCTTATTTGAAATATTTTAGTAAGTATGTATATTGTGGTCCTAGGGTAGGTATGACTAAGCACCATTAAAGCGGGAGTCCACCGGGACTCCGCGTTTTTTTTTTTTTTTTTAAAAGCCAGCAGCTACAAATACTGCAGCTGCTGACTTTTAAATAGTGACACTTACCTGTCCAGCGCGCCCGCGATGTCGGCACCCGAAGCCGATCGCTCGCTCGGCTGCCGGGTCCCGCCGCCATCTTGGGTATGGGAATCAGGAAATGGAGCCTTTCGGCTTCATTTCCCGGTTCCCTACTGCGCATGCGCGAGCCACGCGGCGCAATCCGGACGGTCCCCGCTGCCTCTGGGAGCCGTGTGTTTCCCAGCAGGCAGCGGGGCACTTGCTGAAGGGGGCGGGCGCTTGCGGAACGGGGGCGTAACCTACGCCCGTTCCGCAGAGAGCTAGCCCGGAAGTGGGTGCAGTTACCTGGATTATCCAGGTAACTGCACCCCCCTCCCCCCTGAAAGGTGCCGATTGTGGCGCCGGAGGGGGGGGGGGATTCCGATGAGCGGAGGTCCATTTTAGGGTGGACCTCCGCTTTAAGTGAGAAACACGTCAGTTAGTTTGTCCCATTTTTTGCTGTGGCCCGGAGCAAAAAGACAGAATGCCATAGGCAGAGTGGAGCCCATGACTGTGGGAACAGGGGTTGGATGAGAGGGGATCAGGATTGGCAGTGTCTAGGGGGAGGGGGGTTGTTGTTAATATAAGGGACAGACCCCTCCCCCATGGCACCAGAGCATCAGGGAAAGTTGCAGGGAGCATGGAAAAAATGATAGCATGGCTGAGGGAGGAAGCGGCGTCGCGGGGACCGGGATGGCTGGAGCAGATGCTTATGCCAGTGCTGATGTGGCCGGTAGAGACCGGGGGGAGGGAGTCGGTGCGAGCTTGGAGGTCCCGGCCTCCGGAGCACTTCTCGCCGACCCTGCCCCCAGGTCCAAGCGTCATGAAAGCAGTCCACTGCGTGCTCCTTTAGGCCCACCCGCTAAATGAGCGGCCCAGGCAGCAAGGAGGAGACAGGCCAGCAAACTCCCCGCCACGTGAGGGACATGTAGATGGTCGGTCAGGTGGGTTGAGAACGGCAAGCAGGCCCGGGAGGCTGCGGGATCAAGCCAGGGCAGGCCCCACCCCCAGCGTGACGTCAGAGCGGACGGGGCCTCAGCGGGGAGATCAGAAGTTGCTGCTGGGCATGCCATCCCCTCAGCTGGAGTACCGGATAGACGACTGTCAGTGAGAGGGAGCGGAATGCCAGGACAAGAGCCACTAAGCGGGGCTGAGGTGGGACGCACCGGCCCTAAGAAATCCATACACAAATCAGCAGGCGGGTATGCAGTGCGGAGGCGAGGACGGATGGCTACTGGTCCCTCGGCATCCAGGGCCATGTCTCCTGGAGGGTTGTCGGAAGGAGGAGAAGAGATGTCCAGGCAGAGGTCGGAGGGTGAGCTGACAGGGTCAGAGGAGGAGGTTCCCCTGAGCCAACCAACAGCGAGGGAGACGGGACGATCGGCTGGTGGGTTTACCCCTGTGCAGCCCGGTAAGTCCATTTCTTCTTTTCCTTCAATAGGGCTAGACTGTGGCAGTACTGAAGCGGGCTGTGGGGGAGGTGAGCAGTCACAAACAGGGGTAGCGGGCAAGACGGGGGGGGGGGACTGGCTAAGGGCACGGTACTGCAGGGGTGGCGGAAAAAAGTCTGCTGGGGTTTTTGGCAGGGATCAAGAAGCTGGTTACCAGGGGTCCCTCCAGTTGGGGCGGCTACCTCAAAGCACCCTCCCAATATTGAGGGCATGTGACCTGGCGCTCTCTTGTCCCCCCTCTTTTCCTGCAGCCTGCCGGGTTGCGTGCTTGGATAAGGGTTTGGTATGGATTTTTGGGGGAACCCCACACCATTTTTTTAAACATTTTGGTGTGGAGTTCCCCTTAAAATCCGATTTTGAGGAGGACCCCATTCCATTTTTTTTTAAATGGTGCGGGGTTCCCCTTAATATCCATACCAGACCTGAAGGGCCTGGTATGGAATTTATGGGGACCCCCATGCATTTTTTTTTTATTTTGGTTCGGGGTTCCCCTGTGGGGATAACCCCATGCCATTTTTATCAATGAACTTTTATGTGTGTATTGCGGACTGACAATTCATTGTAGCTGCGAGTAGTTTTAAATTACTTTTTTTTTTCCATTAGAAATGTAATTTTGCTGTCAGACTGTTCTAAACACGGGAAACATGTGCCCCTTTACAGGCATACTATAGACACCCCCCAGGTACGAAATTTAAAAGAATATTATACTATTATATTTATACATTATTAAAATCCGTGATCTCAAAAAATGACCATTTTTAAAACTTTATTTTGCATTGATACATGTCCCCTGGGGCAAGACCCAGGTCCTCAAACACTTTTTATGACAATACCATGCATATAAGCCTTTAAAATTAGCACTTTTGATTTCTCTCATAGACTTTTAAAGGGTGTTCGGTGGCTTTCGAATTTTCCACGAACACCCAAAATTGTTCGCTGTTTGGCGAACAGCCAATGTTGGAGTCGAACATAAAGCTCATCCCCGGTTACTGATTGTCTGAACAAAGTTCACAATTTTACCATAAGGTTGGAAGCACTGAGCAAAACACTGAGATCTTAATTCCCCATATTTATTATTAAGATTCCATACCACACTCACAACAATACAGAAGATACATTACTATTACTGTTTGTCTATGTGATTATTTTTTAGATCTATTTGAAATTCCAGAGATAAATGTGACCTCGTATCCAGTGGTAGAAGGTGATGAG
Organism: Lithobates pipiens; assembly: GCF_037356315.1. NCBI lineage: Eukaryota > Metazoa > Chordata > Amphibia > Anura > Ranidae > Lithobates > Lithobates pipiens. The sequence continues at coordinate 48,821 of NW_027507884.1, read as the reverse complement.
ATGACCCTGACATGTGACACTAGTCTCAGCCCGCTCAGACCGAGGACACAACTGAAATTTGCTTTTCACAAAGATGGACGGAATGTCCGAGAATTCACTTCATATAATCAATATGGAGTTCAGTCCGCTCAGGTGAAGGACTCTGGGAAATATTCCTGTGAAGTGACAACTGCAACCAACAGTGTAAAAAAGAGGAGTCCGGAGATATTGGTGAAGATAAAAGGTGAGTCAACCTCAGGACCAACCAAAGGAATGAGTAACCTTTTATAAACCCAAATCAGAGGACTCAGATTTGTAATGATCAGCATTTACAGCAACAATGAATTCATGGGAAATCAAACATTCTTGGATGCCCAGTTTCAACTGTAATAGTCCCTAAAAACAGGTGGACAAACCTCTTGGTATGTAGCACCCCCTCAACCCCTGGAGGCAGTTCAGGACCCCCAAGTGGCTCAGTGGGCTGAATTTTAACTTCAGGGTTGAATCATTGACTTGTAGGGTGGAAGAAAGTGAGAGCCAGTCACTTTAGGACATTTCAACAGAGTTTATTGTATGACCAAATCAACTCAGAGACAAATGTTACACAAAGAGCGAAAAGTGTAGACTCAGAATTTCTACTAACAGTCAATAAAGAAAAAGCAATTTTAAATGAGATTGGAGCTCTGTACTATTCAGACAGTTGAGTAGCTTCAATTCAGCACAGTGACCACACCGAGCCACCAGAACTTGTCCACCAGCTTCCATTCACTTCACAAATGTACACCAAAACCTGGGGGGGGGGGGGGGCAGGGACTTAAAAAGACTCTGCATGACCCAAGATGGCTACCAGGGTCACCTAGATCCTGCATGATTAATTGTTAAAAAAAACGCGATCTCGATTCACTCCCTTGATGATCTCTCCCGCTGAGAGAAGGCGATTCTTTCATATAAACAAGTGGAGAGATTATCTGCTCACTCAGCTGTCAAAAGAAAGTATCCCGGGCAATCTGCCAAGTGTAGAACTTGAAACATTGTAACTAATGCTTACTTCTTAGATCAAAGGGAAAGAACTTCTTGTGTAAACAAATAATGTGGGCAGTCTGCCAAGCTTTCAACTAAGTTTGCCAAGCAGTCTTTCAAATGCACTTGTTTGGGGAAAAAATGCACTTCAATAAATTAAAAAAAAACGAAACAGTAAAGTTAGCACAATTTTTTTTTTAGTTTTAATGTTAAAGGTTGATGTTACGCCGCGAGATTCGTGATCTATCTTCTAAGCAAGAAAATAATGATTCTCATTTTAGCCAAAATCGTGCATCTCTACTAGATCCAGCATAGCCAACCACAATGCTGCTATAGGGAATCTTAGAGAAACCCAGTTTCCCTTGACATCCTCCTCAAGCTGCATTGCTGTTACACTCTCCTGCAGTGGAGAAAATAGACTGCACCTGCCTAAACACCACTAGCAATGAATCACCTAGTGGTTGGCCAGAGAGATGTAATTATTGATAACTAACTTTTTGGATCCTCTTGCACCATTCTCTAGGCTGTGTTCTTAGGTAAACTGTGAGTGAGCCCGCTCCCTTGGCTGAGAAGCAACCCCACACATGAATGGTCTCAGGATGCTTTACTGTTGGCATGACATAGAACTGATGGTAACGCTCACCTTTTCTTCTCCGGACAAGTTTTTTTCTGGATGCCCCAAACAATGGGAATGGGGATTCATCAGAGAAAATTACTTTACCCCAGTCTTCAGCAGTCCAATTCCTGGACCTTTTGCAGAATATCAGTCTGTCCCCGGTGTTTTTCTTGGACAGAAGTGGCTTTTTTGCTCCCCTTCTAGACACCAGGCCATCCTCCAAAAGTCTTTTCCTCACTGCGCATGCAGATGGACTCACACCTGCTTGCTGCCATTCCAGAGCAAGCTCTGCACTGGTGGTGCCTAAGGATGAGCCGAACACCCCCTTCGGTTTGCACCAGAACCTGCGAACAGACCTAAACTTCGTGTGAACTTTAGAACCCCATTAAAGTCTATGGGACTCGAACGTTCAAAATCAAGTTATTGTCATAAAAAGTGTTTGGGGACCTGGTCCTGCCCCAGGGGACATGTATCGACTTAAACATAAAGCTCATCCCCGGTTACTAATTGTAACAAAAGTTCACAATTTTACCATAAGGTTGGAAGCACTGAGCAAAACACTGAGACCTTAATTTAAAGTCCCCATATGTATTATTAAGATTCCATACCACACTCACAACAATACAGAAGATACATTACTATTACTGTTTGTGTATGTGATTATTTTTTAGATCTATTTGAAATTCCAGAGATAAAAGTGACCTCATATCCAGTGGTAGAAGGTGATGAGATGACCCTGACATGTAACACTAGTCTCAGCCCGCTCAGACCGAGGACACAACTGAAATTTGATTTTCAAAAAGATGGACGGAATGTCCGAGAATTCACTTCATATAATCAATATGGAGTTCAGTCCGCTCAGGTGAAGGACTCTGGGAATTATTCCTGTGAAGTGACAACTACAACCAACTGTGTAAGGAAGAGGAGTCAGGAGATATTGGTGAAGATAAAAGGTGAGTCAATTACAGGACCGACCAAAAGAATGAGTAACATTTTATAAACTCAAATCAGAAGACTCAGATTTGTAATGATCAGCATTTACAGTAACAATGAATTCATGGGAAATCAAACATTCTTGGATGCCCAGTTTCAACTGAAATAGTCCCTAAAAATAAGTGGACAAACCTCTTGGTATGTAGCACCCCCTCAACCCCTAGAGGCAGTTCAGGAACCCCAAGTGGCTCAGGGGGGTGAATTTTAACTTCAGGGTTGAATCATTGACTTGTAGGGTGGAGGAAAGTGAGAGCCAGTCACTTTAGGACAGTTCAACAGAGTTTATTATATGACCAAATTAACTCAGAGACAGAGGGATTGGGGCAAAGGTTAAATAAAGAGTGAAAAGTGCAGACTCCAAATTTCTACTCAGTCAATAAATAAAAAGGAACTTTAAATGAGATTGGAGCTCTGTACTATTCAGACAGTAGAGCAGCTTCAATTCAGCACAGTGACCACACCGAGCCACCAGAACTTCCCACAATGTCCACCAGTAGAAGCTTCTCCCCAGCTTCCATTCACTGGGCACTTCACAAATGTATACCAAAACCTGGGGGGGGGGCAGGGACTTAAAAAGACTCTGCATGACCCAAGATGGCCACCAGGGTCACCTAATCCAGTGTAGCCAAACAGAACCCTGCTATAGGGAATCTTAAAGAAACCCAGTTTCCCTTGACATCCTCCTCAAGCTGCATTGCTGTTCCACTTTCCTGTAGTGGAGAAAATAGACTGCAGCTGCCTAAACACCACTAGCAATGAATCACCTAGTGGTTGGCCAGGGAGATGTAATTATTGATAACTAACATTTGGATCCTCTTGCACCATTCTCTAGGCTGTGTTCTTAGGTAGGGATGGCCGAACTGTTCGCCCGGCGGTCGGTTTGCGGAGAATTTCGGCTGTTCGCGAACCGCCTGATTGGAGGACTATTGCCGCTGTTTGCCCGGCAGACCCACGTGTTTACTGTGTAAAAGAACTTTGACCTATGATGACACATCCATCATGTGGTACAGGACAGCCAATTGAGACATTACAGCACATGGACACTTGGACATTCCCCCTAACTTATAAATAGACCCGATCCGGTGGCCATTTTACATTCTTTCTACTGTCACTATAGGGAGAGGTTGCTGTGTGGAGCAGGGAGAGACTGCAGTGACACAAATCGCTAGCTATTAGGTCCACAAAAGTTCTTTTAAGGACTGGTATGCTATAGGTGTAGTTCAGGATATAGGTTTGAGGCACTGCTATTCAAGTCACTGTTGCAGCAGATTGTCTTTTCTCATTGCAGATAGGGACAGGACGCTGTGTGCAGCAGGGACAGTCATTTTAAACATTAGTTGTTACTATTAGGTCCACAAAGGTCCTTTTCAGGACTGGTATGGTGTAGTAGTACAGGATATAGTTTTGAGTGCAGTGCTATTCAAGTTATTGTTGCAGCAGCCTGTGTTTTGTCAGTTTACATAGGGACAGACAGGAAGCTGTGTGTAGCAGTGAGGGACAGTCAGTTTAATCATTAGCTGTTACTATTAGGTCCACAAAAGTCCTTTTCAGGACTGGTATGGTAATAGGGTTGTACACGTATAATATTCTTTCTTCCAAATATAGAAAGAATATTATACTTGACTGCTGCCCTTCTGCTGCAGTAGTCCTTTATGAGTATAGGGACTGAGGTACAGTCTGCTAATCACAACCTACTAGTTTCACAGCGGTCCTTATAAGGACTGGTATGGTATAGCGTACTACACTATATAGGGTTGAGTGAGGTACAGTCTGCTAATCCTTAAGGACTGGTATAGGTCCACAATATATAGGGTTGAGGTGCACTCAGGGGAGGGCTGGGCCAGGGGGCAGGGATGCAATTGCCCCCTGGGCTGCTCTGATATGCGGTGGCAAAGGCTGCTGTGTCGTCAGCTCAAAACCGCAACATGCACAGTTCTTGAGCTGGCCGAGTCCAGTACTGTGAGCCAGCGATGTCTTCATGTCGGGGCTGACAGTCTGTGTTACACAGCACAGCCCCGCCCAGCCCCTCCCTACTCCACACCATTGTCTGGCAGAGGCTGGACCTGCTCTCTGCTCAATCTGAGCAGTTGGCTGGAATCCAGTGAGGCTCCTGGGAGGCTGGGACCATCCAAGTAAGTGAGCTCCTCCTCTCTCCTCCTCTCTGCAGCCAAAGAGTTTTTTTCTAGCAGCCTGTGCCAGTACCTTGCCCTCCTAGGGCTAGGTGGTATGATGTGGGCTCTCACTGACATGCTGCAGTTTGGCTGCAGTGCTGGTGTACTGGCAGTCATCCTGCATATTGCCCCTGGGACATAGAGGATGCACATTTTTACTGCATGTTCTGAAAGTGCATAAAACGTCCTGCATACTGCATGTTTGGTGCACTTTCAGAACATGCAGCAACAATGAGTAACCTAAAAGAAGTCTGAGGGGGTGTGACACCCGTCAGTACACCCGCACTGCAGCCAAACCGCAGCACACCAGTGTGAGCCTAAATGCTTGTATTCACTTGCAGCAGCCACTGCCACTCCTCTGAAAAGTGATCAATGCTCAGGTCACTTTTCAGAGGCATTTGACAGGCAGTGAATAGTTGATATCACATTTCATCCCTGCCTGCTTTAACCCCCCTAAATGCCAATCCCTGCAGGTAATAACACAGTTCACTTTGAACTCCACCTTATTTCCATTACTCTCTGTAGGTATTAGATGTGGTCTCACCTTTTTGTTTGCACATCTAATACCAAAGGGTATTTTCACACTGGGGCGATGTGGGCGGTAGTGGTACAGCGCTGCTTGTTTTAGTGGCGCTTTACCATTGTTTTAGTGGCGCTAGCGGGGCACTTTTAACCCCCACTAGTGGCCAAAGAAAGTGTTAAAAACGGCCGTGTTGCATTCATTTCAATGGGCTGGGCACCTCTCCCAAACCGCTCCAATAATGCTGCTTGCTGGACTTTTCAGAATGTCCTTCAAGCGCACCGCCCCAGTGGGAAACCTGGGGTGGCATAAGAAGCGCTTTACAGGTGCTATTTTTTAGCACTAAAACGCCTGTACAGCGCATTCAGTGTTAAAGGACTCTAAAGAGAGTTCTGGAAATAAGGTGGAGTTCAAAGTGAATTTCTACACCTAAGTGGAGCCCCCTTTCAGAAGATTTGAGGATATTATTAAACCCAGAGACTGGTGGACTTCTGCCGGTTCAGCAGACATTTCAATCTATCTCTGTGCAGACTGGTTGTACAGAATTTGACTCCATCAACTGACAGTACAACCAGCGTGTCTTTATGTTTTTAGCGATCAGTGCTGGCTGCTATAGCTGCCAGCAGTGATCACTGTATTCTGATGGCTTGGAAACTTTCACCTCAGAGCACACACCGACACACGGCTCTTACGGAAGCTTGGTAATTCAAGTTCTGGGCTTCCCTAACATTACAGCCCTGTGGGGCTGTGACCAAGTCTGGGCAAGAGCTGGGATATGACATTACTTACCTCATATCCCTGCCACTCCTAAACCTGCTCCACTGCAGCACCAGGCCCACAATGCCCTTAATCTGGCCGGTGCTCCGGAATGCACCTGCATGTGCATTTCTTACTATCTGCAATTGAGACAGGAGGAATCTGCACCCTGGTGAATCTGGTGTTCATGCCGGGGAGACAGCAGGACTTGCGTGTTTAGCCTGCTGCGCTCACTGTGACTCTCAGCTACTCTGCTTGCTTGGCTTGCCCAGTGGTGTGGTGCTCACTCACCAGAGAAGCTCCGGACTCCACAGGTAGTGCTTAGTTTGGTGGCAGTGACAGCACAGTCTTTAGTCTTCATCTTCCTGCAGTCTCATTGGTCTATGTACTGGGTGTGGGGAAGGGGCAAGCTCTTTTTCTCAGTCTCTCTGGGGGCAATCATGCAGTCTCTTTCTGAGAGACTGCTCCATTCTCTGAGAGACTGCTCCACTTCACACTGCCTGTACAGAGACTGACTGCTTCACAGTGCCTGCACAGAAAGTGACTGCTCTTTCTGTGGAGGCAGTGTGAAGCGGGGTCTCTCTCTGTGCAGGCAGTGTGAAGCGGGGTCTCTCTGTGGAGGCAGTGTGAAGCGGGGTCTCTCTCTGTGCAGGCAGTGTGAAGCGGGGTCTCTCTCTGTGCAGGCAGTGTGAAGCGGTCTCTCTCTGTGCAGGCAGTGTGAAGCGGGGTCTCTCTGTGGAGGCAGTGTGAAGCAGTCTCTCTCTCTCTGTGGAGGCAGTGTCAAGCAGTCTCTCTCTCTTTGGGGCAATGTGGAGCAGTCTCCCTCTCTCTCTGTACGGGGAATGTGGTGTAGATGGGTGGTGAGCTGATTCAGTGGTTCAATGGGCCACTTGACTGGACTTGCCCCCCCAGGCCTAAGGCTGCCAGCCCTCCCCTGGGTGCACTACTGCTGAATTCTGCCCTTCTGCTGCAGTAATCCTTTATCAGTATAGGGACTGAGGTACAGTCTGCTAATCACAACCTATTAGTTCCACAAAGGTCCTTCTAAGGACTGGTAAGGTATAGTGTACTACAGTATATAGGGTTGAGTGAGGTACAGTCTGCTAATCCTTAAGGACTGGTATAGGTCCACAATATATAGGGTTGAGGTGCACTACTGCTGACTTCTGCCCTTCTGCTGCAGTAGTCCTTTATCAGTATAGGGACTGAGGTACAGTCTGTTAATCACAACCTACTAGTTCCACAAAGGTCCTTCTAAAGACTGGTAAGGTATAACATACTACAGTATATATGGTTGAGTGAGCTACAGTCTGCTAATTACAACCTACTAGTTCCACAAAGGTCCTTCTAAGGACTGGTAAGGTATAGCGTACTACAGTACATAGGGTTGAGTGAGGTACAGTCTGCTAATCCTTAAGGACTGGTATAGGTCCACAATATATAGGGTTGAGGTGCACTACTGCTGACTGCTGCCCTATTCTGCAGCAGTCCTTTATCAGTATAGGGACTGAGGTACAGTCTGCTAATCACAACCTACTAGTTCCACAAAGGTCCTTATAAGGACTGGTAAGGTATAGTGTACTACAGTATATAGGGTTGAGTGAGGTACAGTCTGCTAACCCTTAAGGACTGGTATAGGTCCACAATATATAGGGTTGAGGTGCACTACTGCTGACTTCTGCCCTTCTGCTGCAGTAGTCCTTTATGAGTATAGGGACTGAGGTACAGTCTGCTAATCACAACCTACTAGTTCCACAAAGGTCCTTCTAAGGACTGGTAAGGTATAGCGTACTACAGTATATAGGGTTGAGTGAGGTACAGTCTGCTAATCAGGGCTGGTGCAAGGATTTTTGACACCCTAGGCGAAACCTAATTTTGCCGCCCCCCTTGGCTCCACCCCTGACTCCACCCCTGACTCCACCCCCTTTGCCCTGCCCATGTAATCCCCACCTTTTTAATGACCGCTACTATTTTGCATGCAACACTTTGCTAGACCAGCTAAATTTTCGTTTTGCCCTCAAACCAGGTTTTGGAACAAATAATTCAAACCAAATTTTTGCGCTCATCAAATACAGACTCACCAGCACCCATCAATGCCACTTTACCAGCGTCCATCAAATACAGACTCACCAGCACCCATCAATGCCACTTTACCAGTGTCCATCAAATACAGACTCACCAGCGCCCATCAATGCCACTTTACCAGCGTCCATCAAATACAGACTCACCAGCGCCCATCAATGCCGCTTCACCAGCGCCCGTCAAATACCATATCACCAGCGCCAATGAAATACAGACTCACCAGCATCCATCAATGCCACTTCACCAGCGCCCGTCAAATACCATGTCAGCAGCGCCCATCAAATACAGACTCACCAGCGCCCACCAAATACAGACGGATCAGCGCCTATCAATGCCGCTTCACCAGCGCCCGTCAAATACCATATCGCCAGCGCCCATGATCCAATACTGACTCAGCAGCGCCCATAAAATACAGACTCAGGGGGGGACATTTTAGCAGATCAGTCCATATATAATACATATACACTCACATACATTTTAAAATCACATTTCATATACAATCTCATTAAGAGAGAAAGCAACAGTTTTTACTTATTCCACCAGCGACACCTGTTTCTCACTGGCACCCACTCTGCTGTGTTGTCTGTGTACGGTGTACCTGCTGCTTCAGTTCTGTGGTGCCTCTTCCTGTTACAGCCAGCCCAGGCTGCACCTGTCCCAAAGCCCAGAGAGCTGCCACCAGGCGCCACGCCGCCATGCATCCCATGATGCTTGCATCCTCCATCCATCCATGATCCATACTCTGTTCCAGGAGCGCGTGGGGGGGGGGGGGGGCGGGCCGGGGGAACTGTGCTGCTGGAGTCTGGAGAGTGGCCTCGGCGAGATATGAGTCATGACGTCACGTGACAGACTGAGACTGACAGACAGTCAGAAAGCGGAGAGCGGAGAGCGGAGGAGGGGAGTGGAGGGCACTACTGCTGCCTGACACACAGAGAGTGCCCAGGGGTTTACTGGCTGGTTCGCTGCAGAGCAGAGAGGGGGGATGTTTGTGTGTAATGTAATGTGTGTTTACATCAGCGGAACGGAGGGGGGGCGGGGGGGGTGTTGGTGGCAGTGCTGCTTGACATGGCAGGATTATTACAAGGACAGTGCACTGTGCAGGAGTAAAATAACCAGCGGCTGGGCATCCTAGGCGGCACTGTGCCCTAGGCTGCCTAGTCCACCTAGTGGTAGCACCGGCCCTGCTGCTAATCACAACCTACTAGTTCCACAAAGGTCCTTCTAAGGACTGGTAAGGTATAGTGTACTACAGTATATAGGGTTGAGTGAGGTACAGTCTGCTAATCACAACCTACTAGTTCCACAAAGGTCCTTCTAAGGACTGGTATAGGTGTACTATTTGGTGTGCAGTATATAGTTGTGTAATACACGTATAAAATACTTGCACATATAGAAAGCATAGTATAATGCGTTTCCACTGTGCAGCATTGTGACTGCTGAGCGGTTCTGCAGCGATACTACAAAGAGTTACAAACGCAATCCAAAAAAAAAGTATTGTAACTGGTGTGATAGAACAGTGGCCCCCAAAAACAACAGATTGAAGCGGGGTGTTATATACCTTCTTCCACATACATACTGCACTTCTGTAGAGAGTTTTGTCACAGGGTCATTTAAAAAATGACAGGCAGAGGAAGAGGCAGGCCCTTCCACAGGGGTGGTAGGGGTAGGGCAGGAGCAACAGGCTTGAGCCAAAGTGGGAAATTGCAGAAGGTGCATGCGATTACGTCAAAGGAAGCACCAGAATTGGTTGAGTGGCTCACTCAGCCTTACTCTTCTGCACCCTCCTCATCCTCTCGATCTGCACCCTTTTCTTCACTCTCTGCTATGTGCACCCCCAAAGACGCTACCACCAACAACACCACCACCACCACCCCGACATACCTTCCGCTTGAGTCACAGGAATTATTTTCCGATCCATATCAAGACATATCTGATGCGCAGCCACTCTTGGCATTGGATCAGGAAGAGGAGGTAGCAACAACCGCCACTCAGCAGTCTGACGACAGTACCCAGATCAGCCCAAGGAGGAGGTTGGTCCCCGGTGTTGCTGCCTACTCCGAGATCTCTAATTATAGTGGTGGGGAAGGTGACGTCGATGATGACGTGTCTAGTGATGTCACGTGGGTGCCCACAAGAGAGGAAGAGGAGGGGAGTTCAGAGAGAGATATGGACCAGCAGATAGGGAGGAGAAGCAGGAATAACTTACATTGCACAGGAGGGACAAAGCAGACTGCTAATGTATCAGGAGCGAGTCATCGACCATGTTCGGTCACATCTGGCGCTCCCAGGACGCCGGCACATGACTTTGCAGTGTGGGCTTTCTTTAACGTGTCCGCTGCTGACAATAGTGTTGCCATCTGCAATCTTTGCAGTCAAGGCATTAGTCGCGGTAAGCCCAACACTCACCTAGGGACGACCGCCTTAAGAAGGCACATGAGCTGTCATCACCGAGCCCAGTGGGAACAACGGAACACACAAAGCCACACTGCAGGCTCTCACCGTCCAGCCTCGTCTTCTACTTCTCCTTCTCCTCTCTCCTCACAATTGTCCTCCACTCCACCTTCCATCACGCCAAGCTCACGTTTTTCTGGAAAAAGGCAGGCTTCTGTGGGCCTAATGTTCAAGCGTAAAAAAATGATGACGCCGGATAACCCTCTTGCCCAACGGTTGACGGCTGGCTTGTCAGAACTGATAGCCCGCCAACTACTGCCATATAAACTGGTGGACTCGGAGGCCTTTTGAAAATTTGTGGCCATTGGAACACCACAATGGAAGGTCCCAGGAAGAAGTATTTCTCACAGAAGGGCATCCCAGAGCTATATGGCCATGTTCAGCGGCAAGTGAATGTATCTCTGGCACACAGTGTCGGTGCCAAGATACATCTGACCACCGACACGTGGTCTAGCAAACCCGGGCAGGGAAGGTATATCACTTTTACTGCCCACTGGGTGAACCTTCTGACGGCCGTCAAACATGTAACCCGTGGCACCCGTGTAGATTTGGTTTTACCGCCACGGATTGCATGCAGGCCTGGCTCTTCTTCTCCTCCTCCTCCTACTCCATCCTCCTCCCTCTCCTCCTCGGCTGACTCCTCCTTTTCCGCTGCTAGCGTCTCTTCCGCTGCGTCGCCCAAGCTCCCCAGAACCTATTCGACATGCCAAGTGAGACGTTGCCATGCCGTGCTGCGTCTGTTGTGCCTGGAAGCCAAGAGCCACACTGGCCCGGCACTTCTTTCAGCTTTGCGTTCACAGGCTAACACCGCTCAATTTGACAGTTGGTAAAGTGGTGTGTGACAACGGTGCCAATCTGCTTAGCGCATTGAAACAGGGCAAAATTACGCACGTGCCATGCATGGCACACGCCTTAAACTTGGTCGTGCAGCAATTCGTTATCAAATACCCTGGGGTCCAGGACATCTTGCGGCAGGCAAGGAAAATCTCGGCCCATTTCAGAAGATCTTACACGGCCATGGCTCGCCTTGCTGACATTCAGCGGCGACACAATCTGCCGATCAGACGTCTTATTTGCGATTGCCCGACTCGATGGAACTCAACCTTCTATATGCTTGATAGGCTGCTCCAGCAGAAACGTGGCATTAACGTCTACCTGTATGAGCTCTACGGCAGAACAGGTTCTGGGGAGCTGTTTTTTTTTCACCACGCCAGTGGCTGCTCATGCGCGACGCATGCAGACTTCTGCAGCCATTTGATGAGATCACCAAACTGGTCAGTCGCAGCCATGGCGCCATCAGTGACATGGTACCTTATGCCTTCTTTATGGAGCATGCATTGTGTCGTGTCATTGATCAAGCTGTGGAGGAGCAGGAAGATGAGGAAGTCGCAATGCTGGATGAATTCCGAGGGGGGCTACTCTATCTGAGGCAAGTGAACAACAGGAGTCTGAAGAGGAGTCAGAGGAGGATGGTGCCGGGGCGGATGAGGAGGAGCAAGAAGAGCATGCTTTAAACCTTTCTGGGATCCCTGTTGTTGTGCATGGATGGGGAGAGGAGAATGAAGAGGACGACATTATCCTGGATGATGAGCCAGAGCCAGGCCACCACACCGCTTCCAGTTTAGTGCAAATGGGGGCCTTCATGCTCCAGTGTTTTAACAGGGACCCCCATATAAAAAGCATAAGGATCAAGGACCAGTACTAGGTGGCAACGTACTTAGACCCCCGGTACAAACACAAAATGGTGGAAATGTTACCGCCGTCACAGAGGGCTGTCAGAATGGAGCACTTCCAGGTCTTGCTTCGAGAAATGCTGCATTCTGCTTTTGCGTGCGCTGGCAGAGGAGCAATTTCCACTCCCAGAGAAGGAGTTGCGGGTACCAATCCAACAGCGCCTGCAAGAGGCGGCCGGTTTGAAGATGTGTTGGTGACTTCTGATATGAGGTCACTCTTTCAGCTGACCCATCGACAGGTGTCATCCGGATCCAGCATCAGGGAACGCCTAGACCGTCAGGTGTCCGACTACATCGGGTTAACGGCCGATGTGGATGCTCTGAGGAGTGATGAACCCCTGGACTACTGGGTGGGCAGGCTTGACCTCTGGCCAGAGCATGCCCAATTTGCAATCGAACTGTTGGCTTGCCCCTCGTCCAGTGTCCTGTCCGAAAGGACATTCAGCGCAGCAGGGGGGATTGTGACCGATAAGCGCACTCACCTAGCTCACGACAGTGTTAACTACCTCACATTTCTAAAAATGAATGAGACATGGATCTCAGAGGAATTCAACACATGTGGCCAGTAGACCATGTATATGTCTATAAACAATTTTTTTAATCGAGCACACAGACCTTCTTTCTTCATTTGGCTCACTTCCTTGTACAAAAAAAGCACACCGTACTATATGCCCGTACCCTCCTGTTTGAAGAGGTTGAGCGGTGTCATATTTTTGGGGCCCAGCAGCAAGTTGCTGGTATCAGTGTTGCTGTTAGTGCTCTCTATCTCGGTGCTGGTGTCAGTGCACTCTATCACGCTGCTGATGTCAGTGCTCCCCTGACCTTCCCTCACCTCCATTGTCTCAAGAGTCCTGAATTTTCAGAATGTCACATATAAAAAAGAATGCTTGTAGTTGTCGATCCCAGATTCACCTCATACATGTGTTATGTCATTGGCCATGTGGTGGGACTATGTGTGCACAGCTAGTAATTATTTTAAGTAAATACTTCCTCCTGGGGCTGCTTATTATGAAGGGCTCCCACCATCCCTGTGCTATGCTGACTTCCTCCTGGGGCTGCTTATTATGAGGGGCTCCCACCATCCCTGTGCTGTGCTGACTTCCTCCTGGGGCTGTACCTCTGCTCTGCATATTATGAGGGGCTCCAACCATCCCTGTGCTATGCTCTTTATGAGGGACTCCCACCATCCCTGTGCTATGCTGACTTCCTCCTGGGGCTGCTTATTATGCGGGGCTCCCACCATCCCTGTGCTATGCTGACTTCCTCCTGGAGCTGCTTATTATGAGGGGCTCCCACCATCCCTGTGCTGTACTGACTTCCTCCTGGGGCTGTACCTCTTCTGTGCATATTATGAGGGGCTTCCACCATCCCTGTGCTATGCTCATTATGAGGGGCTCCCACCATCCCTGTGCTATGCTGACTTCCTCCTGGGGCTGCTTATTATGAGGGGCTCCCACCATCCCTGTGCTATGCTGACTTCCTCCTGGGGCTGTACCTCTGCTGTGCATATTATGAGGGGCTCCCACCATCCCTGTGCTATGCTCATTATGAGGGGCTCCCACCATCCCTGTGCTATGCTGACTTCCTCCTGGGGCTGCTTACGGTGCAGGTGTCAGTGCTGTATATCACGGTGCTGGTGTCAGTGCTTTATGTCACGCTACTGATGTCAGTGCTCTCTATCACGGTGCTGGTGTCAGATCACTCTACCACGGTGCAGGTGTCATTGCTCTATATCACGGTGCTGATGTCAGTGTTTTATGTCACGGTGCTGATGTCAGTGCTCTCTCTCTATCACGGTGCTGGTGTCAGATGACTCTATCACGGTGCAGGTGTCAGTGCTCTATATCACGGTGCTGGTGATCATCTCCTGCACCCTCTTCTTTGCCTACCCTGACCTTCCCTCGCCTCCATTGCCTTATGAGTCCTGAATTGTCAGAATTTCACATATAAAAAAAGAATGCTTGTAGTTGTCGATCCCAGATTCACCTCATACATGTGTAAGGCTGACCGCAGGGTAAGCCTGTATTTGTAGGAGGAGTCAGGCTGCATAAAGCCTGCCCTCCTCTGCCTCCTTCTCGTTGGACGTCGGGTCTCGTATGGCTGACGTCACTTCCGGCGGGTCGGAGGAGGATGTCATTCTGTTGCTCTGGCGCACATGGACGGGGGTGCTTGTGGCCCCCGCCGTCTCCGTTTATGGGCATCTATGGGTGGGGGGGGGGGGGTTCTCCCGCCGGCAGCTGCTGTCTGCACGGGGGAGCCTTCCTCCTGCCTACAACCATGCGAACGATGCTGCGGTGGTGCGTTTGCTACTACAGCACCGATTCTCCTGGCAGGGGGAGGGGGAGGTTTTCGGCCGCGCCGGCTCCCCCTCCCCCCCACCCCTCACACATGCAGTGCACCCGCCCGCCCCTCCTCCCGTGGTTCACGCCGGGGGGAGGGGGGTGTTTGGCCGCCGTCCGCTCCTCTCCTCGGGCTGTTTCCGGCTCCAGAGGGTGCTGCCCGCCCCTCCTCCCGGTGTCCATGCCGGGGGGAGGGGGGGGTGTTTGGCCGCCGTCCGCTCCTCTCCTCGGGCTGTTTCCGGCTCCAGAGGGTGCTGCCCGCCCCTCCTCCCGGTGTCCATGCCGGGGGGAGGGGGGGTGTTTGGCCGCCGTCCGCTCCTCTCCTCGGGCTGTTTCCGGCTCCAGAGGGTGCTGCCCGTCCGCTCCTCCCGGTGTTCACGCCGGGGGGGGGGGGGGGTGTTCGGCCGCCCGTCTGTTTCTCTCCTCGGGCTGATCCGGCGCCATGAGGGGACTGCCCGCTCCTCCCGGTGTTTTTTTTTTCTGCAAGTGCTTGTCCACTGGGGGGTTTGCACCCGCCGATTCTCCTGGCGGGGGGAGGGGGAGGTATTCGGCTGTGCCGGCTCCCCCTCCCCCCCCTCACATACGCAGTGCACCCGCTGTCTCTCCTGGGGGGGAGGGGGAGGTGATCGGCCACCTCTCCCGGGGCAGATCTGGCTGCAGGGGTGGGGGGGGGTATCTGCTTGCTCATCCAACTCCATGAGGGAGCCGCCGGCTGGTGCATTCAGTTCTGGTATGAGGGGGACACGCTGGCCGCCCGCTTCTCCCGCTGGCAGAGGGGGGGGTTTTGGCTGCCATCAACTTCCCTGTCCTGGCTCCACGTGGGGGAGCCCACTTCTCCCGCTGTTCCGCTGGGAGAAGGGGGGTGGTTTTGGCTGCTATCCGCTCCCTCTGTTCTGGGGGGGGGGGTTGGCTCCACGAGGGGGCCACCCACTTCTCCTGGTTTCCGCCGGGATGGGGGTGGGGGTTTTTCGGCTGCCGTCAGCTCCCCTGTCCAGGGTAGATCAGGCTCCACTTGGGGGCCACCCGCCTGTTTCTCCCGGTGTTCCGCCGGAAAAGGGGGGGGGGGGGTTTCGGCTGGCACCGGCTCCCACTCTCCCCTCGCATCTTCTTGTCCACTCTAGTGCAGGGAGACTGTGTTTTTTTGCACACACTTTGCCCACGGGGGGTGGTGAGTGAGTGCATTTTCGGTGGGACAGAGCAAGCAGAGCTAAAATAAAATCTCACACACTGGAAGCTTTTCAGTGGGGGGGGGGGGGGGGGGGGTGTTCATGCCCTTTGACATTCCCCACATTTTGTCATATCAGACAGCAATAAGAAAAAAAAAAAAAAAACCTCACTATGGTCCCAATCCCCGCCTGAGCTCCACGTGGCGTGCCCAACCCCCGCCTGAGCTCCACGTGGCGTGCCCAACCCCCGCCTGAGCTCCACGTGGCGTGCCCAACCCCCGCCTGAGCTCCACGTGGCGTGCCCAACCCCCGCCTGAGCTCCACGTGGCGTGCCCAACCCCCGCCTGAGCTCCACGTGGCGTGCCCAACCCCCGCCTGAGCTCCTCGTGGCCTGCCCAACCCCCGCCTGAGCTCCTCGTGGCCTGCCCAACCCCCGCCTGAGCTCCTCGTGGCCTGCCCAACCCCCGCCTGAGCTCCTCGTGGCCTGCCCAACCCCCGCCTGAGCTCCTCGTGGCCTGCCCCCGCCTGAGCTCCACGTGGCCTGTCCCCGCCTGAGCTCCACGTTCTCGTGCTATTCACGGTTTTCTCATGCAGTTTCACGTTCTGGTGCATTTCATGGTTTTCCCATGCGATTCGGTCCCATGCGTTTCCGGTTTCAGGCCATTCACGTTCTCTTAGCGGTCACGTTCTCAAAGCATTTGCGTTTTCATGCATTTGCATTTTCTTGCAGTTGCGTTTGTCATGCATTTGCATCTTCTTGCAGTTGCGTTTGTCATGCAGTTGCGTGTCTTGCAGTTGCGTGTCTTGCAGTTGTGTTTCTTGCTGTTGCGTTTCTTGCTGTTGCGTTTCTTGCTGTTGCGTTTCTTGCTGTTGCATTTCTTGCTGTTGCGTTTCTTGCAGTTGCGTTTCTCGGGCAGTTGCGTTTCTCAGGCGGTTGCGTTTCTCAGGCAGTTGCAGCTTCTTGCAGTTGTGTTTTTCATGCATTTGCATCTTCTTGCAGTTGCGTTTCTCAAGCAGTTGCGTTTCTCAAGCAGTTGCGTTTCTCAAGCAGTTGCGTTGCTCAGGCAGTTGCATCTTCTTGCAGTTGCGTTTCTCAGGCAGTTGCGTTTCTCAGGCAGTTGCGTTTCTCAGGCAGTTGCGTTTCTTGCATTTGCGTTTCTTGCATTTGCGTTTTGTTTCGATTACGTTTTCATGCAGTTATGTTCTCGTTCATTTACATTCTCATGCAGTTATGTTCTCGTTTCGTTTTCCGTTCTCATTCGAGTTGACGTTCTCATGCTTGTTGGTTTCAAGCACGTTGCTTACTGTTCTTACGCAATTTTGTTTTTCATGCGTTTTGGGTCTCTCATGTGATTTACTTTTCTTATGAAGTTGTTGTTTCTCATACAATTGATGGTTTTCCATGCAATTTTACGGTTTCTCATGCATTTGCGTTTCTCGTGCGTTTTGCAGGCAGTTGGCGGTTTTTAAACGACGTACAGTTCTTACGCATTTATGGTTCTCATGAATTTATGGTTCTCAGGCATGTTAAATTTCTCAGGCAATTTACGTATTAGATGTTAGTTACGTGTCTCACGCAACTTCTTGCGTTTCCCATGTTTCTGACGTTTTCCCCATGTTTTTTATAGCATTTTCTGACGTTTCCCGTGGTTCTGACGTATTCCCGTGGTACAGTTGACGGTTCATGCAACTACGGTTTCTCATGCTTTTTATGGTTTTCTCTCGCTTTCCAGGTTTTCTCTCACTTTCCAGGTTTTCTCTCACTTTCCAGGTTTTCTCTATCGCTTTCCAGGTTTCTCTATCGCGTTCCAGCGTTATGCGTTTTGCGTTTCATGCTTTTTGGCATTTCATGTTTTGCGTTCTCATGCAGTTATGTCCTCGTTTCATTTTACGTTCTCATGCACTCATGTCCTCGTTTCGTTTTACGTTCTCATGCACCCATGTTCTTGTTTCATTTTAACATTCTCATACACTCATGTTCTCGTTTAGTTTACGTTCTCATGCATTTTATGTTCTCATTTCATTTTACGTTCTCATGCGATTATGTTCTCATTCGATTTGACGTTCTCATGCTTTGTTTTCACGCACGGTTCTCACTCGTTTTACGGTTTTACATGCAATTGCCATTTTCTCATGCAATTCAGTTTATGCAATTCTCGGTTTCCATGCAGTTGGTGTTTCTTGAAGTTACGGTTCTTACGCAATTTCGTTTTTTCAAGTGATTTAGGTCTCTCATGTGATTTACATATGAAGTTGGTGTTTCTCATATATTTGATGGTTTTCCATGCAATTTTACAGTTTCTCATACAATTGCGTTCTCGTGTGTTTTGCTGGCAGTTGACGGTTTTTAAACGACTTACAGTTCTTGCGCTTTTATGGTTATCAGGGTTTTTACGTTTCTCATGCAATTCACGTATCGGATGTATTGTTCATGGCTGTTATTTACGTGATGCAACTTCTTGTGTTTCCCTTGTTTCTGAAGTTTCCCCATGTGTTTCTAGCATTTTCTGACGTATTTCCATGGTTTTGACGTATTCACATGTTTCCTTACGTGTTGTCCGGTGTTTCCTTCCGTATTTCCCATGTGCCGCACGTTTCATGTCTCATGCCTTTCATGTCATTACCCTTGTGTAGTTTCATGATTCTCAGGCTTTTTACGTTCCTCATGCTTGTTAGTGTCGGATGTATTGTACGTATCTGATGCTATTTACGTGTCTCATGCATCTTCTCGCGTTTCCCATGTTTCTTTTGTTTCTCGTGTTTTCTTGCCTTTTCTCGTGTTCGTACATATTCCGATATGCCGCACGTTTTGTGTCTTATGCTTTTCTTTTCTCTGGTGTACCCCCCAGGGTTTTCTTTTGTGTTTTTCATCAATTTGTGAAGCCTGCTTTTCCTAGGCAGGTCATGTTTTCTAGCAGCCGCGGTTCTTAAGCCACTCACGGTGATCAGTTCACGCTTCTCATGTTTTCGTTCAGTCACGTTTCCTTATCGCAGGTTTCGTTTTTGTCGCAGGTGTTTTTGTTTGATCACGATTCTCTCGCTAGTTGTGTTCCTGATCAGTTGGGTGCCATTCCTCACTATTTACTTTATTTTCCTAGCTGCGTCTCCGGCCAGGAGTTGTCCTGGGGTATGGAAGTTTGGTTAGTCAGTTTTTCACTGATCCACGGTTTCTACTGGCTCAGGGGCTTTCGTGGATCACGGGGCCCGGGCTAGTATCTGTAGGCTCGGGTCTCAGAAGCAGGTTTCCAGTGACGCACTTTCTTGTCAGTTCCAGTTGTGGTAGATTGGTTTTCCATTTGGTTGGCACTGCAGCCTTGATCATTGGGTTTTGTTTTAAATTCCAGGAAAGCCCATGACACTGCTTGGCACGTTTCCAGGTTAGGTTTCCAGTCCTGATGGTGAAACGTCTAGTTCCCTTTGCTTTTCTGTTTTGTTTTAGTTTCCTTTTTTGCCTCCTCCAGCTTGTATCAGCCTTCAGCACTTTCTGGGCGTATCCAGTTAAGTCCCAGCATTTCATGTTGAATGATCTGTCAGGTTGTTTTATTTTCGGCTTTTCCGTTTGAAGCCATCCAGGTCTCCAGCGGTGGGGACTCCCTGCTGTGCTTAGCTGACTTTCCATGGTGGGTTTTATTTTATGACGTTCACGTACTCTCAGGTTTATCTTGTGTTGGTCGCTGGGTTGGGCTCAAGGGGGTGCTATAGCTGGCCTTGTGATTCCTGAAGCCAGGGGAGGGGCTACTGCCTTTCTTAGCGTTTCCTTCTCTGCGGCGAAGGCATAACTCATTTGCCACCACTCCAGGTTAGACGTTATTCATTGGGTCATCTGCTTGTTGAGCTTTCTTCCTACTGTGTTAATTTTTGGCCCCTTTAGGCATACTGACCACGTGACCTTTGGCACACTTCAGGTCTTTGTTTCCTTGTTGCTCTTTGTTCCTTTCCTCATCATCCACAGAGTGACTCTGAGTACAAGTGTAAGGCTGACCGCAGGGTAAGCCTGTATTTGTAGGAGGAGTCAGGCTGCATAAAGCCTGCCCTCCTCTGCCTCCTTCTCGTTGGACGTCGGGTCTCGTATCCCACCCACCCATTCCCCTTTTTCTTTTAATTTCATTCTTTACATTTCATACTTGGGTATGCCCCCTTTAGGCATACTGACCACGTGACCTTTGGCACACTTCAGGTCTTTGTTTCCTTGTTGCTCTTTGTTCCTTTCCTCATCATCCACAGAGTGACTCTGAGTACAAGTGTTATGTCATTGACCATGTGGTGGGACTATATGTGCACAGCTAGTAATTATTTTGTGGCTGCAAATTTGACCTGTAGGTTTGTAAAGTTGGCCTCCCATTGAAGTCAATGGGGCCCGCCGCGAACGTTACGGTTCGCGAACTATCAGCCGCGTTCGCGGTTCATGTTCGCGAAACGTCCTGTCGGAAGTTCGTCCATCACTATTCTTAGATAAACTGTGAGTGAGCCCACTTCTTTGGCTGAGAAGCAACCCCACACATGAATCGCGAACTATCGGCCGCGTTCGCGGTTCGTGTTCGCGAAACGTCCTGTCGGAAGTTCGTCCATCACTATTCTTAGATAAACTGTGAGTGAGCCCACTTCCTTGGCTGAGAAGCAACCCCACACATGAATGGTCTCAGGATGCTTTACTGTTGGCATGACATAGAACTGATGGTAGCGCTCACCTTTTCCTCTCCGGAACAAGGTTTTTTCTGGATGCCCCAAACAATGGGAATGGGGATTCATCAGAGAAAATGACTTTACCCCAGTCCTCAGCAGTCCAATTCCTGGACCTTTTGCAGAATATTAGTCTGTCCCTGATGTTTTTCTTGGAAAGAAGTGGCTTTTTTGCTGCCCTTCTTGACACCAGGCCATCCTCCAAAAGTCTTCTCCTCACTGTGCATGCAGATGGACTCACACCTGCTTGCTGCCATTCCAGAGTAAGCTCTGCGCATGTGGTGCCTAAGGATGAGCCGAACACCCCCCTCAGTTTGCACCAGAACCTGCGAACAGACCTAAACTTCGTGTGAACTTTAGAACCCCATTAAAGTCTATGGGACTCGAACGTTCAAAATCAAAAGTGCTAATTTTAAAGGCTAATATGTAAGTTATTGTCATAAAAGGTGTTTTGGGACCTGGTCCAGCCCCAGGGGACATGTATCGACTCGAACATAAAGCTCATCCCCGGTTACTGATTGTCTGAACAAAGTTCACGATTTTACCATAAGGTTGGAAGCACTGAGCAAAACACTGAGCTCTTAACTTAAATTCCCCATATGTATTATTAAGATTCCATACCACACTCACAACAATACAGAAGATACATTACTATTACTGTTTGTCTATGTGATTATTTTTTAGATCTATTTGAAATTCCAGAGATAAAAGTGATCTTGTCTCCAGTGGTAGAAGGTGATGAGATGACCCTGACATGTGACACTAGTCTCAGCCCTCTCAGACCGAGGACACAACTGAAATTTGCTTTTCACAAAGATGGACGGAATGTCCGAGAATTCACTTTATATAATCAATACACAGTTCAGTCCACTCAGGTGAAGGACTCTGGGAATTATTCCTGTGACGTGACAACTGCAACCAACATTGTAAAGAAGAGGAGTCCGGAGATATTGGTGAAGATAAAAGGTGAGTCAACCTCAGGACCAACCAAAGGAATGAGTAACCTTTTATAAACCCAAATCAGAAGACTCAGATTTGTAATGATCAGCATTTACAGTAACAATGAATTCATGGGAAATCAAACATTCTTAGATGCCCAGTTTCAACTGAAATAGTCCCTAAAAAAAAGTGGACAAACCTCTTGGTATGTAGCACCCCCTCAACCCCTAGAGGCAGTTCAGGACCCCCAAGTGGCTCAGGGGGGTGAATTTTAACTTCAGGGTTGAATCATTGACTTGTAGGGTGGAAGAAAGTGAGAGCCAGTCACTTTAGGACAGTTCAACAGAGTTTATTATATGACCAAATTAACTCAGAGACAGAGGGATTAGGGCAAAGGTTACATAAAGAGTGAAAAGTGCAGACTCCAAATTTCTACTCAGTCAATAAAGAAAAAGGAACTTTAAATGAGATTGGAGCTCTGTACTATTCAGACAGTAGAGCAGCTTCAATTCAGCACAGTGACCACACCGAGCTACCAGAACTTCCTGCAATGTCCACCAGTAGAAGCTTCTCCCCAGCTTCCATTCACTGGGCACTTCACAAATGTACACCAAAACCTAGGGGGGGGGGGGGGGCAGGGACTTAAAAAGACTCTACATGACCCAAGATGGCCACCAGGGTCACCTAGATCCAGTGTAGCCAATCAGAACCCTGCTATGGGGAATCTTAAAGAAACCCAGTTTCCCTTGACATCCTCCTCAAGCTGCATTGCTGTTCCACTCTCCTGTAGTGGAGAAAATAGACTGCAGCTGCCTAAACACCACTAGCAATGAATCACCTAGTGGTTGGCCAGGGAGATTTAATTATTGATAACTAACTTTTTGGATCCTCTTGCACCATTCTCTAGGCTGTGTTCTTAGGTAAACTGTGAGTGAGCCCACTTCCTTGGCTGAGAAGCAACCCCACACATGAATGGTCTCAGGATGCTTTACTGTTGGCATGACATAGAACTGATGGTAGCGCTCACCTTTTCTTCTCCAGACAAGGTTTTTTCCGGATGCCCCAAACAATGGGAATGGGGATTCATCAGAGAAAATGACTTTGCCCCAGTCCTCAGCAGTCCAATTCCTGGACCTTTTGCAGAATATCAGTCTGTCCCCGATGTTTTTCTTGGAAAGAAGTGGCTTTTTTGCTGCCCTTCTTGACACCCAGGCCATCCTCCAAAAGCCTTCTTCTCACTGTGCATGCAGATGGACTCACACCTGCTTGCTGCCATTCCAGAGTAAGCTCTGCACTGGTGGTGCCGAACACCTCCCTCAGTTTAAGGATGAGCCGAACACCTCCCTCAGTTTGCACCAGAACCTGCGAACAGACCTAAACTTCGTGTGAACTTTAGAACCCCATTAAAGTCTATGGGATTCGAACGTTCAAAATCAAAAGTGCTAATTTTAAAGGCTAATATGTAAGTTATTGTCATAAAAAGTGTTTGGGGACCTGGTCCTGCCCCAGGGGACATGTATCGACTCGAACATAAAGCTCATCCCCGGTTACTGATTGTCTGAACAAAGTTCACAATTTTACCATAAGGTTGGAAGCACTGAGCAAAACACTGAGATCTTAATTTAAATTCCCCATATGTATTATTAAGATTCCATACCACACTCCCAACAATACAGAAGATACATTACTATTACTGTTTGTCTATGTGATTATTTTTTAGATCTATTTGAAATTCCAGAGATAAAAGTGACCCCGTATCCAGTGGTAGAAGGTGATGAGATGACCCTGACATGTGACACTAGTCTCAGCCCGCTCAGACCGGGGACACAACTGAAATTTGCTTTTCAAAAAGATGGACGGAATGTCCGAGAATTCACTTCATATAATCAATATGGAGTTCAGTCCGCTCAGGTGAAGGACTCTGGGAATTATTCCTGTGAATTTACAACTACAACCAACAGTGTAAGGAAGAGGAGTCAGGAGATATTGGTGAAGATAAAAGGTGAGTCAATTACAGGACTGACCAAAAGAATGAGTAACATTTTATAAACCCAAATCAGAAGACTCAGATTTGTAATGATCAGCATTTACAGTAACAATGAATTCATGGGAAATCAAACATTCTTGGATGCCCAGTTTCAACTGAAATAGTCCCTAAAAATAAGTGGACAAACCTCTTGGTATGTAGCACCCCCTCAACACCTGGAGGCAGTTAAGGACCCCCAAGTGGCTCAGTGGGCTGAATTTTAACTTCTGGGTTGACCCAAACAATGGGAATGGGGATTCATCAGAGAAAATTACTTTACCCCAGTCCTCAGCAGTCCAATTCCTGGACCTTTTACAGAATATCAGTCTGTCCCTGATGTTTTTCTTGGAAAGAAGTGTCTTTTTTGCTGCCCTTCTTGACACCAGGCCATCCTCCAAAAGTCTTCTCCTCACTGTGCATGCAGATGGACTCACACCTGCTTGCTGCCATTCCAGAGCAAGCTCTGCACTGGTGGTGCCCCGATCCCACAGCTGAATCTACTGTAGGAGACGGTCCTGGCACTTGCTTGACTTTCTTGTGCGCCCTGAAGCCTTCTTCACACAAATGCAGTGGAAATGTTTTTTTTTTTATGGGATTAAAGATGAGTTCCGCCTGGGCAAAAAAAATTTAAAGTCAGCAACTACAAATACTGTAGCTGCTGACTTTTAATCTATGGGCTCTTACCTGCCCAGGGAGTCTGTGATGTCAGCACCCCAGCCGATTTTTCAGATCAGCTATCGGGTGCTGCTGCCGCCATCTCCTCTATGGGCTTCACAGCTGGTTCCCTACTGTGCATGCACAAAGTGCGCTGTGCTTTATAATTGCGCCTTACATCCATGCACTTACCGATCGAGAGTCACCTTTTGCCCCGCAGTTCCCTTCTAAATTGCAGCACATTGCAGCAATTATTAAATTAAATATGTTTTTTATATATGGTCCATGATTTATACCGAATCAATTTAAGACTTGTGTATCAATTGTTTTTTGAAGTATTTATTATTATCAATTACATTTTTATTCAATGCAACAAGATATCAAATTGGTCCATTTCATCAAAAAATTGTTTTTGTTTTATTTTGTCATAAATATTCCATGTATATAGGGGGCTCAGGTAAGAGATTTTTTTTTGGGTGAGGTGGAATGGGTGCTATAACCCTCATAGGATTTCACATACTGGCACCATCATTCTTAACCACCGATGACTCATCAGCTGTCAGCGGGCTTCCCCAAGACAAGAGTGGCAACCATGAAAAACTTCCCCCTAAAAAACAGCGTGAGGTCCCACATTGAATCTGAAAAGTTTACAAAAGTCACAAAAATTCTCATACGACAGAATAAAAATTCGGAAGTGATGTAATGTGTTATAATGTGTTATAATGCATTGGTATTGAGTTTTGAATGACAGCTGTGCTCATTAAACGAAAATCGTACTATCTGGCATCATACGAAAAATGTCCGATCAAAATTTTCCCAGACTTTCTACGCTCATCCACTCTTTTTTTTTGCAGAGTTGTTTTTCACCCCGGTGCTAAATGTAAGCACATTGGAAGTCTTAGAAGGTGGCAACATGACCATGAAGTGCAACACGAGTCTCAATCCGCTCAGACAGAGGACAGAACTGCAGTTTGCTTTCTACAGAGATGGACGAAATGTTCAGGAATTCAGTTTATCTGATCAATATGGAGTCCAATTTTCTCGGCTGGAGGATTCTGGGAATTATTTCTGTGAAGTGAGATCTGCATCCAACATTTCTAAGAAGAGTGAGGATGTCTTTGTCCAGATAAGAGGTAAATTGTTTCACAGTTATGAAGAAAGTTACCCTACGTAGGTATGTACATCCAGTGCCTGGCCAAGGTCACCCAGTACACGAGGCAAAGATAAGCAAACTGCACCCCCCTCCCACCCTGAGCATCACTGATGTCATTTGGACAGCTAGAGAATGGAGCACCAACCAGCTCCCAGCATCACCTTCCTCCACATACAAAAACTGTGCCCGGGGCAGGCACCCCTTTTGCCCCCTCTGTTGTCCCAGCCCGTGTACATTTACTGATATGTAGTGTAGGTTCTCATAAGCTAACACAGTTCTTATTTAACTTTTGCAGGGAAGAGCAGCAAACATGAAACCCCAATAATCATTGTGACTCCTCTGGTCTTGCTCTTGGTTGCCACTTTTCTACTCTTTAAGTACAGACACAAGCTGCACCGGCCAACCACTGGGTGTCCACGAAGAGGACAGCAACCGGAGCCTCAAATTTCTCCAACATGTATGACCATTATCAATATATTCAAGCAATACTGAAGACTAGGATGTAGTAAGAATATGGTAGAAACAGCCCAAAGACAGCTTCTTTAATATACAGTTGTGCTTTTAAGTTTACACACCCTGGCAGAATTTATGATTTCTTGGCGATTTTTCAGAGAATATGAATGATATCACAAAAACATTTTTTTCACTAATGGTTAGTGTATGGCTGAAACTATTTATTATCAATCAACTGTGTTTACTGTTTTTTAAATCATAATGGCAACAGAAACTACCCAAACAACCCTGATCAAAAGTTTACATACCCTGGTGATTTTGGCCTGATAAAATGCACACAAGTTGACACAAAGGGGTTTGAATGGCTATTAAAGGTCACCATCCTCACTTGTGATCTGTTTGCTTGTAATTAGTGTGTGTATAAAAGGTCAATGAGTTTCTGGACCTAAAAGACCCTTGCATCTTTCATCCAGTGCTGCACTGACGTTTCTGGATTCTGAGTCATGAGGAAAGCAAATGAATTGTCAAAGGATCTGCGGGAAAAGGTAGTTGAACTGTATAAAACAGGAAAGGGATATAATAAGATATCCAAGGAATTGAGAATGCCAATCAGCAGTGTTCAAACTTTAATCAAGAAGTGGAAAATGATTGGTTCTGTTGAAACCAAACCACGGTCAGGTAGACCAACTAAAATGTCAGCCACAACTGCCAGGAAAATTGTTTGGGATGCAAAAAAAAACACGAAATAACTTCAGGTGAAATACAGGACTCTCTGAAAATTTGTGGTGTGGCTGTTTCAAGATGCACAATAAGGAGACACTTGAAGAAAGATGGGCTGCATGGCCGAGTAGCCAGAAGAAAGCCATTACTACGCAAATGTCACAAAGTATCCCACTTACAATACCCCAAACAGCTGTGAACAAGGCTTGTCACCAAAACTAGTCTGCTGCTGACTGTACTCACTGTGAAAGCTTGAAAATAAATAGGCTTGATGTTATGGAGTTGCCGGCTGCTTTTATTCGATGACATTACTACGCAAATGTCACAAAGTATCCCACTTACAATACGTCAAACAGAACAGAGACAAGCCTCAAACCTTCTGGCACAAAGTCATTTGGAGCGATGAGACCAAAATTGAGCTTTTTGGCCACAACCATAAACGCTACGTTTGGAGAGGAGTCAACAAGGCCTATGATGAAAGGTACGGAGGTGGATCGTGTGAGCTACAAAGGTACAGGAAATTTGGTCAAAATTTTTGGCAAGATGAATGCAATATGTTATCAAAAAATACTGGAGGAACATTTGCATTCATCAGCCAGGAAACGCATGGGACGTACTTGGACATTCCAACATGACAATAATCCAAAACACAGTCGACCTGTCATTGGCTACAGTAGAATAAATTGAAGGTTCTGGAGTGGCCACCTCAATATCATTGAGCCACTATGGGGAGATCTCAAATGTGCCGTTCATGTAAGACAGCCCAAGAATTTACAGGAACTGGAGGCTTTTTGCCAAAAGAAGTGGGCAGCTTTACCATCTGAGAAGATAAAGAGCCTCATCCACAAATACCACAAAAGACCTAAAGCTGTCATTGATGGGGGCAATACACGGTATTAAGAACTGGGGTATGTAAACTTTTGATCAGGGCCATTTTGGGTAGTTTCTGTTGTCATTTCGATTAAAAAAGAGTAAACACGGTTGATTGATAATAAATAGCTTCAGCCAAACAATAACCACGAGTGAAAGAAAAGTTTTTGTGTTATCATTCATATTCTCTGAACAATGGCCAAGAAATCATAAATTGTCCCAAGGTATGTAAACTTATGAGCACAACTGTACATGACTTAAAGCGGGAGTCCACCGGGAGTCCGTCGTTTTTTTTTTTTTTTAAAAGCCAGCAGCTACAAATACTGCAGCTGCTGACTTTTAAAATATTAACACTTACCCGCCCAGCTCGCCCGCGATGTCGGCACCCGAAGCCGATCTCTCGATCATCTCTGGGGTGCTGCCGCCGCCATCTTGGGTATGGGAATCAGGAAGTGGAGCCTTTCGGCTTCATTTCCCGGTTCCCTACTGCGCATGCGCGAGTTGCGCTGCGCAATAAGGATGGTCCCCGCTGCCTCTGGGACTCTGGGACCTTCGGAAAGGGGCGTAGATTCTGCGGAAAGGGGCGTGCATTCTGCAGAATCTACACCGGAAGTGGGTGCAGATACCTGTACTGTACAGGTACCTGCACCCCCCTCCCCCCTGAAAGGTGCCAATTGTGGCGCCGGAGGGGGGAGGGTTCCAATGAGCGGAAGGTCCACTTTAGGGTGGACCTCCGCTTTAAAGTTGAAGTTTATTCTTTTTATATTTTGCCTTCACTGGTTCCTTATTTCCCTCCATATCAACATGCTAATCAAATTTCAGATCAGATCATGGCTGATTGATATACAGTATATATAAATAATGGGATTTTTATATACAGCTTACCTGTAAAATCCTTTTCTTGAGAGTACATCACGGGACACAGAAGCTTCATTACATAGTGGGTTATATAGGCACCTATGGTGATTCGACACTGGTTGACCCTAATTAAGGAGAATTCCTCCCCTATATAACCCCTCCCATTTGGGAGGCACCTCAGTTTTGTAGCAAAGCAATAAGAAACCACGTAAAACCCAAGAGGGGCGTGAGCCCTGTGTCCCGTGATGTACTCTCAAGAAAAGGATTTTACAGGTAAGCTGTATATAAAAATCCCATTTTCTTGATCATACATCACGGGACACAGGAGCTTCATTACATAGTGGGATGTCCTATAGCAATGCTCAGATTGAGGGGAGGGAGACACAGATCATAAATATAGACCGCCAGGGACCTGAGGACCTAAACTGCAGCCTGCAGTACACTGCGCCCGAAGGCGATATCCTCTTGCCCTCTGACATCCACCTGATAGAATCTGGTGAATGTGTGGACTGATGACCAAGTTGCAGCCTTACAGATCTGAGCCAGGGAGGCCTGGTGATGCACTGCCCAAGAAGCACTGACAGCCCCAGTAGAGTGCGCTTTCACCTGAAAAGGAGGAATCTTCCCCTTTAAGCCATACGCCTGAGAAATAACTTGTCTGATCCACCTTGGGAGAGTGGACTTTGACGCTGCCTGGCCCTTTCTAGGGCCTTCCGGCAGAATAAATAAACAATCAGTTTTCCTTATCTGAGAAGTTGCTTGAAGATAAACACTGATTGCTCTAACCACATCCAAAGTGTGTAAAGACTCTTCCTCTGTGGACTGAGGGTCCGAAAAAAAGGATGGTAGGATTACATCCTGATTCAAATGGAAACCCGAAACCACCTTAGGTAGAAAGGACCTGTTGGGGCGCATGACCACCCGGTCCTTATGGATAATTAAATACGGCTCTTTACTGGAAAGAGCTGCCAACTCTGATACTCTTCTAGCCGTAGATATGGCTACTAAGAAGACCAGCTTTTTAGTCAGGAGAGCTAAAGAAGCCAAATGCAAAGGTTCAAATGGTTGTCCCTGTAAGGCCGAGAGAACCAAATTCAGATCCCATGGGCATACCGGAGGTTTAACTGGCGGTTTTGTCCGCATAGCCCCCTGGATAAAAGCCCGTACCAGGGAATGTGATGCAAGCGGTTTTTGAAAAAATACCGACAGGGCCGAAATCTGCACTTTAATAGTGCTTATGGCCAAATTCATTTCTAGGCCTGACTGGAGAAAGGCCAAGATTCTGTTAATGACATATTTTCTAGGATGCCACTTCCTGAGTTCACACCAGGAAACATATGTCCTCCAGATTTTATAATAAATAAGCCTGGAGGCCGGCTTTCTGGCATTGACCAGAGTAGAAAGGACTGGCCCCGAAAGGCCACGGTCTCTCAGAATGTGGGTCTCAGCAGCCAAACCGTCAAATTCAGACTGCGTAAAGCAGGATGGTAGATTGGACCCTGTGAGAGCAGATCTGGCCGGAGAGGGAGGGTCCATGGCCTGCCTACTGTCAACTTCATGATTTCTGCATACCATGGTCGCCTGGGCCAAGCCGAGGCCACCAAAAGGACCGACTTCGTCTCCCTCTTGACCCTTCCCAGGAACCGCGACAGCAGCGGGCTCGGGGGGAAGGCATAGATCAGATTGTACTGATCCCAGGGAACCGTCAGAGCATCTGACCCCTGAGCAAGTGCATCTCTTGTCCTTGACACAAACTTGTCCAGTTTCGCAAACAGATCTACGTCTGGGGTACCCCACTTGTGACATATGTTCTGAAACACATCGGGGTGCAGAGCCCATTCTCCTGGGCACAACTGCTGGCGGCTGAGAAAATCCGCCTGCCAATTCTCCACTCCTGGGATGAAGACTGCAGAAAGACACGGAACATGCTTTTCTGCCCAGAC
The DNA here is from genome assembly GCF_037356315.1 of Lithobates pipiens. NCBI lineage: Eukaryota > Metazoa > Chordata > Amphibia > Anura > Ranidae > Lithobates > Lithobates pipiens. Next base: position 18,699 of record NW_027507884.1, on the reverse strand, counting down.
AAGTATGCGATTCACCTCCTTTTGGGCCACCAGACTTCTGGTACCGCCCTGGTGATTGATGTAAGCCACTGCGGTGGCATTGTCGGACTGAACCCGAACCGGGAAACCTCGCAGTCTGTAAGACCACTCTATGAGTGCCATGTAAACTGCCCGAATCTCCAAGACATTTATGGGCAGTAGACTTTCGGTCGCAGACCATTTCCCCTGCGAGCACGTTCCCTCCAATACAGCTCCCCAGCCTGTCAGGCTGGCATCTGTTGTGATAATCTTCCATGAGAGAGGAAGAAAAGTTTTGCCCTTCAGCAAATTCCTGGTTTGTAACCACCAGACAAGACTTTTGCGTGTCCCTGGGGATAGACGCATAGGAAGATCCAGGGATTGGGGCTTCCTGTTCCAAGCCGCAAGGATGCATCCTTGCAGAGGCCTTGAGTGGAACTGGGCGAACGGGACGGCCTCGAAGGAGGCAACCATCTTCCCTAATAGTCTCATGCACAACCGAATGGAGGAGGATCTTCTGCCCAGAATCAGGCGCACCAGATCTCCAATGGCCAAGGCCTTTAGCCTTGGAAGAAACACCCTGCCTTGAGCGGTGTCGATAATCATACCTAGGTATTCTAACCCGGTAGTCGGTTGTAGGGATGACTTTTCTAGGTTTATAATCCAACCTAGGCGTTCTAGATGTTCTAGCGTTTTGGTGACGCTGCGACTTAGGAACGCTGCAGTTTTCTCCATGAGAAGCAAGTCGTCTAGATAAGCCATGACGGCTATGCCCTGAACTCTTAAGATTGCTAAGAGAGGGTCCAGAATCTTTGTGAAGACTCGAGGGGCTGTAGCAAGCCTGAACGGCAAGGCCACAAATTGAAAATGGCGCCGCTCTACCGCGAACCTTAGAAATTTTTGGTGTGCGGGAAAAATTGCCACATGGAGATATGCATTCTTGATATCTACTGATGAATTCTCCCCCTTGCAGGGAGGACACCACAGACTGCATTCGGAAGGTCTGGATGTGTAAAAACCGGTTTAGGTCTTTCAGATCCAGGATAGGTCTGACACTTCCATTTGGCTTTGGAACGGTGAAGAGATTTGAGTAAAACCCTGAACCCTGATTTTTCGGGCTCACTTCTACTATCACACCCTGGGATAGTAACTGATCTAAGGCCAGAAATAGCGGTTTTTGCTTTACTGGATCCCTGGGGATCCTTGACCTTAGGAAACGATAAGGTGGAATCTCCTGAAACTCTAGCTTGTAGCCCAGAGATACTGAAGAGATCACCCACTTGTCCTGGATCTCTTCCCGCCAGGCACCTGCAAACTGCAGGAGCCTTCCCCCCACTCTGCCGAGCGAGGGCGCCCCTTCACAAGGAAGTTTTGGGGCTCTGCTTGGCAGGCTTTCGCCCCCAAGTCTTTTTCTGTCCCTGGGCTCGGCCTTGAGCCTTTCTAGCAGCGGAGGACTGAAAAGGCCGTCGCCACTGTTTAGAGCTTGATGCTTCGGGACAGAGAGCATGCCTAAATGAAGGACGCTTGCTCCTTTTGACTGGAAGGAGAGTAGATTTACCTCCTGAAATATTTTGGATGAATTTATCTAATTCTTCCCCAAACAAACGCTCCCCTTTAAACGGGAACCCAGTCAAATGCTTTTTGCATGACAGCTCAGCAGCCCAATTCTTTAGCCATAGGGCCCTTCGCATGTGAACCAACATGAGAGACAAACGTGATGCTTGTTGGACGGAATCCAAAATCGCATCAATTATGAAACACAGGATGTGAGGCAATTCTGCATAATTTTCTACTTCCTCACTGGGAAGGAGCCCAAGCATCTGTTTAACTTGTTCCTTGAGGAACTGACACAACCCCACGGCTGCGACTGTAGGTTGCACCACAGTGCCAGCCATGGAAAAGGAGGCTTTTAATAAGGTTTCCAGCTTCTTATCAGTTGGATCCTTGAATACCTGCGCATTATCCAAAGGACAAGTTAGGTTCTTATTCACACAAGAAACAGCCGCATCGACAGATGGGACCCCCCACTTCTTGGTGAAACTTTCCTCCACAGGATAATGCATGGAAAAACCTCTTGGGAGGAGTAAACAGTTTATCGGGATGTCCCCAATCCTCATACATCAATTTATCCATTAAAGGATGAATTGGGAAGGAATAAGCAGTCTGTGGGGCTTTCCTGTCTCCCAGGAAGAGACAGAGGACGTAGCGACTTCAGCAGCAGGCATTCTGAATGTGGTATGCACCAATTCAGTATAATACTGCACCTGCTTTCTGAGTGCCTGGGAGGAGGGGACTATCTCCTCTTCCTCTGACTCATCCGACTGCTCATGATCCCTATCCAAAGATAGGGATCCCTCCTCATTTTCAGAAGAACTATCCGAGAGAGGGATTTCAGCAGAGGGAGGGAATCTACCCCTTTTCCTGCTATCTTTTAGGGAAGCAGAAATAAAATTCATGATTCTCCCTTCAAAACCCTCCAATGTAGCCCTAAGGGAGTCCTCAGTGACATAAACTGGGGCTGCGACATTAGGAGAGGCTGCAAAACCTGACAGGGGCACCGACTCGTCTTGAGAGGCTGGCTCCAGTCTTGCAGAGGGGGATGGTAATTTACAGGCACTTTTGGAACCCCTGGACCTAGGCGGTGACTTACCAGTGCTCTTATTACCTCCCCCTGAGACCCTCTTACGAGGAGACATAGTACTAGGCTACAAAGCAGAGGTACTAGTACAAGTGCGATCACTGTTGCGCTTAAAGTCTCACAATAAACAAATATATGCTTAAACTGCACAACCTGATGCTGAGTAGGTGTCTTAAGGTTTGCCTGGATCCAATCCCCACGGATGCTTACTGCCCACAGCTCCTGTGTCTCCAATTACAGTCCCCTGACGCTCTGGGCTTTTAAAACTGCCGCCTGGCGCCTGCGCAGTACAGCACCATGCACACTGACGTGCACGGCTCGCAACCACACCCCCCCTCCTCCATTAGGCCGGGAGCGCGCCCGGCACGCATGCACGCGCCTGCGCGCATGCACGAGGACCGCGGAATCCGGGGGGAGGAGAACCCAAAATGGAGCAGCGTGGGACCCCTGAACTGCGTGGGACCCCTGTTTACCTTTTTTGTGGCAGGGACTGCAATGGAGACGTGAGTTATCTGGAGAAACAGGCTTTCACTTGAGCGTGTGTATTGAAAGGCATGTAAGTATGCATCAGGCTGCTCTTTCTCCCTCTAGTGGTGGAAACCAGGTAAGACATACAACTACTCACAATGAAGAAATCCATTCATATATTAAATATACAGGATGACTTCCCTTACCTGTCCCCGCCGCAGGAATTGCTGAACCAGACAAATTCCAGCCTTCACCCATCACGGCGGGTATTGTTAGCCAACCTTCAGGTATATCTGGGGCTCTTACTCGGAAGAACCTCCCACCTGGGCCATGTAGAAAGCTCTGCCAGAAACTTTTGTGCGCTCTGTATAAACAGTACACCAAGTCTGGTTTTCCCAGAGCCCAGTCTTCCAATGGAAAGGACTTACAGGCAAAACCTCGCTTCTTCGGCAGACGAGGCCCGGGTACCATACCATCTTGGGAGTCAAATATCGGCCCGAGGTATGGATCCGGTTTGTTGTAGCCCTTCAGCCCTCGCAGGGACCTGCATAGAGCTAAAGTTTTACGTGACCATCACCTAGACACTGGCGAAAAAACTGAGGTGCCTCCCAAATGGAAGGGGTTATATAGGGGAGGAATTCTCCTTAATTAGGGTCAACCAGTGTCCAATCACCAGAGGTGCCTATATAACCCACTATGTAATGAAGCTCCTGTGTCCCGTGATGTATGATCAAGAAATATATTTATACTATACTATATTTATATATTTATACTATACTATATACTATATATATATATATACTATATTGTCAAAAGTATTGGAACGTCTGCCTTTACGCACACATGAACTTTAGTGGCATCCCAGTCTTAGTCTGTAGGGTTCAATATTGAGTTGGCCTACCCTTTGCAGCTATAAAACTTCAACTCTTCTGGGAAGGCCGTCCACAGGGTTTAGGAGTGTGTCTATGGGAATGTTTGACCATTCTTCCAGAAGAGCATTTGTGAGGTCAGGCGGTGATGTTAGACGAGAAGGCCTGGCTTGTAGTCTCTAATTCATCTCAAAGGTGTTCTATGGTATTGAGGACTCTGTGCAGGCCAAACAAATTCCTCCACCCCAAAATCGCTCATCCATGTCTAAGACTGGGAACCCTACGGACTAAGACTGGTGTTAAAGTTCATGTGTAAAGGCAGCCATCCCAATACTTTTGGTAATATAGTGTGTGTGTGTATATATATATATATATATATATATATATATATATATATTATATTACCAATACTATATATGCTGTATATTTATGTACTGAATATACACACAAATACTTTTTTCCAAGGGTTTTTTTGGCTGGTCTGTTGATGTCACAAGTTTCTTTCACTTCTCCTCCAGCATGCTTTCTGCTGAACTGTTGTCATGGTTATGCAGTGATCTTCCTGTGTTTGCTTACCTCCCCTCATGTGTTCAGACTAAGAGGCCAGCCACTTCGACCTGGTGGTTTTTATAACCTCTCCTCTATCTCCTCTATTCCTTTGTGTGTTTGGCTTCCTGTTACCTGCCGTGTGCTCTTCTGTTGTTCCGTTACCGACTTTGGCGTGTCTTTGACTATCCCTGTTTGCCTGTGATCCTGACCTTTTTAGCGTGTCCCTGACTATTCTGTCTGCTTCTGGCCCCGACCTTGGCTTTGTCCCTCACCATCCCTATCCTCCTGTTGCCTACTGTGGGTGTGAGCTGGGGGACCCTGGGGGTCGCGACCTGGAGCCAGTTGCAGCCAAGTCCATCCTCACCACTCGAGGCTCTGGTGAACACCTGCTGGCTCTTAGACTCCGCGCCCCAGGGAATCTTATGCTCTAACCCCGGTGGGACCTGTCTCCCGTCTGCAGCAGTCAGACGTAGGCTCCACAACCTTGCGGTGCACTCCTGATCCCTACGGTGTGCATCTGTCACCTCGCCTCAAGGTGATCTAACAACTGTTTAGCACATATGTGCAGTAGTACTCTGGGCTCATAGGAAGTAGGTTGAATAATGCTGGCCATCATTCAGTCTGGAGACTGAGGACACCATGGAGAACTGATAGTGAATATTTTTGAAGGTAATGTTTTCATGTTTTACTTTTGCTAGGCTATAGTTTTTATTTAATTATTTATTTGATACAATTCTGCTTTAAATATCGCATTGTGCAAACAAAATACAGACAAATGTGTTATTATCATGTCTCTCTGTCTCAGATGCTGCCAGAGAGTCAGCCGATGACACTGATGTCAGTTACAACGACCTTGTTCTGTATCATGGACCACAAGGTAATCCCAGTGTAGGAGTTTATGTTCTTGTCTACTGTTTACATATTTATAAGCCATTGACCACATAGAACACAGCCATAGTCTCCTGCTTGTAAGCTCCCTTTATATGACTGAAACCTCATACTGAGCCATCCAGTGAGGGAGGGGTTCGTGTTCAGACTCATTCACATACAGTATGCATGCAGATCTTAGCTTCAGCTACTGATCCCTGTAGACACAGGCTTTTAACAACACTTTGGTAAGAAGATATGGAAAGCGTAAGGGGGCCTGTAGCTCCATCTAGGGGCAGAATAGCAAACCTAATTTTTGAAAAAAACAGTTGTGGTAGGTATCAGTAATTGGTATCAGCGAGTACTAAAAAAAAAAAAAAGGGTACTCATACTCAGTGTTAAACAAATGGTATTGGTGCATCCCTAGTATTGTTTGCTAGAGAATTACTTAGAACCCCCAAACATTGTATATTAGTTTTTATTTAATTATTTATTTGATACAATTCTGCTTTAAATCTCGCATTGTGCAAACAAAATACAGACAAATGTGTTATTATCATGTCTCTCTGTCTCAGATGCTGCCAGAGAGTCAGCCGATGACACTGATGTCACTTACACCGACCCTGTTCTGGTATCGTGGACCACAAGGTAATCCCAGTGTAGGAGTTTATGTTCTTGTCTACTGCTTGTAAGTTCCCTTTATATGACTAAAACCTCAGACTGAGCCATCCAGTGATGGAGGGGGTCCATGTTCAAACTCATTCACCTATGTATGCAGATCTTATCTTCAGCTACTGATCCCTGTAGACACAGGCCTTTAACAAACATATAGCTCCATCTAGGGGCAGGATAGAAAACTACTATACATGCAATCCATTTTTGAGACGAATGCATCAATTGTGACATGGAACATATAAAATGTGTCTGTTAAATCTATTAGTCATGTGAATTTTACAAACAATTCATTTTATTGATATAAAATAAATAATTTTATAAATTTTGTGTCAATTTGCACCTTTAAAGTCCCCATTTTTCTCGTACCTGTATCTAATATACATGCAATATTTCATGTTTAACTAAGTTAAAAAAAGGTTTTTAAAATGGGACTTTTTTTTGTTTAGGCCCAACTATATTAAAATAAATAAGTATATAATGTACAAAATTATTATACAATTCCTTAAGGCTGGGTTCACACCAAAGCAATGCGGGAACGCCGCAAATCCACGGCGTTTTCCCGCATCGCATGACTCCCGCCGGCAGTTCACACTGCCCTATGCGAACGGCTGGGAGTTTCAATGAAATGTTAATGACACCCCCAGATCCGTCCGCATATCGCAGTGCGATCTGCAGACTCGCACAGGAATCGAATCGCATGGTGTGAACACCCATGCGATCTGATTCTGTTGCGGACCAAAAAAAGGGTCCCGTGCGAGTTTGCTGCGGGAGCGATGCGAATTCAGCCATACTATCTGTATGGCTGAACTCGCATCGCTACGGAGATCGGATGTGATTTGCACTGCAGTGCGGTGCGAATCACATCCGGATCTCCCCCCGCAGCAGTGTGAACCTGGCCTAAAAACTCCCATGTTTTGCCCTCCCTGTGGCTGCACGCCCTGTGTCAGCCAAATCAAATATTTTTGTATTTATTTGGAATGGCGACAACCTACGGTACCTAAAAATCTCCATAGGCCATACTTTAAAAAAGTTTAATGGTTTAGAGTTACAGAAAAGGTCTTGTGCTAGAATTATTGCTCTCGCTCTTGCAATACCGCACATGTGCGATTTGAACACTGTTTACATTTGCAGGTGTGACTTATGCATGAGTTTTCTTTGATGCGAGAGCACTTTAAAAAAAATAAAAAATAAAAATCCACGTATTTATTTATTTAATTATAAATGCAAACATCCCTTGTGACAGTAATAGGCGGTGACAGGTACTCTTTATGGAGGGATCGGGGGGGTCTAAAAGACCTCCAATACCTCCTTTGCACTTCAAAGTATTCAAAATGCCAAAATATGCATTTTTGAATACTGGGGATTTTTTTTTAATTGGCGCCGTTGGCTGCCGGCATCGCCCTGGTACAACCAATTCCCCAAAATGACATACAGGTATGTGATTTTTGCGGGAAGTGTTTAAAGCAACCTGTCAAGTAAAAAAAAAAAATTGTTGTGCTTTTTATTAAATGTTCCTCTGTTTAACCCTTTATTAATCCTTAATTGACTCTAATCGGTCTTAATTAACTCCTTATTCTCCTCCGTTTAATTATTATTTTCCTGCAGGTTTTATTTGATTTTTATTCACTTCTATTTTATAAACTATTAATAATTAGAAAAATAATTTTTGTTTGATTAGTTCATTAATATTTTTACACCTTTAACATATATTTACAAGTTTCACATTGAAAAAAAAAATTTAATTTGTAAATAACTTTTCAATGCTCTGTACTAATGCTGACAGCTAAAGTGTAAACAAAACAGTTGTGGTAGGTATCGGTAATTGTTATCGGCGGGTACTAAACAAAAAAAAAGTATAGGTTCTCATTGTTAAACAAATGGTAATGGTACATCCCACATATTTTTTGCTCGAAAATTAGTTAGAACCACCAAACGTGATATATTTTTTTTTTTTTTTTTTTTTTTAACAGAAACGTTTTTATTGATCAAAGCAAAGCAACAGTACAACTTATGCACAGTTCTCAATACATTCATATTGAACAGAGTTCGAACCTCAATCTTAGTGTATGACAAGTAAGGGAAGAAGGAAGGTGTTACAATTAGACAGTAAGAGAGTGGGCACTCAACCATGGATCCCAGATACCGCCAAATTTCTTGGGGCATTTCCGTCCCATATATGTAAGTTTATATAGTGGCAGCACTGAGTCCACAATCGAGTGCCACTGGGAAACTGTAAGGGGAGACGACTGCTTCCACATCTGCAGGAGTACTTTCCTAGCATAAAAACAGAGATAAAACAGTAGGAGACTTCTATAAGTATTCTGAACGACATTATCCGTTATGCCAAGGAGAAGAACCTTAGGATCCATGGGCACTGAGAGACCAGTAACAGCATTGATATCAGCAAGTATGTGTTGCCAATACCCCTGAATAATTGGGCACTCCCAGGTGACGTGGTAGAATGTACCAGTCGCCTGCTGACACTTAGGGCAAAGTTCCGACTGGGTGGGATAAATCCTAGCCAACCGTTGGGGAGTGTAGTAGGCTCTATGTAAAAATTTTAGCTGAATGAACCTATCTCTTGCGGAGATTACCCTTGGGAGGTAATTTTGAATAGCGGAGTCCCACTCCTCCTCAGAGAGGGACGGAATGTCCCCTCTCCAGACTAAAAGTAGGGGCGAATCCTCACCCGGGCACTCACAGGTGAGGCGTAGATATATAGAAGAGAGAATCCTGTCCACCCCACGGGAGGCAAGAAACCTCTCCACCCTGTGAGGCTCAACCAGGACCCTCCCGGGGAATTGGGCCTGCGAGGCATGTTTCAGCTGGAGGTATTGGAACAACATCCAGGAGGGAAGATCATAGACCTCTGTAAGGTCTGGAAAGGGAATGAGAGTCCCATTAGGCATGATATGTGCAAGGTTAATTATTCCAAACCTGGACCATAGGCCAGGGTCTGGGATAGAGCCAAAATGCCGAAGTTTGGGGTTGCCCCATAGCGGTGTATGAGGGGAAACAGAGTCAGCAGCCTTAACAGTGGCAGCGACTCTGTCCCAAACTTGGATGGTAGTTCGCATCGGGATCGTTACATGGGGACTAGACTTAGATCCTCTTTAAACCAACCCCGCCAAAGCTGCGTGTGAGCCCAGGATCGCCGCCTCTAACGTAACCGCCGGGTTAGATTTAGGCAGAGAGAACCACCAGCGAACTGTGACTAACACCGCCGCCCAATAGTACCGCCGGAAACAGGGTAGCGACAGTCCCCCCAAGGACAATGGCATCTGCAACTTGGCCCTAGAGATCCTCGGAACCCTACCACCCCATACAAAGGAGGAAACCACCCCGTCCAACTTACGGAAGAAAGTGTTAGGTATCGGGACGGGGGTATTACGGAACACATATAAAAATTTAGGGAGAAACGTCATTTTAAGTAAATTGACCCTTCCTACCGGTGTCAAGGGCAACGTCTCCCAGATTTGACATTTCGCTAATAAGGCACTCAGGACTGGGTATAAGTTATCCGCCAGGAAATGGGAGAGGTCTCTGGAGATCTCAATCCCCAGGTATCGGAAACGGGAGACCAGCTGTAGAGGGGACGAGGAGGGCGGGGGGGGGTGTAGAATCGGAGAGCAAAAACAGACTGGATTTACCCCAGTTAATCCGGACCCCCGAGAATCTACCATACTCGTCAATTATGGATAAGGCCGACGTAAGCGAGTCCGAGGTATCCCCGAGGTACAATAAAGCGTCGTCCGCATAGAGCGAGACCCGCTCCAACAGGGGGCCTACCCTCAACCCCTCCACCCCCTCCGCAGAACGCAGGAGAATCGCCATGGGCTCAATGGCCAGGGCGAAGAGTCCCGGAGACAGGGGGCAGCCCTGCCTAGTGCCCCTACCAAGACGAATAGGGGAAGAAAGGACACCACCGGTGCGTATGCGGGCCCTAGGGGAGGCATACAGTTGTTGTATCCAGGCCACAAATTTAGGACCAAACCCAAAGCGGTCGAGGACCTGCCAGAGAAAGCCCCACTCCACGGAGTCGAAGGCCTTCTCCGCATCCAGAGAGGCTACCGCTCCCGCACCCCCCCTCCCCACCCACGCTATATTCGTGAAAAGGCTGCGCAAATTAATATCAGTGCCTTTCCCGGGCATGAAACCAGTTTGATCCCCATTGATTAGAGCCAGTATTACCGTGTTCAGCCTACCAGCCAGTATCTTCGCCAGTATCTTAGCATCGACGTTTAACAAAGATATCGGCCTGTAGGATGAACACAGCTCTGGATCCTTCCCTGGCTTTGGTATTAACACAATGACGGCCTCCGAGAAGGAGTCGGGAAGTACATCCATCTCCAAGGCCTTGGTGAGGTTAGCATGATAATAAGGGACCACCACTTCCATATTAGCTCTGTAAAACTCAGAGGGGAGTCCATCAGGACCTGGAGTCTTCCCCGCCTGAAGGGACTTAATTGCCCGCTGAACCTCGAGTACAGAAATAGGACTCTCCAGGGCCAACGCAGCCTCTCGGGTCAGGGCAGGGAAAGCCAGCCGGTCCAGAAAGGAGGTCAATTGCCCCTGGGAGTACACCGCCTTGGATTCATACAGGTGGGTATAGTACTGCTCAAACCTAGCGTTAATTTGAGTAGGGTCAGAAAGGAGAGAACCATCAACCTCTCTAATGTTGGCTATGCATGGGCTACCCGTCCACTCCGCGGCCAGCCAAGCCAACAACCTCCCCGGCCGTTCGCCTTGCTCGAAAATCCTTTGCGTCTGGGAGAGGAGGAAGCGACGGCAGGAAGCGGTGCGGAGTAACGCCAGCTCCCTATATGCGGTGAGCATATCCCCGTGAGAGCTCGGGCTAGGGGAGCGGGCGTAGCGGTCTTCTAGGGCTATTGCTTTACGCTCTGCTTCCGATAGCGCTAGTCGCGAGGCCTTTCGGATCTGAGCAATGTTGAACTGGTACCTGCCCCTGGCATATGCTTTGAATGCATCCCAGAACGAGGCCGGAGATGCCGAGCCATCGTTATGGGTCCAATAGTCTCCCAGCTCCGACAACATCAGCGGGGCCACCTGTTCATCTGTGATCCAGTATCTGGAGAGTCTCCAGAGCCCCATCCCCGCCACCGAGTCTGTCCGGAGAGTCAGCATTACCAGGGCATGATCGGAGATACCCCGCGGCAGGATGGAGACCCCGGAGACCCTCTGCAGCAGAGGGGTACTCGCATAAATCAAGTCTATGTGCGACAAAGTGGCATGCGTAGCCGAATGACACGTATATTGTTTGGCTACAGGGTGTTTCCACCTCCACAAATCGTGCAACCCAAATGTTGCAGCCCATCTGTCCAGACCCACATCCGTCACCCTCCCGGCCGCGAGCCTGTCGACACTCGGATCCGGGGGTATGTTGAAATCCCCAGCGAGAACCACGTTAGTGACTGGGTTGCCAGCCACTATAGCAAGGATCTTCCGGAGTATCGAGAGGTCCGCCGGCGGTGGGACATAAAGTCCAACCACCATCATTTCCACCCCATCACATAGTGCATGTAGAATAACATATTGGCCATCAGGGTCCAAGTGCAAGTTAAACAATTGAAAAGGGAGCGTCTTATGCACCAGAACACTGACCCCCCTGGAATGAGAGGAGAAAGTGGAGTGGTAATAAGAGCCTACCCAGGGCTTCTTAAGCAAGAGGATACAAGAACCCGTAAGGTGTGTCTCCTGTAAGATACAGATGTGCGGGAGATATTTCTTCAGGTAAGTAAAAACCAGGGACCGTTTGATTTTGGAGTTCATCCCCCGCACATTCCAGGAGATCAACCTTAGGGGGGCCATATTAGAGAAGACAAAAACATTACAGTCCCAACCTCGACACCCCTCCCCACCCCCACAGCCCAAGACTGGGATAAAGAAGCAGAACTCCAGACCAGGAGCTGGAAAGCTCCTGCAGGTTACAGTGCAGCGAGAAAAGTGCATACAATCTACCCAAACCATAAAACCATGTAGTAAACCCATTGAAACCAACCAACCCCCCCCTCCCCCCACCCCACGCTACCCCCCCAACTTGGGTGCGTTTGAAATCCCCAAAAACACATAAGTCTCAGTCCCTGGGGAGCAATGCACCAAGAGAACGCCTAGAAGGCAGAGTAAAAGTCACCCACGATCAATCCGCCACCGCAGAGTCAGGTGGATAAACAGTCCATAATAGCAACCTCCCTGCGGGAGGGAGTCACCCGGACAGACAGGTCCGGGGGCACAGTTCTTGAGATAACCGGAATGTGGGAAAAAACAAAAAACAAAGAGGGGAAAAGAAAAAGAGGGCAAACGATTTCCCACCAACTACACCCCGCAATAACCCACAAGCAGCAAGGCATTAAAGTCCCCCCACTCCATCCCCAAGGACAGGCAATGAGTGCATAGCCAACCATAAGTAGTGTTCCATGTCCCACAAGCTGATCAAAAAGGGGGATAGGGGAAGGCAGAAAGGTACCTTGGTAAAAAGAGAACTCAAAAAAAAAAAAGAAAAAAAGAGGGAACGAGGAGAGGGACCACTGACAGGGACAGGGGAACCCCAGGTCCAGTAGCAGGACAGTCCTCTGAAGCAGGTGGAAGGAGCTGTGTAGGTCAAGGCGGCAATAGTTGTAAGAAGGAACCATCGGAGTCAGCAAGAAGCAGGTAGATAGGAGCAAAGAATGGCCTCACCAGTTAACGACGTGGCAGGGACTCCAACCAGTTGGATGCATCTTCGGGCGAGGTGAAAAACCGAAAGGATTCCCCGTCCCGTACTCGAAGGCGTGCCGGGAAGAGCATGCTATATTTCAGGCCCTTCTGCCGTAGGGCCATCTTTACATGGTCGAACTGCTTCCGCTGCTTTTGTGTTTCCAACAGAGAAATCCGGGAAGATCATAAGTCGGGTTCCCTCGAAGCGGAGGTCCTCTACATTCCTGCTCTCCCTCAGCACCAGGTCCCGATCTCTATAATTGAGGAGGCGTAGAATAAGTGTACGAGGGGGGGCTCCAGGAGGGCCTCTAGCCGCCGGCATTTTGTGCGCCCTCTCGACCGCAAAGAACGGCGAGAAGGCCGCCTCGGGGAATAGCTGGCGGAACAGACGTTCCATGTAGGCCGCAGGGTTGGAGCCTTCGGATCCCTCCGGTAAGCCAATAACGCGGAGATTGTTTCTCCTATTGCGATTCTCAGCATCCTCCGCACGATACTCCAAAGCGCGGACTTTAGTAGTAAGGGAATGGAGGGAGGCGGTATGTTCTGCAAGGGTATCCTCCACCGTCCCCACGTGGCCCTCAACCTCCGTCACCCTAGAGCGGAACTTATCCATGTCTTTCCTAATCAGTCCCATCTCAAGCTGAATGGTGTCTATTTTCGCCGTCAGTGCAGTTTGGCACGTATTAATGGCCTGCATAAGGGCAGAGAACTTGTCCTGGTCCCGGAGTTTAGGGTCCGCAGGGTCAGCCTCAGCAGCCGGCAACTCCATGTCCGAGAGCACGCAGGGCCGAGGTTCCCCGCCACGAGGTAGGCCACGCGGCGTAACGGCTTTCAGTGGGGTCCCGAACTTCTTTTTGCTGGGCATACCACACCAGAGGACAAGTATCTGGGACCCAGGGACCCCGATGGCAGTGTTATCCGCAGGGAAATAGGATGGTTAGCGGCACGAATCACGGAGCTCCCGCACTATGCCTCCACTCCGGTTGCCATCTTGGACACGCCCCCCGATATATTTGTTTTTAGCAGAGACCCTAGAGAATAAAATGGCGGTTGTTGCAATTTTGTATGTCACGCGGTTTTTGCGCAGCAGTTTTTCAAATGCAATAAAATAAAAAAATACACTTTAATGAATTAAAAAAAAAAACCATAATATATAACTTATTTTTTTTTGTATAATATAAAAGATGATGTTATGCCAAGTAAATAGATACCTAACATGTCATGCTTTAAAATTGCGTGCACTCATGGAATGGCCCCAAACGAAGGAAATTTCCATAGGCGATGCTTTAAATTTTTTTACAGTTTACCAGTTTAGAATTACAGAGGAGGTCTAGTACAAGAATTATTGCTCTCGCTCTGATGTTCATGGCGATACCTCACATGTTTTGTGCAAACACCGTTTACATATGTGGTCGTGACTTACATATGCATTCACTACTGCGTGCAGGAAAGAAAAAAAATATATATTTTTTTATTCTTATTTTTATTTTTATTTATTATTGTATTACTTATTATTATTATTATTATTATTATTTGTATTCTTGTTTATTATTGTATTACTTTTTTTTACATTTTTACACTGTCCCTTTAAAACATTTTTTTTTATCACTTTTATTGCAATAACAATACAGCATTACATGTTCTCTTAATGGAGAGATCTGGGGTCTAAAATACCCCAAATCTCTCCTTTACTCTTAAAAGCAAAACAAAAAATTAAACATTATTATTAAACAATAAAAAAAATGCATCCTTTGCTTTAAGGAATAAAAAAAAAACGTTTGCCTGGCCTGAAAACCGGAAGTGATGTCGCCGTCACGGGGGTCCTCCAAGGGCATAGAGAGGAGCGGTGGCCCATCTTGTTAGCAAGCCTGTGTTTATCACTATGGATCAGCCTAATGATAATTCGTATTTATAGTGGAGGACATACACATGGCAACATTTGAAGAACTACAGCACATTTTTTTTTCATAAATTCCCATCCTGAACTATTCTCTCTTTTTTAAAGTGTACCAGAAAGTCTATTTTCACATTTTCACTTTGGTTTTAATTACATTTTTGTAGCCCACTAGTGGATATCAGTTTGTCAGAAAGGGCTGTTGCCATCCGTGATGGACACTTGCTGAACTTAAACCAATTGCACGTTAGCTGACGTATTGTTTTTATTGCCTCAATAAAGTCTGTCCATGCACGTTTCATGGAATAGGAGAAGAAGTATATTGTGAATATTGTGTACATTTATTGTATGCTCATTTTTCAGGGTCTTCAACATTGACCAGAGAACCTGTAAGTATTACTTAATATTAAAAACATTGGCTAAGTGCAAGATGTACAATATTGGGTTCAGAAGAATAATTGGAAGCATTAATGGGTGATGATGGGTACCCAAATTAGTGTTTCCAGATGGTGGTATGCAAGTGGTGGCAACACTAGACTGGCTCTACTCCCAAACCAAAGGGCTTCCAAGCCCACTTTTGATGATACTGGAAAAAGAGATAAGGACTGGGGGGCCACACAAGAATACTGAACCATCAGATGCTGAGGAACATGCTAAAAAGCTGCCTTATAACAACTCTATGACTCTAATACCTACTCCCTAGACCAGCCTTTCTTTCATGAGGGCCACGTACCTGATGTGAGACCGAAGTAGTGGGGAGGCCTCCCTTGCACCTCAGGTCCTTAAAGCCTCTGGAGATGGAGACAGAGACAGAGACTTGGTGGACACAGAGTGGCAGGGGTGCGGAGCATCGTTCAAGCCTTAGTCTGAGATCCGAGCCGAGGTTAAGTCCAGTTGGGCAACAAAGTATAAAAGGGTTAATCAGAAGAAGAATGGTTGAGATCAAATCCAGGGTCGGGTCCAATAAGGTACAAATCTGAGGTCAATGGCAAGCAGCAAACAAGAGTAGTCAAAGAGTTTTCCAGGTCATAAAAGGTTCAGACAGATCAAACACTAGCACAGGAACAAGGGGGGACTGGAGATAATCCAGCAATTTGACAGTGTCTGGGCTTATATAGGGAAGTTCACTGAGGTCACTGAGGTCAAAGTTGAGGTCACTTCCTGTGTGCCTCCTGGGCCTTTTCCCACCTTTTTCCATCAGGTTGATGTCACTTCCTGTGCACCTCCTGGGCATTTTCCTGCCTTTTCCCATCAGGTTGATGTCCCTTCCTGGGCATTTTCCCGCCTTTATCCATCAGGTTGATCTCACTTCCTGTGCGCCTCCTGGACATTTTCCTGCCTTTTTCCATCAGGTTGATGTCACTCGCTGTGCGCCTCCTGGGTATTTTCCCGCCTTTTTCCATTAGGTTGAGGTCACTTCCTATGCGCGTCCTGGGCATTTTCCTGCCCTCTTCCATCAAGTCTTCTGCGCAGGTGCGGGTTGGCACCCTGAGGCATCTTTGGTGCATGCTCAGTTGGCACGGATTTCCTCTTGCAGCAACGCGCTATTGGTGCATACGTAGTAAGCCCTGGACTCTTACAGAGCCCCCCCCCGAAGGCAACAATGCCACCTAGTGACAGAAGAGAGAGATGCATAAAATCCAGAGTTAGGGGAAAAGTCAGGGAACCCCCCCCCTAACATTTAGCCAGGCTGCTTACCACCTAGCAAGCTAAAATTGTTAGCAACCCTGCTTACAACCAGGGAGCTACATTAGTATGACATGCAGTGGCGTCGCTAGGGGGTGGCTTTTGGGGCTATAGCCCTGAATCTGGGGACCATAGCCCCGAGTCTCTGCAGGGGTCCCCAAGGGGAGGGGAGGCTCTTTGGGGACCCTGATGTAAGTGGGGGGCTCTCTGGGGACCCTGATGTAAGTGGGGGGCTCTCTGGGGACCCTGATGTAAGTGGGGGGGCTCTCTGGGGACCCTGGTGTAAGTGGGGGGCTCTCTGGGGACCCTGATGCAAGGGGAGGCTCTCTGGGAACCCTGATTTAAGGGGGAGGCACTCTGGGGACCCTGATTAAAGAGCGAGGCACTCTGGGGACCCTGATTTAAGAGGGATGCACTCTGAGGACCCTGATGTAAGTGGGGGAGCTCTCTGGGGATCATGATGCAAGGAGAGGCTCTCTGGGAAACCTGATTTAAGAGGGAGGCTCTCTGGGGACCCTGATGTAAGTGGGGGCTCTCTGGGGACCCTGATGTAAGTGGGGGTGCTCTCTGGGGACCTTGATGTAAGTGGGGGGGCTCTCTGGAGACCCTGCTGTAAGTGGGGGGCTCTCTGGGGACCCTGATGTAAGTGGGGGGCTCTCTGGGGACCCTGATGCAAGGGGAGGCTCTCTGGGGACCCTGGTGTAAGTGGGGGGCTCTCTGGGGACCCTGGTGTAAGTGGGGGGCTCTAGGGGGACCCTGGTGTAAGTGGGGGGGGCTCTCTGGGTACCCCGATGTAAGTGGGGGGCTCTCTGGGGACCCTGATGCAAGGGGAGGCTCTCTGGGGACCCTGATGTAAGTGGGGGGCTCTCTGGGGACCCTTATGCAAGTGGGGGGGCTCTCTGGGGACCCTGATGCAAGGGGAGGCTCTCTGGGAACCCTGAAGCAAGGGGAGGCACTCTGGGGACCCTGATTTAAGAGGGAGGCACTCTGGGGACCCTGATTTAAGAGGGAGGCACTCTGGGGACACTGATGTAAGTGGGGGGCTCTCTGGGGACCATGATGCAAGGGGAGGCTCTCTGGGAAGCCTGATTTAAGAGGAAGGCTCTCTGGGGACCCTGATGTAAGTGGGGGGCTCTCTGGGGTCCCTGATGTAAGTGGGGGGCTCTCTGGGGACCCTGGTGTAAGTGGGGGCTCTCTAGGGACCCTGGTGTAAGTGGGGGGGGCTCTCTGGGGAACCTGGTGTAAGTGGGGGGTTCTCTGGGGACCCTGATGTAAGTGGGGGGCTCTCTGGCGACCCTGATGCAAGGGGAGGCTCTCTGGGAACCCTGATGCAAGGGGAGGCTCTCTGGGGACCCTGATTTAAGAGGGAGGCTCTCTGAGGACCCTGATGTAAGTGGGGGGACTCTCTGGGGACCCTGATGTAAGTGGGGGGCTCTCTGGGGACCCTGGTGTAAGTGGGGGGCTCTCTGGGGACCCTGATGTAAGTGGGGGGCTCTCTGGGTACCCTGATGTAAGTGGGGGGCTCTCTGGGGACCCTGATGCAAGGGGAGGCTCTCTGGGAACCCTGATGCAAGGGGAGGCTCTCTGGGAACCCTGATTTAAGGGGGAGGCACTCTGGGGACCCTGAGTTAAGAGGGAGGCACTCTGGAGACCCTGATGTAAGGGGAGGCTCTCTGGGAACCCTGATGCAAGGGGAGGCTCTCTGGGAACCCTGATTTAAGGGGGAGGCACTCTGGGGACCCTGATTTAAGAGGGAGGCACTCTGGGGAATCTGATTTAAGAGAGAGGCACTCTGGGGACCCTGATGTAAGTGGGGGGCTCTCTGGGGACAATGATGTAAGTGGGGGGCTCTCTGGGGACCCTGGTGTAAGTGGGGGGCTCTCTGGGGACCCTGGTGTAAGTGGGGGGGCTCTCTGGGGACCCTGGTGTAAGTGGGGGGTTCTCTGGGGACCCTGATGTAAGTGGGGAGGCTCTCTGGGGACCCTGATGTAAGTGGGGAGGCTCTCTGGGGACCCTGATGTAAGTGGGGGGCTCTCTGGGGACCCTGATCCAAGGGGAGGGTCTCTGGGACCCTGATGCAAGGGGAGGCTCTCTGGGAACCCTGATGTAAGTGGGGGGCTCTCTGGGGACCATGATGTAAGTGGGGGGCTCTCTGGGGACCCTGATTTAAGGGGGAGGCTCTCTGGGGACCCTGATGTAAGTGGGGGGCTCTCTGGCGACCCTGATGCAAGGGGAGGCTCTCTGGGAACCCTTATGCAAGGGGAGGCTCTCTGGGAACCCTGATTTAAGAGGGAGGCTCTCTGTGGACCCTGATGTAAGTGGGGGGTTATCTGGGGACCCTG